>NC_087093.1:5007500-5632500 GCF_963855985.1 Ostrinia nubilalis
GAATAACTGAACTTGAAAAAGATTTAAAAACAAACAATTATTTGTCTTATAAGCAAAGTAATTGAGATTACCATCGGCTGTGAAAAGTAGAAAAAAAAAAACAAATTCTAAAGAGAATTACTCATGTTATAAGAAAATTTTGTCGACTGCTTGGCCTGCCTTTATTAAATCATTCGTGACAGATTCAATTTCCTGATTACTTTGCTATGTCCCTTGGTGAGATACAAAACAGAAGTCGTGTGCGACTTTATCGATTCCCACTCGACAACATTCACCAATTTAATGGTGCTATAGATCTGAGGGTAATGTTAATGTAATGAGCAATCATAATGTACCAGGAATCATGAAAGTTTAAAGTAGTATATTGAATAGTAGTATAGATTAGTATTATGCTCTATTTGTTTTGGACCTAGACAATTGGTATGATTATCAAAAGGTGTGACTGTCTTTCACGATAAAACAACAAAGTTTTATACAAAAGTTTCGCAAAAAAGGAAATAGCGTTTTAAAATATTTATAAAGAACGTGAATTTAATAATTCGCTCGAAAACGGAAAATAAACGTAGAAGTTCAAAAGATTTGTTCCAGAGAGTATCATATTAGAAAAAGCTTGTAAAAACTGTCTCGGTTTGCAAGTTTTAATAGGAATTACGCCGAGACACCGGTTGTTGTGAGAGATAAAGGGAACAACACTGGGACATCACAAAGCTAAGACTATACATCCGTACCGCGCGGGAATAACTTGACATGTCATTTTTGCGTACTTTTCAGGGGAGCGATTTTAAAGTTTAGAGTTCTCTGGTAAATCGGGATTAATGATAAATGATATTTTTATAATTGAAATAAGCTAATTTGATGCGTATCTTTCGATTGGCGTAAGAATTTGATTAAATTATCTTCTTAATTTATTAAAAAAAAGACTTGTCAAGTTGTGTACCGACGACTTGTCAAGTTATTCACCAAAGAAAAACAAACATTTAAGGTGTAAAAATTGGATTTAAGTTAATTATTTTGAATGAAGTTTAAGTAAAAAAACAAAACATAAAAATAGAACATATTTTTATCACTTTTGCAATGAAATAGTAACAAATTTATTAGAAAAATCAAATATAATCGCAGATTATGATTGCTTTTGATCAGATAATCGTACGTTTACTTAAAATTAAAAAAAAAGACAAATAAAAGAACAAAAGCCATGCTTCATAACATGCACAATTAATTTTAATTATTTTAGGCTTACCATTAAGCTTAAAATAATTAAAATTAACTGGATATATTTTTGCGTAAGGTCGACACGCCCTTTCGCGTCCACCGTCCAGTTCACGTCCAAATGATGGATCACTCTAGAACGTAAGCTATTGCTATGATTCCCTGAATGTATGACAGGTAAACCCACATTAAAAAAATCTTATAGCATGCTACCGTTTTTGCCAAAACTAAATCCCACGTGAGCAGGTGCGCGTTTCAAGGTAAGTTTTTAATATATTTAGGTCTAGTTTGGGATTTACCGCAGTCTCTAAGCCTTAACCATGAACCATACAATACGGATAATGATATCGGTGATTGTACTTTATTAAATGACACTTAAAATAAGGTGGATGCGAATTTACTACAATGAAATTTCCACTTTGCGTCAGAAGTGATCGCGGTCTGGTCTAACTGGGTCTAAGATATTAAAATATACAAAACAATGCATGTTGTATATTATTTAAAACGTTATTGACATGACTTATCGAACACAAAGATTTTTTTCAGTACTTAGGCCTTTTCCTGGACGCTAATACACGCTCCAAATGTAGCTTAGGTACCCTTTGTGATAGCCAATTTGCGTCCACATTATCACGACAATTTTTTAAATACAAACGTTGTAAATAATATTAAAAAGCAAACTGTGCCTAGAGAGGAGACCATATATTGCAAATTGAGCCATTCTATTGAAATTTTTAAAAATGAAATAAACTAAAATATAAATGTATGTTTATAATTATTAAGTGTGATACCTAAATATTTTGAATACCAATTAGTAAGATTTTATCTAGATTTTTTTATTTCCATGCTGTTATTAATTATTAGTGATTTTGAATGCATTTTTTCTATATTATATTAATATTACAAAGATATTAAAACTTCTAATGGTTTAGAGCAAGTTTAATACTATACTTATAAAGACTAAAGGGAGCATAATGACAACAATTTTTCGTTCAAAATGATTACGAAAAATTGTATATTATTTTTATTCCTCAAATCTACCAACTCACTAAATGGACGAGATCTGGCGTATCGACCCTACTTACCTCATCATTATTCCTAATTAATGTCATTGATGTCAATAGACTATAAAAAATATCCGGAACTTAAAATTAGATTTTTTACTTATATTCGGTTGTAAAACGAAATCTTAGTCTGTTATGAAAAAACATTAGTAGATAGTACCTACATATTGACTAAACTTATCCTTATACTTTCAACTTGCTATTTAAACGTTAATTTAGTTTTAAACTATTGAAAATAGTAATAAAAGTAATAATTAACGCTTAAATATATTAAAAATATATTTTCAGGGGTTGCTAAGTAAAAAATATTTAAAGACACTCGAAATCCTGACAATGTTATATTTTAAAAACTGCTAATGACACATATAAAAATATGATTATACGAATGTAATAGCTGGATAACTCCAAATATCCAAACTCTTGACAGTGTGCATAACTAGACAACTGCACATATCATGGATATGTTTAGTACTCAGAGGGGATCATAACTTGATAACTGTTTTTGTCAAATTAAAAACGAAAATCCATAAATGTATAAGTCGAGATATTAACAAATACATGTTCTGACATACATTGATAAATCGAAATATAAATGTTTGTACGAATAATATTAATTGGATATATCGTTATGTCAAATATTTATTGCCTAAATTAGAGATATTTACTTATGAACAAGAGCTGTATTTCAAGTATTTTTGGGTATTTCGAGTTGAGTTTTTTATACCAGAAGGGTATAAGGCAGAGGAAACGTTTAAGCTAATAAAAAAAAAAAAGTGCAGGTCGAGATGTCAAGTTATTCCCGCGCGGTACGGACATGATAACACAATTTCAAAGTAGAAGAGAATTTTATTTTTAACCCTTACACGCTTATAACTAATCCAAACCATCAAATTCCTTTTTCTTTAGTTATATCTATTTATTTTGGTCTAATTTAATAGTGACTAGAGTAAGTTCTTTCAGTATTTTTTAAATAAAGCTTTTTATCACAAAACACTTCAGGTGTGCAATCTACATTGTATAATTTAGAATGTGTTAGAATTATAATTTAGCTGATCAGGCGAATTTCGTACCGCCTGATGTTTATTAGAAATAACAGTGAAAGAATTTTCAAATCAGTCTTGTATTAGTTTCGGGACCTATTGATTACAAGTAAACAAAACCTTTCCTCTTTTAGAGCAGTTAAAATTTTAAAAGTAAATACGATAGTGGCAGCACTAGCCGTATTATGCACCAAGTGCGCTAAACGTTAAAAGTGCTCGTGAGTTTAATTCACCGCCTTTGATTTAAAGTGCACTCCGATTTGACTGAGCGAGCTGTGTGTGAATTTTAACGCTCTTTCGGATCCTCCACTAAACATCGCAGCCTTCACAAACGTACGGCATTGTGCTGGAGGCGGTACTTTTTCAGGAATGGTTCGTCTTTTGTTTCGGTTTTCGTCCATGTACATATATTAAAGTGCTGTGTGAGAACAGTGCTTGTTGGGAAGTATTCAATTTTTTTTTATGGTGTTGTTAGTCATTGGTAAGGTCATTTTTGGTGGCAGCTACCAAAGGTGTTGATATGAATATCGTATAGATATCTTCCAATGTATGGAATAAACATTTTTAGACCATAAACTAATTTAAACCTACCTACATCTTTACCTAACTTTAGCTGAGGAGGCATTTTATTTGGATTATTTAAAGATTTCTGTACTTATGGATGTCGTAAGTGGCGACTAAAGGATAACAATAAGTGATCATTAAGGCTTCCCTAATCCGTCTGATTTTGGCCAATATGGGGTGAGTAGGCCAAATTCTTTATTAGCCTCTATTAAATTAGAGAGGACAATTCCTACAGTGAAGTGACATTTTAAATAAATAATTCAATATTAACTCGTAATCTTAGATAAAGTTCACAGTAAACTACACAGCGATCTTTTATTAAGGAAAAAACGTAAACAAGAGCGAACATAAATTAAGAATTAAATGAAAACAGAACCGACATTATTTAGTGATCCCAGCGTCTTCTGGCTACCTGTCCGGAAATTAACAGAATTCGGGAAGATTTGTGGCCTTTGTTTGCTTTCTACGCAGTTTTTTCAATTGGCCTCTTCTGTTTTGATACTAGATCGTATTTTTTCAAGTTGTTTATCATTACAGTTTAATGAAAGCCTAAATTTTACTCAAGTAACTTATTAAGTATAGCATCAAATTAACTAATTAATGCTTCTATCAAGTATTGTAATTTAAGGTTTCATATTTAATTTTCAAACTTGGAAAGAAAGAAAACAAGAAAGTGTATAAACTAGGAAAAATCTATGCTGAAAATATAATTTAATTTACCTTACATCTAGTGAAAATTAAATTAAGATTAATTAAATTGGGTGGAATAATCAACGTACACACTTACACGGTTATACCCTCGTAACCGCGTTTGAAAACTTAGAGGTTTCAATTAATTAACAGCAATTATGAAGATAACGAATGTAATATCGTGTGAAACCCGAGTGAAAACATGTGAACGTAGTTAGTGAAATCTATCCAAAATTTCCATAATTTATTGCTTGCTTTCTAGTATTTAGGTACTTCGAAGAGTATGTTCTAATAAACGAATAAATTGTAGGTACGTATCACTGGGCATACCTCTGGATTTTCATGCGCAATCATGGAGTGAGACTGCCTCCATCCCTTTTCCTGAAAAGATATGTGTGCATATTTCTAATATGTTGTTCCTTTTTCTTATAAATATAGGCCAGTCTAACGTCGTTGGTGTTATAGATACCTTAAATAAACAATTACAGGCAATTTCATCTCTCCTTTTAACAAAAAAAAACTTCTTTTGAATGCAATCTAAGGATTATAAATCAAAAAGGTTAAACCGTTAACGGGTGTACTCTTATAGCACCTTTTAAATAACCATCAAAGCGTAAACACCCAAACAAGCTAGCAATAAGAACTTCAGCTTTTAACTTGGGCACTTAATTTCGTTGTCTAGATGTCTGGACTAGATATGACTGGCGTTATTATCTGGGGTCTCTGATGTTCCGATACCGGCTGGCCTTTGTGCCAGCAGCCATTGTTCTTTCACTGGGGCAGCTGTAGCGATCTGTCGTGGAGGCTAATTGATACAACATAAATGGCATTGAGTAATTGGTATTTTTATCTCATCGTTTGACAGCTTCAATGAATGTTCTAATTATAATAGACTAGCTGTGCCCGCGACTTCGTACGCGTGAAAATAATATTGCAACATTTTTCTTTACTGCTCCGCCTCTATTGGCTGTAGGGTAATGTTAAACAGCCTAAACCTTTCTTGATAAATGGGCTAAGTATCCAATACAAAAAGATTTTTTCTAATCGGACTCGTAGTTCCTGAGATTAGTGCGTTCATTAATCTACGAGTATGCTAGCATTAACTTTATACATGTATGTTTGCAAATTAACTTTTAGCTTAATTGTGTGCGTTATTAGTATTTAGATACTAAAACTCTATGCCAGTGTTATTAAAATACCTGCCAGTCACAAAACACATTTCAGCAATTCAGTGCCAGCTCTATTATTTCAAATAATCGTTGCTGCTGATATATTACACATTTCTAAATTAAGAGGGTACTGATGAGGTATACGTTAAGCCAGAGTTCCGCAAACTTTTTGAGTTCAAGGCACATCTAGAAAGATGATTTTTTTTTTGGTACACCACACATGTAAAATCAATTTTTAAGTAGTTACCTTTATTAATCTAGCCTTAATTACTTACTAAAAATAAGTTAATAATATAAACTTATTTTTCCGAGGCACCCCATCTGATAACCGGTACACCAGTGTGCCGCGGTACACCCTTTGCGGAAGACTGCCCTATGCTATCACTACCTTTCTAGCACACAGAAGAATTTGCTTTAAAAACAAATTATTCACTATAATTTTGTCAGTCACTAGTTTAGGTATAATAAACACCTATCCCAATCTAAAATAGCTGCTTCAATTCCATTACCATTCGGTTTTTAATCACCAAACACAATCCAGCGATTCGGCGGCAGCTCTAATATTTCAGACAAACGTTTTGAGGGTCGTCGCTGCTGATATATTGTGAGCGAATGCTCAGATGTTCTCCAAATCTAATATACTCCCGGGGGAGTTTGATGAAGCCGTGCTTGTAGATCAGACGTGGGTTTGGGCAGCTATTATGTCTGAATTGAGATTCATTTGTTATGTAAATAGTGTACGAGTTTAAAGCGAGCTTAGAATACCTTTCATTTGTTTTTGTTTTGTTAATGGACAGTTTGACACCATACCCAGATAATTAGAAACCACAACTTTTTTAAATAGACCCTTCATTCTGATCTTAAAAACTTAATTAATTTTAAATTACCTGTAAATTACGATTTTTGTTCGCATTGTAATTAAAAAAAGTAGTTTAATTGAGTTGATAAAATAGTGACGTCACTTGCTTGTAGTGCCATACAAAATCTATGGGAGAGTTTCGTTTTGACAGTTTTAAAAAGTACGTCAATTGATTGGTGGTGTCAACATGTCTATTATTGCACTTGAATATTTTTCTAAAATAGTAGAAGCGGCCGGACTCTTTGGCCGCGCGACACTGGCCACCAAGAAAATCTTTTTTTTTTCATTCGAACAATTTCGATACTCTTTTGTTTTCTATTCTCTATCGACTCAATTTTTTTTTCAAGTTATGTTTTATACGCCTTGTATTTAAAAAAAATAATGTATCAATTAATAATACTCGTAATATGAGGTTTTTATTACATAAATCCATTGGTACTTAATTTGACCACGAAGCACACATTTATACAAGATTTTGGGCTCATCGAGACATTGCAATGTATGTAGTTATTCCAACTTTGATTGAACTTTTGATGTGTTAGGAATATACAATGCCAGTACTCTGACCCTCTTACTTACCTTAGATTATAAATCATTTCTGGCTACACGTGTAGGTATTTTTAAATAACCTTTAATATTTTTACATAGGTAGGTACCTATTATATTATTATTTAGGTAATGATAACAGCAGCTGTGTTATTTTTCTATGAAAAAAATCAAGGTCTCCTATTTATATCCTATAAGCCGGTATATTATGAACGCACTACATTAATAACTTGAAGCTTAGCTTAAACAATAGCCACAGCTGACCGTTTCCGCTCTAAATATTGCTTAGCGCAAGTGCATTCTCCGTAATAACTAACCTTACTCTCTGTTGTCACAATGATTCATGTATCAACACTTTACATTGTAGATGCAGTTTCAGTAGGTTTGCCCGTGTATTTGTCACCGTAAAATTGTGAAATCCGTCAGATTATAATCTGACGTAGTTACGAGTAGATTACTGTCTAACCTAACCTCACCCACTATTAGTTCACGTTGACAATGTTGACTTCATGTTAGATTTCGGAAGGTTTGAACCATTTTCTGTAATACATTCTTGAATTTATTAGTACAGCAACAAAACACAATGTTACCTAAACATGTTCAAATGACGATAGGTAGGTAATTGAACACTCCCGCAAATAGATAGACAAACAATAGGGTTATAACATTATAATGCTTTCTTTCCTCGGTTTCTTACGTTTTGTGCTGGAATATGTATCCTTAGAATGATAATTTGATTACTAATGTTTATTTAGCTTACTTGAGTCACTCGGTAAGAGTCAAAGCACAATATGATGCGTTGCGGCGCCGCACCGCAAAGATTTCGCCGTATCGTCGATATAACGTCGAATTTTGCGTGCAGCGGGGCGACGGCGGCGCCTCTGGCGGTGGTTTTCTCCACTAGTATGTGTCCTAATGTCAGCTTCCTACTCTTGCTTTACTAAATCCTCGTCCTGTACATCCTAAGATTAAGTGTAGATCTTGGTCCATAAATAAAACAAGCCCTCTGATCTTACTTCCCTTCTAACGATACATACGAAGGTGCATTGTTCACTGGACGTATATTAACGTCGCGCACGTCCGTCGCATTGTTAGTGCAGCTGTGGGCGTCCTATTTACGCGACATGTTAATTTCCGAATGGACTCCGCATTTTCATATAACATCAATATGGAAAACCGATATGCCAATTTAGTCATGCTTTGCATAACTATTGTCTGGGTTGGCGACTCGTTTCTAATTATGTGCAATGGGACACTGAAATAAAATTCGTTTGTAATTGAATTCGATTGTTATGTTATATTGTTTGCTGAGAAGTTTCAATGATTCTAATGTTAGTTTTGTACAATTTAATTTTCTTCGTTATTGAAGTATTTAGGTATTAGATAGTTTGTGAGTTGACTAAAAATTAACAATTCTGTATACCATGTTCTTATGATGAGATTACTTATAAATTTATTACAATTTAGGAGATTATCATGTATCTACCTTCCCACAAACCCCAAAAGGGGTTAGGATTACGAAACGGCTGCCATATTGAATCTGTGATGGGGATTAATCGATACCACGCATAATCTTATCGGCATTGAAATTTTATGTATAATAAGAATTTTACCCGCAGTTCCATTCGTATGTAATTGCCACATAAATACTTTAGCGCGCACTCCTAGGAAACCATGCATTTTAGCTATAACACTTAGTATTTGTAATTCATTATTTTTTTATTTATCATGCTGTGTGTACAATTAGCTTGTCAATCTAGCTGTTAAAGCTACTAACCGTGTGTAACTACCTAAAAAATAGGTACCTAATAAATAAATAAATTCAATGAACGTTTATTTTTAATGTTTTCGGTCCGAAACAGAAAGTTTATGGCGCGTGAAAAACCGTCGAATAGCCAAACCGTTCTAGAAGAACTGATTTATATTCTGCTCTAATATTTATGGGAACTATCGGAGCAATCTCAACGATATTACTAAATGCAATCAAAGACAAGTTGACCTAAATTACTACGTTATGAACCTATTTGGGTTCACTGTCTTTTTGTCGGGTATTTTAAGTTACATAAAATATCTGCATAGAGTCTATGTCTTGCAGACTCCTATGACAAACAAGATCTCTACGATAATAATTCTCCCGCAGTGAATACCATCGAGGCCTAACACCTGATAATCCAAACCACTAGTTAAATCAGCTTACGAAAGACCAAACTTTGAATTAGAATTAAAATTATGTGGACTCGTAGCATCGCTAGAGGGCGCTTGACTAACATCCACTGTCGCTCCGCTCCCGCAACTCATTAGGCTTATGCTTACTCGTTTCAAAGACAGTTGGCTTGGCTGCTTGTATTCAGTAGCTTGTATGGATAGGTTACATTTGTTTTACGGGAACTGGACAACCATTTACATTACAGTAAAACACCGATTATCCGAACGCCGATTAACCGAATCGCCAATTGTCCGAATCAGTCCTAAGCGTAATATAAAAAATTAAAACCAAGTAATTTTTATTTTGTTTTGTTGTAACTCGCAGGAGTCTAGAAGATATATTTCAACTGAATGTTATTAGAGAACTGTAAACACAGTTATTAAAGTTTATTCTATGTGTGACAGTTTGGTTTTAACATGCTTTTTCTTTATTACCAGTCTATGTCCGATTATCCGAATTTTTGATTATCCGAATCGACCCCGGTCCCAATTATTTCGGATAATCGGCGTTGTACTGCACTACATAATTATTATTTGCTGCTAATCAAATGTGACCGATATTTGGGGGTTGAAAGGTACATACACGTTCAAGATCGAACAAGGAGATAGGTATAAGGTTTTTGAGTTGACTTTAAATTGGAAATCTCAACGTGTGAAATCCATCTGAATAGTTGGACTACTTTCTTGGATCGCTTTCCCTGGAAGTCGGTAGATATTGGTAAAGTTTAAATTACTTATGTACTACGTCGCTTTGGCTATCAAAGCGAGCCGGTTGTTGATACTGGATTTTAAATAACACTAACTGCATTAAGTAGCAGAAGTGGAAAAGTTAAAGTTATTTAAAGAGGTGGAAGGTCTCTAATTTAAGTAGTTAACCTTCGCTTGTCTCTCGCGATCCATTTCAAACTAAAAAACGATAAGAATCTCTTTCTTCTATTTTCCAGCGCTTTTCATACTTTTTTTTAAACTTGGTTGTTTTAAATATTCATAATGTTATGATATGTAATTAGGTACCTATTAAGTACTAGTTTATGATATTTTTTACCTTCAAATGTTGATTTTAAAATATGTAGTTTAATCCTCGGTGGTAAAAGTGAAATGTTAGACTGTCCGGCTGTATTCTATACCGGCTGTCGTCTATAATATATCGCACCGGTAGATGGGATTGCCTCTATTTTTGCACACTTTTATATGGCAACATTATGGCGGAACATTTATCCCGAAGTGGTTGGCAGAAAGCTGGCTATTTTTAGAACGGAAACACGTCTGTGCGTGATTTTCATTGTAGGATGTAGGTATGATAGTAGCTTTGCTTGCGGTTTCTTCTGGGAGATTTGTCTGAGCAAAAAGTCTTTCTCGCACTTCTCTGTTAATCGTGATTGTACCAAAAGATTAAGTAATGTATGCACAGAAGGTGGAATGTCAAGCTACAAACTCTGAGATCTTAAATCGTTTTAATAGAGACGAGTGGAATGGAATGAAATGGTTCAATGGAAATGTAGTCCGATGTGCTGTCCTGCTTGAGAAACGAATAACCCCTTGTAGATAGCCACAAGCCCTTTATTAAAAAGTAACTACTTGAAATCTTTAACTGAAACATTTCAGTGTTATAAAGTCCTGCTAGAATCTACCTGGGCGGTATCGCATAATCTTTCTCTACATTAGTATATGTATTACCCACGATCACGAGGACCCTTGTAATCTCCGATTGAGCATCCGAGAAGCCCACGTCACGGCTGGTCCGCCCATCAAATGTTGGGGCCATAGTAAAGGAGATAGTAATACCTCATAATTGGCACCTAGATGTTGAAGCGACAGCGAACTAAGACTGGGTTGCACTTACTTTAACTTTGACAAAGGACAAAAATCTGTCAAACTCCATACAATAAACACCGGTTATTGTTATAGTTACGGTCAAAGTTAGATGGTGCAACTCAGCCTAAGATCTCTTTCAAATCGAACCAGTAGTTTCTGAGATTATAAATAGCACGTTCAACTAAACACATTTTTCAGTTCTAAGATTATAATAGCACGTTTAACTAAACAAACTTTTCAGTTTTATGATATCAGTAAGTAGGTACCTAAAGAAGTATAGATTCTGTCTGAAAACTTAAAATGTACCTTTGATAAATAACTGAACTTGTGATGTATTTTTCCTCTTCCCTTTCTATCCCTATTCCTTCTTTCTAACTATAAACTATAATGCTCGCTAGATTGATACGTCGTGTCGCATGTCGTCACGAAATGCGACGATACGTGGAATAATAAACTATAAGTATGTACCTACCTAGATGTTATACTTACTATTCTTTTTTACTATGACTGTAGATAAAGGTCGGGTATATTATTACATACGTAGCTACGAGGTGTCACGTGCCCTCGTAAAAATGTTATACGAGTTTTGTATTTGCTTACTCTATGCTACTTGTGCCCACCTCACTTTAAACAAAATAAAAACTACAATTTGCTTTAAGCTGTACCTAGGTAATGCATATAGAATAAAACTTTTCCTCTTTAATTTGTGCCCTTACAAAAAAGATACCTTATGTCAAATAAATAAAATTTACCCAAAATTTTTAATCGACAACATTCTGTTACAAACACTCGCAAGTATTTATGATTAAGCTTTAGTAGAAGAAATCTTGTAAGATTTGCAATGAGAATTTTGATCTTTATCTGCCAGATACCATACTCCATAATATTATCAGTTTCGAGCTATAAACCTGTGTGCCTACCATGAGTTTACGTTAGGTGTGCTCGCTAGCGACTGCGTAAAAAAATGACATTTAAATGTATGACATATTGTGCAGCGCCCCTAGTGGCTACTTTCAAGAAATAAAATCTTCATAGAATTTTTTGACGTATTCGCTAGCGAGCTCACCTAACGTAAACTCATGGTAGGCACACTGTTTGTTACTACCAATCGTTATTATTGTTTTCTATCGTGACTGAACATGCGGTAATGTATGAGTGAAATTGCCTCGTCCTCCAGCTCTCGGCCGTCACCCAGTTGTGGGCGAGGCCGGTATCTGATGCCTTCCATTTAAATCAATTTATAGCTGGAGGCAAAACAAAGGCCGCACTGTTCTATTAATATGACTATTGTAGGCATAACACTTGATATTGTTTTATGTGATGGATTTTATGCACTTTTTAAACTCCTCGCAGACTTTTAGTCGGCCGATAGTTTAGTCGACTTCTAATTTGTAACAAGAATCGGCCGATACCAAATCGAGGGGTGTCGTAATGTATTCCTCAATGTCTATTTGATAGGGTCCAAATAGCTTTATCATAACTTCATAACATAAGACTCCCAGTCCCATACTTAATAGTTCCTAATAAAAAAATGTATTACGGAACAACTAACTTAAAAATGAGTTATAAAGGACATAAGTTTTCATACGATGCTTGTATGTACTTAATATAGTGCTTTACAAACCAACGTGTAGAAAATAAAAGTATAAGGTTATTGCTAATTAATTGGAGCAAAAGTATACTCAAGCTTTAAAAGTACTATCACGTTCAGAAACGACAACCGCTTTCGTTCTGCACTCTGACCAGGACCGTATTTTAACCCGGGCTAGGCTTAACCCTCGTATTACTATGATTGTAATCCCGGTAAAGCTGGAGAAGCGTACTCATTTGAGATAGAGTCAGAAAATACGGTTCCATGAAGTTCCTAAGGCCTACACATTTCACTTGCTACACATTAACACAGATTTTGGATTCTGTAAAAATACCATTGAATAGTTATTTAACCAGTTTGGGGCTGTAATTATTGTATGACTAGCTTTTGCCCGCGGCTTCACCCGCGTGAAATTTAGTTTGTCACAGATCGTCATAAATTATAGCCTATATGTTATTCTGGGTTATAAACAATAATACTGTAAAGTTTCATCAAAATCCATTCAGTAGTTTTTTGCGTGAAAGAGTAACAAACATCCTGACATCCAGACATCCAAACTTTCGCATTTACGATATAGGTACCTAATATTAGTAGGATTAGTAGGATGACTTTCTCATTTCAAATTATCTGTTGCTTATGTACACTTCAAACACCTTCAGGTAACTGGGAGCTGTCAAATCATGTAGAAACGTCACATCGCTGACGTTACGCTCACGCTTCGCTGCTCTTTCAAGCTCGCTATGTACCAAAGGCTTTCAGTCTATGTCGGGGAAGTCACAGCTAAGATATTAAACACGAATTACGGTGAGCAAGCACTCTGATATCCCACCCTTTATTATTCAAGCAGGGTTCCATTTGAAGTCTGTAAAATGGAATACGATTCTCATTTCATACTCCACAGCGTCGGTTGGATTTCGTTTTTCATACCCCGACTTTGATGTGCTGAAGCTATTAGAAAACACAATACGTGAGATTATGAACTCAGGAATAGAGGTTTGGATAAAATATGCTTCATGGTATTTAAAATCACATAATAGAAATAGCGTTTAACTAAAAAAGTGTTTTGCTAAATCTTTTAAAATTCAGTAAATTGGCTTTATACAAAAAATTTAAGAAAGGTTTAAGTTTCAGGTCTAAAAATTTTAATTTTAATACATTGCGGCCGCTGAAATAAACCGGTCTTTATGTTTGTGCTCATTTTTCTTACTTGTTTGTTGTATTATGGTACCGCAGTCAAACTAAAAATCCCTGGAAACACACGAATAACATTATGGATATAATTTTAGTTCAGTTAATGATCAATGTTGACCAAATCCTTTTTATTGTTATACTTAAACGTAAATTTGGTATGTAGGTAATAGAGTTTTAAATATCCAGATTATAATTAAAACTAGTACTTAACACTTAAATTACAATAAAATTATAGACCTGAAAAAATACGGACCCCTACTTTTTTGCGTCCGTCTTTAATACGGAATTTTTACTGTAGAGTTGAAATGTTTTGCTAAGCGTTTGTTTAATTAAATCTGCTCTGTGTGCTTATAATGTAAAATGCTATTTTACTATGCTGTACCGTAGTTATTACCGGTTTAAGTTTAGAAACCCAGAAGGTTGTAAAGAATCCGATTATATTACGGGACTATTCCCACCTCTCGTTCCCACTGCTGCAACTCCTTTGTAGCCAAGATCTACAGCTTGACCGACAATAAAAAAATCAGATTATAGCCTGACCAGGAACATAAAAACCCTCGCCATGTTGCGGAAAACTAATGGTACTAATTTCTTTTAATGGCAACAGTAACTGAAAAGTTCATTGACATGTCACCTTGCATGTCAGTCTATTGCTGTCAAAATGTAAACAAACTTTATTTTAAATGTGCGCAATTGATTTTGTGAATTAAATTGCTAAAATCTTTTTATAGTCGTGAAAGAAAAGTGGTTCACAATGTGTTAAAGTATTTGTCGAAGAGAAATACTAAGGGTTCGGACAATATTTTCATTGAATAATGTTTCCGACAAAGGTTGTCAAATTGACTGTCATGTTTATCGTATAGTACAGTCCACTATGAAAAATAGCTGTGGTTTGTTTCAACTACCAATTTTAAAATTTTCTGTCACTTTCTAAGTGTTGAATTTTATGGAATTGGGAAAGAAATACCGAGTTTGAAGCGTTCATGACCAAACATTGCAGTTGAATATTCAAGTTCTGAATTTGATTATTGATGAATAATAAAATAAATCCTACTAGCTCGATTGATGGTTTCATTTAATTTATTTAAACCAGGTTACCTATAATAATATTTTTTGGTTAATTTATGAAAATATCAAATTAGCCCGTAATCCTGAATCCTGATACATAAAGTTAGCCTATTAATTTAACACAGGTACGACTGTACTCAGTGTTGCACTATCAAATGCGATTGACGCGCCTCTATGCCAGGGTTTTTATGTTCCTGGTCAGGCTATATGTTAAAAAGCTTTCATAGCCATTGACTGAAAATTATTGTTTTCTTTTCAATGACTTCATATCTCCATGGGCACAATTTTCATAGAATTAATTCTACTTAAATATTTTGAGGCAAGTTTACGTAAATGTCCCAGTACTTTTCGTCGACCGTACTATTTTTTTTAAATATCTTCAAAGATATTATGACTTTTTTAATTCTAAAAATTTACCGACAAATTTCATCTATATCACAATGCGTATTAATAAAAAAAACTTAAACAATATAATACAAGTAACACTCTTGCCTCAATGTTCTCTTTTCCCAAATCTTGTTTCTATTCTAAAAGCCTAATTTCATCGAAAATTGAATTTTCCATGGCATTGAACAAACTCGTTGTTTTCTTAAACACCTAATTAAGTATACTGTTTGTTATGTTCATAATGTTTACGGAAATAATAAACGAGCCTTCTTGTGTTTTGCAATTTCATTAGGTACGAGTTCCTTCATTTCGTGCTGAAATATCAGTCAACATTCTGAAATGGAATATTATTTCCCACTCTGTCATTATTGCAAATGACCTGAAGAACGAAAATATGAAAATAATGAGTCTTTCCCATGCCATGCATTTTCACATAGATTAAGTATCTTTTAAGAGAATAAGGTAGCAGGAAGGCGCTGGATGCAGGCCGCTACCAACCGTGCGATGTGGAAGTCATTGGGCGAGGCCTATGTTCAGCAGTGGACGTCCTGTGGCTGAAATGATGATGATGATGATGAAGACAATATTATCTTAAGTGATCTCTACCTAAAAGAGAGACACGTGCGCGATCAAGTCATTCTGTGACAGACGGACGCATGCGAAAAGCTACCTAGTTAGGACCTAAATAAAGCTTTTTTAATCTTAAAGAAAAATACATTTACCTACAGTTTCAGAGCATGTGTGTCGTTATAAACTGGCTGACGCAGAGCAAGCATTAATAAAGCAGTGTTTGCTCTTGATCAAGCTACACGGAGTCAATTTAAGAAATAATTACGTGCTGTCTCAAGTATTAAGCTCAGCAGGGAGCTAATTAGTTCTTGCAGCAGCTGCGACGGGCATTAGGAGACGGCTTCTTTATAAATGTATGGTTAGTTAGCAAATAGGTTCGTCCGCTGGATGCACTTGGTGGTAGGGCTGGTCGCAAATTCGTTTGGATTTCGAAGATGAATCAAATTTTCAATTAATTAGAATATTATGAGTAAAAGATTACACGGGTTTGTTGAAGTTAACAAAATACTACGTTGAGTAATTGAAAAACAATCCAATATAATATTATACTTGTTTACTATTTATTTCTACTGGACATACCGCATTTAATATCTTGTCGATATTAGGACTTCGTATCGCTGTATGAATCCTAAATAAATAAGTGACAAAGCTCCAAAATTACAGAGGAAATTAAACGTACAATGATACAAGCAATACCTATGCTTAAAGCAATCACTAAATTGAGTTTACCAACAACTTTATGTGTATGTCTTGGTCATGATAATTTGTGTCATATAAATGTACTTACATCTAAGTTAATTCTCACTTAGATGGCGTTAGTGAGGATTAGTCTCAAACTATTTATCCGGATATTAAGCGTAAAGTATCCCCCTTGTTTGTAAGACATAAATCCACCAGATCTTGGGTCCGAGGTAAATTGTTTAGGATTAGCTGATGTCACCTCTCATTTGTCATGGCTGGCGTCAGACTTAGCGGGAGTTACGAGTTTCTAGTCGATATTATTGCGCTAACCTTTGCCCCTGACTTTGTTTAGGGTTGCATCATTCTAGGTATAGTTAATTAGCGATTTTACAACTGTTTTACAAGCTGCCTTTTGACTGAAACTCTTTGATAAAAGTTTCTATAAAGCGATTAGATCATTGTGACAGGCTAAATGGATGCGATCTGAAAGTGTGCTTTAAAAGCTGCATTCAGAGCTTCTAAAAGAATACTGAAAATTACATGTTTGGATGTTAGTCATGATTTATTACTGCACAACCTCAGGTCTTCAAAGAACTATATTATTTTTTTACAAAAATCTGGCAGCGAGTAAAAAGGCACATTAGTGAATACAGAAAAGTATATTACTAGAAGGTGTAGCAAAATGTACCGTCGGATTAGGTCAAACAGTTCCATTTGTCATTGTGAGCGAGAGACAAACATAGCCAAAGTAATGACTACTGCTTTGATATTAGGTACGTACCTAGTTCATAACAAATTGTAGAAAATTATACTTATGTAGGTATAAGTTTTTGACCTTGTGTGTTTTGATTTTTGTTAATAAATTCAAATATTTTGTCAGTAAGTAATCAATTATGAATACAATTCTAGCACAGAGTAACCAACAGATAGTTAATTAGAATAATAAAGCCTTTTCAACCCGGGAAAATAAATTCATCAGAGGCGCGTAATTTGTATGATTGAAAACTTGTTGAAATTGGAGGAAATTATTATAACAGTAACTAAATGTACCAGATAAATTCAAAACATTGTTGAAAATTTTGCGGTAACCAACAATTTGTTATTTATGACTGAGAGCTTGTTACCGACTTTGTGGATTGTGTTTTCGCTGTAAAGTGAGCTCAATAATACCTGCACGAGATCATAACAAACTGAACAGTTGTTCCGCAATAAATCCAATAAGCCTTAATCCAGATGGAAAACCTTCAGGATGTTTCCCCTTTTCAACAACGTGGGTAATTTGCAAAAGGTACTTTTTACGCGAGCCAGTTGAGGTCTCACAATATTTATGATCCAATGTTGGATATCAATAAAAAAAAAAACCGACTCCAAAAAACCTACACTAAAAAGTAGAAAAATAATTACTAATTACCTACTTATTCATTAGGACGAATTAATATTTATGTAGGTATACCATGATTGATACTTTTGGAGTCGGTGCAGGCAAACTTTACATGTTTCATAATCTTGGCACCGACTCCAGAAGTATCAATCATGGTATACCTACATAATATATTAATTCGTCCTAATGAATAAGTAGGTAATTAGTAATTATTTTTCTACTTTTTAGTGTAGGTTTTTTGGAGTCGGTTTTTTTTTTTTTTATAAAATTTTACTTATTTCTTGCTTTTTAGTTAACTAATTATTACCTTGATGTTACCACTGAAGGTAGGCAGTACATTAAGACCATATTCTTCATGTCTAGTGTAAAATAATATTCCCTACAAAATACAGGTTACCATATAGGAAACCTAAAAAGACCTTAAACCGTCAGCCCACCTTAAAACATGAAAGAATACAACTGTTGGTCTATTTGTACTTATAATATTTAAAGAATTATCCTACAACTCCTAAGCATTAAGGAGTTTTACCTTCTATCATCAGCTCATCAATATGAGATGATGATTTCCAGGAGCAAATACTTGAATAACTTAAGAAAAAGTTTGAAAAACGATATACGTGCCTATAAAATTTGAGGGTTGCACTCGATTTCCCTAGGATCCCATCATCAGATCCTGACTTGGTGACAATGGGACCACCTCAGAAGTGTACCCTATCGAACAAAAAAAGAATTTTGAAAATCGGTCCACAATTGACGGAGTAATCGGTGAACATACATAGAAAAAAAAATACATACAGTCGAACATATAACCTCCTCCTTTTTTGAAGTCGGTTAAAAAAATGTGCGATATTTTATCTTAAAGCAATAGCTATCGAGGGATTTGGGTTAGTGTTTCTTTGGGGAAATGAATTCCAATAGAGTGGAGAAATAATGCATTTATTTGGCACAGACAACAGTTATAAATAGAATTGAAATAGAATAGAAATTGGATAGGGTAAGCTGTGGTTAGGGTAAAATTGCACGTTGGGGGAGACCTATGTCCAGTAGTGGATAGCAATCAGCTGAAAATGATGATTAGTTAGGTAAACATTTAATATGAGTACCTATAAAAGTGTTGATTAAAGTTAGGAACAAATGCTGCTTAAACACAAATATGTTGTAAGGACGTACATTTACGGAGTACATGAAGGTATCACAAACGTACCAAACACAAAACTTGTTGCGGAACTGCCAAGAAAGCAAATTTCCCGGCTTATCTTTCCGAGATTCTAAACGCCCGAAAAGTTACGTCAACTCTTAGATATATCGACGGTTCATTGAATAAAATGTTGGGCCCTGGAACCCTTTATTATCATGTCGGGACAGATGTGGGCCGATAACGCCGTCCCCCGGGTCACAAATGTAAGGGACATTTGCCAGAACTGGACCTTTATTGGGGAAATATAGAGGTTGAGATATTTTTATAGATTGTATGATATTAAGCACCTGGCAAGCGTAAAAGGTAAACGTGTGTTTAGGTTTCCATTGTGGTGCGCAAAAATGGAACCCTCCGTTTGTTGTTTCTTGTTGTGGTGCTAACGAGGTATTTAAAATTCATACGAATTTAATTAGAAAACGGACTTTATCATACGGTACATTTAAATTTAGATTTTACTCGTGGCCTTACTTGAGTGAATTTTCATATTATGAATCAGATAGATTTTACCCGCCGTACTACGATCAAAACGTTTCTGGGAAACTTTTTACATTCTAACAGAAGCGTACATGAACTTTAATAATCCCTAACTTTAGTAATGAAGGTTTCTCATTCATACTTCATTCCTATTATCCCTACGTATGTAGATTACAGGTACATATTTATTTATACATTTTTGTTGCAAAAACGCCTCTATTAGTAGGTACCTAAGAGGCCACCGCCTTTAGCTTAATGTGCTGTTTGTACTTGACTCCTGAAAGATCAAAATCTAGATCTAGAAATATTTATCTATAAGTTGTACCTAGATCATCATCATCGTCTCAGCCATAGGCCTCCCCCAATGCTTTCCATGTTCCTCGGTGGGTAGCGGCCTGCGTCCAGCGCCTTCCTGCTACCTTTATGATGTCGTCGGTCCACCTTGTGGGTGGACGTCCCACGCTGTGTACCTAGATGAACACCTAATAATATTATTATTTTTTCTTTTACAGGCAAGCGAGATGTTGCTGTTATAAGAAAATAAACAAGACGCTGTCAAAATAATGTGATGTGATAAAAAAGTGCTGCTAAAGTGTTAGTGATGGTGCAATGAATTAAGTGTGGGCGATGTGTCCCCGGACGGTGTCATGGGGTGTGTGCGCAGCTATTTTATTCTACGCTTTAAGACAAGGTGAGTACAGTCGAAATTGCAGAATCCAGTTCCTGGGCTACCAAGTTCATTATGGCGGTCTCAGAATCCAATAAAGTACACCATGTTGACCGCCATTACACGGAAACCTCCAAACCTTGAGGAAAATTCAGGAATGCCCATAAAAAGTGGTTGTTATGGCTTGTCTATTTCATTTGTTTCATAAATTTAAGTTTAGGCTAGTTTTCTAAAAGAAAACTTTTAGTCCGTCAATTATATCAAAAAATATTGGACACATATTTTTCTACTTCTCAATCAAACAAGTAATTACGAAATTATGATGCGTTGACGTGTAGTCACAAAGCACTTCTTGACGTCACGGGACTCTTCTTTTGAACCTTGACACGCTTTATCTCTTTAAATTTTCAATAGTTTAAAAAAGTGAAAAATACGTGTCCAGTATTTTTTGATAAGTCACCTGACGGGCTTTATAAACTCTTGCTTTTTTACCAAGGAAACATCCCTATTGCACATCATATTGTGTCAGTTTCTAATAACGTAATTATAAGGACTACTCCGTACAGGTATTCAGATCTGCAAGCTAAGTTTAACCCCTTACGGGGTCTTTTGGCCCATTCTCCTGAAATGAAATATCTCCCTGATCCCCGTTTTGAATTACGCCGACATGCGAGGTCGCAAATACCCCACGCGGGCCAACTTAACCATCAGATCTTATCGACTCGCCCAAGCTCTTACTGAGCCAGTTTTGCGAGATATCGAGTATCGATTTCTCGAGTGCTCATTCCGTTATGCTATGAGCTATCGAGTACCAATACTTTAAAAACTATCGATTTTCTTTAGTAGGTCACTGCGTTCACATATTTGTTTGTAAATTGCTTGCTTTACATATAGACGAGAAAAATGAGGCAACAAAAACTCAAAATAAATCCAATGTTGTATTTCGATACACAATTAAATTAAAGCCAGTTTTCATAAAATAAGTAGGTATATAAGTAGGGTAGTGTTAGAAAAACCGTTTTTTTCTTTGCAGTTTCGATCAGTACTGCAGTTACTGCAGTTGAGCAGTAGATCATAATGTAAATGGCCAAATAAAACCAAATTAAATTGATCGTATAAATTGGATGAAAAAATCGCTTATGTTTTACAAAATTATTATTAAACTCATTCAACATATTGTCGTTTAAATATCCTCTCATAATATAACTCCGTAACTTGCTGGCGAAAACTATTTGCAGCTGAGAAATGTGGTTCCATTTCGGCAAGCGAGATTGAACATGTTGTAAGGCCGGGCACGCAAGATCGATTGTTTGGCTGACCTAAGCTGCACGCTAGAAGTTACAGCGAAATTGCATTATGCAGTCAAAGTACTCAGAAGCCGATTCAAACTGCATTTCTTTGGAACCAATTTTAGACTCCACTAAACAGTAATTTATCAATTTAAGTGAGTATTTCTTACCAAGTCTTATCAGTTCCTAGCCAATCTAGCTCGCTGTCTTGTACGTTGCCTTACCGTCCCCATACTTTCATAGAGCTAATACAATCTTCATAATAAGATTGGTAGCTAGTGGAAGCTTGATACAACCATTATTATTTCTGTAGGTTGGAGGAACACTTAGGCTGAGTTGCACCACCTAACTTTGACGGTAACTATAAGGCGGTTATCACACTGCGCCGCGCTCCGCCGCGGAGCACGTGATTTCATATAAAAAATCACGCGCGCGGACGCGTTGTCAGTGTGAAGTGCCGCGCGTGTTTTCTATACAAACTGAGGTACTTGCATACAATGATTAAATCTGTCGCGCCTAACGATAGCCGATGGTTTTTGTATGGAGTTTGACATATTTCTGACGTTTCTCAAAGTTACAGTAAAATGGTGCAACCCAGCTTTAATATTCTTAACCGTCCATTTTTCAATTCCCTACATAAACGAGTATTTGCTGGTTAACATGTCATATGAACTAGCACAGAACATTTAATTTCCGCTGGCCCATTTAATATCAGACGTGTGGCGGGCCTTGCGCGGACAACCTGACGATAAATCCGGAATCCAGTGGCTAACAGTCGAGGCATTTCGTGCGAAACATTCTATGTATTATATTTTTTTCCATTGAAACAAAACCCAATTTTAACCCGGTGGTATGGGAAATTTAAGCCCAGGCTGTGGAATGGGAATAGATGATGTTTTTTAATTGAACTTGGCTGTTGTGATTGCGCTCAATTCCCGGAATTTATCATCCCAGAGATTTTATAGAAAGAAGCCTTTGTAGAATCAATTTAGCAGATTTTTTTTTTCGGTGTGGATAAGTAGAAGTACTCCTGAGGTTGAATTCTATCAAAAAGCTTAGTGGAACCCCTAAAACTTGAAAGTTGACTTGTCTGCATTCCGCAGGTCTCCGCTACCAATCATACTAACTTAAAGTCAGATTTAGTCTGGGCACTCTCGCGTACAATAGAAGCTAGTAAGGGGGGCTTACTCTCACTCAGTCTGAGATGCTGTCCAAATGAGAGCTATAAGGCGGAAAATGTTTAAATCCTTTTACGAGTAGAGGTCTCTTGTCTCTCACATGAACTCATTTTACACCATTCCACTTTCCTGTTTCAGTAAATTACATTAAATTGAAAAACCAGTTAATTAAGAATTTCCAAATAGATAACACTTCTGCCAGTGTTGATAAAGAGATGATTCAAATATGAATATAGTGCTCATTGGCCTGAAATGTGTGAAATTTCAATCAAGTAGGTACAATGGAGGAGTGATCATGACTGAAAACACATAGTTATTAAAAATATGAAAACACATACCACGACAATACACATATTATTTTCGGGACAGTGAATGAAAGCAGAAGTTTCACGTAAAAGTCAAGAGCACAGCAGTGATTTTTATTTCTTTCAGCAAAGGTGATTAATTAAGTTAATTGGATATTAACAATTTGATTGGTTGACACACTTTTATGGGTTGACAAGCTGATAATATGTGATAATAACGGGAAAGAGGCTTTAATTACCTTTATTATGTACCTAGACTGAATAATATTTTATTTAAAAATAATCTACAAAATTAATAATATGTTATAATAGTAATACCATTTTTTAAATTAATTGTATACTTATTAATAACTAATAATATAATTAATAATGTAATTGAATTAATTAAATGTTTATAAATTCTTCCCCTCTCTTAAAATGCTGTGCCCGACAGGGTCCATAATTGTATCTCATAAAACCATATACATACCACCTCTGTAACATTATGGATGCAATACAGAATTGAGTATTGTTGAGTTTTAATTTCAATCGCATTCAACTGTAACTAAATCGTGTCTGTATCCATTGGACAACCAACAAGCCTAGCCTAGCAGCCGAAATGCTAACAATTTGTAATGCCGCGTCAGATGCAGCGTCTAGCCGACCGCGGCCCATTTGCCAGATTCTTTGTTCCACACACGCAATTTACTGATATGTTCCGGGCAAAGTTCGGAACATTTGCAACGTTCCGCATTTGGGTTACTATAACTCGAGATTTGAGATTAGTACTCGTACGCTGTGTTAGGAATTGTGGAGGTCTAATTTTGAATCAACAATTTTGTAAGTATCCTATATTGCATACAATAGTCTATGAATCTTATTTGCAATTGGAGAAGCTATAAGAGATATAATGATACTAAGTCCTTTTTTTAGTTTGACAGAAATCTGTATTATAGGATTTTTTAACTGATATTATACTCGACAAATTATGAAAAAGACTGAAATTCCATGAGGAAGCCGTTCATTTTAATCATACTCTAACTTTCAACACTTAGGGCGTTTCAGGCTTTGAATTTAGAAACTTAAACTTAGCTGAAACGTAAAATTAGCTGAATGGGTTCCGAATTTCTCGGGCGGAAGTTTAATAACTTCAGATAAAATTCAATTATTTTAGCTGGTTATATTGTTTCTAACCATTAGACAAATAATTTCTAATGTGTAGGTACTTTGATAAGTCGATCTAGGAAGGTTTATTTTAAAATTACATATTTATCGTTTAGTTTTTTTCTTATACAGTGTGTCTGGGCATGTAGTGATCAAACTTTAAGGGCGTAATCTATGGACAATTTTATCGATGAAAATACTTCAAATTTGGGGCCTGACCCATTTCTCGAAAAATTACATCGATTTAAGTTTTTAATATTTAGTTTACACCTCTTCTTTAAAAAATAAGTGAAAGCGTGGGTAGCTTAACATTAATAGGCAAATAATTTATATCATGCGATAGCCAATAAAATTATCTATTAGTAGAAGAAGAAAGCAGACAAGTTTCATACATTTTATGGGAGTAAGAATGGATTTAATTCAAAATCAAAATCAAAATCAAAAGTATTTATTCAGTTTAGACCACAAGTGGCACTTATGAACGTCAAAATTATTATAGAAAATAATAAAAAAGAAAAGTTAGCCCTTATGGGGCACTTTACATGTCTCCTTATCTTTTGGGCCCTACCAGCGCTTCGAGACAAACATATGGCAAGTGCTGAGAAGAAACGCCGGTACAAAATTAGAAAAATACATTACTTTTTTCACTTCTTTTTCAGTTATTTTCCAACACAAGAAAAAACAGGTCGTTAAGGTATGTTTTACTAGCTTTCCGCCCGCGGCTTCGCCCGCGTGGAATTTTGTCTGTCACAGAAAAACTTTATCGCGCGCGTCCCTGTTTCAAAAACCGGGATAAAAACTATCCTATGTTCTTTCCCGGGACTCAAACTATCTCTATGCCAAATTTCATCAAAATCGGTTGCGAAGTTTAAGCGGGAAAGCGTAACAGACAGACAGACAGACAGAGTTACTTTCGCATTTATAATATTAGTTGGGATTTGCATTGTATTTTTAGTATTTGAGCTATTCTACAAAACGAATGTAAATTTATTAGTCTACGTCCATTAGTTTCGACGTAATTGTTGAACAAAGATACCCCTTCCCAGCGGTTTCCATAGTAATTAGAATATTAATGTTAAGCTACCCACGCTTTCACTTGTTTTTTAAAGAAGAGGTGTAAACTAAAAAATTAAAAACTTAAATCGATGTAATTTTTCGAGAAATGGGTCAGGCCCCAAATTTGAAGTATTTTCATCGATAAAATTGTCCATAGATTACGCCCTTAAAGTTTGATCACTACATGCCCGGACACACTGTATAACATATTATACATAGAAACTAGAAAATAATATGTAACCTAGAGGAAAAAAAAGTTTTTAGAAACCAAGAGGCATACTATTGCTTGCTAAATAAATAACCAGAATAATATAATTTATGTTTGACTTTTAAAATCATAAAACATGTTTTAATCGCAAGGTGCAATTTAAAAAAGACTCACCAGAGAAAATACCAATGGACAAGTCACAAATTGCCTTCAGTTTCGACAAAATGGATAGTATCGGCTTCCATCTACATCTAACAAAACTATTAACGTTTGCAGCCGAAAGTTTTTACGATCAATGAAAAGAGAGCAAACTGAGGGAGTCTGAGAGGACGAGATAAACGGGTTATAGGGGTGCGAGGTCTTTGTTACACTTTGGACTTCCACCTGGAGTTAACCCGTTCGCTGTCCATGAGGTAAATCTTACTGCGAACTTCTATCGACAAACTCATGTTACGGTTACCTCATTACCATTACTGAAAACTTTACAACTTCCACTGGAACTACCTTAATTGCGGACTTTTATTTACAAGACCATGATGTTACGGTTACCTCATGTCCCATTATTAAAAACATTGGACTTGCTCTGAAAAGTACCTTACCTAATACATTGCTGAAAACCTTGGGGTTTTTGAACGACGGTTAACCAACAATATGTTAATTTTTTTTTTACAAAAATAAGAGTCATTATTACGTCTTCACTGCTTTAATAAGTACCTCAATAAACGATTTTAACGATCTATAGTGGACAGGGAACGTGTTAAGACAGAGGGGTAGACTTGGAGCTAGTTCTGCTACAGTATTGATTTTAATGTACTTTTATCTTAAGTCTATAATTGTGTGGCCTATTTCCTATATACAGGGTGTTAGGTAAATGGGTATATGAGCCGACACTAGCCCATGTTAACATAGGCATATAAATGGTATGGTGAAGTCAGAAATTTGATATCATGATTTTATTTTTTTTAATTTTCATACAAAATAAATTTTACAAAATCCGATTTGTATGAAAATTAAAATAGTTAAAATGAAGATATCAATTTTCTGACTTCACCATACCATTTATATGACCATGTTAACATGGGCTAGTGTCGGCTCATATACCCATTTACCTAACACCCTGTATAGTCATCGGTGCTTGTTATAAATGATTTGTTTATTTATGTCAATTTTCAAATGAAAATTTGGAAATCCAAAATAAATACAAAAGATGCAAGTTTGATTATTTAATATTTTGTCGTCACATTCGATCATTAATTTATTTAAAAGTGTTGTCGGGTCAAACAATACTCATTGTTATTTGTTAATTTCACAAACATTAAATTGATTGAACGCCATTAATTGAAATAAAGCTAATTTAATTGATTCATTGTATAGCCATATTGTATACTGTATACTTTTTTTTTAAAATAATATTATGGTAGTTTGCACTTTGCATACATGAACTTTATGAAGAAAAGAAATTCTCCAAGAAGCAAAGGCTGCAGCTTTATAAAGCACAGATCCGACCTTGCATGGAATACTGCTGCCACCTCTGGGACGGCTCTGCCAAGAAACATTTGGCTGCTTTGGATTCGGTGGAAAGGCGTGCCAGAAGACTTATCGACAGCCCTACCCTTGTTGAAGCGGCGCTCCAAGAACTTGACCATCGCCGTAAGGTAGCATCCCTATCGGTTTTCTACAGGCTACACTTCGGAGAATGTGCGAAAGAATTACACGAATTAATTCCACCAGCCCCCTTCCATCATCGGGTAACCAGACGCAGGTTAGCGTACCATCCCTATATTGTTGACATTCCACCAGCTCGCACTAAGCGTTTCGATGACTCTTTTATAATGCGAACAGCTAGGGACTGGAATTCGTTGCCTGCTGCTGTCTTTCCCGAAAACTATAATCCGGGCCTCTTCAAGGCGAGAGTGAATAAGCACTTAGGCCTCAGCCTCGAACTTAGCGGGCAGCGGGGCGGGAGCGGCGGCGGCGCTGGAGCGGGGCGGGCAACGCAGACCCGTTCTCGAAACAAGCGGGCAGCTCGCGCGGCGCTTTAGCGGCGAAGTGTTGTGTTCGGGGTTGTGTTGTCGAGATATTTGTTTTTATTCGCAAACGAAATGTCTGAACAACGGCGACAATTTTATTTCGATTCAAATTTATTCCTAACGCTCGATTTATTGTGGGCAAAAGAAGGAGTGCGCTCTGCCCGCTCGTTGCCCGCTCCCTCGCCGCTGCCCGCTCGTTGCCCGCTGCCGCCCCGCTGCCGCGCCGCTGTTTTCGAGAACCGGTCTATTTGATTTTACGCATAAGATCCTGCCGCTCCCGCGCCGCCGCCGCCTCCGCCCCGCTGCCCGCTAAGTTCGAGGCTGAGGCCTTACAGGGCAGATATGTACCATCCTAGACTGCATCCCACTTAACATCAGGTGCGATTGTGGTCAAATACCTGCCTTGTTATGCATAAAAAAAAAAAAATATAATTATCATTTACACGTATCTAGACGTTATAATAGTACCTATATTTCCTGCTTGGTTTAGATCTGGATAATTTCTAGACATTTTTTGAAATTACTTTAAACTGTCTTACGAGATTAATCATCTTAATTTCAGCTTAATACCACTGCTGAATACAGGCCTCAAAAAAGATTTCTAAACTTAAATCCAGCATTTTTACCAAAGCTTGTGTTTCCAAAACGGCAGACAAAATCAATTAACTCCAATAAATCTACTCCCCTTTACTTTTGACAGTAAATTAAGTCCAGTGGAAAACTTCGATGGTTCGGTCGCCGTAAATAAAAATATAATTAAAACTTTACCTTTAACTTTGAAAGCTCTTTACGGAGATACTCCTCGGGCTTCTGAAAATAAAATCGGGCGTCTTTAAGGCAAGAGCAATGGTCCAGGCTTCAGAATGTAGAAGTGGTCGGTGTCCCTGAGAACGTTGGCGAATCACTCCCAGCCATAGTGGAAAATATCGCGAAGCACCTCAACGTTAACATCAACCCAAAGGATTTGGATTTCATCCATCGTGTCCAAGCAAAGAGACAAGTGAAAGGAAAACCTCGTAATTTGATAATCCGCTTCCATAATCGCTCTAAAAAGGATGAGGTATTGTCGGCTGCGCGAAAGCGTCACGGCTTAACCTCAAAGGATGTGGGAGTGCAGGGCGAGTTATGTAATATTTATATAAACGAACATTTATCTGTTCATAACAAGCAGCTACTAAAAAGCTGCAAGTCTAAAGCTAAAAACTCTGGTTATAAATTTATTTGGACAAAAAACTGCCGTATTTATACAAGAAAATCAGAAAACTCGCCTTACATTCTAATATCCTGCGAGGAAGATTTAAAAAAAATTACCTAATACTTTGCTTCACCATGTTATTAATAATCAGAAAATATTATCACTACGCCATAATTACTATCTTAGTTTCAACCCTATGCTGGTCGCACGTTAATAACATTGTACACTTACCACGTCTACACATACATATTTCATACACAATCTCATTTACACTTCACATAAACACCCCTACGCTCGTTTTGTATTACGTCACATTGAGTAGTAATCTATCATTTAATTTTGTTAGACCTCAACATTCCAGTGACTTATTTTATTTTTCCACAACAAAAACTCAATTTGATGCTTCGGCAATTGGCAGAAACAAACAAATACAAGTGCCGTTCATAGGAACTGATCGTAACACCTATTGTAAAAAGGCGCGTTCAAAATAAATAACCTAACATTTCTATACCAGAATGTTCGCGGCCTTAGAACTAAAACATTAGATTTCTACAATAATGCACTAAACCTGGATCACGATATCGTTCTAATCACAGAAACCTGGCTAAACGATAGTATTTTGAACTCAGAACTATCGGACGGCAGATATACAATCTTTCGCCGGGATCGCGGGTCGAACGGAGGTGGTGTTATGGTGCTGTGCTCCCGTCGACTGAATGCGCGAGCGCGTACGGAGTGGCAGCGCGCTGATATTGAGTGCGTGTGGGTCACAGTGGACGGCCGATCAATAGGCTTGCTAAATAACTTGCACATAGCGCTGGCTTACATGGCGCCGGATCGCGCGTTGCCTTCTCGTATAAATGATTGCATGCAATTGGTTTCTAGCGTTGCTGAGTCGTTCGGAGATGATTTATTTGTACTAGCCGGTGATTTCAACCTGCCTAATATTTTATGGGGTCCTTCTGGCCCAACGTATTTGAGGAAAGGTACAATTGAGTTACAAAATGCAGGAATTAACTTAGTTAACCAGTCATACTTTTTTGGTCTGCAACAAAACAACATTTATCGTAATAATGCTGGTAATACATTAGATCTCTTTTTTTGTAATTTTAACGTAGAAGTCTCTTGCTCGTCATCTCCGTTAGTGGAGGAAGACATCCAACACACTACTCTAGACATTAAAGCAATTGATGTTTATGCGAAACCATTGCAGAAACTCTCTAGAAAAAAACAATTGTTTAGGAAGGCAGATTACGAGGTCATTACAAAAGAGCTTCGAGCCGTCGACTGGGCGAGCGTTGTATCATCTGGCACAGTCGATGAAGCTGTTGATAATTTTTACTCGATTTTGTATCAAATAATTGACCAATTCGTGCCAGTTGTAGACACCAGATTTTCAGACGCGTATCCGGTATGGTATAGTCGAGCTCTCATTAACTTGCTTAGGGAAAAACAAAAAGCTCATCGGCGTTGGAAAAGGTTCAAGAATCCATTGGATTATGATGCGTTCTCTATGCTCAGAAGGAGAATGAAAGATATGCAAAGTAGCTGTCATCAAGAATATTTAACACGTTCTCAAAAAAGCATAAAATCTAACCCTAAACTGTTATGGTCATATGTAAACTCTAAACGTAAAAATAACACAGGATATCCAGGTACAATGACGCATGGTGACAAACAGCTAACGGGTAGCAACGAAATTTGCGCAGCTTTTAACAATTACTTTAAGCTGATGTTTGCTCAGCCGACTGATTCTGTTGCAGGCACACATTTTGAGATTGACTCGAAGGATCATATTCACACTTTCTCGGTCGCGCAAAAGACAGTTTTTACGATTCTAAATAAACTAGACATTAGAAAAGGTGCTGGCAGCGATCTCATTCCACCAATATTTGCACAGAGATGCGCTGAGGCATTATCTATCCCTTTGACTATACTTTTTAATCGATCTATCTCCGAAGGAGTTTTCCCAACGAAGTGGAAAGAAGCCAATATAGTTCCACTACATAAAAAAGGTTCTAAATGCATTGTTGAGAACTATAGGCCAATATCGATTCTAAATGTTTTTGCCAAATGTTTAGAGAGATTTGTCTATAATGAAATTTATCCGATCATAAAACAGGGGATACCTAAGGAACAACATGGTTTTGTAAAGGACAGATCAACAGTATCAAATTTGAGCCTATTTGTTAGTGATGTGCATGGGGGCATGGGCTTTCAGTCTCAGGTTGACGTGATATACACTGATTTCGAGAAAGCTTTCGATCGCGTAAATCACGTCATACTGTTGCAGAAACTTCACCAGCTCGGTATACATGGGGATTTATACAGATGGGTAAAATCGTACATATATAACCGTAGGCAGGCCGTAGTTATTGGTGGCAATCGCTCTGATTTTATCACTGTCCCTTCTGGTGTACCACAGGGTTCCCTCCTCGGGCCTTTATTCTATATAGCTTATATAAGCGACATTGGCCTGTGTTTCAAACATGCGAAGGTCTTACTCTATGCCGATGATACTAAAATCTATATGAAGGTCAACACAATTGAGGATTGCTTGAGACTTCAAGAAGATCTGGATAGACTTTCTGCATATTACATAGCTAACCGAATCACAGTCAATGTCTCTAAATGCGTACATATTAAGTTTACCAGGCGTAAAACTCCCATTGAATATGGTTATAGACTAAATAATGTATGTCTCAACGGGGTTGAATCTGTGAAAGATTTAGGGATTTATTTGGACTGCAAGCTAACATTTAATTGTCACTTGGAATATATAATAAATAAGGCATACAAGAACTTAGGTTTTATTGTAAGGGTTACACGCGATTTCACTGATATTTCTTGTATAAAAATTCTTTACTACGCTTATATCAGGAGTATTCTTGAGTATTGCAGCACTGTTTGGAATCCGCAATACATAACTCATCAACATTCACTAGAACGCCTTCAAATTAAATTCGTTAAATACTTGAGTTACCGTAGCAAACTTAAAATTGATGATTACCCTAATTACAATGAATTATGCCACAAACACGGCCTCGTTACGCTAGGTAATAGGCGTCTGATGCAGGACATGGCTGTCATGCATGATATATGCTCTGGAAAGCTGGATTGTATTGAATTGTCCAATAAAATACTCAATTTAAACGCGCCTTCTAAAAGAACTCGCCACACGCAACTCTTTCACACACCGTTAGTGCGCACTAACTACGAGGTCAACGATATGTCTATTAGACTGCCTAGATCATACAATAAATTTTTCTCCGACATCGACATATTCAATACATCTAAAGCTAAGTTCAAAACTGCAGTTCATAAGCAGCTTACGAACAAGCTCTAAAATGCCGATAGTAATAAATAAATAATAAAAAGTCATAAAACTTATCGTGTTAAACTTAGCATCTTTTTACCACCATTACGAGCGTCCATGTAAACCAACCGTAACACCTCATCACACACACTATGACACTTTACCATACACTACACACTTGCAATACACTGACCATGCTATAATGCTTGTTTAATTTACTTTAATCTAATTTAATTTATAATATTTATTTTCACATTTATAAAGTTTATGTAAATACATAATTATTATTTGATTAGTGACTCGGAATTTCACACCCAGTTCACATGTAATTTGCTTACTTAGTTTTGAATTGTTTTAGTGTTCACCTACCTACCCACGTTAACTTATTTAAAAATGTTTTAGTAATAGAATGTGTTTCTTTAATTGGCTTATGTTCAAGTTGTATCTTCCTGCACATTTATGTACAATTTAATGCTGTTGAAACATTGTTAAACAAATAAAATAAATAAATAAATAAATAAATAAAAATGTTAAGTACTGCGAAGTGGCCACTTCTGTGACGTAATTTATTTTTGGCTAAAACTCTAGGCTTTTTGTTACAAAATAAGAGGGCTCATTGTTAAGATACTCTACCTGTGTACAAGTTTCGATTAGCTTAAAACTTTGTTTTAAAGTTTCTAAGTTCTTGTCATTAGTGTGACAAATTTTGAACAAAATTACTAATTTGTATTAGATTACGTGAGATAAAAGAAGTTATTATGAAAATAAATACAATAACATAAGGTAATGTTTTAGTAACTAATGTAAAGTATATAGTATATATAGTACCGAAGTAAACTACATAACGTAATATTCAGATTTTGACTGAAATCTGAAAATTAACTGCAATTTGGCATCAAAAAGTGATTGGTTATTGAACTACATATGACTTTGAACTACAACTGACGTTATCAAGATTTTGAGGCCTATTCGCTACAGTAAAGATACGTTATTGAAAGAATATTAGATCTAAAATATATTTTTCACTCATCTGTATGTAATGCCATTCCACTTAGATATTATTGTTGGGCGTCGTTTCTACAAAAAGTTGTCTTATTACCATTTGAAATACTCAAAGTTAAATTGAATTTCGTCTTGACATACTGGTCCGTTTAAGAATCAATAACTTTTGCTCTGTCAAAGCAAATGGCGAATAATATTTATTATTAGAAAAGTTTCTTTGGCTGACACTTCATGAATTACTGTGAGAAAGTTTTGAGTTTTTAGCAATCAGCTTCGAGGCGATTCAGAATTGCGCAAAAAGGCAGAAATTAGATTGAAATTAAGTACTTTTTTGTTGAAATTTAACCAGTTTTGATGATAAGATATTATTGTTGTTAGAAAAACGTAGGTACTCAGTCTGACTCTATGTAAGATAAAAAGAACGTAATTTAATAGACCTTGTCACGGTATCCACTAATCCATAAAAAAGTTATTACTAAAGCTTGTTTTTGACGACTCTATGACAAATTAATCCAGGATAATCTTCTTACGATAAAGATCTCCGTTTTGTTACTTTTTAGTTAAAACTTCATTCATTAATTTAAGATGGGGTCATGCTTTACGGCGCGGATGATCTTTATGCTATTATTTTAATTGGAATTTCTTTTTTGACTTATCTATGACAACAATTTATCAGATTATACCATTAAATTTTTGTACACTTTTATTTGTTTTGTACCAAGGCTTTACAAAATAGAAAACAAGGAACCAAAATCAAGCCAACACCAACAGAATCCGCTAAACACAGTACTTTATCACAAACGACCCGCAAAAAAACCTTTATCAAAGCGGGGAAAAGCGGAAAATCATCACACACTTTTGTCGGGTGCCCTCGAGTCTGAGTGAGCAAACAGCTCGAGACACGTTTTAGTCGTACGTTCGAGGAGGGTCTCATCATTATGTATACACACTGCATTTCCCCCGAATTGGATTGGTGCCGACTCTACCGCCATCTACGGGGAAGTTTGTGGGCATTGAATTAAATAGACAAACACGGTAAGGTTTGGTAGGAATCAGTTCCTTTACGTAATAATTGATGACCTCTTCATTGCATGTGGATTTAGTATGTGTTATGAATTACTTGTTATCATAGTGTAGGTACTTAGGTACGCGTAAAACGAATGTATTGAACTTCAAAGATATTTTCAATCGCAAGTAAGTACCTACTTTTACATGAGTACTGAACTGTTAACAACCTTTTATACAACTATTTTATATGCATGATAAGGCAGGTATTTGACCGCAATCGCACCTGGTGTTAAGTGAGATTCAGTCTAGGATGGTATTATCTGTCCTGTAAGTGCCTATTCACTCTCGCCTTGAAAAGGCCCGGATTATAGTGTTCTGGACCTGTGATTTTCATTGACCTGTACAATTTCTAGTTATCCTCAAATATTTGTCCTGAAAAAATCACCACAGAACGTCTCGCATCCCCTGAGATCTGTGATTCTTTCTAGAATATAAAATCCCATTTTATAATAGAGCTTTACAGAAATTGCAGATACTGAATCAGAATTGAATCGTTCGTTTCAGAGATTACCTCTAAAGTAAAAGGTAGAGGTAGAAGAGGTTGAAAACATTAGTAACCTTAAACGTTCTTGCCGACCTCTTCGATAGCGGTTACTCATGAATGCATTAAAGTTGAGCAACACTTAAAACGATCGTTTTAGATTGCCTTAATACTTACCTTTTACATAAGCGCATCGTGTACTTATTTACCTCTGATTTTGATATGTCAAAAACAATAACATTAGGTAACAGAAAACATACATTTTGCGTATTAATTGCATGCTACAAGTATTTAATGCATAGAAATCTAAAGCTTTACAGTGTTCACTTAATTTTCAATTCTCAGCACTGTTTAATTGGCTTCTCTACGTCATATTATTCTCATTAGAGAACACTCCTATGCAATTTGCTAGTCTTAGATTCACACTTCACACTCGGCAATTACGACTAATTGTAGTTTCAGTTGAAGATCTACAAACTTAAAATAATGAAAACGAGAAGTGTGCATACTGCAGACTTGGCAACTTTAGTTAAGTACGCGCAGTCGAAAACTTAATTGTTCTGAAATAGATATGACTTAATGTTGTTTAAGTACGGTACGTCTCATATAACTAATGTGGTTGAATTACCATCGTAATCGTAATTATTTCCATGAGCATTAGCTCAAGATAAGTTAATCCCAAGCATAGTATAAGCATTTTTGTTCATTTACTCTTGTTCTACACTGTTTGAAAATAGCTAGTTGAACCTAGGTTTCATGGAGGCGAAAATAAAACTAGCTTTCCTTGTTAAATAAGAGTGATTATTTCATTCTAGTTCCCTGCAAATACTTGTGCACTTCTGCAAACATTCTATACCGTGATTTAATCAGGCACACAGAATCAGATATTTATTGAAGGTTGAACAAGTTTGTTTGAATCTTAGAAACAAAATACATTTATTATTGTATGTGCGCCACAAGGTAACTAACAAGAAAAATGAAACAATGATATAAAATATACACAATTTCTAAAATTTCTATCAGGATGGAAATAGAATATACTCGTAGTAACTACACAAACGAATTTTCTGACTATCGGACGTCGACAGGGTCAACTTGATCCTTGCACGATGATAAAATGATATAAGAAAGAAATCCATCAAATTGTATGTAGAGCTCGAAAGTGGCACCGTCTGCGCAAAGCCTAAAGACGCGACGTGCAATGAACACAGCGTTCCATTTTACGCTAGCGAGACACTCGTCTTCGCTTCGTGCGAAATGGAACGCCTGAGAGCTGCTGTTAACGCAACAGTACCTAGACACGTGGGAAATGCTGAAATATTTTACTTAATATCTTACCGGCTGTAGCGACTAGGTTTGTCGCGGCGCTACTTCTCAGTTCTGCCGAAAGATTGTTTAAATAAATGTGAAACGTGGTTTAGGCTTCCCAAGATTTAGATTAGAAATTAATGTAGCAATTCTAAGAATCTAAATAGAAATAGTTTTCTTTGACTTTCATCATCATTATTATCAGATTATTTGGCTTCTAGTTACTCCTGTAGTGCTCCTACACACGACCGTATCTCTCTAACTTACCAGAGATAAGTGAATGTGGCCATCACTGCACAGGCACAGGCCAGACATGTTTGACTTTATGAAATATTTACCTAATAAATTCCTTGCATTTACATCATCGTTAAGTACAGTCTGCATATTATATTATGTATAAGTAGGTATATAAAATGTGAGACATATCTTATCTTTTAAGATGAGTACGTACATCAACACAAGAGACTCACAAGATTTGAGTACATCAACTCTGCTAAAATAGTAAGACACGGGTCTTAACGCGACGATTACATTATTATCTTACTATTTTAGTAGAAATGGAACGCGAAAGCTTAAAATCTTATAATTATCAAGTCTACTGTTATTTCAAGTCATTACAGTTTATGTTTGGTTTATACCTCAGAAAGTATTGGCTCACTCAACCTTCAAAGTACTCGAATTTTTTCCCTGCAAAAAGCTTGTCGATCTTCTATCAAAGCTCGTGAAAGCTCTACACAAAATGGTCTATAAACATAAGGCCATAAGGCACTTCCGCTCTACGCGCGCTAACATAACATGGCGGCAGACATCCGGTGCACGTGTCCCCTTCCCGTTTGCATCGAATCTGGCTGACACACTTCGTTTTGTAGCATTTATGTAAATCGTTCCACGCTGCAAGGCTGCAAGGCTTTTATCTTTATGTAGGCCAGATGTAGTGTCTTTTAGTTTCGTACCTATTACATAGGTAGGTGAATTGATGGGTTTCATATTTTCGGTTTCGAGAGACGAACTAGGTGTGGAATAACACTGTGTTACAAGCAATTACAATGGTTTTGTAATTCTAAACTTGTTAAAAATGTTTATTTTTCTTTTAATCGTATGGTAGTAAAAATAAACCCGTAATCCTTCAGGCTAAGATAAATACCGGTAAATTAATATGAGTAAGTATAAGTTAGAGTAGGTAAACCTCTATTTTATGTACTAAATGCTTATTATCCGGATCATGGAATACGACCACAACACACCGAGCGCGGGCCATTAACTCAGCAAATCTCATTAATAGCTGAAACAATAAACCTCTTAATAAAACGCTGTATTAAATAACCATGGTATTAACGATATTATCGGTGGCTCGGCGTTGTAATTAAAAATACACAACAATCTGCGAGTTAATGAAGCGCGGCGAAACTTTATCATTAAAATAATGCTGCACAATTGTCAAGTGGCTCGGTGTTTTTTCTATAGAGTGCGCCAGTTTGTTGATGCGAATGAAGTGGCAGCAATTAAAGTTTGCAGTTTCATCATCATTTGATGCAAATTATATTCTCCATAATAATATTCTGCGGTCTTGTCCTGTTTTTATTAACATCTAACTTATGGCAAGCTACTCGTAATGCTGGGCTGCACCATCTCCATACAAATACATAGGTAGTAAGGTGGTGCAACTCAGCCTAAAATTGGTATTTGTGACGTTTTGGTTCAAAAAGGTCTAAGCTAGGGTCTAAGCCCTACCTAAGTCCTTTTTGGAATGGAAAAAGATGGATAGAGAGGAATAAGGATTGTTAAGCTTGAAAACCTTACGCAAAAAAATATTGAAAGCGAATGCTTATGAAAGTGGATGTTTGTTATTATTTATTCAAAAACAACTAAATAGAATTTAATGTGAGGACAAAGCTACGCAACGCGAGTGATCGCGTGGAGAAAGTATTCTTCTATTATTACAAATAGAATCCATTTTCCAGGAATCGGCCAAGCCACAGACGTGGAGGTGAAGCTGGTGGCTCCCAGTTGGGTGGCTCGAGGTGGGTCGGCCACCCTCCGGTGCCTGCATCAAGTGCCGCCACAGCTGCTGTACAAAGTGGAGTTCCTCCGCTCAGAGGCGAAGCTCCTGCAGTATGTCAGGGAGAGAGTGCCGCCGTTCACTAACTACACTTTTGCTGGTGGGAAGCTGAATGTGAGTACTGGAAGATTTATTGATTGAAATAGTAATAGTAACTGTTCAGTCAAACCTGTATCTTAAAAGTTAAATTGCAACGATTACCAAAATCTGTGTGTGCTAAGTTGCCATCATCATCGTTTCGGCCATAGGACGTCCACGGCTATAGTACATAGGTCTCCTCCAATTAATTTTAGATTAACTGGTTGGAAGCGGCCTGAATCTAGCGCCTTCCTCTATTATGTGTCAACCTTTTAAAGGTCTTTTAAAGTCAACCTTTTAAATGTCATCATCTGTTAGCCTTGTGGGTGGAATAAGACGTATTGTTACAAATTTGAAGTTCATCTTCATTCCTGTAACTCCAGATTTTAATCAATCATCATCGTCATCATTTCAGCATAGGATGTCCACTTCTGAAAATAGCCTCCCCCAATGATTTCGACAATGGCCGGTTGGTGGCAGCCTGAATCCAGCGCCTTCCCGCTACCTTTATGAGGTCATCGGTCCACCAGAATATAAAAATCCATACCCAAGTTCTCTCTCAAGACACCAGTTCATCTTGAATTCCAAGAGTGTCCATATTATTTTATGCAAATACCCGTCAACTCCTGGAAATTTAACTTATTCGAGGTAAGTATATTTCCGCTCGACTGCGCATAACCAATGGGATTAGGCCAATCGGGGCTAATTACGATTTACTCAGTTATGTAAATGTTTGCTCAGACTAGCACTGGTCCGGTGTCCACGATTGGCGCAAATTGGGCCCTCTGAGATTGCTTTGTGGTACCAGTTAACGCTAAGAAGATTTATTATCGTTACATTAGTATGTGTAAACACCTGTTTACGGGTATTACAAAGTTCCTCTTATGCTCATAGGAACTTATCTCCAGTAACGTAACTGTGTGTTATATTTCATAGCCTTCTATCTAACCTTATTAGTTTGTAAGAATGGAATAGTTTGCTAGAACTGATAGCTATTGGTAGGGGAGACCTAGGAGAGTTGTGACAGAGGTGAGTTGTGACAAGGACGATTTCTTCTTACTTAATATAGTTAGGAAGCTGGTAAAAATGCTTGTTTGTCGCTTTTAAGACGCTCTTCTTGACTAAGTACCTGCGGGCGGGGCACGAGCCACGGTTACGTAAATATGACGTCTGTGTACAAAAAGATGCGAAAAGAAAGTTTTTCTTCAAAATTGTATTTCAATTTATATCATGTTTTAGTAAATGTGCACTGTTGTGTTATTTTTTCTCAAGTTGCATGGTTATTCAGGTCTCAAAATGTAGCACTGATCTTTTGTGTGCGCATCGTGTTTAGAAAATAAAAAATATTATTCGAACCAAGTCGTCATTTTAAACACCTAGGAGAGTTGTGACAGCCTGTCACAACTCTCCTAGCTTACTTAATTTTTCTGATGGGCCATTTCCACGATGTTTTCAGATGTTTTTTTGTGTGTTAGTAGGTTCATAATTTGTATAATTGCATGCTGCTCCTTTTTTTGATCCAGAATGAATACTTGAAAACCATATAGAGGAACTGCTTCCTAGAGTTGAAATCTATTAGGACCTGGCTTATGAAATGATTAGGTTAAAGGGTTAAAGTTTAAGATATGCTGCAACCTCTTACAATCTAAACTTGTCAAGATATATTAAGAAGAAATAGGCTTATCAAGTAAACCCAGAAGGCGAATCTCCGTCTATGGACCACCGATACCATTCACCAATATCAATACCACCGCGACTATTTTATTTTTACAGAAGAGGAAGAAAATATATTAAGTGACTATATTAGCTAAAAAATATAATAAAAAAATCCAGGGTCGTGGGAGAAAAATGAAAGCTGGAGAAATGTGGCTCAATCTGTGTAACGACATCCAATAACTATTTGTTTTAAGGTACTAAAGGATGACTATAGTACTTTTTTGCTAAAAATCATATTTGATTGAGTATTATGGTATTTTCATATCTAATAGATGAAATACAATGCTGTCACAACTCACCTCGGTACCTGTCACAACTTACCTCGGTGCTAGGAGAGTTGTGACAGAGGGAGTGGTCTAAGATTTTGGTGATTTTCTTAGAAACCCTAATACTTTAGTTAACTTTGGTGATTGTTTTGAAAACAGAAGGAACGGCGCTTCATTAATTTGTATGATTCATAGCTGTGGAATGTTTTTTGACCGAGATATGGCCCCTAAAGTAAAAATTGTCACAACTCTCCTAGGTCTCCCCTATTTATGTTGTTAAGAGCGTGATAAATATTATATTGTGGTGCTAAATAGTAGTATTGCGATTTGAAATACTAGGTACACACAGTTTACTTTTAAGTACAATTATTATTTAACTACCTTTTAGTTACATAATATTTAGAATATTTAGCATAATGTCATTGTCGTTAGTGAAGGTAAGCTCCATAACATAATTAACAGCTACATAACTTACACAGGGGCGCAATCTCTATAAAAACAAAAGAAATGTAATGGAGCATGTAGAACTCATCGGAGCTATTACCTCGATACAACATTGACCTTTACGGCAAGGTTGGGCCCAAAGTGGGACCCATGTGTGATTTCAGCTCTCAATTTGCTGAAAAGCAATCTTAACAATACCGTTTTTACATATCTGCTCGTCATCCATTTCATTTCAAAGTACAAAAGATTTTGTGGAGCGACCTTGCATGACATTTACTTACATTCTTGTATTCAAGTCATGTTTCAATTTAACTAAAAATCAATTTGGTTGCAGATGTCGTTAGCAACAGAGAATTCAATAACGATCGACAATTTGGACCCAACAGCATCAGGTTTATATTGGTGCGAGGTGTCTCTAGAGACCCCAATCTTCACAGCAGCCTCTCCCCCACACCAACTCACTGTTGTATGTAAGTACTTTCTTCTCTTTTCCTCAACAGTTCACCATACCCTACGATATGACGCTCTGTTCATCAAGACAAGTCAATAAGTCAAAACCAAAATTTCTTAGCAAATCAATCAAGAAAATTTTGCTATAACCACTACCTACTGTTGTTTATATTTAAGGTTACCTTTTATTAAACCTAGAGTTAAACGACTTGACGTCTCCTTCAAAGACCGCTGACTGAATGAAAATCTTCATGATAAAAAGATAGCTTTGAGCTTTCAATGTTCCAACTAATTCAACAAAAAACGCGTCTCCTAGTACGCGTGGCAGAAAAGAATGTTTAATAATTTATTATTTGCATTAATTTATCATCAGGAAAATTACTGTTCTGGTACAAGAAATGATCATATGGTCACGTACATCGAATTCAAAACGTGCCCATTTATGAATAAGTCATTTCACGGAAAGAAACGGCTTTTGTGTAAATAAGGATGAATACCCACGCGTGCGTTCCGAATACCGCCTGTTTTCCTTTTGCTGAAAATAACAATGAGTTATTGTCATTAGTTATGAAAATATTGTCCCGCCACGACAAAAGGTCTAGTTAGACAATGCTTTCAATTTGTTGCTCGAATATTTTTTTTATCTGGATAGATACTTGACATTTAAGGGATTTGGTTCGCAAATTATAGCAAATACTTGACATTTATCTCGTTTTGAAGAAAGAAAAAGCTTTTACGACAATATAGCACTTATTATAACTACAGGTATAAGATCGCTTAACTTTTTAAATGTTATCGATACTTACACTATTTCCCTACCATTAAAACAATGGTTTCTCTTTAGATGCACAAAAACATCCCCCCATAATAACGTTCGCTAAACCCGACGTTGTGGTGGGGGGGATGTTCCGCGCAAACTGCACTAGCGCGCCGGCTGCGCCCGCGCCGCGACTCACGTGGTACATCGACAATGAGAAGGTAGGAAACACCTTGAAGAAGTCTTAAAATTTAAGGAGAATGAAAGAGAAGCATTTAACTAGCTTTCGTTTCAGCCAAATGACGTCCACTGCTGGACAAAGGCCTCCCTAAAGATTTTCCATAATCAACGGTCCTGCGCTGCCCGCATTCAGGCTTTTCCCGCGACCTTACTAGCTTACTATTTATGAATTTGTGAAATTAAGAAATAAAATACGTGGCATAAATCACCTTCAGATTAGCTTCTCTTCCTACATTATCTTCCCAGAATCATACATAGGTATTATGTCTATGAGCAATAAAGCTACTAAGCTTTGATCCCACGTTTTCAAGTTATCTACTTTTTGAGCAGTCACAACTCCAATCCTATCCGTTAGTGCTCTTGATATGCTTAAGTATAACTTGCAACTTTCTCACTGAAACTGTAAAAAATCCTATCATCTTTACTATTTAGTTATGACTATGCCATTTGTGCCAAATGTGCTAACATTGGTATAAAATAGGATTTACATTTGTAATTGAGTCTTATTTCACAGGTCCCAGAAGAATCTGTCCGTTACTTTTCATACCGTGTATCGAGCTCCACAAGGACCAAAGGCGGTGGTGGGTACCGCCACAGAAAGCACCAACACCGATACATTGCACCAGAATTCAACTACACTGCCAAGTACTGGGCGCTCGTTAGTGAGACGACCACGCCGCCTCCGTCGAATCATAGTAAACACAATAAGTGCACACTGAAGGAAGCGCAAAGCGAAGAGATGGCCAGGGTTTGTAAGGTTTCTATTTCGTTTAACTTTTGTTATTATTATTAGGTTGGTATTTGATTATTTCGAGGTAGAGAGTCTTGAACAGCCATTGCAAAAATTTATTACGAATTTGCTTTTAAAAAATAGAATCTAAGAATGTACGAGTAAAGTATCTAAACCTAAGAATGTGAAAATATCGAACCTGCGCTCGAGACGACACGTTATGCTTAAAGGCAAGCGAAATAGGTCTGAATTCTTAAGTAAGCTGTTATCCCTTTCTTGAAGAAGATCACTATCACGCTTCTATTCCATGCCTCTAGCCTTATTCCCTCGAGTGAGACGGGGTTACAGAGCCTCTGAAGTACTTTCAGTATCGGTGTTCCGTCACTCACTACTCCGTTCTTTGTTGTTCTGAGAGCCATCCTAATCTCGTATGGACTACTTAATGTCCGGAATATCTACGGAATAGTGTCGAGTTGATGATTGTTCCTATATTTCAATTATCTTACCAGATCCAAGAAAGACCAAGAGTGCCTCCCGCCATACCCATTTCCCTCTGGGTCTCCATAGCAGAACTGCACGCGCCTGCCCGAGGTCGGCAGCAGCTGACCTGCACGGCCACCATTCCAGACGAAGTCGGTCCTGGAGAGCGCTTCGCAGATGTCAAGAAGCAAACTGTCACTGGTAAGGTATTGTATTATACATAGGGCTGTTCCTCAGGCTACTAGCAGTAGACGTCCATTGGCCAAACGAAAATACGAGTAGAACTCCTTCAGCTAGATCACTATAGCCTAACAGTGCCCAAATATCTAACTCAGTAGAGGTAACGGGAATATTTGTTGTTTCTATATCAAGAACATAACACTATTTTAAAAAAACTTACTTTTTTATTATCATCGTATTCATTCTTTACCAAAGATTTCTTTTAGTACCTAAGTACTGGCAAATTACATTTACATGAGGTGTTTTTATCGACATTTTACTCGTAGAAGTATATTTAATTTTCTTTGAATATTTGATAACTTACTTTTATGATCATTATTTCCCATGTTAAAACACGAAAGAAGAAACTTTGCTGTGTAAGGGCCACTTACATTTACATTAATGCGACTACGCTTTGGAGTTGGAAACTTTAGAGTTTATAAGTAAATTATACTGAAATTATAATACTTTTCCGGCAGTGGCGGTGAACGAGTTTAGTATGAAAAAGCCACACTCCGAGACCAGCCAAGCCAGTGGATCATCAGCCTTGACGACATCGTTCTCATTGGGTCTTCTCTATTTGGTCTTTTTACTGCGCAACGTTTCAAAATTCTGACTTCCAGATTTTAATTCCCAATTTGCTGAAAAATTAAGTTATTAGTGTGAACGTATTTTGTGTTCAATTTAAAGGTTATGATTTTATTCACATAAGCCTCGTATTATTTAGTACATTATATGACCGTTGTTACTACGATAAACTACTTCACCAAATATTTCAACAAAAGATCAAATTATATTATTTAAGATCTCAATACGCATCCAATATTGTAAGTACTAGTACAGTCGCCAGCATATCAGAGTATACTTTTTACTGCATTTGAGTTTAGCTTAATGTGCCTACCACACAAGTACCTCAATGAAACTAATTATTTAGGTTATCTCCTTTTCTTTTAATATAATATACCGCAAGCAATAACTGTCTTATCGCAGTCAGTAAGTAACTAACTTTTAGGTTGTCTTCCCAAATATGACATACGAGATCTCATCTTAATTTAGCCTACAAATGGTTCAACAGAACTGCTGCCATTGCTGAGCAACTTATTGTACAGTTAATTTTGAGTTATCCAGCTTCTGGTAAAGTTTAGAGTTTGACTTGCACGCTCCACGAAAACTTTAAAGTTTCCTTTGTAAAAATATTGCTTTGTGAAATAAAAATATATCATTTGTATTCCGACACTGTGTACAAGATCGTCGCGCATGAAACAATATTTACCTGCAGTACGTGTTCATGTTACTACATCTTATATTATACAGGGTGTCCCAGAATGGGTGAATCAAACTGCTAGGGGAGGTAGCTCTACTAATGTACTATCCCTGAAAAATATTTAAAAAAAAAATTGAGTTCGGATTTTTTAAAAATAAAGTGCTCTAAGCTCGAAATCTAGTCATTATTTTCAAAAGTTTGTTTACAGATAAACGATCATGTAAAATTAATATTAGTAAGAAAAAAGTACAAATAAACTCCAAACGCAGCAATTATAGCCAGATATTTAGGCAAAACTGATTAATTTTCAATAAAAAAAAATTGTCTAAAAAAATTTTTTTTAAATATTTTTTAGGGATAGTACATTAGTAGAGCTACCTTTGCAAGAAAGGATTTTTTCCTGGCGGCTTGGTGACTGGAATTGAACCGCCACCGGTGCAGACGGAGAAGATGGTGAATTGTCTGCACGTGAAAAAGAGGTTGTCCGGCTTGCAGAAATTTATATGAGTTACCGTTCCTTGTGTGAAATTAGAAAATGTAAATAAAACAGCTCCCTCTCAATTGACACGGTTTATTTTTATCACGTATGCTCGTATATAGTTAACAATTACGATATTATAATAACTACTGTAATAGTGCCAATCTCAAGGGATTCAGGGTCGTTAATTAGGTTCGGTTTGGTGAATATTATTGCCACTACAAATTTCTTAAAACTCAGCCTAAATATTAAAAGACTCTAATAGTTAAGATAACTGCACGATGTCAGGTCGGAAAGACTCCTACTTGAAGGATGGAAAAGTGGGTACCTTGGAAGCCATGCGGTTATAAGCCGTTACCCTGAACGTTCCTCTCTTCTTCCGGGGTCCAACGGGTCTCGCACACTTTTAGGCTCCAAGCAGCGTCCTCCACGGCCTCAAGCGCGCAGTGCCAGATGAAGCTCTTGCATCTCTTCGACAGGTAAGCGTTCAAACTCTTGCAGAGACAGAGGTTTGATGACAAGGAGGAAATGCGAAGAGATCAGCAGTTTAAAAAGGACAAATATTTGATACGAAATGAAGAGAAATTAAAATATATGAAATATCAACATGTAAAATATGAAATCTATGAAATCCCGCATCTGAAACGAAAAATACGTGTGTCAGCATCACATGTGGAACGTGGCATTAGGTTATGAAAAAAACCGCAATGGGAAAGAAATACTTACGAAGGCTGTTCACTAATTTGAGCTTCGCTCGCAGCCCTCAGCAACCCAATACCCTCATCCGAATAGAATTTAGGGAATCTCTGAAAGAAACGATCACATGAAATAACCACGTACTGGAATACGAAAAATATCAATCACGAAAAATAAATAAATTCTCCGACGGGAACTTACCTCATGTGTGTTATTTTTATTTATTCATCAAGAAATTATCGTGGATGCATTTTGCACCACCCGATTTGAAATAAAAGGAATTACATTCCCGAAAATAATCAAATTGCGGTTGCGCACGATCGACAAATTCCTAAGTCATTTGACAGCTCCACTGACAGCCGCTCTGTCATAGACATCGCGATACGTTTCGTTTCGCCGTTTGAAAAAGTAAATACTGTACTAATAAAACCATGATGAAAACAATTTCCAGAACACTGAAAATATTCTATTTGAAAAATAGAATAATCAATATAAAAACACTAGGAAATGTTTCATCAAAGTATATTTCAATTAACTGAGCAAAAAGCGCCATCTATTGCAAATTAATTCTAAATCACGCCAATAGATGTCGCTAGTGGTATCCAAAATCAGAATATTGAGAAGAAATATTAATTTGTGAAAAAACAGCAAACGGCAACGTTACAATACCCTCCCCCCTAGACATTCGCACGGAGAAAGAATCTGAGCTGCCCTCAGCGAACTACAAACTGAAAAAGAGAAAAAAAAATGAATCTTTACACCAGAAAGACCCCCAAAAAGTCCAATTGAGAAAAAAAACTAACTTACTAACTATAACTAAACTTTCACAAAAGCAATACCAAACCAAAATAATCCATCTACCAGGACTGATGTTCTACCAGCCAAAAAAAATCTCTCCTGTCCGAGCATCCAAAATTCCCCATAAAGTCCCAACTGTGAACCAGTGGTACTCGATTTCCCCAGTAAAGTAGAACTTGACATGCAATTCTACTCGTTTTTTTTCCAAAACGTTGTTTGGCTATTTCGGCCATAACTAACATTATTTGCTAAAATAAAATAAAAATGCCTGGGTTATAAACCGCAGAACAAAACGTCGCTGATCACAATATAATTGGACGTCATCGCAACAAAACACAACCACAGGGAATAGTGCTCAAAACACATGGAAACAAAAATCTGGACTATAAAGTCACAGAGAAAAAAACACGAGGCAAGTATACAGCAGATACTTGTCCACTCGAAAAAAGAAAAATAAATCGCATACCCTAAATGGGGCGATCACAAAAAAAAACTAACCTAAAGGTTTCCCTAAAAGGGAAAAGTAGCCTTGGCGTCATTGTTGGTAGAATACCAAACAACACTTGTGAAACAAGTCCTACGGCTGAGAACCCTGGCAAAAAAACTATTCGGCGAACTGAGGGTGAAAACAAAAGACAAGGATTAAACCTTGATGTCCTTGATATGCCAAGTACCGAGAGGCTTGCCATTGTGAGCAATTAATTCGTAAACAAGCGGAGATAGTACCTTCTTGACAATGCACTTCTCGTACTTTGGGGCAAGCTTGGTAGCCTTGAACTTCTCAGCGTCACTCTGAATGTACGTTTTGCGCCACACCTCCTGACCCTCTGAAAGTTTGACGTTACGTCTTCTGAGGTTGTAGTACTTGGTGTTCGTAGCGTGGGCCTTCAGCAAATGCGAACGTACCTTCTCGAACACTTCCTTCAAGACGCCAAACTCCCCTGCATAGTCTTCTCTTGGCATAGCAACTTCATACTCGCAGTCGTCCGTTTGCTTATAAAAGGAGCCATTTATTATAGGTTCTCTGCCATGAACCAAAAAGAACGGTGTAAATCCGGTAGATTCGTTCACAGCACTGTTAAGTGCGAACTGAATCTTAAACAAATTGAGATCCCAGGTGCTATGATCTTCTTTCACGTACGAAGATACGGCAGTCATTACTGTTTTGTTATACCTTTCGACCAAGTTTATCTGTGGCGTGTATCTAGGACCGTAATGTACACGAGGGACGTTATATTTCTCCAACAGGCTACGAAACTCCGATCCCGTAAATTGAACCCCATTGTCGGTAATTACGGTTTCAGGAATTCCATGAGCCAGGAGAACATAGTTCTCGAACGCCTTTGCCACAGCTGCGCTAGTCGCGCGTCTCAAGGGAAATAGCATTGTATATTTTGAAAAACAGCAAGTGACCACTAACAGATGAATGTAACCTGATCGGGATCTAGGCAAAGGTCCGACTAAGTCTATCGACAAAGCTTGAAACGGTCTGAAACATTGCTTAGGCTGACCCATGAGTCCAGGTGTCAAGGTAGTCTTGTGTTTGTACGCGGAACAAGTTGTGCAATTTTTTACGAAGTCCATGACGTCGCGGTACATCCCCGGCCAATAATACCTCAGGCTCAATCTTCGGTGTGTTTTGAATACACCAAAGTGTGCTGAAGTCGGAGGTTCGTGGTTTTCGGCGATGACTGCTTTCCTCTTGGACTTGGACACAACTTCTTTCCAGTCAAACTCCTGTGTCAGGGTATATTTACCTTTACTAAGCCTGTACAGTTTCCCATTTTCAATGCGATAGTTGGGGTAGTTCTTTGGATAAGCCGTGCAACCATGTATCACTTTATTATACCACTCGTCATCAACGTCTACTGAAACTGAGGTATCTATAGCATCTACATTCAATAAACGCGAGAGAGCGTCTGGGACAACATTATCCTTCCCCCTACGATGCTCGATAGTAAAATTGTATTGGGACAGACGACATCCCCAACGAGCTAAACGACCTGTCGGGTTCTCTAAGTTCATGAACCATTTAAGGGAAGCATGATCCGTAATAACCTTAAATGGTCTGGTGCCTAGGTACGGTTCAAATTTCTCTACCGCAAAAACTACCGCTAGTGCTTCCCTTTCGGTTGCACTGTAGTTACGTTCATTCTTATTAAGTGATCTACTAATATATGCAATAGGATGGTCATTCCCGTCTACTGTCTGGGTTAGCATACCACCTATGCCGTAACTTGACGCATCGCAATGAACAGAAAAGGGCTTCTCAAAATCTGGGCATGCTAAAACTGGAGCAGAGACCAAACAATTTTTTAAAGATTCAAAAGCCTCTTGTGCAGCTGGGTTCCACAAAAATTTAGTCTTAGTACTGGTGAGGGCATTCAAAGGCGCAGCAATGGATGCAAAATTCCGGATGAACCGACGGTACCAAGAACAAGTGCCAATAAACATTTTAACCTCTTTCGAAGTTTTTGGTACCGGGAAATCAAGAATTGCACGCACTTTGTCTGGGTCTGTCCTCAAACCATACTCATCAACGATGTACCCTAAATATTTCAGCGACTGTCTAAAAAATTTACTTTTTTCGAAGTTAATCGTCAAATTTGCACTTTGGATACGTTGGTGCAGTCGCTGTAGTAATAATAAGTGCGTATTGAAGTCCTCTGCAACTATTATGACGTCATCAACGTAACAAAAGATCATTCCCTTAGTTATGTCACTACAAAAGGGCGTTCCGAACAACATGTCCATTAATCTTTGCTGACGAGCAGGTGCTCCGCAAAGACCAAATGGCATTACCTTAAATTTGAACAAGCCTCTCCCTGGAACAGTGAAACTAGTTTTCTCTTGTGACTGTTCGTCTAATTTAATTTGCCAGAAACTAGATTTAAAATCCACAGAACTGATGTACTTAGCATTTCTAAGGCTGTCTAAAATTTGAGGTATGTACGGGATAGCGTAAGCATCACCTTTAGTGACTGCATTAAGTTTACGGCAGTCTAAACAAAATCGCCATGAACCGTCAGATTTAGGAACCATAAGTACGGGATTATTCCACGGACTTTCACTAGGTGTAATAACATCTAGCTCCAGCATCTTATCTACCTCCTTATGTAACTCCTTAGATTTCTCAGGTGACATGGGATATGGCCTACACTTAATCGGTGAAGCTTCGCCTGTGTTTATTGTGTGCTCAATAAGATCCGTCCTACCTAAGCCCTTGCTTTCAAAAGAAACACTATGAAACTGTTTGATCATCCTGTCTGCCAATTCACGTTGTTCCAAGTTTAAGTTTTCAAAAGATTGAATAAAATTAATAGGCTTGTCAATGTTAGCTGAAGTTTTAATAAAATTTTTAGGTGCCTCTACGTAACAAATATTTTGAAAAATCTCTGGCATTAATTTAAAATTTTTCCAAAAGTCTACTCCTAAAATGACATCAGAGACAATTGAAGGAATGACATAAAATGTAATTACCTTTGTGACGTCCTTAAATGTAATAGGTAATGTGATGGTTCCTATAGTGCTACAGAAAGACCCATCAGCAACAGTAACCGTTGATGCACACGACTCATCCAAAGAGTAACCCAGATCAATGAAACGTTGGTGTGCTCCGTTACCAATAATTGAAATTGCAGCTCCAGAATCCAGTAATCCGCAAACAGTCATGTCTAAAATGTTCACGTTCAAATATGGCCGAACATCATTTATATTAGGTTTAAACAAAACCGAAGTAACGTTGTTGTTTTTGAAATAAGAATCAACAATGTCTAACCATTGTTTATTTTCAGAAGGTTCGACATCTTCTGAAATAACATCACTTCGGTTACCTGCTAGTTTTTTGAATTGGTAGCACTTTTACACTTAGCACAATTTTTAGTAGTGTACCCTACTTCACCACACTTAAAACATAGCAACCGTTTATCCGTACAGTATTTTGTACTATGTGTATTTGCCTTACACTTCAAACACAATAGTTTTTTGTTAGAAGTTGGTTTACTGTCAGAAAAGGGTGGTTGTGTGACAGCAGTAACAGGCTTTGGTGATTTACCCTTGTAAGTGTACTCCGGATTCATACACGGCTGTTTAGATGGTTCATTGAAGGTACTAGTTTGCTGACGTCTTACTTCAATTTTACGACATTTATCTTTGAGGTCAGCAACAGTGTCGAAGTCGTGTAAAGCTAACAATTCAGCATAGATAGGCCTAATATTATGTAACAAGATCTCAATCTTATCTTGTTCAGAAAATGGCCGTTTCAAACGCGAAAACATTCCATTCATGATAGCAAAATAAATGTGGGTAGGTTCATCCTGACCTTGTGTACGAGAACGAATTTCTCCTATCAACCTATAGTCATAATCTGCAGGTGCAAACTCCTCAACCAATAATTCACTTAGTTCCTTCCACGACGAGACCTGATCTTTGACACCTCTATACCATAAAAGTGTTTGATCATGGAAAAAACAAAACGCCGACTTAAATAAAACACTATCAGAAACACCAAAAGCTGTCGCGCGTTCATTAACTAATTCCAAAAAGGAATGCACACTGGAATCAACTGAAAACTTTATGTTCCAATTTAAAACATTTACCTTCGATGACTGGTCCACAACAACAGTTTCCCTACAATCGTCTGAGTATAAATTGGAACTAGATTCACCATCTGATTTGTTTGTGACGAAGCCTTCTAAAACTGAAAAGCACAAGTTCAACTTCTGTTTTAAGCTAGCATGAATAGCTGCGTCAACAGATTCCTTACACGCTGCTAGCCTATCCAGTCGGTGAAGCAAGTGGCAATACAAAGCCTTCGAACGAGTCAGCTGATACCGCTCCTTAGTCTTCTTGAAATTATCTAAGTGTGATTGTAATTCCTTTAACTTGCCAGAAATATTGGCCAATTCCACACTAGGTTTAAGTTCTTCATCAATAATTTCCTCAGGACTAAACTCAGAACACAATGACTTAAGTTGTTTTTTCATTTTGGGAACTGTATCTTCCGGAGACTCAGATCGAACAGTTATCTCATAAATAAGTTCGTCGCGTAATAATGAATGGTAGTAAACCGTTTTGGTATCCATTGTAAAAAGCTATGTGTAAAATAAACTAAGTGGCAAAAATATTATTTAAAAATTTTTGAATGAAAATGAATTTAAATTGTCAAATTTGTTGAGAATGGCACCTTACAAGATTGGATAAAACCTCTCACTTATGTTCTAAAACACACAATAACAACAATAATGTTATTGTTTAAAAAAAATACAAGTAATAAACAAGTATGTAAATAATTACCAAAAAAAAACAATGTACTAGGTAACTTCAAATTAATGTTATATGTCCGCAGTGACACAAAGGAAATTGTTACCTTAGTACAAAATAACAGGTAAATAGGTACTTTGTTATCCTATTACATAAACTAATTTTAAATTTCAACAAAAGTGTTTGTCCTTGAAAAATTAATTAAAATTAAAGTAAGTAACGGGTTATATGTTTACATAAAGAAACACAAAAGCAGTGTAGGTATACTAAATTGATAACCTAACAATAAAAATGTTACTTACTTGTCCCAACTATAAAACAAGTTTCAACTCAACAAAATAACCAAACATTATGTAGTTCCTCATAAATAAGAGTAAGTACGCTCTGTTATAAATAGGTTATAAGTTTATGTTGTTAACAAAATGTGGGCCACAAAAATAAAATACAGGACAAACACAACACACAACATGAGAAATTCCCTAATTACAATAATAAAATAACTAAATAAAAGTGTATGAGAGGATAGTCAGCAAACAATGTCGCTTCTTTTATTAACCATCCACCCATAAACCTTTTACAAAAAGGGTGGCAATAATAAACACCAAAGAGGGGCGCCACTGCAAGAAAGGATTTTTTCCTGGCGGCTTGGTGACTGGAATTGAACCGCCACCGGTGCAGACTGAGAAGATGGTGAATTGTCTGCACGTGGAAAAGAGGTTGTCCGGCTTGCAGAAATTTATATGAGTTACCGTTCCTTGTGTGAAATTAGAAAATGTAAATAAAACAGCTCCCTCTCAATTGACACGGTTTATTTTTATCACGTATGCTCGTATATAGTTAACAATTACGATATTATAATAACTACTGTAATAGTGCCAATCTCAAGGGATTCAGGGTCGTTAATTAGGTTCGGTTTGGTGAATATTATTGCCACTACAAATTTCTTAAAACTCAGCCTAAATATTAAAAGACTCTAATAGTTAAGATAACTGCACGATGTCAGGTCGGAAAGACTCCTACTTGAAGGATGGAAAAGTGGGTACCTTGGAAGCCATGCGGTTATAAGCCGTTACCCTGAACGTTCCTCTCTTCTTCCGGGGTCCAACGGGTCTCGCACACTTTTAGGCTCCAAGCAGCGTCCTCCACGGCCTCAAGCGCGCAGTGCCAGATGAAGCTCTTGCATCTCTTCGACAGGTAAGCGTTCAAACTCTTGCAGAGACAGAGGTTTGATGACAAGGAGGAAATGCGAAGAGATCAGCAGTTTAAAAAGGACAAATATTTGATACGAAATGAAGAGAAATTAAAATATATGAAATATCAACATGTAAAATATGAAATCTATGAAATCCCGCATCTGAAACGAAAAATACGTGTGTCAGCATCACATGTGGAACGTGGCATTAGGTTATGAAAAAAACCGCAATGGGAAAGAAATACTTACGAAGGCTGTTCACTAATTTGAGCTTCGCTCGCAGCCCTCAGCAACCCAATACCCTCATCCGAATAGAATTTAGGGAATCTCTGAAAGAAACGATCACATGAAATAACCACGTACTGGAATACGAAAAATATCAATCACGAAAAATAAATAAATTCTCCGACGGGAACTTACCTCATGTGTGTTATTTTTATTTATTCATCAAGAAATTATCGTGGATGCATTTTGCACCACCCGATTTGAAATAAAAGGAATTACATTCCCGAAAATAATCAAATTGCGGTTGCGCACGATCGACAAATTCCTAAGTCATTTGACAGCTCCACTGACAGCCGCTCTGTCATAGACATCGCGATACGTTTCGTTTCGCCGTTTGAAAAAGTAAATACTGTACTAATAAAACCATGATGAAAACAATTTCCAGAACACTGAAAATATTCTATTTGAAAAATAGAATAATCAATATAAAAACACTAGGAAATGTTTCATCAAAGTATATTTCAATTAACTGAGCAAAAAGCGCCATCTATTGCAAATTAATTCTAAATCACGCCAATAGATGTCGCTAGTGGTATCCAAAATCAGAATATTGAGAAGAAATATTAATTTGTGAAAAAACAGCAAACGGCAACGTTACACCTTCCCTAGCAGTTTGATTCACCCATTCTGGGACACCCTGTATACAAATGCCTCATTATTTACGCTTAAAAGTCTCACTTTAAAGGTTTCTAGTCTGTCCCTAGGATTTTTCTTGGAATACTTTACATATTTTTTTATTCACATGCAGTTTTAAAACTTCCAATACATGTTTTTACTCAACTAGATAAAGCAATTGGTAATTTTTACTGTGTTTATTAAATAAATAATCCAGTCAATGAATGCTTTAACGACGGTGTAGATGGAAATCCGTGGAACACAATTTCTGACTTCGGGACTTTATTTAGACTAGTTAGAAGGTGAACATAGCAAAAGTCCCCGCCCTTAGCCCTTGAGCTGGCGGGGAGAGGCGGGTTCGAAGGTACCATTTTTCGGTTTTTCGCTTAATCCTCGGAAAATTTGCGTTAGTGACATCAGTACTATGAACCAAAAAATAAACTTATTAAATTTTATACCCGAAGTCAGAAATTGTGTTCCACGGATTTCCATCTATAATGCTTTATTGACTGAACTAAAATGATAATAATAATTATGGTTGGAAAATATTAGGTAATACTAATGTTTAATCTTGCTAACCGCACTTTTATTTATTCTTGAGCTTCTAAGGTCAATTATACAGGGTGGCCAAAACAGTGAGGTCTAAAAGAAAAATTTAGATTCCTTACATCAAGGTGTACCTAAATCACCCCCATGTATGTCATACGATTGTGCTTAGTTTAGGAGATAGAGTTAATTTTGTGATATTTTAAAATTTTGTGACCTAGTAGGCTGTAAACATTTTTATCTTTTTTTTGGGGTGACTTTTCTCAGATTTCTTTTTTTCGACAGATTTGTTATTAATTGCAGATGTTTGAAAAAAATAATCACCTTCCTATCTTTGATTCAAGATACAAAAGTTTTGCTAGAAACATTAAAATTATGCTTTTATCAGAACACTATCAAATTTTCAACTTAAAAGTTTAAGTAAAAAAAAAAACTTCCATAGGACCAAAACCATTTTAAAAACTGCGCCGTTTCCTGAACATTCATAATAATACAAAAAATCATGTACTTAATGGGCCACTATTTCCTGTAATCGGTCCACTAAAGTGGTAAGTCGGAGATTCCGTTACATGTTTTTGACTTTCTTAGAGTGAATTAATATTGGGAATCCTCTAAGTTTACATTACGTAGAACGGATTTAGAGCAGTAACTGGATAGAACATGTTTTTATTCTCAACAAGGAAGGTCTTGCCCTTCATCACACCTAGTGGAAACTGATGATTAGGCTGTAGGTGGAAGGGAACTTCAACTACAGAGGAACTATGGCTTCCTACCTCCAAATTCTGGAACACATTGTTATTTTAAGTAAGTTTTAATGAACATAAACCAAATATCCCTCCTTCTTCTTCTCACTGTTGTAGGTATTTCAAGGGTAACAGTAAAATGTAACAACTGACTCTGTCTTCAAGTGGTAAGAGGTAAGTTTCAGAGGTCCCGGCTTTGATTCCCAGTGGAGGTGAAATTTTCTGCTCGGTTTGGTTGGCGGTAGGGTTTGATCTAAGTCTGCCTGGCTAGCAACTCTATTTTCCTAAGTCTGTCACTATAACAATAATGTTAATAGCATTACTGTATTCCGGCATTTGGAGGTAGGAAGCCATAGTTCCTCTGTAGTTGAAGTTCCCTTCCACCTTCAGCCTACTTAATCATCAGTTTCCACTAGGTGTGATGAAGGGCAAGACCTTCCTTGTTGAGAATAAAAACATGTTCTATCCAGTTACTGTTCTAAATCTGTTCTACGTAATGTAAACTTAGAGGATTCCCAATATTAATTCACTCTAAGAAAGTTAAAAACATGTAACGGAATCTCCGACTTACCACTTTAGTGGACCGATTACAGGAAATAGTGGCCCATTAAGTACATGTTTTTTTGTATTATTATGAATGTTCGGGAAACGGCGCAGTTTTTAAAATGGTTTTGGTCCTATGGAAGTTCTTTTTTTTACTTAAACTTTTAAGTTGAAAATTTAATAGTGTTCTGATAAAAGCATAATTTTAATGTTTCTAGCAAAACTTTTGTATCTTGAATCAAAGATAGGAAGGTGATTATTTTTTTCAAACATCTGCAATTAATAACAAATCTGTCGAAAAAAAGAAATCTGAGAAAAGTCACCCCAAAAAAAAGATAAAAATGTTTACAGCCTACTAGGTCACAAAATTTTAAAATATCACAAAATTAACTCTATCTCCTTAACTAAGCACAATCGTATTACATACATGGGGGTGATTTAGGTACACCTTGATGTAAGGAATCTAAATTTTTCTTTTAGACCTCACTGTTTTGGCCACCCTGTACAGTAGAATCTCGATTATCCGGACTTCGATTATCCGGATATCCGATTATCCGGACTCATTCTTCACGGTTTCAAATTACCGATTCAGGATCTGGACCCATAAAAACCGAAGGCGCCGCCACCGTAACATGCGGTACGGCCATCTTCTTAGTTCATTGTTAAAAGAAATGGATGACCAATGGTCTAAAATTTAGATTTTTAGACTCTAAAATGATGTATTGAAAACCCTTTCTATTGTAAAAAGTTAATTATTGTTTGATTTTACTTTGAAATCGATTATCCGGATTTTCGATTATCCGGAACACCCCTAGTTTTAATTGATCCGGATAATCGGGATTCTACTGTATTATCCCGTATAATATCATCCTATTCATTCAGACCTACCTAGAGCAAAAAATATATGAAAATTGTACACGGGTATATCAAATAAAAGGGCTAAAAAATAGTAAACTGTATGACACAAGAGTGTTTTCAAAGAATAATCATCTACTTATGTAAGAAAAATAATGTTATTTATCATCAGATTACTATAATGTACAGAGCTTTTTTCGTTAACTTTCCTACAGGGTTTGGTCATTTAGAAAATTGAGAGCTAACTGCTTTAATTCTATTTTAACCTCTTACATAATGTATTTTCCACAAGGGGTGTTTTTTTCTAAATTTGATTTTTATTAATACCCTACTGCTATATTTAAGATGTAAAGAAGTTTGTCTCACTATTTTCATAATTATTTTTTAAATTATTAAAATAAAATACCTATTCAAACCTAACCTAAAACATAAAAGATGTAGTTATTACATACAAAATATTGACATAGAAGTATTTGTTAGGTGTTACATAGTTGCTGATTTAAAGATGGTTAATAATTTAGAGATTGAAATTCATAGTTATGTCCCTGTGGTAATGGCAGTCTAAATGTCGCTTTATTATTCTAACATTTGTATTATTTTATTTCGATAGATATGGTATAAAATCAACTAAATCCAGTGAAAATCGAAATTATTTCGTAGACACCCATTTGGTCGCACGAAATGGTGTTAACAATTTATATTCTACTGTGTTAATTTTGGATCAATTCAACTGTTTTAATTAGGTACCTATTCATTTAACTGAAAATACTGAAAAAATCCCTTTTTCGTTGTGACGGCAGACACTTCATTTAATTTTTCAATTATCCGTTTAACTGTTTTTAGATGTATTGTTTTTTGTTATTAAAAACGGATTTGTACGTAATTAAATTAGATCAGCTTGGTGATTCAGAGCCTTATGAGAATATGATTGCTGTCAATTCTTCAATTAGATTCAAATCAACTTTTGAGAGTGACATTTCGTTCGATTAGATAATATCGAATGGATAAGATCCCTAGCAGGTCTACTTGACGTTACTTAATTCCCTTTAAACCAATTCAAAATCTATAGATAAGCACGTTTTCTTAATATTAATTTGGAACTAGAATGTTAATAACTGGATTGACTTTTAATTTTCTAGGTAATAATTATTATTGTAGATAATATTGCGTATTAGATATTCTAAAATTCATTCCTGTCTTATGCACATTTGTATCAAATTATTATTGCATGTTATTAGGTGATTCGATAATGAAGAAATATTTTGAGAATTTAATTATTATCTATGAATTTCAGCAAGATATTTTCGATATAATTAGTGTTATGCTGTAAAGCGAATATAAACTTAATTGTAATTGCCGGAGGGGGTTGTAAGGAAGAATTTTCATTTCAACGTAATACAAAAAAATATGAGTGACATGAATCTCACTTTGTCATTATTTCATGCAAACAATAAAACGGGGCAACAACGAAAGTACATAAATAATTTTGACTTCGCATCCATGGTAGCCCGTGGGCCTTTTATATGATACTGCGGAAAGGCTTGTGTCTCCACCGACCTGACCCACGAATTCCTCACCACGCTCCCTACATAGTAATAATTTCATTACATTGTTGATTTGATTACAATTCCGTTGTTGCTTTCATTGTAAAAGTTGTTAACGTTCATGCTCTGCTCATGAAAGCATTGCAGTTTTGTTGCATAGTTTTTTGAGATCGACAATTTCAAAAACTTGAATGTTGATTTGATTGTTCTTCCAACAATTACGATGCTTCCCCCGTAAGGTGTTAAAAGTCTTCCTGCAGCTCTTTACACTGACTACTATAGAAAATTTATTTGTTAGGCTAAAAGATGTGATAAATTAAGAAAAATGTGTATATTGAAGCGAAATATATTTTAACAATAGAATAATTTATGTGCTACAGAATAGAAATTATATATTGTATAGATTAGGCGTTAGAATCCATGAGTAATGTGGTCAGCAATAGTTTCATATCGTCAGGGACCGTGTGTTAATAGCAGAAGAAGCCAAATTTATTAATAATATAGTTTGTGAAAATATCTTAAGAGTTTTTGGATTTTGTGTGACTTGAAAAGCAGCCATATGACGCGTTAAAATATCCAGGACTTATTATTATGTATAATGAATTCTATTCAAATAGGTAACATCCAATTTTAGAATCATGGTGTTGAATTGGATAGTAACGTATCATATGCTTGCATCACAAAGTGGGTATAAAATTATTGATGACACAAATATTTTTTGTGAAAATCCTGTGGCCATTTTAAATCTTAAAATATGTACACGGTTGCAATGTGAATGATCAAATAAAAGCTTATAAAAGCATTCAATTTTTTTTTATTTTTAAAATCCCCATTTTAGATGAGTGATTGACAATGACAACATAATCTCTCAAATTCTGATCACATATTTTTCAAAATGGAAGAATTCCTAGAAGAGTACAAATTATTTAAAAACCTACAAGTAGATAAAAAAGGCAAATAAATACCTACGTAACGTAGGTATGAATTTTCGTGTACGTTACTCCAGCTGGAAAGTAGCTCCTAGAGTGATATGAGTAGAACGTATAATTAGTTCCCAACGTGGTGTAAATGTGCGCCAAATTAGAGATTTGTGCGTGCTGTCGTTTTGGTACAAAACGGAAAAAACGATTCCTGCTGGAGTAACGTTGTTCTAGCAGGAAAATTCTAAACGAATGATCGGAAAGAGAAAAACTGTATACGAGCAGATAGCTTATATTTGTTCTATTGTGTGAGCTGAAAGTGTGATTTGTGCGTCTTCAGGTTTTCGAGATATTGCATTTCCTGCCAGGGTAACGTTTTGCAGAATGCTCTATCTCTAAAACCATTATATGTGCGCCTATAGAATAAACAAGCACGAGTAGCTCTTGATTTGTGCGTATATGTGAAAGAAACATGTTTATGAAAATATTTATAAATATCAAGTAATCGAGCTTTCTTCAAAATCCGAAAAAATCGTGTAGCGCCTGAATAACAAAACATACAAGCTCACTGAAAACTGTATTCGATCCTTCTTAATACGTATTATAACCATAAAAAGTTTCAAAAACGCACATTCACGGGTCATTGAATAATATCACTAAAAGTAAATACGACGGTGCTATAATTTTGACGTCAAAATACAAGGAATCAGCTACACCAAGATGAGTGGATGTCAACCGTATAATTAGAGCGTTTATTGAACAAATATAAAATGGGTGCGTGACAATTTATATAAGTTTATATGATATAAATTCATTTCAATAACGTTCATATTGTATAATAAACGTATGTTATAATAACACTTGATATAATTTTTTAACATATAATGTTTACTTCATATAATAAATCATTTCTAATAATATCATTTCAGATACCAATCACAACGCATAAAGACATTTGATATAAACCTTACTTAATCTAAGACTCATTTGATGTAATTTTGTTTAATATAAATATTATTTCACATAACCATTACTTGTAATAAATATTATTTGTTATACTCTTTAATTGATATAATTTCTGATAGATATAACTTTAAGTAGGTATGTTCTTCTTTAGCTTGACTTATAAATGACTTTAGTGACAAAAACGAATCGCCGTAAAACCGACTCCACGTAGTCTTGTCTGCCCTACCCCTAGAGTGTAATTTAGAAGCGCGTAGGCACGGAGGGGCGAGGCGGCCCGCGGGCTGAGGAGCAGGTGGCTGGAAGCGAGGCGCCGCGGCTGAGGCTGGCCGGCGAAGCCGGCCAGCAAGCCGAAGACGCGGTGTCGAGCGAAAGCCATCTGCGACGATTAGCACGCGAGGGACCGCCAGAGAGCCCCGCAGTGCCGGAGCCGTGACAGAAGTCTCAAGTTTTTAGTCAAATTTGCATGCTGCATGCCTGCATGCCTGCTTGCTTGCTTGCTTGCCTGCTTGCTTGCTTGCTTGCTTGCTTGCTTGCTTGCTTGCCTGCTTGCTTGCTTGCTTGCCTGCTTGCTTGCCTGCTTGCTAGCTTGCTTGCCTGCTTGCTTGCCTGCATGCTAGCTTGCTTGCTAGCTTTCTTGCTTGGTCGCTTGCTTGCTTGCTGCATGCAATGCTTATTATAACAAATGAACTTTATATAAAATTATTATTGTTATATGATTTAAGTTTTATAGGAAAAGAATTTTATCTCATTTGATTGTTCGACATTTTATTTTTATATGATTTGAATGTTATTTGTTTTAAATAGTATACGTTGTAAGTTTTATAGAAAACATTCATTATATCAAACGATTTTATATCAGTTAATAGTTATTTGTCTTAAAATTATTCGTTTTAAAATTATATTATTCGTTTATTATAGTAAATAATTATTATATTAAACGATTTTATATAATTTGATGTTATATCCTCTAAGTATTATATGATATGTAGTTATATCATACATTACACACCCATATAAAATATAATACTCAGCTTGAAATGTATCGCTTAAAAAAAGATATACACAAAAATATCAAATTGTAAATAACGGCTGGTTACCCGACCAAATTCGAATGCATACAAAAAAGCGACGGATTCATACATATCGATGACCTTCTTAACTATACTCACTAACCGGTAGAACTTTGTTGTACCAAAGTACACTGAAGTACAAAATAACAAGTAAAAAATAAATTTTAATGACAAACTTTTATTTCTTATCTCTGGCATGTGCGCCTATATTATATTTTACAATTAAGTCTTGACGTGAAATATGTGTATTATATTAATACTAGCTTCTGCCCACGGCTTCACCCGCATGAAATTTAGTTTGTCACAACACAAATCACTTTTATTTCATGTCTATAAAACATTTTTAGCAATTTATGGCCGCTGAGGCAGGAAAGTTCCACCACAAACTGGCGACCACGAACCGGAAGACGTGGCGTGGCCAGGCCTCCCACTAGGTGGACCGACATTCTGGTGAAGGTCGCGGAAGGTAGCTGGATGCGAGTGGCGCAGGACTGGTGTTTGTGGAAATCCTTGAAGGAGGCCTTTGTCCAGTAGTGTCTTGTTTTTCGAACGATATTGATCTGTGATTTTACGTCATGATTAAATACTTTTTAAGATAAATTGATAAGAGATTCTTAAGAAGAGAAATAATAAGGGTTTTTCATTTGATGTGGTTACAAATTGTATTTATTTTTCATTAACAATCTAAAATACGACTGTTTAAAATAATTGCCAAAACATTTGAACACGACTGTACTAACAACAGCTTAAGTTTAATACACTCAATGTGGAAGGTCATCGATGTGTATGAATCCATCGCTTTTTTGTATGCATTCAAATTTGGTCGGGTAACCAGCCGTTATTTACAATTTGATATTTTTGTGCATATCTTTTTTTAAGCGATACATTTCAAGCTGAATATTATATTTTATATTTGTTTAATAAACGCTCTAATTATAAGGTTGACATCCGCTCATCTTGCAGTAGCTGATTTCTTGTATTTTGACGTCAAAGTTATAGCACCGTCGTATTTACTTTTAGTGATATTATTCAATGACCCATGAATGTGCGTTTTTGAAACTTTTTATGGTTATAATACGTATTAAAAAGGATCGAATACAGTTTTCAGTGAGCTTGTATGTTTTGTTATTCAGGCGCTACACGATTTTTTCGGATTTTGAAGAAAGCTCGATTACTTGATATTTATAAATATTTTCATAAACATGTTTCTTTCACATATACGCACAAATCAAGAGCTACTCGTGTGTGTTTATTCTATAGGCGCACATATAATGGTTATTGAGATAGAGCATTCTGCAAAACGTTACCCTGGCAGGAAATGCAATATCTCGAAAACCTGAAGACGCACAAATCACACTTTCAGCTCACACAATAGAACAAATATAAGCTATCTGCTCGTACACAGTTTTTCTCTTTCCGATCATTCGTTTAGAATTTTCCTGCTAGAACAACGTTACTCCAGCAGGAATCGTTTTTTTCGTTTTGTACCAAAACGACAGCACGCACTAATCTCTAATTCGGCGCACATTTACACCATGTTGGGAACTAATTATACGTTCTACTCATATCACTCTAGGAGCTACTTTCCAGCTGGAGTAACGTACACTGAATTTTCTATTATGCTCCGCTAGAGAAAAAAATACATAAAGCGCCATAGAATTTGTGACAGAAATGTAATGGATAAGACATAATGCTGATGAACATCAGTACTGAACTATTTCAATTTATTTCTTTATTGGGTCTTGAAGTTACCAAACTATGGTTTAAATAACATTATTGGTCATATGACCAAGTAACAAAATCATCAAATCTAGTCAATTTTCCTTCAAAATACAGCAACAATACACCGAAAATATTTTGTGATTTTCTAAAAAAGCCATTCAGCCTTTTATTACGAATGCAGGAAGGAACAAAACCACATAATTCACATGCATGGCGTAAAAAAAGAAAAACTCACTCTCCAGCTTCATCGTGACGACAACATCGAATTGAATGTATTTTCCTTCAGCGTAATATAATTTATCGCCGTTGGCACGAGCAAAGCAAAATAAGATAAGTATAGCAACTCTCTTAATACCTAACTAAAACTTAAGGGTCTCTATCGAAAAAGCTTATAGACGTTCATAAAAAACTAGGCAATGCATCGGTGTTCGGGGTCGCTTTACCAGGTAACTCACAAGTTCGTTTGCCTTCTCATAAAAAAATCCAACTGTCTACAAGAACCACTCACATTAATAATTGCCAAAATAATTTATACAAATTGTGTTTCCTTAATTAAATGGTCAAAAACTTTAATTAAATTATTTTGGTATTTATTTGATTTCAAAAATATTTCATTGATAGCGAAGTAACTAAACAAATTGAAATTCCTATTGTACAGTAAACGTAACTATTTCAAATCATGCCGCGCCAACATTCGTTTAAAACTTCATTCGTTTCGCTCGTTCTAATCAACCAATAGCAACGCTCGATTCCTACGAGCATATCGATGGGAGTCGATCCTGATTGGCTGAAAATACGAGTGTGATGGCCGTCCTCGTCGCGAGCTGCAGCGTTTAAATTGCTGTTGCAAATATTTTCAATTTCGCTATATTTTGACTGTATTTCCGTCTGAGAAGTGTTGTGGTGTGTTCTGGGTGAATTATCTCTGTGCCCCACCGTTTGCACCTGAATCCGAAGACTACCAGCTGGGATCCGACCTGCGCGTGAAAACCGCGTGGTTGCAGACCGCACTCGCTAGATTTCAAAAGAGGATCAGAAGAAACCACCCTGTCCACTCGTACGTGGAAGAAAAGCCTGCTCCCACCGGTAAGTGGTTGTTTATTGGTGGTGGGCGAGCGAACCGCGATTCGTAAATTTGTTGGCAGGGCTCCTTTCAGGGGTTCTGACCCAGAGTGCTGCAATCGGCCTGTTCCGGCAGGGCCATTGACTGCACATCTTTATGGTGCCGAAACCCGGGACAGGTGGCTCCTGATCTAATTTTGATATCTAAAATCCGACCCGTAAACATAGCTGGTATTTTTTGGGAATTTTCCGTAATATTTCTACCTAATATTTACCGTAAAATCATACAAATAACAATTCGTAACGTTTCTCAAGACATTAGGTTCAATTTGCAATACATTTCTAACATTATATCATCGAAATCGTGAACTTGCAATTTTATTAATATTTTCGGGTAGTGAAAACTTCTAGCGCATTCCATAAAATTATTCGTCCATTTTGTACTTTGAGTTCATTCGTTCCATTTAAAATATTCACTCGTTACGTTAACGTTTCACTCACTCAGACGTCAAATTGTATGGTTCATTTCATTCGTTCCTTTGTAACTCACTCAACAGCTGTCAACAAACAATCTGTTGTCAGTTTTATTCGTTTATTTGCAACATTAATTTATGCACTCGCTTATTCGTGTTTCAGTTTATTTCGTATTCTGATACCCACTTGTTGTTTTGTCGCGGATCATAGGTACAAACATAAACTTTGTCTTGTATTTATAATTTATTCGGCTGTGACAACAACACAAGTGTTACTCGTTTGTTTATATTACAGATCATACTTAAGCAAAGTGTTTTAGTATAATTTATTCGGCTGTAATATCGACAATTATTCGTTTCACACTCCAATTAATCGATATTTATTCGTCTTTCAAACGTTTCTTTAGTAGGTTCCTTCACCTGCGTGAAGCGAAATACCTACAAGTTGTGACGTAAAATACGCCAGCTGTTGCGACTTGCAGATACCTACACTGCAGTTGTTTACGTTCTTATCGGTACGCTTCACTCGCTCGAAGCGTAATCGTTTTATTTTAATTCGAGCTTTCTATTTGACGTGGTTTGGTAGTAAATCACACGTATTTAATTTTGTTGTTGATACAAGTAGCTAAACTTGTAATCATGTCTTACAAACCGAAGCGTCCTACTCGCAGACTTAGCCAAGTTAGCAAATCTAAATCGAAACCTAGTTCAGAGTATACGATACACGATTTACCGTCATTACGTCGTAAGCGTACTATCGCTTTGAACCGTATGTTGAAGGCATTAGAGGTCGGTATTTCAACACAAACCGAATCAGATGATAGTTTATGCGATCTTTTTCTTTCTTATTGCGATGACGTTGAAAATATAAGGTCAGACTTTGAACTCGCACACTATTCAATACTTGAATTGTTGAACTCGTCTAGTGATGATGATGAACAGTGTGACGATGACGACATTCGAACGCGTTTTGATGATGCTTACTTCAAAGTTATGTCAATAGCAAAACAATTGCAAAAGGCAGAAGCAAACGTCATGAGAAGTCACTCTAAGGCAGAGTCTTCATCATCTAGATCTCATATAAAGTTACCTAAAATTCAATTACCTACCTTTTCAGGTAATATAAAATTATGGCCTGAATATTTCAATACGTTTAATGCGTTGATCCATGACTGTCATTCCCTTACCGATGTGGAGAAATTTCAATATTTAGTGTCAACATTAACCGACGATCCACTACTGCTTATTCGCAAATTTCCTATAACAGGTGATTATTACTCGGATGCGTACGCGGCCTTAGTCGCCCGTTATCAACATAAACGTGAATTATCTTTCACCTGCTGGAAAGATATTTTAAACGTTTCTTTCAAATTTAATAATGCAACTGAGTTTCGTCGATCGTTAGATTGCATTGACGAAAACTTAAGCATCTTACGTAAACAAGATCTTCCTGTTCATAATTGGGACTTTATCCTCGTTTATCACATTTTATCTAAATTAGACTCAAAACTGCGTCGTGAATTCGAAGAAAAATACGTCAACACGGAGATTCCTGAGTATTTACAACTAAAGGACTTTTTACATTCAAAGTGTGAATCATTATTGCGTGATAGTCATTTTTCTGATAGTTCAAAACCTATTACCTCGGCCAAAGATACACGTTTAACATCAAAACCGACTTTTAATAATTATTCAAAGCGCGCCAATGTGACTCATACTTTATTAACGAATAACTCTAACCGGAGTCAAAGTGAAACGTCTGAAAATAATAACAAACCGGTTTTGAAGTGCACATTGTGTTCTGATTGTCATTCAATAACACGTTGTAAATCGTTTCTCGCTAAATCCGTAGACGACCGTATGTCATACACAACAGAGGCGAAATTGTGTTACAACTGTCTCAAGTCGTCCCATCAATTAAGGGATTGTAGATCTATTTTTCGCTGTTTAAAATGTAAACATAAACATCACACGTTATTGCATAGGGAGCGCACGGACAAACCTGGTGTTGATAAAGGCTCCACTGACTCTCAATCGGTTTCTCTGTTTGTTAAAGGAGAAAATTCAAAACCTTCAATAAATAACTTAAATACGACTGTATTGTTGGCTACGGCGATAATACAAATACAAGACTCGGACGGTAATTATCATTCTATTCGCGCACTATTCGATACCGGTAGCCAAAACAATTTTATTACCCAAAAGGCAGTTGGTTTCTTGAAACTTAATCCAGTTTCATGTACAACTAATATAAACGGTTTGGGAGGTGTAGCAGCTGACGTCACCAGCATTGTTCGCTGTTCGGTTGCGTCAAATAATCGCCCGTTATTCGATTTAGATATGCACGTTATAACCCACATCTGTGGTGAGCAACCTTTAGCTAAACTCAACACGTCGGGTTGGACTCACATTAATGCGTTACCGTTAGCCGATCCAGGTTTTGACATCCCTGGCCCTATCGATGTTTTGCTCGGCGCAGACGTTTTTGCTGAGTCGCTTCTTTCTCAGCGTATAAAGGGCGATAATTCAAATCAGCCACTCGCAATTAATTCGGTCTTTGGTTGGCTTCTGTTAGGTAGAACGCCACTTGTAACCTCATCTTTGGTACAAGTCTCTTCGAAGGCTGACAGCGAGTTAGCCTCGATCGTACAGCGTTTCTGGGAGGTGGACAGTGTTCCTCAAGCATCACCTCTCACAAATGAGGAGATTTTGTGTGAGCAACTTTACGCGGCTGACCACTATCGCGATGTGCGTGGCAGGTATGGAGTTCGTCTTCCCTTCAAGGACACGGTGGAACCGGTCTTTCATGGTTCTCGTGATGTTGCATTAAGGCGATTCCATGCAATCGAACGTCGCTTGTCACGTGATCCTATAGTACACCAACAATATTGCGAATTCATGGATGACTATGAGAAATCCGGCCACATGTCGTTAGTTAACGCTGCAGAGCTCAACCAGGGTAAATTTTACATTCCGCACCATTGCGTGTTGCGGCCAGATAGCGTCACAACAAAATTGCGCGTCGTCTTTGATGCTTCTGCAAAGGACATTAAAGGAATTTCATTAAATGATACCTTGCTAACGGGACCTAAATTACAGTCCAATATCATTGGGATCCTCCTTCATTATCGACTTCACGCGGTTGTTTTTATGGCTGACATACGTCAGATGTATAGACAAATTCTGGTCTCTGATGATCATAGAGATTACCAGAGAATCCTTTGGAGGTCTGGCCCTGATCAATCGCTTAAAGAGTATCAACTCAACACTGTAACGTATGGCGTTTCATCCGCACCGTTTCTGGCGTGTAGAACAATTCAACAATTGGCAGAGGACGAAGGTAATCGTTTCCCTCTAGCCAAACAAATTATCTCATCCGATATATACGTTGACGATATCGTCACTGGTTGTGAAAGCTTGACCACTGCGTTAGAAGCTAAATCACAAATCGTTAAATTATTCGAACTAGGTCATTTTGAACTTAGGAAATGGGCTAGTAATTCGCCAGGATTGCTTTCAGATCTTTCCCAGGAAGAGTGTCTTCTGGATTCTAAATCGTTCTCTGATGAGCAATATCCTACACTCAAGGTACTTGGACTCAAATGGAATCCAGTATCCGACTCATTTTTATTCGATGTGAGCTCATCCAATCGACCGTGCACTAAGCGGATTATTCTTAGTGAGATCGCTAAAATATTCGACCCGTTGGGCTTCCTATCACCTCTCACGATTCAAGTCAAATGTTTGTTACAAAGACTCTGGCTTCTCGGAATTTCCTGGGATGAGCAACCTCCCGAAGGAATTATCAACCTGTGGGAAACTTTCTGTCATCAGCTATCATCAATCAAGGAGCTCAACATTCCACGTCGTCTCACTTTTGATGATGTCATATCATACGAACTGCACGGCTTTTGTGATAGCTCGGAACTCGCTTACGGAGCAGTTATTTATCTACGCATCCTATGCGCTGACGGATCTATTCATACTCGGCTGTTATGCGCCAAGGCTCGTGTAGCTCCGCTTAAAAGACTTTCTTTGCCTCGACTTGAACTCTGTGGAGCTGTAACGCTCGCAGACCTCACACAACTCATTCTTGACACGTATCAGACCAAAATACCTATCGATTCAGTTCACCTTTGGTCCGATTCGACTGTTATTCTATCTTGGCTTCGGTCGCACTCTTCGCGCTGGACCACGTTCGTCGCAAATCGCGTCAGCCGCATTCAGGATACGATTCCTGCGGAGTCCTGGCATCATGTCGCATCTGGTGACAATCCTGCGGATGTGTGTTCTCGTGGACAATTTCCCCACGATCTGCTTCATAATTCACTGTGGTGGTCAGGTCCATCCTGGCTGTCAAAACCAGCTAATTGTTGGCCCAAAGGCAGGTTTCCGACATGTAATGAGGAGCAAGTTGTGCGTACTGAGGAGCGCCATTCAATTGTACTGATGACCGACCAAAAAACTGATGAACAACAGTACTCAATTTTTGACATGTTATTAAAACGTTTCTCATCGTTAGAGAAAATAACTCGTATCGTTTCCTACATCCGTAGATTTCTACATAACATTCGTTCAAAAGATCCGAGTCAACGTCTCAGCAGCTCAATTCTAACTGAAAACGAAAATCATCAATCGTTATTACTCATTGTAAAATCGGTTCAAAATTCATCATTTAGTAATGAGATAAAATATATCAAATCCAATAAATCGTTACCTAAACCGTTCCAAAAATTGAATCCGTTTATGGATGAGATAGGTATCCTCAGGGTGGGCGGTCGCCTCTCACGCGCCGGTCTCGAGTTTGATCAAAAGCATCCAGCGCTCTTACCTTGTGAGCATCCATTTACTGATAAGATTATCGAGTCTGTTCATCGAAAACACTGTCACACAGGTCAAAATACCACTCAGTATTTACTTTTACAACAGTTTTGGATTCTCTCCGCAAAACGCGCCATTCGCCGCTGTCTCTCTAAATGCATACGATGTTATCGAACTAAACCAAAACCATTAGAACCGTTTATGAGCGACCTACCTTCTTATCGTTTAAATCAAGTAAAGCCGTTTTCAGTAGTGGGCGTAGACTTTGGCGGACCTTTCCGAATCAAACTCGGGACCCATCGCGGTGCAAAGATGGACAAAGCTTATCTCTGTCTGTTCGTTTGCTTAGCGACGAAAGCAGTCCATCTCGAGGTGGTGTCTACTCTTTCCACGGATGGTTTTATAGCTGCGTTGCGTCGCTTCGTTGGTCGTCGCGGACGATGTAGTATAATTCATGCGGACTGTGGAACGAACTTTGTCGGTGCCAGCAATTATTTGTCATTGCTAGAGCAAGCCTCGCATCTCGAGCAAATTAAATTCGACTTTAATCCTCCCTCAGCCCCACATTTTGGTGGAGTGTGGGAAATCCAGATTAAGGCTGCAAAATCGCATCTGTATCGTATAGTAGGAAATCAAGTTTTAACGTTTGAAGAACTTAGCACTTTATTTGTTCAAATAGAATCTGTTTTGAATTCGCGACCGTTGTGCGCATTAAGCACTGATCCAAACGATTTAAACGTACTGACCCCGGGTCATTTCTTAACGCTGGAACCACTTACAAGCGTTCCTGACGAGGATTACTCCTCTGTTGCGCTGTACCGACTTAATCGTTGGCAGCTAATTCAATCTTTCGTTCAAAGCTTTTGGACTCGTTGGAAGAACGAATACCTAACTTCTTTAACTCAACGTATGAAATGGACAAAAGTCTCCGATCCGTTATCCGTTAATTCTATCGTAGTCATCAAAGATGACAATCGTACACCTTTACAATGGTCTTTGGGAAGGGTATGCGAGTTACATCCTGGTCCTGATGGAACCATTCGAGTAGCAACTATTAAAACTAAAGACAGTATTATCAAGCGACCGCTTGTTAAACTGTGTCCTCTTCCCATAGACGCTTAATTCGTTATTTAAAAAAAAAAAAAAAAACCCCATATGCTTAGTTTAACATTAGTTATTGGTAGGAAGTAATTAATACTCATGCGTTTCTTTTTATACGTCATAAATTTCAATGTTAGTCGTCTTCGGTATTTTATCATAGTCTTTTCGTTATTTATCTGGAAAATACCAGCTGTATTTTGGTGGGCGGTATGTACAGTAAACGTAACTATTTCAAATCATGCCGCGCCAACATTCGTTTAAAACTTCATTCGTTTCGCTCGTTCTAATCAACCAATAGCAACGCTCGATTCCTACGAGCATATCGATGGGAGTCGATCCTGATTGGCTGAAAATACGAGTGTGATGGCCGTCCTCGTCGCGAGCTGCAGCGTTTAAATTGCTGTTGCAAATATTTTCAATTTCGCTATATTTTGACTGTATTTCCGTCTGAGAAGTGTTGTGGTGTGTTCTGGGTGAATTATCTCTGTGCCCCACCGTTTGCACCTGAATCCGAAGACTACCAGCTGGGATCCGACCTGCGCGTGAAAACCGCGTGGTTGCAGACCGCACTCGCTAGATTTCAAAAGAGGATCAGAAGAAACCACCCTGTCCACTCGTACGTGGAAGAAAAGCCTGCTCCCACCGGTAAGTGGTTGTTTATTGGTGGTGGGCGAGCGAACCGCGATTCGTAAATTTGTTGGCAGGGCTCCTTTCAGGGGTTCTGACCCAGAGTGCTGCAATCGGCCTGTTCCGGCAGGGCCATTGACTGCACACCTATGTAAGATTTAAAATTATCATAAACAAATAACTTTTAGTTAACTCGTTAAGAAAATCTTAACTTTTATCTTTATGAAAGAGAGGGTTTTGCATCTGCATCACAATGCGCTGCCTTCTTTTCACCCACCATTTCTCTGCCAAAAACGGTGCTTTGGATATAGAAACGAAATGCCTTTCTTATATGGCTATAACAAGAGCGGGGCAAAATATTATTACTGGTGGGCCGGAATTAGGTATGAGTGATAACAAGTCAGTGAGAGCCGTTTGAATAATTCATGACGCGATCGATACTGCGATGTGTGTCCGTCGTCACTAAGGAATCAACAAGCATTTTTTTTGCTACTTCGTTGATGAAATCACTACACTACTGGGCATAGATTAGATACAACTATAGGATGTACCAAAGATAATGGTGGAACTTATTATTTAGCTAAGTCATTATACATTTATCAAACCTGGACTAGACACTATTCTGATAGATTACCTATCCTATAAATATCCATATGGCCTAATTCTACACTCTCTAAGCAATACAAGTCAAACTTAGGTTAGGAAGTACTTATGTTCTTTATCTACAACTAAACTCTCTAAGACTCTACAGTCAAAGTGTGATAATACACACAAATCAACACATTCTTTGATTTTTTTTTATAAAAGTATTATTTTCTATATCCGTTTATAAGACAGTAAAAATAGGCTTGGGTTTTGTTAATGGGACCTACAGTAATCTAATGGTTTTAGGACACCTTTTAGATTCATCCAATCTGGTCAATGACAAAATAAATGATGGTGTTGGTAATTATTTTAACATCTAACACTCGTTATCGTACAGAAAAATCGAAGGGTAAATCTGAAGAGGCCGCGTGCTTAACGATGCCCTAATGATGATTTATCATTTAACAATAACAAACAATCTAGTGCAGCAATGTTTAAATCACGGAAAACATCGTGATGTCATCTTTTGAAGATACTTTTCCACCTACTTCACCATTAAGTGCGCTTGCACTGAGCAATTCCAATAGTTCTTTTAAATGAGGTGTAATACGAAAATGGCAATCCATGAAGATACTTTCGGTTAAAAATAAAGTACAAATACTCCTTTACGTAGATTGTAATCGACTTAATCAGAAGCCCATTTACTTAGTGTTAAATTCCCAATAGCAAATCGAGAGCAAAAACTGTGCAAAAATGACCTATTTGACTTAAAAGAATAATTACCATGTTAACATTAAGCCGATCACATATTAGGTTTCGTAAATTCATTTTGAGCTGTTCACTTATAAATAAAGGAGGCTAACATTTTCGGGTTAAATATGCCAGAGCTTCTGTTTGCTAAACCATTCTTAACTGTATTCTTGAACACATAAGGGCCCAGTAAACACGCTCGTATCTTATTTCATTTGGGGGCTGGTGATTAACGGCTTCACGAGATTCTCCATTAGGTTAGTGTCATGAAAATAGATTTTCGACTGGCATCGATGCCGCTGAAGGGTGATTACGCCTAAGTATGTGTACAGCATCAGAAATATGTACAGAGAAGGCTGTAATAAGGGACGTGACTGTAATAGGATTAAGCGTGATATTACGGAATGAAGCTCAAAACTCAACTCTACTTCAAGTTTGTTTTCAAGCTTATTATTGGTTGTAAGTATTTCAATCAAAAGTTTAAACTATAATAGTTTGTAAAATTACTGCGGCTAGATACAAACTATCACGGTTCAACCTTCACACTTGCAAAGTGTGCACCTACGAGTATAAAACAATGGGTTTGAAGCAGACCGTCCGCATTAGGATTCGAATGCGAATGCGAAAAAGAAGTGCGAAGCGGACTCGGTCTGCGTCAAACCCAAAAAAAATTCATTCCAATCAATTTCGGTCAGGTGATAAAACTTTTTAAAATAATGGACTTTCATACTCACCTATTCATGCAATGCAGTCATTATTATGATTTCACCTTCAGAGTAAGTACCTAAAGATTTTTCACAAGTGCGAACACATTGTGAAATCAAACGATGAATCGCATCTGTTGAAAAGTTCCAAGGAAAAGTGCTAAGAGAAATTAACCAACGAAACCACACGAAAGTCGGGCAAAACTAAATTAAAGAAACCACTTCCGAAAGAAACTTTGTTGCAAACTCAGCTGTTTTTTACTTATTGGTTTCGAAGATATTTTTAAACTCTCAAGTAGCACTTGCCTGGATTTTCTTGTTCTTTAATTAGAGTTGCTTTTACTTTCACCAATCATTCCTGGCCTTAATTGATCAAAAAGTGTATGTAATACTGAAATAAAATAAAGTATTATAACATTAATCAACATAAGCTTAAGTAAGTGCTAACAACATTTATTTATTTTATTTATTTATTTATTTGGGAATAACAACAGCCGATCAATTGCCATAGGTACGAGTATATACCTATTTTACTAAAGGCTTATTTCAAGTGAAAAATCATGTTCAAATGTTCATGTTTTGAATAGAAATATATTCGTAGATTCAGTTTCGCTAGACATTCAGCCGTCACTAGCATTCGCGTCACGACTAGTTCAATCACCAAATATTATAATACCCACCCATCGTAGTAGTAGTAGTGTAGAGGTTAAGCTGCACTTCGAATAGATCGTTTCATCCACGAAGACGCGCCCCACTTAATTTTGGTCGAGAGAAGGGCGGGGTGCGGGGAGTTTGATCCGAGCAATCCGAGCGTCATTATTGTAGTGTGTATGTGCGCTAATGCATAATATAAACAAACATTACACACCGATAACACCCAAACATTAGCGGAAGAATGGTGGGGCGCGTCTTCGTGAATGAAACGATCTATTCGATATTCTCTGTGGGAGTTTTAAACCAAGATCTTACATAATCAGGCAGATATAAAAACCTATCTTTCAGCGTAAATCTGTACCCAGTAGGTACATAGGGCGAACTTAATGCTGTTTGGCACTATCCTCCAGATTACATTGTGGTGAGCCCGTAACACAAGCATATTTACCTCGTAATTATGTATGAGGAGTTTTCAGGTTTTCAAGTTTTCCATTTTTTTTCTTTATTCGATCCATCTTTTTGATGTTACTTTTTAATAATGTCAACAAACTTTCAAAATTGAAAGAAAAATGTTTCTTGTATCTTTTGTTTATTTCTTTAATTTATTTAATAGTCAAACTATCATGATATTAAGTAAGTAAGCTCGTAGAGTCGTCTCCATGTTTTATTATTCTTAGATACGGTACAGCCACGTCGCCGTTGGACCGAGCACCTCCGTATCGCGACTTTATTACGCCATTCGGGGGAATGCCCGAATTTCCTGGACTATTCCAAGAATGTTACCCGGATTTTGGAGTTGTTAAGTTTTAGTAAGTGAGCTGGGTCATTTGCATTCTGATTTTTGTGTTTTAATATCAAAATAGGAATATTTTAGTTAAAAAAAACATTTTAAACTTTTTCATTGATTTTCTGCCCAAAAAAGTATTTAGGGTTGGATAAGGGTTAACGGGTCTATTTAACCACTGTTTAGGGGCTTACATACCTTCAGTTTTTTTTATAAAACTTCTTGCTACCTTCTAGCAATCATATGTATAAGTAGTTCTTGTCTTGTCGGCGCACTATATGGGACGTAGTCGCCACAACCTTTATTAGCACTCATTAAAATTAAAAGTATCTACTTCTGTTTCATTGACTAAGTAGGATATACTTACCAGATAATTATACTCTTGGTCTTGGTGCCTAGGTTTTAGGCTAAGCCACTAAGCGAAGTGACAAAAGAATTAACAGCAGCTCAATGTACTATTTCATATTTTATTACCCAATAGATACGGTGCGTTTTACAGCGTCGTTGGAGCTATCAGCGTTCGTCCGCTCACATTGCCCGTCCGACGACCGAACACCTCCGTCGTATCACGACTTTATTGTGCCATTTGGAGGGAAGTTCAAACTTCGAATGAATTTTTAAAAATAAAAATCTAATTTTGGAATTGGCAAACTTAAATGCCATTTACTATTTAAAAAAGATTTTAAGGTATTTCAAAAATGGAACGTTTCTCAGTTCAATTGTTTTTATTTAGAAAATAATGCTGGCTTTCAACTAATATAGCTAGCTACAGATGCACTGCAATCTTTTTTCTATGCAAGTATTTTACAAAGGCACATACAGACATTAACGTTTTATATCAAAAGATTTTTTACCCGAATCATAAGTAAGTATTCACTGACATACTGAGTAGAGTTTATACATATTCCACTAGGCAATGAATGGGTGTGTTTCACACAGTCATTGTGCTTGCTCACCTCGCCCATTCGATCGAACACCTCCGACGTATCGCGCTTTTATTGTGCCATTCGGAGAGAAAAGCATTTTTCCGAGCCTATTTCTGGAATGTTTATATAGCAGTTATTAAGTTTAAGCGTTTAGTTAAATAAGCCTAGCATAGTCTTTGATCAAGAGTCAAAGATGTTACTTTAATTGAGATTTTTGCATGCAAATGTATAATAAATAAATAATGAATATCCTTGGACATTTTACACTGCGCTTCTAGTCCCAAACTAAGCTTGTACTTATGAGTACAACGGATATAAACATACTTAAATACTTTTTTTGTAAATACATATTATACATAGAAAACACCCAGTCCAATACAAACAAATATGTTCATGCACACAAATGTTTGTACTGTGCGGGAATCAAACCCGCCACCTCCGGAATAGTAGTCAGATTCGAACCACCTACACCAAACGGCCGACTGTATGTAGGTATGCCAAATAATACTTATAGAACGCAATTCTTCTGGTAAGAGTCTTAGCGTATAAAAATAAGTACTAACATATAAAAATAGGTAGGCTAGAAACATTTAGATAGCAATATTACAAACCAAGTCAAGGAAATTTATTTTGGGTAGATTTACCCAGACGTTTTATACAGTCCTGTTAAAACTTGTCAGTCAGCCTGAAATAACTTCTACTTAGTTAAAGAATAACTTTGGAACTACGTGGCCGGGTGGGCGACTCATGAAGGGCAAACCTTTTATTAAAATCAACTAGGTATCCATCTATCTTCTATACTAATAAAGAGGAAAGATTTGTATGTTTGTATTGGCCAAACTCTGAAACTACTGGACTGATTTAAAAAACTTTCATCAATAGAATGTTTTCTTTTTCAGATGAACATAGACATATTTTTTTAATTTGTAATTTTAAAAATTGTTGTTAATTAACTATAATCTACCCGCGCAAAGCAGGGGCGCGGGCCGCTAGTTCTTGATAACAGGTAAACTTTTCTATATCTGTCGTTTATGGTCTATCCGAAGGTTAAGATAATAATAATAATATATAATAATAATAAAATCGTTTATTGCAAGAAAAACAATTACATTTTTCATATTAATCTTGGACTCCACACTAGGCAAGCCTGTCTCGTGGAGGCCAGGAGATAACTTTACAATATTTTGGGTACTTAAAACTATTAAAACTATTATTAGAACATAAAACCAATAAAAAAAATCAATACGTTCATAAATGTTGAGGTATGTGTTCTTTTCTGAAGTTTTGTGTAAGGATAAGATTTTACGTTACGTTTACTTTACGTTTAACGGACGTTAAAATTAGTTCAGAAGAAATGCTTTAAAAGATTTTTAATGACAAACAAGCAACTATTACGCGAAGCTACGGTAAAAGGAGAGTAACTTCTATCAAACCTACAAACATTTTCGTCCATTACTTAGTGTCGTACAAGTTCGATTATTAGAGATACAGACACAAATGGAAAAGAGTAGGTACAGAACATATTTTTTATTGAAAATTCACCGTTCGCACAAGACTCGGTCCCCGGGGGCGAGCAAAAAGGCAGACATGGCACTTAATAGGCCTAGAGATAGTTCGTAGGTATTTTTTCCTGAACATTTTTTCGACAAAGATCTTTTTGCTACTTATTTACATAATAATAAGGATGGTTTTATTTACTCTAATATGTTATTTGTCACCCCTACTTACATAAACTTCTTTAATTACTTTATCTCGCTCTATGTACTAAGATCATACATTCATACATATTATTCATGTAATATTCATACATTAGTATTATTTTGTATCAAAAGCTTTCGTGAGGTTGTTAGGTTGTTAGTTCAATCTCCATCGACACTTTTATTGTGCCATTTTATCGATTTCACGCGATAAGCACATACAATATCTCGTCTACAATTATCGATAAGATAAGATCTTATCACGGCGGGCATCTTTACCCGGATGCAGGGGTTACGGAAATACTCGTATCTCCCTTTTCTTAAAAAATGTTAACATGGAAAATTAATCCCAAATATGTTTGAACTGTCCCCTAGCCTACTACCATGTGTCGAGCTACCGCACAGAATTCATGTGCAACCTTTTACAGTTATGGTAACGACTTTGGAGCGAGATTTTCTTTCAACAACTCCGAACTTCGTAATCGTTCAGGTATACCGAAGTTTTGTTTGATTTTATACTTTTGTATGTAGGTTATAAAGCATGTAGGCGTGATTGAAATAAAGTATTTATATGAAATCTAGTGATTACTTTAGTATTATTAGAAACCCAAGGAGGCTAAGTAAGGTAATTTGAGATAAATTGTTCCAGTATTGAAAATAATTGGAAGGAAAAGTATCTTAAGCTTAAGACTACATTTAGGATACTTTATTTATTACTTGAACAAAAATATTTGAGGTTTACAACATTAAGCCGAAGCTAGGCTCTATGATAACATAATTTTGCATTGATATCGAACCCCAATATACTTAGCATCACATTAACTTAACAATTAGCAACAACTACTCAGAGATAGAAAATAAACCTGTGTAAGCAGACCAAATAGTTAACTTAGTTCCAATTGAAGTTATTTAGCTAAATGATTTCCATGCCGCCATCAAACATTTATTGGCAACACCGAATGCATTTCAGCGGCGTATGAATAAAAGAAGCATTTCGATTTAGTATTGCCAGCCAGAAATTCAGGCATATTTCTTAAGTTCGATGCGGTCTGCGGAACGAAATGCAATTTATGGAAGTATCTGACTCAACAGACATTTTCATAGCATTATGATGTACAGTATGAAAATGTTATTGTATGCTAGACCTAAATACTCGTACTCGTACTTAACTTTAAATTGAGCTATCAAATAGCTATAGTACTATCGCGTTTTTAATCAAATATATTCACATTGTGTGTAAAATGAATTTAAAGGGCTATTATCATTATCATAGCTATATTCTGGGTAGTAAAATATTAAGCTTTATGATAAACGGCGCGACATAAACATTTGCTTCAGCTCTTTCAGCCTTGGAGCTACAGTTCCCACTTGTTGGTTTCAAAAAATATACGAAATAAAGAGATTTAAAAAAGCGTGATATTACTCCCGCATCGTTACGTGATATTCAGTATCGTATCACGTCTTAGCAAGCAATTGGGTGCCGGGACTTTTATCGACTAAGTAATAAGAGTTTCTTTTTATTTCTCCCTTTGTGTTCGGCGCATTTACTTTTACTCATAAGCACGTAACCTGCCGGATTGTGCCGCAGCTTTATGTGCCAGGAAGAATGGTGTACTTAAATGAGAGTGGCCGTTACTTATGGTAGGCCATCGTTTTTCAGTCTATCTGCGGGAAAATGTGTTATGTTTTATCTTTTTAATAAGAACAGCAGAGGTTGATTTTAAATGACTCTAATACCGAGCCCGCAACGGATTGGCGGATTTGGTGTGTAGACTGCATCACATTAAAAATATTTGACAATTCGAGCTACAAAAATAACACCGAAAATATTGATGCTATTTTAAATTTAAATTACAGTTTGAAGTGGGGTTTGAAATGTTATGTGCGTTCAAAAAATATCTGCAGTTTTGACTCACCTACTATGATTGATGACCTAAAAGCATAGCTGGAACCTAAATTAGTTAGCACTCACATAATGCTACTGATTTTCGACAATAAAATTCAAAACAAAAAGAAAAAAATATAAATTTCGCCATACAAATGCGATTATCCAATGCCCAAACCACACAGAATCCTACATGCTTCTGCTTTACAACAAACATATAAATCACGTTCGGCAAGAAGCGTCCAATATGTATACTTTGCTCACGAATGTTATGCGGGAGCACGCGCCGAGCGCAAGCTGCCCTAGATGTGCTTAGGTCTTGTGACGTCACGCCTGCAGGCCAGCCTTTTAGTCAACAAGAAATTCAGACATGAATTTCGTGTTTTGACCGCTGTTTAGCTTAATAGTTTGTGTACAAACTACGACTAGCTGCAGTAGCAGGTTGACTCCAGTGAGGATTTTGTATACAAAATTTAGGTATTAATAAGTACAAATTGTTTTCTTTTAATAGACTTACGAAGTCTTAGAAAGCATTAAGGTTAGGTAACATTGACTTCCGTACCTACTGTCTATGGCGTTAGTAGGTAATTTGTGTAAAAGTATAATTTAATTAATTAAAATGATGTTGAAATCACTTACACAAAACGTGTCAGCTCATCCATTTTCTAAATTAAAAGTCTATTTTGGCGCGTAAAATTTTTTGGTACAGTATTTTTAAACTTTTTTTTGCCACATATTTATAGGTTAAAAAAAGTCTGTGCTCAGTAATTTCACATTGAAACTGCATTAATAGGAATGAATAAATAAGCAGCAAAAGTAAAACTAAAATAGAACATCAGCTTATTCATCACAGTAGGACAGAGCCGAGGAAGTTTCCCTCAGCCGACAATAGTGCACGTAGTTTTAGAAATTTCATTAGCCTTAGAGTCGGTATTCTTCAGGCTGCTCGAGGAAAGACAAAGGGAAAGTATTTTTATTACGTAATTACATTCAAAGTTATTTATACTGAGCAGTCTTTTATTATTTTGTGCTTCTAGTTATTGCGTTTTTGATATCACTATTTTCTAGGTGAAATTGACACTGTTTAACTCCTTGCTTCCTCCTGGCCTCCTACTAGGTGGACCGACGATCTGGTAAAGGTCGCGGGAAGAGCCTGGATGCGGGCAGCGCAGGACCGTTCATTGTGGAAAACCTTGGGGGAGGCCTTTGTCCAGCAGTGGACGTCATTTGGCTGAAACGAACTGTAATATCCGGTATTTGTATCCCTTATTGCTGCCCTGGCCGCCCATCCCGCCATGTCAGCAGTTTGGGATCCAAAGCCATGTCTCTCAGCCTTTCGAGTAGTCAGTCCGTGCTCAGATCCCATAGTCGGCGGTTGCTCCCGGATAATTAATCCGAATTCAAGTTCTAATTAAAAGAACTTTTTTTTAAAAAGTTAATTTCAATTCCCCGCGTAACATTTTGGTGGCAGCGGTGGGATCCGGAAATCTCCAGTGCCCAAGCACCGCCCCACGGACTCGCTCCGGATTCCTATCCTGAAATAAATAAAAACGTTATCCTTGAAAACTTACCTTGTGCCAGTGAATGTGACAAGTGTAACAAAAAACTTACCGTGATATCGTCGAAGTGCCGTGCTACAAGTCCTACCTAGAACCTTCAGAAGATCGTTTTGTGCTCAAAGAAGAATCCAACTGCATCGTGACCCGTGAACCGCAATCCTTTACCTGTTCTACGAAGTTCTCCAAGCTCCAAGCTGCAAAAGAAAATCCTAGTGAAACTTACCTTTTTCCGTCGTGCTCCGCCGTGACTGCTCGCCGTGTCCTTGAACCTGCAAATAAAAATCCAAGCCATCACTCAAGTTATTCGAAGACCCGTGACCTCGAGCCGCAGTGCGCTTATCGCTCAGGAATGTTCCCGGTCGCCGCCGTCGTGTTCTTATCGGTCGCCCACGCAGTCTTCATACTGTAAGTCTTTGGTCATTGTCTAGACTAAGTTTAAATCAGAGTTCAGTTCTTTTTATTGATAAATTTATTTTGTTAGACGTATTATAAATTGTTTACTGTAAATGTCACCCGATATTTAACAGCTGCATCTGCATTTCTTGAGTTCGTGTTTTAAATTAATTATGCGTAAAGGCTCAAAACCCGAAGACGAAAAACTTACTATCGAGATTCCTGATACGGAACCTACTTTAAGTAGTTCAGACGTGAAATCGCCACTGGTTTCCCCTCGCGTGACAAGAAAAACAGCTGCAGCTCTCGCAATCACAATGTCCGAACTAGAGTTAAACATACTCTTCAAATTTATCAAACCCTATGACGGAAGTAGAGAAACTCTTAATTCATTCCTTGTTAATTGTGACAATGCTTTCGGGCTCGCGTCGGACGCACAAAAATCCATTCTGTTTAAATTTATCCTAAGTCAGCTGCATGGTAAAGCAGAGATTGCCTGCTCAATAAAAGAATTCACATCTTGGGACCAACTAAAAGAGTTTTTAAAGACTCAGTTTAGTGAACGAAAACACTATTCCCATCTATTAACGGAATTACAAGAGAACAAACAAGGTCCTCAGGACACTGTTAGCCAGTATGCCCTCCGCACCGAGACCTGCCTCTCACAACTTTTGACCGAAATATCGTTGTCCAACATCAAGGCCAAGGAATTAGCCGGCCGCACCGCGGCTATGGAAGACCTTGCCCTGCACCACTTTGTAATGGGACTTCATCCCCGAATCTCCAATATCATTAGATGCAAATCCCCTAAATCACTAAATGAGGCCATCAATTACGCTATTTCAGAAGAGCGTATACAACAAACGCTGTACAGGCGTCCACAATCGGAACAAAAGCCAAACAATAATAATACTAATAACAGGTTTAGGGCTGGGCCTTCCAAACCAAATCAAAATTCATCTTTTTCCTCACAAAGACCTTCCAACCCCTCATCACAAGGGGCCTCCAACGTTGTCTGTCGTTATTGCAAAATACCTGGTCACGACATCTCGGTGTGCAGGAAACGCGAATATAATAATAACCGTGTGGTTACCGTGTCAATAACATTTGTAATAAATTGCATTGTAAAGTTCAATGTCCAAATTGACACACGCACGGACACGTGACACCGAACTGTAATGTTTTAGTTAGGTATTATGAATAAATGAGTTGGAACTAGAATCTTGTGTTGATCACTTGGTTTCCCTGCCCTACACAACACTTAACTACACACACGCACGAAGTACCCACATTGGTGACCCCGACGTGATCTAGTATACCTACTATAAAAACCATCAACGCTCAAACCCCATACGCTGACATCCTAGAACAATATCCAGACGTCACGAAGCCATTTTGCGCGAAAGAAACCCCGAAACACAACGTCGTCCATCAGATCATCACGGAAGGACATCCTGTTGTATCCAAGTGCCGCCAACTGTCAGCCGACAAGTATAAGTTGGTAAAAAACGAGATCGAACACATGCTCGCAGCTGGAATTTGTAGACCATCCAAAAGCGCATGGGCAAGTCCAATACACGTCACCAAGAAGAAAGACGGTAGTATCCGGCTATGCGGCGACTATAGAAAATTAAACGCCATCACCAAGCCAGATCGGTATCCCATTCCAAGGCTGTTAGACTTCACCTACCTGTTACCTAAGAAGAACATATTCACTAGGATTGATCTCAAAAGAGCTTACAACCAAGTACCAGTCGAAGAAATAGAAAAAACGGCAATAATTACACCGTTTGGACTATTTGAATTTCCCCGTATGCCATTCGGACTTCGCAATGCAGGGCAAACCTTCATGAGGTTCATGAATGAGATAATGAGTGGACTGGATTATGTTTTCTGCTTCGTAGACGATATCCTGATTGCATCAGAATCTCAAGATCGTCATCGGGAACACATAGATGAAGTGTTTAAGCGTTTGAACAACCACGGGATAACCATCAACATGGAAAAATGCGTATTCGGCCAGCCAGAAATAGAATTCCTAGGATACAAAATTACAACAGATGGTATAAGCCCACTACCTGAAAGAGTCGAAGCCATTGATGAGTATCCATTGCCAAAGACGATACGAGATTTGAAACGTTTCCTGGGTATGCTAAATTTCTACAGAACTAGCATACCGAGAGCAGCCGCGTACCAGGCCCCGCTAAATAAATACATGTGTGGAACGAGCACGAAACATAACAACCATAACATCGAGTGGAATGACGAAACCAGGGAAGCTTTCATCCAATGCAAGAATAGTTTGAAAAAAGCTATCGCGCTGAGTCCTCCCGCACCTGACGCACCGCTCTCACTAATGACAGACGCGTCACAAACATGCGTGGGTGCCGTTCTCCAACAATATGTCAACAAACAGTGGAAACCGATAGCATTTTTCTCAAAATCTCTATCACAAACACAACAAGGATACAGCACATACGACAGGGAGCTACTAGCGATGTACATGGCGATATCTCATTTTCAAAGCTACTGTGAGGGACACGAAGTCATCGTATACACGGATCATAAACCTTTGTCGTTTATGTTCAAAAATAAACAAACAGTATGTAAAGAAAAAATATCACCAAGACGATTACGCCAATTGGATTACATTGCACAATTTACGTCCGATATACGACACCTCTCGGGAGCGCAGAACCCAGTGGCCGACGCGCTGTCTCGAATATCACAGATAGACTTCCCCGATAAGATCGACTGGAATGAATTCGCAGCGCAACAAATGTCTGATCCCGAAATGATGAAACTTTTACAAAATGACAGATTGAAATGGAAGAAAATTAGTTTAACAGACAGTCAATTACTATATTGTGAAGTATCAACCGGCGAAGTGCGACCGTATGTACCGAGCATATTTCGCAAACAAATATTCAGTACATTACATGACGTCACACACCCAGGAATCAGATCTACCAGGAAGCTAATTCAAAAACATTACTTTTGGCCTAGCATGAATCAGGATACAAATCGTTGGGCCAAGGAATGTTTATCCTGTCAAAAATCGAAGATTTTTCGCCATAACAACTCGCCGATTTCGCAATTCCCCGAGTCCGCACGATTTGATCACGTGCATATTGATATAGTTGGACCGCTACCTATATCTAATAACAATAGGTATGTGATCACGTTTATTGACCGATTCAACCGATGGCCTGAAGCCGTACCCGTACCAGAGGTCACAGCTGAGATCGTAGCAAAAACGTTCTACAACACCTGGATTTCAAGATTTGGATGCCCTATCAGGATGACAACAGATCAGGGACGTCAATTTGAATCCAATCTGTTCACATCACTAGCTAAATTAATGGGAATCAAGAAAATTAGGACCACCAGCTATCATCCCCAATCCAACGGAATAGTGGAACGATGGCACAGAACTATGAAGACTGCTATTATTGCACGAGGAAATGCCAGAGATTGGTCGCAGGAGTTACCCTCCGTATTACTGGGACTGCGTACCACTCTCCGCCAAGGGTGCGACGTAAGCCCAGCTCAGATGGTGTATGGTACCAATGTCAGATTACCCGGGATTTTCTTCGATGGAAGTAAGAAGAACGACAACATTTCACCCGAATCGTATGTTGAGGATCTACAGCGCTCCATCCAAAGCACCAAACCGATTCCAAATAACCACAATCACAAGCAAAACATTTTTGTGTACAAGGACATGAACACATGTAATTATGTGTTTGTCAGGACAGATGCTGTGAAAAAGCCATTGGTTTCACCATATGAAGGTCCGTACAGAGTATTAGAACGTCACGAAAAATATTTCAAGATACAATTGCCTAATCGCATCGCAGTTGTCTCTATCGACCGCTTAAAGCCAGCGTTCATAGTACAAGATGTCGATGAACCTCAAATTGCACAGACTGCAGAAAAACCGCAAGGCTCAATTACGAAAACAGCCAACGGACACACGACGCCACCGCACGTGACCAAGTTCGGCAGAGTCAGCAAACCAGTAGTCCGATTTTGTAGTTAATTGTTCATCACTATACGCAAATCATTGACACCAATCAGTCACCTGTTAACCAAGCTCGCAATCTATCAACATGGGAGGATATTCATCGAAGGACGAAATAGTCGTTTCACAGGCCCAATCAACGGCCAGTGGAGGGTCGGCCTCAACAGTTTCTGAGGTAACAAGGACCGAAATACTTATGGGATCCATCTGCCTCATATTCTTCATCTTGGCGGCGTATTACATATTCAAGAAATGTATAGCCCGAGGACGGAGGGCCATGGCCAAAGAACTTGGAAGGTTGGCTGTGGCAAACGGCATCTCGATGACACCGGCGGCTACGGCGACACCGGCGGTGATATCGTTGCCCTCGCAGGGGCAAGCCCAAGTGAACCCCGCGTTTATACCCTGACTGTGAAGTGAGTGATTTAAAAACGTTACAGTGAAACAGTGTAATGAAAATTGTAAATGTGCGTGAAAACTCATAACCATTTTATTTAATTACCAAATTAAATATCAATCTTGTATGTTGTAACCATTTTGTTTATGTAAATGTTTGTAAGATTTTTTAACAATTTACTTAACCTATATTTTATGAAATGTTAAATTGTATACTTTTTGTCGATATTTTTATTGTGTTCGTTTATTTTTGTTATCAAAACGTCATTATTATTTAATTTGTATTTTCATTGTCTAAATTGTTTTTCTATTTTTAATTGTGCCAATTAATTTTCAAAGGGGGAGAGTAATGTGGTTACCGTGTCAATAACATTTGTAATAAATTGCATTGTAAAGTTCAATGTCCAAATTGACACACGCACGGACACGTGACACCGAACTGTAATGTTTTAGTTAGGTATTATGAATAAATGAGTTGGAACTAGAATCTTGTGTTGATCACTTGGTTTCCCTGCCCTACACAACACTTAACTACACACACGCACGAAGTACCCACAACCGTTTCAAGGTCCATCAGAACCCCACTCATAACACTCATCAATCCCCACGTGTGAATTTTCTCGAACAACCTGAAGAGGAGGATGGCCATGACGAAGCCACCTCCTTGGTTGAGCCTTTAAACGAATAGTGGGCTCGCGGCGGTGTCTCGCGAGACCCAGTCTCACAAATCCAATCCAGCCATATGCATCGAATGACACCGTTTCCAAATCCAGGGACCACACGGGTAACCAGCCCCCAACAAGCGCCCTATCTTCCAAATCCAGGGACCACTCGGGTAACCAGCCCCCAACAAGCGCCCTATCCTCTAAATCCAGGGACCACTCGGGTAACCAGCCCCCAACAAGCGCCCTATCCTCTAAATCCAGGGACCACTCGGGTAACCAGCCCCCAACAAGTGCCCTATCCTCTAAATCCAGGGACCACTCGGGTAACCAGCCCCCAACAAGCGCCCTATCCTCTAAATCCAGGGACCACTCGGGTAACCAGCCCCCAACAAGCGCCCTATCCTCTAAATCCAGGGACCACTCGGGTAACCAGCCCCCAACAAGCGCCCTATCCTCTAAATCCAGGGACCACTCGGGTAACCAGCCCCCAACAAGCGCCCTATCCTCTAAATCCAGGTACCACTCGGGTAACCAGCCCCAAACTAACGATCAAATCATTTCATCAACAAATCCTGTTAATTCCAAAAATCCTAAAATCCCTATCCTATCCACAGAAATCAGTAAAGTATACGAAGTAAACATAGACACAACTAAAAGATTGTTACCGCATGTGCTACTAGATTCACAAGCCTCAGACATCCCATTATCCTTGTTGGTCGACTCCGGTTCTGCTATATGTTTAGTAAAAGATTCCAGTATACGAAAGAATCTTAAACTCGTCAAAGAATCAATTAAACTCAAGGGTATAGATTCCCACGATGAACCAACCCAGACTGAAGGTCATTTTCAACTCAAACTAAATGTAACAGATAATAAATCCTTGTCATTCAAATTCCATGTTGTTAAAAACATAAATTTGCCCTATGATGGCATCATAGGTTCAGATTTTCTCACCACCTTTGGTTGCAAAATCGATTATACTCATGATGTATTAAAAGTAGGCAAATTCGACATAAAATTACACTTTTCAGAGCCCTTTTATGTTATTCCACCTCGCACAGAAGCAGTCATAGAGTGTTCAATTCAGAAAACCAACCTCAAGGAGGGTATTATCATAGACCAACATCTGTCCGATGATATTCTGATATCCAATTGTATTGTTAAAATAAAAGACAATAACCGTGTCAATCTAACTATTGCCAATACTTCAGAGACCTTCGCGAATGTCAAAACTAACCTTAATCTTCATGTGGAACCATTACACACCTCTGCATACCCAGTTAACACAAGCATACAAACCACATCCAAGCGAACAGAACAAGTCCTTAACTCACTCAGAACATCTCATCTGAACCAAGAAGAGAGAGATGCTCTCATAGACATCTGCTCACAATACTCTGATATCTTTCATCTGCCCGATGACCAGCTTACATTTACGTCTGCCCTCAGTCACCAAATCAAAACAAACAGCGACATCCCCATTCATAACAAGTCGTACAGATTCCCAGAATACCACAAAAAGGAAGTGGAGACTCAGATTGGTAAAATGCTTGACCAGGGAATCATTGAACCTTCATCTTCCCCTTGGAGTTCACCGATTTGGGTAGTTCCCAAAAAGATGGACTCCCTAGGGCAACGCAAATGGCGAATCGTTATTGATTACCGGAAGCTTAACGACATAACAGTCGGCGAAACTTACCCAATCCCTCAAATATCCGAAATCCTCGACCAGCTGGGAAACAGTAAATATTTCACCACATTAGATCTCACTTCCGGATTTCATCAAATCCTTATCTCCCCAGAGGACGCCCCTAAAACCGCCTTTTCTGTCCCTCAAGGACATTACCAATTCAACAGAATGCCTTTTGGATTGAAAAACGCACCATCCACCTTCCAGAAATTGATGAATAACTGTCTTTCCGGTCTCCAAGGCACGCGATGCTTTGTTTATTTAGACGATATCGTCGTTTACTCTCCAGATCTACCTACGCAAATTAATAACCTCAAAATTGTCTTTGACAGAATCCGCAATTTCAATCTGAAACTTCAACCAGATAAGTGCGAGTTTCTCCGAAAGGAAGTGGCTTATCTTGGCCACATCATTAGCGAAAATGGCGTTAAACCTAATCCCGACAAGACCAAAGCAGTGACAGAATTCCCAACACCCCAATCTCCGAAAGATGTAAAATCTTTCCTTGGTCTTGTCTCGTACTATAGAAGATTCATACCTGACTTTGCAAGACTAGCCAAACCCCTGACTTCTCTCCTAAAAAAGGACACGACATTTAAATGGCAGAATGAACAACAACTAGCTTTTGAGTCCTTGAAGAATAAACTTGTCTCTGCCCCTATTCTAGCCTACCCAGATTTTACACGACCCTTCCTTCTGACGTGTGATGCTTCAAATTACGCAATATCCGCAATACTATCACAAGGTCCTGTAGGACAAGATCGTCCGATTGCTTACGCGTCACGCACCCTCAATAAAGCGGAGTGCAATTATAGTGTAACCGAAAAAGAGTGCCTTGCCGTAATTTTCGGTACCAAGGTCTTTAGACCTTACCTGTACGGTTACCACTTTACCGTTCTCACAGATCACAAACCACTAGAATGGTTATTTAAATGCAAAGATCCAGGATCGCGACTTATCCGTTGGCGTCTAAAATTAGAGGAATTCGAATACGACATTAAATACAAAAAAGGAAAGATTAACACCAATGCAGACGCCCTTTCGCGATTCCCTGTTAACCCAGTCCAACCTGAAAATGCCCCTGCTTCTACTTCCAATGGCGAAGAACCTGCCCAAGAACTGGATCAAGACCTAATGGACTTGTTGGTATCTCCTCCATCATTCGACCCTGATGAAATAGACCTATCAGACCTCCTCGACCTGAATGAAGAGATCCTACCCCTACCTGAAATAGTTCCACCATCTCCAAATACTCACGATCCAAACGAGGATTCCACACCATTACCCCAACCTGGAATAAGCCCATCTAATAATAACCCCGATGTGCCCGAAAACGATACCAAACAACCAGCGACTCCTGACGCTCAAACTATCGTTGTACCGACACCACCCACAAACGGTTGCTTAGATTTACCCGACGACGACTATCCTACCTTCTTAAAGGCTATAGAAAAAAGAGATAAACATCTCAATACCCTTATCCAAGAACATAACGAGAGCATAGCTAAATCTGATTGTAAAATCATTATCCTACCTACCTCCATAGATCTTGATGAATCTAATCCCTTTATACAGGATATTCTCGATAAAATACCCAACAGGTCTGAAATTATAGGAAAAGAGAGAACAGTCAACTCTTTTATCACATTCACATTCGAAAACAAATCGTATTACCTGCTCTTTTTCAAAGTTTATCATTTCGATAAATCAACCTACAAAGACTTATACGAGAGTCTCAGATCTCTTAGAAACGAGCTCATCGTTAACCTCGACGCGCAGAACACCCCAGAAATTGCAATAACAGAATTCAAGAATCCATTTGATACTCACCAATTTACCAAAATCTATAACATGCTCCTTTACCTGTTTCATAATATTGATATTAACATCCACATATACAAAGACAAAATAGCTTACCCATCACTTTCGGAAATTCCTAAAATCCTCAAAGAAAACCATGATGTTCCAATTGCCGGACATCTTGGCATGAACCGTATGCTTAACCGAATCAAAGAAAACTTTTATTGGAAAAACATGCGTAGCGACATCGAATCATATGTAAAAAAGTGCCCTCTGTGCCAGGCCAATAAGGCTCTCAGACAAACAAACCGTGCCCCAATGCAAATCACTAGCACATCCACCGAACCAGGTCAACGAATATCCCTAGATATTGTTGGGCCGTTACCCGAAGCTGGACCTGCAAAATTAAAATACATTCTGACTATTCAAGACGATCTCACTAAATTCTCCTCCGCATATCCCATTCGCAGCACTACGGCCGAAGAAACGAGCGAGTGCCTTCTTCACTACATATCAATATTCGGAATCCCCAAAACAATTCTAACAGATCAAGGGACCAACTTTACATCGGACCTGTTTAAAAAGACTTGCGAATTTCTCAAAATAAAAAACCTTTGGGCCTCGCCATACCATCCGCAAACCCAGGGTGCCCTGGAACGGAGTCATTCAACCCTCAAAGAATACCTTAGATCGTTTACTAACGAGGAGCAGACAAACTGGCCCCGTTATACCTATACAGCCATGCTTACTTATAATACAACTGTTCATTCAACAACTCACTTCACACCTTACGAACTGATGTTCGGAAGGAAACCAGTAATTCCGAATTCTATCTACGAAGAATCGTCAGGAGCCACATACCCTGAATATGTTCGGATGCTCCAAAATAGACTGAAGTACTCACGAGAGAAAGCTTTAGATTACATAAGGCAATCCAAAGAGTCCTCCAAATCCCATTATGACACTCGTACTCGTCCAAGGTCATACAAAATTGGCGACTACGTTTATGTTAAAAACCACTTGAGAATGCGTAAAGCTCTTTCGCCCCTCTGGAAGGGACCCTATAAAGTAGTAAAAATAAATGGTAACAACACACTTACCTTACTCATCAACCGACGCCACGTCACTCATCACTTCGATCAGGTGAAGTTGGCCGACGTCGAAGTAAACCTGTAAATAAATATAATATATTATATTATGTCTTAGAATTAACGTAAATACTTACCTCGAATTCACGTCACATTCGTGCGACAATGTATCCGTATAACCTGAAAACAAAAAAAATATTATATACTTAAATAAAAAATAAAAAAAATTATATACTTAAATAAAAAAATAAAAAATTATATACTTAAATAAAAAAAAAATATATATAATATAGATAAAATAGTTACTTACCCTTAGGTTATTAATAATTGTAAAATTATTATTTGCAGTTCAGCTCAAGGTCAATCTCACCAAGATTTCATCCAGCCGATTACCTCAAGTTCAGGCGTCTACTATGATTACCTAGGCAGACTTAAGATAAATAATGGACAGCTGAAAATTGTAATACCGGTAGATATCGCGCATTTTAGGCCACACATGCAAAATATCGAAACTGTTTTCGAAACAACGAAACGATTATGTAATCAAACCCGAATTATAGAAATTGATGCAGAGTGCCGTAACTCATTGCAACCATTAGCAGCCCAATTGCAAGAAATGAAAAGAGAGTATGCGTCCATCTCTCACCTAGTAGACAATAGAACCAAACGTAGTGCATGGATAGGAGGTATAGGGACACTTTTGAAACAGATCTTCGGCTCCTTAGACGAAGATGATGGTTTGAGGTACGATGAAGCAATAGCATCATTGCAAAACAACGAAAAGAAGTTAGCCTCGCTTATGAAAGAGAATATCCTGATCACCAGTTCTACTTTAAAATATTATAATAACACCCTACATAAGATAAAAAGCAATGAAGCTAGCCTTGCTGAAGCTATCGACAAGCTCTCTACAAATGTAAAAAACATAACTGAAATCACTAATGGACTACAAATACGCGCTAGTGTAAATGAAATACTTAGTATCCTAGAAACGTCAATACTTACCTTGTTATTCCAGCTTGAAGACATAACCAATGCCATTCTATTCAGCAGTCAAAACATCTTACACCCCGCGATAATAACACCAAGTCAATTACATCAAGAGCTTGCCGATAACTACAGGCATCTGCCTAACGACCTTGAACTGCCTGTAACATTAGACATTAATTCTGTATATCTTATTTTTAACATTTCTAAGTTAGTATGTTATTACTTTAAGGATAAGATCATATTTGTGTTGCAAGTACCGTTAGTTAACACTAAAGAATATGTATTATTTCATACTATTGCACTTCCTACACCATATGAACCCAAGGAACCGAACTCTTTTAGCCTGATCATACCTGATCATAAATACATTGCAATGACCAAAGACAAATCTCATTATTGTACTTTTGACAACCTGAAAATCTGCAAATCCGTAGGCTCCGAAGACTTTGTATGTAATATCGAAAACCTGTATTCCACAGAGGCAAGGGCGACCTGCCAAAGTGAATTATTAGCGAAAGTAATTAGTAAAAAACCAGTACAGTGTGAATCTAAAATTATATTTGGAAAATTGGACATTTGGAAACCATTGTCAAATAACAAGTGGATCTTTATACAATCAGAACCTAACAAGATTTCAATAGACTGTCATAATGCAGAATTATATGAAACAAGTATTATTGGTACAGGCTTAGTCAGTATCCCCAAGGATGGCATTGGCTATTGTAAAAGCACGACGCTAATTCCAAAATACAATGTTTTAAATATCACATCACCAATCAATCACGTGCCAGATTTTAATTTGATCAACGATACTTGTTGTAACATAAATAAATTAAATGATGTAAGGGATAATGTGTCCCCTATCCACCTACATGACATAGATTTAGACGATTTTAATTCCGAAAACAAAAATAAAATAAAATCTCTTCTAGACGACTTAAAAAGCATCGAACACCCGCCAAATCCACATATTGTTAAAGGGGAATTATAAAACGATCGACTAAAAAATAACTTAGCGACTGATGATGGCATACTGTTTTAATAAATTGAGCGGTATGAATTTGAGTAAGCGAAAAATTAACTTAACTAATGACGAATATTGATTAATAATCAAATGCAGAACGAGCTTACAAAAAGTGGGTTATGTTTAATCCATTTTAGATATTAAAATTCTGTCCGTGCGATTACATTACTAAGTGAGCGACTAGAAATACAAAGAGGGCAACTTCAATATTAAGATAGATTCGATTTTTTCCAATTGAAGTTATTTCCAACGAACAACTAAAAAGTTCACTTCCAGCAAAGTTTTGTAAGTTGCATTATTAATGATTATTGGTTACTGATATTTTATGTGAGGTCTTATGTTCTTTATTTTGATATGTTTTCTAATGAAGTAACTTCACAAGAGAATTCCTCTGTCGCGATTTCTGTCTGTTGCTACCTATATGGTAGCCCAATAGTCATTAGAATCCTCTACGTTACCTGAGGCACCTAATATTGAGCTTGGAAAATGGATATGGATACGTTTTGGATCTAGCAATTCGGCTGAAATTAACAACACTACCACTAGAAGCAAAAATGATTCCCATTGGACAAAAAAGAAAACAAGGTCTGCCTGCTTAGTCCAAGCCAGCACTTACTTGCCAATGACGATGAGTATAATAGTAGGGCTCCTCATGCCTATCAATGTTCCATACAATTAATGATATTACTTTTTGTAGTTGACTGAAGTGACTTATTTTGTTTTGTTATTTCGATTTATGTAAATGCATATTATTATTACTTGTTTCATTTCATTATCTACCCTTAAATTTTAATAATTACTTGGCTAATATAATAGTGTTTCTTCAAATATCATTTTTAATGTGAGCTCATAATACTTTGTTCATTGTAGTATTTTTCAGTGGTTTTTGTATTTGAAACACTTCACTTAAGATAAAATGCCGCTCAGTATAAAAAAAAACATTTGCCAAATATTGAAAATAATGCAGGACGTAACGTTGGCGCTCAAACAAATATTAGGTCGCTCAAATATTAAGAAGCATCTCATTGTGTATTTTAAGTACCTCAAATTAATGTTTGTTAGTTGCTGTTCTGTTGATTTCTCATCTTTCGCAGTCAGTCGCTCACTTAGTAATACTATAACCTAAATTAATTATTTTTGAGACTTAAAACTTTAATTTACAGTCACTCGTTTTAATACTACCCATTGTTAAATATGGGACACACTATTCCATTATCATAATCCTAATGTTTATTGCTATAATTGCTACAATATGTTATTGTACCACTAAGCGACTATTTTGTAAATCCGGAAGCAATCGTCCCTTTAAATTTAAAATCAACCTAAATAGACCTTCATCCCAAACACCCCCCGAAACACTAGACAGTACAGACAGACAGGACCCTAACAATTTTGATATAGAAATGACCAGCCCTGTTGCCCCGCTCAGAACCAAAATTTAACAGAGACTTGGAGTCTTCAACCCCAAGTCTCCTCTAGAAGGGGGAGGTGTTATATCCGGTATTTGTATCCCTTATTGCTGCCCTGGCCGCCCATCCCGCCATGTCAGCAGTTTGGGATCCAAAGCCATGTCTCTCAGCCTTTCGAGTAGTCAGTCCGTGCTCAGATCCCATAGTCGGCGGTTGCTCCCGGATAATTAATCCGAATTCAAGTTCTAATTAAAAGAACTTTTTTTTAAAAAGTTAATTTCAATTCCCCGCGTAACAGAACGAACGAACGAACTCCTTGCTTATGAAAATCATACGTTATAATATTTCGAACAACTTGAATAAGCTAAATCATCCGTTTTCTTTGCTAAATTACAGAGGGCCGTGCTCAATGACCTGATGATGATGAAGAAGGGTTTTTAAGCTGTTTGATGCTTCTGCCTACAACTATTTTTGGTGACTCATATAATTTTTAAATTAAAAAAATGTCTACTGTTGGTTTTTAAAGGATTAGGCAATAGTTCGAAGTTAGTGTTGATACTATGAGAATTTAACTTTGGAATAGTGTATTAGAGTGTTCAATAATAAGTTAAAATCTTTTGAACGAACTGAAATGAAAAACCATAAATAACCGTAGAGTACCTACTACATCACTGTACTGTACCATCCTAGACTGCATCCCACTTAACATCAGGTGCGATTGTGGTCAAATACCTGCCTTGTTATGCATAAAAAAAAATACCAGCCAAAGGTGCCAACCCTTTCACCTGATATAACCCCCAAACTTCTTTGCAAAATATATTCAAAGCTTTAGAAGTAATAAAAAGTTATCAAAAGTAAGTTCTTAGCCAGTTTAATGTCAGACGGAGAACTGCTATCTACGTTCCAAAGTTTGACTTTTCAATAAAACTTGCACTGTTATAGAAGAATTATTTTCTAAACTTGCGGTTAGATGTTATGATTATCTTAACAATACTTTTAAGAAGCCTCTTGAATAGGTAGATAATAATAATGTTAATAATGGTTTTGTAAAAAATATCATGTAGGTAAGCCTATGTATCAAAAATAGTTATAAGAAAAAACAAGAGTGAAATCGATTAATACTAATTACCTACTGCTAAAATGAAGTTCACTGCACATAGTCATCACTGAACAACTTTTTCTGGCATAACCAAGGATTTTTGCTGATGTAAAAAGAGTTACATCTAAAAATATGTACAATATTAATATCGTTGTAGCTTCAACTTGAAATAGGATTCTCAGCGGACTCCATTTTTATAATAGCGTCCTAAAAATAGTCCTGTAATAAAATTAGGGCCGAAAAGCGAACTGTCAAAGCTAATTGAGGAAAGGGCTAAAGGTAGGCCTAATGCGGACGATGGTGACTGACGTTGCCGTTGCCCTTTTAGGGTTAATTATTAAGCTAGGGCCGAGAAGAGAACTGACCGATGCTCGGACCGCTTTTCTGATTGTAACAAAATGGGTTACCTAAAAGTAACTTTGTCCATAAATTTCAATTATTGGGCATCCTCAACTATGAGATAGGTGAAAAAGAACAATTACGTACAGCGTAAGAGTAATATTTTGAATATTATGATTATAGTGCGTTTATTTACAGCAATTTTATTTAAATGTAGAGATTTTTGTCAATATGCAACGAGTAGGAAAATGAAATTACTCTTTGGCAATTTATTATAAAACTTAATTATACATTTTTTATATTAAGTAATTGTTAATGTAATTAAAGTTTACTGCTGTAGGACTCATTCATTTGATCAATTATGCAACTTTTCGGCTTTTTCTAATCTATTATGAAAAAGTCTAATCGATTTTACTATTTTCGATTCTAAAAAAACTTATTCCATAGAAATAACGTTCTGTAACTCCACGGCTAACACACCCACCGTTTCAATAGTTCGTCCATAACGGGAAAGGAAGAAATGACATTACACAGAGTTTTATGACTCACGTGAAGTATTTTATTACTTCAGCCACTTGTGGAGAAAGTAAATGGAAAAATTGCCGCAGATTTACTATATCTACTTGCAGGGTATTCAATTGTTTGAACAAGTATTGACCGTTTGAAAAACGTGTCTTTTCACTGCAAGAAATCGACTAACGCCCGTATTACTATGAGGTCTCACAGTGCGCGTGGACTCACAGGGTGACACACGAACCAATCACAGAACTCTATTCAACGCTGTGTGTTCGTTTTGCTGCTTCACGCAATCATTGTTTGTGAATACGGCGTAACACAACTCGACTGAAAAGTCGCATCACTTTAATATAATTTTATGACTTATTAGGAATGCAAAATTCTTATAACTTTGTATTGTGGTGGCAAATCCAATAAAAATCTACCATTCAATAACTCCAAAAGTAGGTGCTTTTTCGGTCGCATTCTTTCTGTCACGGGCGCGAAATTCCATGACATAAAAAAACATTATCGGCAGGCGCGTATCCTTCCGTAGCAAGGAGAACGACATAAAATGATGAAGGGCTCGAAATAATAACAAATCTTATCACAAATATATGAAGTTCTTTCCTGAAATGGGAGGTTGAGCAGCCCATCACTTAATAATTCCTCTTGCGTATGCATCTATGCATACTGATATAGACACCTAATGATGGATTGAAGATCTCAAGTAGAGCAGGCAGCAGCTGGATGAAAACATCACAGTGTTTCTTGAAGAGGATTTCGAACTACTTTGGCTAAAAGGACGATCCTATCTTATCAAATACAAAAAGACTTTTGAATCGTAGTTTGGGTCAAATACTCATCATACATATTCGTCGGAAAAGTGCAAAGAAAGCCCCTGAATGAAGGTGGATTTCTACCAAATCTTTCACGAAACAAATTACTAAATCCAAGTGCCTACATTGGCCAGTGTGGCTAAAGGTGAAACATTCCAACGTTGAATCTCAATACCACTTAGCTCCATCACGGCTTGTCTCTTCAAAATAGTATATATTTTTTCTGCGACATTTTACGTCTTTTGTCGCCGCTGTCCTTTCATATAAAGCGCAGCTTTCAACATAAATCGACCAAATGCTTTAGGTGTAAAAGTTGAACCTTCACTCTTTGTTGTCGTCTTTTCAATTGCTTTCATAGTTCCGAGGAAGGCAAGTGTTGAAGTAAAATGATACCTTTTATAAACGGGGTAGAATTTGTAAATTCTACGCTATGCTTATACAATATTTTTTTTATAATTTCACTTATTTAATTTGGTGTTTTGTTACCCTGGAAATACAAGATTTGTACAATATAATTAGATTTGAATTTCAAAGAGTTATCCATATAAAAGATTATTCTTTGTATTACGAACACAACTCTTATTTATTTTGTAGTGTCAAAACAAGCAATAAAGAAAACATTGTCTTGAGGTAGCAAATGGACAGTATCCATAAATGAGAAAAATATATCGTCGAAGTTATGCACAGGTTTATGGACCTATTTGGGGCAAAAGTTATTGGAAGAGTCAGCAGTTAAATGGAATGAAACAGCAGTTACAGTTGGTATAAGTATTTGTAAAGACTTACCTACTTGTGTTTCTGTCAACATTTTACCAGAGAAAGGCAACGTCCAAAGGATGTTACTGAAGAACTTAATGCCACAATAAGTAGGCAGCACTACGAAACATAGACAAACATTTAGGTTTCCAGCAAGTTATTTTTGGTTGTGCTCGTTACTTCGTGATGGTGATTTTTTTTTAACCAAAACTTCTCTTATGCTTGCTGTATTCACATTCATCAAACGCGCAAAGTTAACGTAAGTAGTCGTTAAGTTTTCGAACATTAATGGGCATCAAAAATTGCGCAAAAATGGTAAACTCTTAGGCTTGGTTGCACCATCTTACTTTAACTTTAACAAACGTCAAAAATCTGTCAAACTCCATACAAAAACACCGGCTATCGTTATAGTTACGGTCAAAGTTAGGTGGTGCAACTCGGCCTTAGTCAAAATATTGTGGCGCTACCAACGGAAACAGGGATTCACTTTTATACTCGTGTTTGTATCTCTATCTTAGTTACCCAGTCTTGAATAATGGCTCACCACCAACCACAGATACCCCGACCCTACATATTTCCAAATTTCTGTTAACTGCGGACGCCTAAGTCGGAGTTATCCGGTCCCTAAATCAACATGGGCGAGTTAATGAATTCATTACAACGATCGAATCAAACTGTGGACCCGAAGTTTCAAAGCGGCTGATTTATCTACTAATCTTGGTATCGGCCGAGAAGGCACGAATACCCACTGTTTCCCATCTTCAATGACAATCCGGGCTTATTCCGATATAATGCAATAGACAATGGATTAGCTCAGATTTGATGGCACGCATCAAGAATATCGAATGCTTTTGTTTCAATTGTTGCATAATAATTGTTATGAGCGGTAGTAGATTAATTAAAGCTTCATGAAGATCATTTTTGGTTCACGTTTACTAGACAACTAATAAGTTGTCACCGTCATTATTTCAGCCATAGGACGTCCATTGCTGATCATAGGCCTCCCCAAATGATTTCAGCGCCTTTCTTATCTATTACTTACCTACTACAGCAGCGCAAAATATAAAAGTACTCGTAGTTAGGTAAATTTTTGACATACATTTATTGGTTTGCTCTCAGGACAATCCTCGACAGATTGGTCCTCAAGAACAGATAATTCTAAAGATATTTGAAAATGAAAGTTCTACTCAAGTAATTCATGATAAACCTATCTCCCGTAGTAACAGAGTAAATATTAAAATTGTAGGATTTGTTGCCAAAACGGTCTATTTATCTACGAATCTACTTCACAGAGGGTCCGCCCTCCCCCTGTATCTGTCCTACACAATCGAAACTGCGATTATCTTTCACCAGACCTGCACTGAATGATCTATTTATAACCGCTTTGACCGAACTGTTAACCTTTAACTATGGACGTGAAAAAATAATCACACTCCCATGGACGTCGGGTCTCACAGACCCCTATCTAACATTCTTCTTATTTTCATATCTGAATCAATTTGAATTTATTAAAGAGTTGATATATATCTAATAACTATTAATAAAGGATTTAGTAGTAAATGTAATCAAATTTTAACCATCATTTAATTTTTTTTTATAAATTTAAAAAACTTAGACATTTTTCAGTGTAAATTGACTTGCCATCACATATAGGCTCCTTGATTACAGTCGATCATTAATAAATGAAAGTAATATTTTTTTCTTTGCTTATTAATAACCATGTAACATAAAAACATGAACAGAATTTCTGAAGGACATAAAATAAAAATTTTGACAAGGGTTAAAGTTACTAAAATTATACACAGTGGCCTAGAACACTAAAGACAAATTATTTCTACAGGCATGTGTTATCTTTCTTTGAGAGCTTTAATAGGCAAAATGTACATCACTCAGAATCGGAATCTGCAGCAATGGTGAATTCTAAGACATCTAAACTCAAAAGAAGAATCGTCTACAAGTAATACCTTACTCCTGAAATGTTCTTTAGATAGTTGGGCTAATAATATAGCTGATGTACTCAAATACTTTCTGCCATTATGTATTCTTAAACTAGAACAATTTACTTAAGATTATAATAATATAATATAAAAAAATTATAGTTGACAAGTCACATCCATACAAGTATGTTTGTATGGAAATTATAGTCATCGGGTCTCCCAGACCCGGATAAAATTTTGAATGGTTATTACTCACGTAATAAGTGCCGGAAGACGCGATTTTTTGCCTCCTCGGTCCAAACACAGTTAAAACTGAAGCTACTGAGATGGTCGAGAGCAACACGTGGCGGGAAGGTGTTTAAACCGAGAAATCGGAAAGGGGGGTGGGCCTCTGAGACCCGACGTCCATAGTTAAAGGTTAAACCAAACTTCTGGGGAGGAAGCGATCTTTGAAAGGATCTTCCTTCTCACATGTCTGTGTGGGTGCTTATAATTGGCTATAGGGAAGTACCGCCAACGTTGCAGTTTGTATAATTACGTTACGTAATATAATGTTTGTACTAAGTACAAGTATATTAGGAAAGTAGGTACCTAGTCGTAAATTAATGTCAAAGAATTAGTACAAAAGTTCTATTGGTCGATAAGTCATTGTGAAGTGTTTTGTGACAGAATAGCATACCATGACAATAATTATGTAGATTAGAATGCATCCGCCCATTTTGTATGCTAAAAAAGAACAATAATGATTTTTGAAGTTCAATTTATATTTTCTTTAGTCCGAAGTCCGAACCAATAACAACAAGCGTGATTTGCAATGAGGTTTAACATTAAAAACATCGATTCATAGTAACGATATTAATGACATTAATTTTTGTGTGTCTAAACTTGTTCATATCAAGAAAGTTTAATTCCATAGTTAAAAGTTACACCTAATAACCATTTTGTCAAGCAAGGTCAAACAGAAATAGATGGCTTACTAGTTACTTAGCCTCATTTTATTACGAGGTTTAATTCTAAAGCCCTGCACCCTTCCGCGAGATTGAATCGGAGAAGGGATGAACCAGCTTTGCCCGGGTTAGGGTTCGAAATAAGAAACTTCAGAAGTCACGATGTTAATAAAGTATATCATTGGAATTGGTTTTATATCAATGGAAGTAATTATATTTATTTTATTTTTTTATTTAAGGACAGCTAACAAGACATACACAATTAACAGGAAAAAAAAAACATTGAAAACAATACGTGTTTATAGTGTAGCCTTAATTAAAAGCTGCCACGACATGTGCATAGATTGCGTGGAAGCGTAGTATTCTAAGTAGTAGTAATCTAATTTAATTAGATCAATATGCAGGAATAATGGTTAGCAAGATTACAGGTAAAATAAAATAAAAGATAACAATGATCAGGAGCACAGTACCTATACCTAAAAACATAAATAAATTACCGAATTTGATTGAACAAGAGACTGATAAAGGTGACTTATGCTCGTTTTCACCATCAATCCCTAATTTTTAAGTGACCCCTATGGTAACAAATAACAAGAATTTTGTTTTCATAGGGGTCACTTAAAAATTAGCGATTGATGGTGAAAACGGGCATGAGTTTCTTCCGCCACTTCTTCCCTGCACTAGCCCATTTATGTTGTCCCAAAGTGGTGGTAGGACTAGCTATATTTGAGACGTGTATAGGTGCCCTGGAAAGGGCCTATGTACTGAATAAACTATTTTTTTTTATTTAATTAAATAACACGACTTTTTCACCTTATTTTGTGTTCACATAGCTTAGGAGGTATGTTTCGTCATCATTATCTTTATGTCCTGGCCTCCCCCAATGATTTTCATTAACCAGACCGGTTGGTACCTTAACTTTTACATTAAACTAGCTGATCCGGCGAACTTTGTTCCGCCTTAATGGCAATAAATAAGCAGACTTTTTTTATTTCGAACGGGATAAAAAGTATCCTATGTCCTTCTCCTGGCTCTAAACTACCTCTCTGACAATTTTCAGCTAAATCGGTTCACCCGTTCTTGAGTTATAAGTGGTGTAACTAACACGACTGTCTTTTTATATATAGAAGATACTAGCTTTCCGCCCGCGGCTTCGCCCGCGTGGTTTGTTATTCCAAGTCTGATTGTTTTTTGTTATACCACGTTTTATAGTGACTGACGTTTCATTTCAAATCACACGGGAATGCTGTCGAACGGGATAAAAAGTATCCTATGTCCTTCTCCTGGCTCTAAACTACCTCCCTGACAATTTTCAGCTAAATCGGTTCAGCCGTTCTTGAGTTATAAGTGGAGTAACTAACACGACTTTCTTTTATATATATAGATATAGATATAGATATATAGATATAGATAGATTAACTAAAGACTTAAGTCTTATATAAAGTAAAATTTTACTATCTATTTACCATTAAGATACTAAAAAGATTTTGGACTAAGTAGATAGACTGTCTCTTATTTACTGACTCGGCCACGTGATATTGGATAAGGCAGTTTGGGCCCGCTTTTATCAGTAACATAATTCTAATTAACTTAACCCTGAGGCGAGACTGTTTAATTATACAACACTTTCTTTGTGAACTAAATTAAGATTAATGAAAATTCAGCCTTCTAGTTTTATCCACAACGAAGTTACAGGCGGTCGAAAATGGCCTGAATTGCTTCGAGAAAAGGATGGTACGGCCGTGCCGCTTTTTTGCTCGACTTGGTGGGGGCACTGCCGTGCCCCCAGATATAACTCCCCCATGCTCAACGGTTCTGAAAATAAACCAGAACAACATTAGAATCTGTGAGTGTTCAAAATGAACCCATAAAACCAAACCTGTGTCGGTTTCAGGTCGAGTCCATATCAATTTTTCAATGTCACGAATCGCTAGATAACCTTAGGGGGGTTAAATAAAGGAAAGGTCAGTCGCGCAAAGGGCGATGATGAGGTCATCAACGAACGTAATTTAATTAGAAAGGGTAGGTTACGTACACAATGAAAGAGAGAAGGATTGAATAATACAGAGACCACAAATATAAATGAAAAACCCCAAAGAAGCAAAACATTTTACTAGTGACTGGTTTGATGAAACTGAACTGAAACTTTTGAAATGTGTTTTTGTTTGTGTTCCTCAATAAGAAATTAAATCTAAAAACAAAAAATGTGATTACTAAATATTTTCCTGCCGTTTGAAGTCAATTCTCATAACTGTTTGCTCAAAATAATGTGTGAAATTGGCTCTTTGGCTCTTTGGAATCCAAACTCACTGAACGTGTTTATATTATGGTAGAGGCTTGTTTACGCTGAGATTTGAAAAGGGTTTTTTTCAAAAATATTTTTTCTATAAAAAACAAAAGTATATTTGAGTGAAAGCAGGTTTATCTTAGATGGATAGCAACTTCAAAGAATTGCAAGATTTCCTTTAAGACTGTTGAAAATAGTAGGTAATCGTCACGTCTATTCGTATAGGTACACTTACTTATACTGCCTCTAAAGTTTGTGATATAAAGCTGACAGGTACGTTTCCATACGATTTAAATGTACAATTGTGTGTGTATAATATCCTCATTTAACGACTGTGTACTAGTCTTCAATTTTTGAAAATAAAAAAAGATTCCTACATGTCAATATCCATAACTATACCATGTAATTGCCACGCGGAAATGACTCCATAGAGCGTCTCGTAGTGCAGGGAAAAGTTGAAGGCACCGTTCACCAATAAGATAGACAGACCAGATCATCACTCGTCGTGATTCACAATATTATGACCACGACCACTGGCACGAGTGTACCGACTGGGAAGAAGACATGTCAATAACTTTGTTTGACGATGAAATAGCTTTGCTATATTTTGTCTAACCTATCAACTAAAATTCCAATCACAAACACAAAACGAACTCACTAACGAATTCCAATTAAAACATTCCAATAAAATCTAATTGCCGAAAAAGTGCTGTCTGTCAAACACAGTTTATATTACAGTAGGTTTGTTGTCGACACGAAAAGAAGAAGAGTTTATATTTACAAAACTTGCCATGACGGTTACACTTGCTCGCGTGTATTTATTTTGCACAACATTTTTTTGATAAACTAGGTATCATTATTTGTTATCTGGTTAGTTGGTATTTTGTTTCATGTTAGCTAACTTTATTTTGCTTCTAAAAAAATGAATTTTGGCTAGTACGATAGTGCTGAAGCATAATTTAAAGCAACTGGACTTCCACATTGGAACTCTTGGGAATACCTAATCTATAAAAGATTAGAGACTTTAAGGTAATCTCCAAGATATCCTAGTAGAACTCTAGGCCCGTTCACATAATTGGTAAGTCCCTAATATGCCGACAACTAGCACACCCAGCTAAACACTTTAGCTTTTCATCATCATCATCATTTCAGCCGTAGCCGTCCATTGCTGAACATAGACCTCCCCCAATGATTTCCATAACGACCGGTTGGTAGCGGCCTTCTTAGAGCGCCTTCATGCTTTATGAGGTCGTCATTTCACCTCGTGTGTCCGTCCGTCCGTGGACGTCCTCTAGCTTTTATGAAGGTGTATTAAGAGGAAGCTCCCTAACAATAAAATAATGCCATTGCTGTAGATAACTACATCTAACTCATTAACTTATCTTTATAAAGCTATGAGAACTAGAAATGAAAACTCGATGGAGAGACTGGTAGTTTAGGGCCAGGTGGAAGGCAGGAGAGCACGCGGTCGATCGCCAACCCGCTGGATAGACGCCATCACGAAGGCCACTTTTTTTTTTTTTTTTTTTTTTCGTCGGGAAATGCTTTGCGCATACCCACTGGTCTATGGGGACGGCCAGTGGGTTATGTGGGACTCTCCCCACCTACCCACTAAAGGCGGGGCCTACCCACTAAAACCCGACGGTTTCCACCAGAGCCCAAAGAAACGGAGCCGCGAGTTATTGTCCTGGTTGGACATTCGTCCGCAGCTCCGCCTCAGGCTAGAGGCTCGCTCACGAGCAAGCCTCTCTGGCTTCGAGGGAACCCCCAGTCCCCTCCTCCAGTTGTTTTTAGGGTTCCGTACCTCAAAAGGAAAAAACGGAACCCTTATAGGATCACTTTGTTGTCCGTCCGTCCTTCTGTCAAGACCCTTTATCTCAAGAACGCGTGAACGTATCAAGCTGAAATTCACATGAAATACTCAGGTCTATTGTCCCTTTAAGCTGTGAAAATATCAAACTTCTAAGCCAAGCCAATCAAAAGATACAGCCGATTATGTCGATATTTTCAACAAATTTTCGACACTCGCAAAGGAATCAAAACCTACAGGATACTTCCCGTAAACTCAGAATCTTGAAATTTGGCATAAAGCATTGTCATATAATGCAAATATAGGAAAAATTGCGAAAATTACATTTTTTTAGTTATATAATATAATAAAAATATTTTAATAAAATGAAACTTACTACCTTATTTCTCACGAACGAATAAAGGTATCAAATTGAAATTTATACCAAATACCTAGATCTATTGTCCCTTTAAGAAGTAAAAAAATCAAACTTCTAAGTTAACGCAATCAAAAGATACAGCAGTTTATACCGACACCTTAGACGAATTTCCGTCACACGCTAGGGAATCAAAACCTACAAGGTACTTCCTGTGAACTCAGAATCTTGAAATTCGGCACGAAGCAACGTTATATAGTACAGATAAAGGAAAAATTGCGAAAATGATAAATTTGAAGTTATATAAAATTTAAAATATTATTTTTGCTTACATGACATAAAATATTTTTTTAATAATTATAAACTTACTAGGTACCTACCCTTTTTCACATGAACGCGTAGAGATATTAAAGTTGAAATTCATATCAAACACTTCTTAAATCTAATTGCCTCTAAACTGTGAGAAATTCTAAATCAACGCAAAAATTCAAAACGCTGAGGTAGGTACCTACCTATAATGCAAATATAGGAAAAATAATCATACCGCATATATTTTTTTTATAAAACTCCGGACTTTGACGTAATTTTGGTTTAAGTGAAATGAATGGTGTCCATTAGCATAGCTACAGGTTTTACCTTAGAATACTTGTTTTATATTTGTAGGTAGTTACCCTGCCTAAAAAAAAACCCTAGCTACGCCAAAGCTAGCGTTATTTGATAAGGATCAGATATAAACACAAAATAATCTTGCGTGCATACCAATGTTATTTATACCATTTTGCAAGGGGAAAGGGATTTGTGGTTAGCCCTGACTACTTAAGGACAGGAAAAAATCAAATGATACCGCGAGCTAACTACGAACAGCGCCATCTATTGACAACCGTGCGAACTACGTAGTGTCGTTGCTCGGTGATAGGTGTTGCTGATTGCAGCTCATTGTTACAATACTTTTTATTAAAATCGGATTTTATTCCGGAGGTTTTACAATTTCTTACTACTTTCGCAAATCATTACAAATGAAGAAAGGAATTTACGGTGTGGTACCCTCAATGTACAATTAGATTTCGAGCGATACCACTTTTGGGCATTCTCCTTTTAAGTAGTTACTTTCCCCATTGTAATGTTATGAATTTCATTTTGCAATAAAAATACCATAGTTAAGACTCGATTGTCGTAATGAACGAACTTTGTAAACCTTGCAGGTTTGTACGGAACCCTCGGTGCGCGAGTCCGACTCGCACTTGGCCGGTTTTTTATAGAGGTTTTCTCCTCGCGGCCCTGGTATAACAGGACCCCCGGCCTGCCGTAGCGGGTTACGGTCTGCTCTATGCCGCTGCTCGGTCAGCTCTGCTGATCAGAGAAGTACCGAGAGCGGCCCTCCAAAGAATGGGCCCGGGCAAACGCCCCGCCAGCCCCCACCTGTGGGGGTTTTTAAAGATGTCCCCTGCATCGTGGCCCGGGCAAATGCCTCGACGGCCCCCGGCCCACTCAATTGTGGGTTACGGGTTGCCCGACAGGCCCGCCGAGTTGACGAGACCTGCCGCGCAGGTGAGAAGTTAGCCGCCCGCGTGAACAGACCACGCGGACGTTGCCCAGGGTGCACCACGAGGAGGTCGCTCACCATCGCACCCCATCACGAAGGCCACTGAGACCACCATGGTCCAGTGTACTCGCGACGCCTCTAACCGTCAGAAATGGAAGCACATCGCCAGGAGAGCTACCCTCGGAGATGACATCACCCCACCATGTACCTCGTCAGCGCAACCACGACCACTCTGGCAAGAGTGCCCGACTAAGAAGATAAAGCTATGAAACTTCATAAAAATATTCGCACTGTTTTACAAATTGCATTCAGTCATGTGTACTTAACTTAATGTCATTACTTAGGTGGATGTGAGTGCTTATAAAAAGGACAATGTCCGGACCCCACACTGAGTTCTTTTGAGAATTGTCAGCATTTATGATTTGCTTATTTCATTCTACATTGATAGCGCTAATGGAATGTCCTTTTTGCAGCTGACACCTGACCATTTACTCAATAAAGAAAGTGTTGAGGCGTTCAGCCTCCTTGCTCCAATCTGTGCGCGGCGCGGCGTTTTATTTTTAATTATTTAGGATTTCTTTTGTTTTCTGTCTTGCTCTTGTCCGTACTGAACTGTCATGGTTTCAATATATTTGTAAAACCGTAAAAGAAAGTGTTTTAATTAAATGGCACCATGTTCTACGAAACATAATTTGGTGGCCCATGAGGGGAACAATCGAGACATCAAGTAATTTCATCAAAATACCAAGAAAAATCCGACGAAAGGAATGTGTTCAACGGTCGAATTTCATCATCATGCTAACTAGTATGCAAAGGGAATTTACACAAGAAGTCTGAGGTTGTCCAAGGATCTAAGGAGGTAACGAGCATCGTCTGGCCGGGCCAGTGACGTCACAGGAGCATCACACCGCAGCGCAGATCAGATAGCTAAGTGCCCCGTCCGCAACTTCCATTCTACAATATTCTTATCCAATTTCTCGTTCAATATCGACAAATATCGTCAATCCAGTTTCAATCCACATTCTAACATACATTTCCTAAAGATTAGTATAATTTTTTTGACAATAGTAATCCTTTTCGAGTGAATATTTCACATTTTAATATTTCATTCCAATATTTGCAATACAAGATTCAATCATTCAAGGTGCATTAACCCTAGATAGCTAACGTTCGTCAAAATGACGACCACGCATCAAATATCATCATGTATAATAAATAAATAAATAAATAAATAAATTCTTTATTGAATAACTTATTGACAGTTTTTAACAATAGGCTAATATTAAACTATAATAGGTAAAAGTACATACGTGCCTGAACTAAGAATTATAATTCCTGTATCTCAGGCAAAAAAGAGGCTTACATTACTTTATTAATAGAACTATTTCCAGCAAAATATATAATCTAATATGTATACATAATAATATTTAAATTAAAAATTAAAATCTATACAAGTACCTTTCTAATTATTGTGCGTACTAATAGAGTCTGTATCTTTCTAATTATTGTGCGTACGGTTTTGTGCTTTCGCGCCAACTTAGTGACCGCTAGACTGCGCCGTGTGATGGTCGTGTTTAGCCGGTAAGTAATTTTGTTTACGAGATATTGGGTGCATACTCGTCATTTTGACGAATAGTTAGCTTTTATGTAACTTTTGTTTCTTTGTTATGTTTTATGCTGTGTGTTGATTTTGCTTTTATTTCTTTTAGTTATTACATAAATTGTGAAAAATGGCTACGAGGTCGATTATCACTGACGAAGAAATAATCGTGCATTAGAAAATGATTATTGTGGTGAGGATTGTTCTTCTGGAAGTGAAAATGAAGACGACTAATTGGTCGACGACGATCAGAGTGATATTCACGATGAACCTTCTGACAATGATGAAGTACATGAAAGGTCACCTTCAGAAGTTCTTCCAGTTGGCGAGTCTCATGAAGATTCTACTTTATCAGAGTCTATCAGATTATAAACTTGACTCAAGCTAACATTCGAGGCAAAAATCGTCATGTGTGGTCAGCATGGCCTTTATGGCCATGCTTCTTCTCGAACCTCTGCAATAAATATCCTACGCACGACTAGAGGGCCAGGTCGTTCACTCAAAAATATTACAAGCCCTTTAGATATTCCGTTCCTTTATGACTGATGAAATTTGTGCGGAAATTTTGAAAAGAGCGCGGTGAAGGTCAAGGTTAAGGTCAAGTTGCAACCCCATCAGGTTCTGGAAGTTCTCTGACAGCTGAAAATATCACTGTAAGGAAAGAAAAAGCTGCAGTTTGTGTTCCTATAAAAAAGGCGTATGACAAAGAACCAATGTAACAGTTGCAAATTTCCTATTTTTGGGGAGCATACAGTTGACTTTTGCCCAACTTGCGGCAAAAAAATTTAAGTCATTTGTCATTTATTACCAATCTTGATATGTGTTTTTGAAACTAACCCAAAAAAAATAATTTTTTCTACTTAAAAGTTCCTAATTTAGTCTTTGTAAGTTTAAATGCCTCATTATTATAGGTGTCATTTAAAATTAGTGATTTATAAGATTAAAACTTTAGTAAATGTTATTTTTCAAATAATTATTTTTAATTTACACCCTAAAGTTAAAATAAAACAATAAAACTAATTAAAATATAAACCCATTTTAATAAAATAAGCAAATAAAATATACTCGTCAAAAAGTCGAATGGTTAGCTTTTCATGGTAGTCTATGAACGTTAGCTATCTAGGGTTAATTTCCAGTGTTTAATAACTGTTTTTAAGAGACAGCTAAGTCTTGCAATATCAGTAAGTAGTGTCTATTTTCACGCATTTCGCCGAACATTCCAGGGTTACTTCGCTGCGCGGCACAGCTGTATTCCATCTGCATTTTCGAAGTATCCGAGTACCACCGGCTGCTGTGCTGTCGCGACCGGTTTCCTGGTTTGCAGTCAAAGCGAGGAACGTGAGCTTATCATTTTTCATTATACTTTCTATTTAATTGGAGTAATTTCACTTCGCGAATCTCACAATAATAAGTAAATATGGCCAGCTTAAAGGAATTATATATTAAACGTAGCTCAATCAAAGGCCAAATAACAAAATTTAAAAATTTCTTGCTACAAGTTAGCACTAAAGAGTCTAACTAGTTTGGAAATATCCGAATTAAGTCTTAGAATCGCAAAATGTGAGTCATTATCGACAAAATTTGATGATTTGCAAAGTGAGATCGAGGTTTTAAATTCTGAAAACTTATCTTTGGAATTAAATGAGCGGGAAAGCATTGAGAGCGGCGTTATTACAAACATGGCCACTGCAAAGGGGCTCATTGAGCGCCAAGCTCAAATAGCTAAAGATTGTAGGCGTAATTCTGTGGCTGCTCACGACACTCAATGCTCCTCCGATCATCATGATTTTGGTATTAAGCTACCTCAAATACAGATTGCCAAGTTTGATGGTGCATATTTTAAATGGCTTGAATTTCGAGACACGTTCGAAAACTTGATTCATAAAAACGATCGATTACAAAATATTCAAAAATTTCATTATCTTTTATCCTATTTGGAAGGCGATGCAGCTAGGATAATGTCTAATTTAGAAATGTCGTCAGACAATTACGAAGTCGCTTGGAAATTGCTTTGCGACCGCTACAATAACAAAAGATTTCTAATAAATCAGCATCTTGGTTCACTGTTTAACATACATAAACAAAATACAGAATCAGAAAAATCTTTGCGTTTTTTGGTTGATCACGTAACAAAAAATTTGCGCGCGTTGAGCAGCCTAGGCCAGCCAACGGACAAATGGGATACACTGATCATATACATGATGACTTCCAAGTTGGATGGTCAAACGCTCTTGAAATGGGAGGAGTTTCGAACCACGCTAGATGAAATGCCAACATTAGATCAATTCCACACCTTTTTGATCGATCGAGCCAACGTTTTAGATTCATTGCACCGTAATAAGTTTGATAGTAACCAAAGAAACGGTCAATCGTATTCTCGTTCAAATAACATGCCAACAAATAATTCACAGCACAAGCAAGAACGTCATTCATTCACAAAATCATTTACTACTACTAGTGAGCGTAAATATAATTGCATTATTTGTAATGATGGTCACAACATCTATGACTGTTCAGTATTCAAATCGAAAAACATACAGGAGCGTTTAGATGATGTAAATAAATACAGTTTATGCATGAACTGCCTTCGCCATGGGCATGCCGAGAAGGATTGTCGTCTAGAACCCTGTAGAATTTGCAAGAAACGTCACAATACTTTACTTCATGACCCAAGCGATAATACAAGCAATTTATGCCAATCCGAGGCTGTTGTTAACTTATCTGAGCATTTAAGCACTCAAGTCATTTTGTCCACAGCCCTAATCAAAGTATACAATACAAATACAGGCTCGTTCCAGCAGGTTAGAGCGCTTCTAGACTGTGGTAGCCAGTCGTCGTTCATCACAACGTCACTAAAGAGCAAATTAGGTCTTCATTCCACGCCTATAAATGCACTTAAAATCATTGGTATTGGCAACAGTCATTTTAACAATGTCGTAGAAAGCTGCACTGTTAAAATACAGTCTTTATGCAGCCCATTCAATACAAATTTGTCTTGTCTCGTACTAAACGAGCTAACAAGCGAGCTGCCTAAGGCTCCTATAAACAAACATATTATGCTAAAAATTCCGAAACATATACAGCTGGCAGATCCTACCTTTGACCGACCTGCTCCCATCGACATGCTGATTGGAGCCGACTTATTTTGGGGCTTATTAGGGAACGAAGAATCATCTCTAAGTCCTTCAGGACCTAAACTACGAAACTCAAAATTAGGTTGGTTGATATCGGGCCCAGTAAAGTCAAAATGCGCTATCAATAATGCAATTTACACAAATCAAATACAAAGTAATCACGCCATTACAAACTCTACATTGCATGATTTAGACAATTCACTAGCTAAATTTTGGGAGTTAGAGGAACTGCCCACAAAATCACGTTTAAACAATAGCGAACAAGCGTGTGAGGATCATTTTGTAGCTAACACTTACAGGACAGACACGGGTAGGTTTTGTGTAAGACTGCCCCTAGTTGATTCTCCCGACTGCCTGGGAGACACTTACGCTCTCGCGAAGAAACGTACTTTGATAAATTTAGAGAAAAGGTTCAAGAGAAATTCAGCTGTGCAATCTGAATATTCAAAGTTCATTCAAGAGTATGCAGAATTGGGACATCTCTCAAAATCAGAAGTCACCAAACCATACTCTAGCTATTCTTTATGTCATCATGCAGTTTTGAAGCGAAAACAAGTTGAGAGTTTAGTTAATGTAAAAAAGTAAGTAACAAAGAGTAGGTGGACGAATTGACGCCTCTCATTATTCATTTGAAAAGAAGCATCCAATACTGTTACACACTTCTAATCACCTAAACAAGTTAATTTTCCAACGAGAACATTTACGTAACTTTCATGCAGGTCCGCAATTACTATTGGCCACAGTGCGCGAAACCATCTGGCCAGTCAATGGTAGATACTTAGCCAGGCGCACTCACAACAAATGTGTTCGATGTAAACGCATCCAGGGTAAAACTTTGTGCCCTAAAATGGGTAATTTACCACCCCAACGCCTTAATCCTGACTTTCCATTTTTGTCCGTTGGGTTGGACTTTGCTGGTCCATTCTATATTTTGAATCGTAAAGGCCGTGGCAGCCGATTGATAAAATGTTATTTGTGCTTATTTGTTTGCCTACGATTTAAATGCATACATTTAGAGTGTGTTAGCGATTTGTCTAAGGAATCTTTTGTTATGACTTTAAAACGGTTTATAGCACGGAGAGGAAAGCCAATTGAAATATTCTGCGACAACGGCCGCAATTTTGTAGCTGCTGCTAAAGACGTAGGTAATTTTATAAAAAATAATCGAGCTTTATTTTATATAATAACACAGAACCCTTATCTGGCTTTGCAAGTTAAGAAGGAATTAAATTCATTTTTACTCCAACTTACGCTCCTCACTTTGGCGGCATCTGGGAGACCGGGGTAAAAGCTGCAAAATATCATGCAAAACGTGTAATCGGCAATAGTCACCTCACATTTGAGGAAATCACAACCTTGTTTGCCCAAATAGAGTCGATATTAAACAGTCGTCCTTTGTATCCTCTATCATCTTCTCCCAATGACCTCCTTTCCCTAACTCCGGGGCACTTTCTTATTGGAAGACCTCTAACGTCGATACCATCAGCAAATCTAGAAAACGCAAAAGAACACTCACTGAAGAGGTTTGCACGGCTAGAACAGATTCATCAGCACTTCTGGAGGCGCTGGTCCAAAGAATACATAGCAGAGTTACAGCAACGAATCAAATGGCGGAATGACACCTCTAGACTAAATGTAGGAGATCTGGTCTTGCTGCAAGAAGACAACACCCCTCCCTTGAACTGGAGACTTGGGCGTGTTACCAGACTATTCCCTGGCGCAGACGGTGTATCAAGAGTGGCCGACGTCAACACAACAAGAGGAAGTGTACGGAGACCCCTAATTCGTCTGTGCCCTCTACTTACCAACGATGATATCACGGGTTAAAACTTCCGTTTTAACGAGGAAGGAAGATGTTGAGGCGTTCAGCCTCCTTGCTCCAATCTGTGCGCGGCGCGGCGTTTTATTTTTAATTATTTAGGATTTCTTTTGTTTTCTGTCTTGCTCTTGTCCGTACTGAACTGTCATGGTTTCAATATATTTGTAAAACCGTAAAAGAAAGTGTTTTAATTAAATGGCACCATGTTCTACGAAACAGAAAGCAATTATTATTTTATGAGGTTGTAAATTGTATAAACATTCATGAAACAATGCGTTTTGTCCGCTGCAAAAGATAGAAATGATAAGTAATTAAATTAAAATTTGCAGGGCATTACTTTTATTTCTATAAAGGTACATGAAGTAGGAACTAACGACATCGATATACTTAAGTAATAATAATAATAATAATAATAAATCTTTGGACAATTTCACACAACGCCAGCTAGCCCCAAAGTAAGCAACTTAATGCTTGTGTTATGGGTGCTAAGCTTAACGGAAGTGCTAGCTTAAGTATGTTTATGTTTATGTCATCTCGCCTTCGTATTCCGATATCCCTTAGTTAGCGTCAAGGTAATTGGTATAAAAGTTGGATGAAGAATTTGTTCAATTGCACTTTAAACCTGGTTCATTTTGTACACTCAGCATCATATTTTGCTTCTTTCGCGATCGTGTACCTTGTTGCGTAATAAAAATATTCGTCTTGTCGGCGCCATGTTTCAGCGACAAACGCAGGAGCACCTCAGCTCCACTGAATTATTCAGAATATCCCATTCACCCAAACGGGGAAAGTTACCGGAGTTCCAACTTTAGTATAGACCGTTGCTTTTCATCGCGAACAAAACAGACCTTGGGGTTGTTTATTTTGAATAAAAACACAGCTTCAGACGTAAACAAAGCAATTCGGAGTCAACGGACGGGTTTTTATTCTGGCGTAATGTTTATTGTTATGGCTGTGATTGGATTTAATTGGCCTCTTGTTTTGGAGGGTTAAGTTAAGGCGGTCGACATTGATTTAAGTTTGGGCGAACCGAACCAGAATGAACGTGATCTGAGTGGAATTTGGCAATCTCACAGGTCACAAATGATCTGAAAAATGAGTTAGGTACGTATTTATAAAGCTATGGCTAGGTAATTTACGTAGAGGAACATTGATTATGATGATGATTTTTATGATAGTTATCTTTCAGATCAATTTTCTTATAAACCTCACTAGAGCGAAGTCGCAGCCGTTTGCCAGTTTCTTATAGTAAATCTACATATTTCTGCCAAGAAGTCTCAATATTTTTGAAATATCGACTTATCAACCCACTTATTTATTTTGATTACTTTATAACTGCAATAAAAAACTCACGACCAGACTGTCCAAAAAATTGCAAAAAAATTAAATAAACTGAAAGCAAAACTATCTCAAATTCTTCTTTAGTTTTATTAGTTTTGTTGAAAAACTACGGCGTGTAAGAAAAGACTCTCCTGGAGTTTCATTAAAAAATTCTCCATCAATTGCAAAATTCCTAAATGAATGGCTTCGTACCACAGCGGAGTGGAAATGCTCAACTGGCATTTTTGAAATGCTTGAAATCGTAGTTTGGAGATAGATGCTTTATTATTTTAACAGCTTTAATTTATTTTTACATGTATTAAAAGCGATCTGTGGGTTATACTCGTTTTAAATAGATTGAACTAAATAAAGGTTGGAATGCCTTAGTCAGACTAATTTATAAGTAAACAGTAAAATAGTTTTTTGAACATAATCGTTACGGATGCAAAAGAAAGATAGTAATAGCAAAGTAAAGATACCTATGGGTTTGCTTGGATTTCTTTAAAAAATAAACCGTATTGATATTAATTTTAATATAATTTTTTTAAAGATTATTAGCAATTTGTACTGCACAAAAAATATGTAGGTACATCCACGCGTTTCTGAGAAGAAGGGTCCTGAATCCTGATATTGATAACGAAGTGATCCTAATGATACCATTTCTTTTTCGCGGTACGAAACCCTTAAAAAGTTTTGGCCGCAATTCCTGTTCCTGGAAAACATAATGCTTCGGAAGATTTCCTATACAATATCGTTTCTACGGCGATCCATTTTTGTTGGATCATGCATAACTGTCTAAGTGTGTTATAGAATGCTGTTTGTTTTCCTAACAATAAAATAAAATAAAGAAAACTGTCGTGTGAACACACATACTGTGTGTTTGAAATTTGAACCACAAATTCGAAGGAATCTAACACGGGAAACGGGGTGTTCGTGTGAAAGTTAATGTCAAAAGATGTTTACTTACTACTAAACCTGCAAAAAACAGGATGTATCCGTGAGAACCAGCCCTAACTGCAATCGTTTGATCACGTTCAGTATCTGTTACAGTCAAAACTCATAATCGGTCAAAAGTGAAGTGGTTTTGACTAACGCGCTTGGTTAAAACCACTTTTGACTGGAAAAATCAGTCAAAAGTGATATTGACCGATTAAGAGTTTTGACTGTTACATATTTCACACGCCAGCTAATATCGACTGTAGCTCATATTCAATGCCCTTTTCCAAATGTTGTTTAACCAAACCCAATGTGCAGTCCGAATTGCTGCAACGCTCGACAAACAAACTTTATTTAGTCTGTGTTGTTAGTTTTTAGAGATGCAGCTGGATGAGTTTCAAGTGTTTTTAATCATTTTTAGTTGTTATTTTTTGTTTTCTCGCAACGAGTAACAGCAGTGTATTGTCGATGATACTGAATAAAAATTTCTTCTTTCTTTCAGATATCTCGTGTGGGTTGTAGGTACAAACAGGTTAAAGGGCAGTCGATGTAGAGTCCCCGGTAATTAAAGGTAAGTTACATTAGAGTTGAACTGTTCGAAATTACTCGATTTGATTTATTTTGTTTCATTTTTTAAGGGAAAGCCTGAGGCTTACACGAGGGAAAAAAGTTAATTTGTTAAAAATCTTTATTTCCTCGTTCTTACGCTAGAGCCTTTGCAGTTGCAGTAGATACTATCAAATTGTTACAGATACGAAAACTCAGCTGTACTAAAAAAGCTTAGTCATCATCATCATCATCATCATCATCATCATCATTTTAGCCATAAGACGTCCACTGCTGAACATAGGCCTCCACCAATGATTTCCACATAGCCCAGTTGGTAGCGGTCTGCATCCAGCGCCTTCCTGCTATCTTTATGAGATCGACGGTCCATCTTGTGGATGGACCTCCCACACTGCGTTTTCCTCTGCAGAAGCAAAGAGTAAAATGCAGTTATTTGTAAACTACCGGTCGCCCGCGACTTCGTACGCCTGGATCCCGTTTTACCCTCTTAGGGGTTGAATTTCGCAAAATCCCGTCTTAATGAGCACCTACGTTCTAAAAGGAACCTCCATGCAAAATTTGAGACTCACTCACTCTTTTTGAAACTCCTTGTAGTTTCTGAGATTTCGTGATCAGTGAGTCAGTCAGTGACCTTTCGCTTTTATTTATACAAGGTTATTTTTAGTATATACGAAACCTTAAAACTATTTGTTCAGAATCAGTAATAGAATCCATCGCAATATTTTTTATATCATTTTTTTTTTATTTTTTTTTATGTGGCAGGAGGCAAAAGAGCAGACGGATCACCTGATGGTAAGTGATTACCGTCGCCCATAGACAAACTTAACAAACATTGCGTTGTCAACAACGAAAGTGCCGCGCACTGTACGATGTATGATATACCTACACTCGCGTGCGGATAATGGGACAATAAAAAAAGCTTGGAACTTCGTGAGTTTTCAAGGTATCATTTTAATTTTTTTATACTGATTCTAAAGATTGAAATGCGTGACACGTGTTTCGGCTTTCGTATATACCTACAAAAAATAATGTTGTATACTTAAATACAGGCCGGAAATGCGCATAATTCATTTTTAAGGTATCCCAAGTATTCGTAATTGTTCCAGGCAAATTTTTAAAGTACAGCAACAATGGGAGCGTGCCGTTTATCAAACTGCCGGCGGAATTTATACTTCGGCTACATTTCGCCGGGAACTTAATTAAATTACAGCCGTGTCGGGGATGTTTCAGCTGGGCTACAGTGATATCTACTATTTTAACCTTGTTTAGACACTGGGTGATGTGGAATTATTAAGTGTTTAAAACTTGATTGCTCCGTTGTCTGGAAGAAAATGCTTTCGAAATTGTACCATTTCAATTTGGTATTTCTTTAATTCAATTCAATTCAATTTATTCATTTAAAGATAACAATGATCCACATGGTTAGTAAATGAGTGCCTTATACAACTATGTTAGTAATTTATTTATTATAACATACCACTAATTATCCAACCCGTTCGGTAAGAAGTAGCCGAAGGAAATGTCGGATAATAGGAGAGTCGTACCTCTCTGCCACGGTCTTCAGGATACTGTTGGGGCTCGCCCGTATCCTACTGAGCAACGAGGCAGTCTTCTTGCGTAGGACAGCAAAAAAGCCGTCAGTATGCGACTGAGCAAACATTTCTGAAGCACTGCAGAAGCGAGGCAAGCCCAACAGCACCCTGAAACCGTTGTTATATTGGACCCGAAGGACGCTAAGCGATTTCTGCGAGTACGTGGTCCACAGGTTTCCCGTGTATAGACTCTGACAGTATGCCTTAAACAGAGTGATCTTGACATGGTCATTACATCGGGCAAACCTGCGAGCCACGTATTACAGCTTACTGCCAGCGCCCTTCGTTCCCTCTCGATATCAACATGATCTTTAAGGTCATCAGTAACGTAGTGTCCGAGATATTTAAATTTAGTGACTCTGTTTAACTTTACCCCATTCAGCAAGAGGTCGGGTACCACGCTAGGACATTTACTGGCGGCCTTAAATACCATGTATTCGCTCTTCTTCACATTATACAATAAGCCATGGCATCTAGCATACGCTTCACACACACCCACCATCTTTCTGAGAGCCCCCATTGTTGGCGCCAGCAGTACCATATCATCAGCGTAGCTTATGTTGTTGATACAAACACCGTCTACCCAGCATCCGATACGCATACTGCTAAGGACAACAATGAGGTCATTTACGTATAGGTTGAAAAGCCTGGGAGACGTCAGCCCACCCTGTCTCACCCCGCACTGCAACCCATACTCCTCAGAAAAAGCGTTAGCCCATCTTACGCTATTAATCTGGTTAGCATACCAATAATGGAATATCTGTGATACCTCTGACGGGACGCCCTGCCTCCTCATCTTATCCCAAAGGATGTCATAAGACACAAGATCGAACGCCTTGGAGAGATCGAGGAAGCATGCGTAAATGGGAGTCCCCCGATCCGTGTAGTACCTGACAGTGTGCTTAAGACTAAGGATGGCGCTCTCGGTCGACAGTCCAGGCTTAAACCCGAATTGAGCATCATGTGATTTTAAATATTTATCTAGTAGAGAGTCAAGCACACTGTCAAGGACCTTTGCCGTGATTGTAGCTAGAGAGATCGGTCTGTAGTTATTTATGTCAGAAATATCACCAGTTTTATTTTTAACTATCGGGACGACTACTGTTCTCATTAGGTCCCCTGGCAAATACGAGTGGCTTAGGCACAGTGAGAAGAACATACTCAAAACTCTAGGCAAGTGGACTCCCGCGCATTTGAAATGCTCGATACTAAGTCCGTCGTGACCAGGCGATTTGCCTCTTGACATTTTATTAATGACCATCGCCACCTGCTTGGCCGTGAACCTAACTAGAAGTTGGTCTACTTCAGCCCCACCATCAAACACCGTACTCGAAGACCCTAGAGGTGACTGAACCTTAAAATGTTCCATGAACATATCGATTGCTCTGGGCTCACTTTGGTCCCCAACACTCACAGGAAGACTAGGTTTAATGTTTAGTTTATTTGTACTAGTCCAGAACTTAGGGAAATTCTTAGCTGCGTGTAATGTCGCAAGTCTGTCCATTTTTATCTGTTCCTGATTTTCAACCGACTTCAAAAAAGGAGGAGGTTCTCAATTCGACCCGTATGTTTTTTTTTTTTTTTTTTTTTCTATGTTTGTTACGCGATAACTCCGCCAATTATGAACCGATTTGAACAAATCTTTTTTCGGCGTATAGGTAATACCACAGAATACATAATAGTAGCAACAGAAATTGCACTCCTTTGTGTAGGATCAGATGCCGACATTTTAACGGTAATAATAATAATGCAAAATATCCAACGCACATGGTGCATTCGAAATCGCACCTTACTACTACGCTCACAAGAACGCATTTTTTTTGTGTTTAGAATTGATCTACGTCACCGCTCAAGCGTCAGGGTTGTATGAGCAAAGTAAAATAAATAAAAACTTAATTTTAAGAAGCATTTATTGTATTTACGATTAGAAAACTTTAATCTAGTGGAGTTTGTATAATCGTACCATCTCTAAAGTACCTATTAATAAACTTCAGTGTTGCGATAATTCGAAATTAAACAGACAGTTTTAAAAGGTGTAGTGTCGGAAAATAAACACGGTGAAGTAAAGTTAATGTTTTTATTAGCTAAAATAATTTTTTGCTATAGTTTTTTGTCATAAGTATTTCAAAATAATTTATTATTTAAAAAGTGTAGTTTTTTTTATTATTTAAATCACTACAGTTAATTATTATTCCTAAATATTACAATTTTTCATTAAAGAAGAATAACAGTGCTGTTGGAACAATAAACCTTGATTGCGACTATGATCGACCGAGCGTGTATAGATACGCGTGTACAAACAGGCGCGTGGCGGCCCGGACTGATTTGCAACTTGAAGTTGTCGCGCGCTGTAGGTAATTATCTCGGCCGGCATAGGCGAGTGACGGAGGCCTGGTAATACCTCAAGGGTGGTCCCATTTAAATTTAATAATAGAAAAAACAACCCCCAAGGGTGGAAAATTGGGGATGAACTTTTTTATACGCAATATCTCCGCCGATTATAAATCAATTTGAACGATTATTTTTTTGTTGAATAGGTATTATCAAAAGGGGGGTTTCATGCGAATTTGAAGAAAATATTTCACCCCCAAGGGTGGAAAATTGGGGATGAACTTTTTTATACGCAATATTTTTAATTTTTAGTTTTTTTTTGTGTTCACGCATTTGAAGTCGGTTTTATTTTTTTAAAAAGTTAATTATTCAAACACCAATTCAATTTAAGTAGGTTGGTTCGCGTACCGGAAAACGCAGCGTGGGACGTCCACCTACAAGGTGGACCGACGACATCGTAAAGCAGGGAAGCGCTGGACGCAGACCGCTGCCAATCGATCAACATGGAAAGCATTGGGGGAGGCCTATGTTCAGCAGTGGACGTCCTATGGCTGAAATGATGATGATGATGATGATGAGGTTGGTTCTATTTCTATTTCTATTTCTATTTCTATTTCTATTCTAGGTAAATGTGTTTTGTTGAGTGGTGTAGATACAATAAAATACATATTATTTTGGGATTTCAATTTCTTTCTTTGCAGTATTAATTTAATGTGTCAGGTATGTTGTAACTGGTTTATTCTTTGCTACTAACCGTGAAGCCTGTGAATTGCGAGAAAAATGTTGGGATCTCAAAAACAATTAAAGCTTACGATAAATTTAACCATTTTTTTCAGTTGTTCAGAGCATGTTACGTTATATCGGACCGATTGAGCCATTACTAGGCTCATTCAGTTTGTCATTCAGTTGTTACAAACCACAAGATAGAAGAATAAAGACGAAAGTGAAAACTAGATAAAAATATATTACACCGGCTAAGTACACACCCAAAGACATTATTGTCGTTCAATAACATCGCTTCGGTAGTCATTACCGACGTTATGCAGCACACGCGTCGTGAGTGATAACGGCTATCATTAGGGTCCCTTACCTTAGACGTCACCTTCAACCCTTCGAGCTCACGTGACATCCCATCCCATGGGGTGAGGCCTGTGTGTATGTGATGTATTACAGTTACTTTGTTGGATATTTAAATAGCTTGTACGTATTGATTTCTTAAAGAATATACAGCTACAAAATATCTATTAAATGTAATGTGCAATTTCGGTGAATGTTGAAATAAGTTACAAGTCAGAAATACAACGACCACTTATGCCTGAAAACTAAATATTTCTTTGTTGTAATAGGTAAATGAATAGATGTTAACTTGAACTTACTCGTACGTGAAATTTATTATGTAGGTAAGTTAAGTTTCGACAGAACCAACCCTAACATTTAATTGAATGTACACAAATCGTACTACAGTTACATCTTGCAATGGAAACATTGTACACCTTGTAACAACTTGACTGTTGCTCGGTAGGTGAGGTACACGTCTCTTGTAGCCCTTACCTACCATTGTTCGATAACATTCGAGTTGTTACAACCGTACCCAGTCTACCACAAATAGGGCAGAATTCGAAAAGAAAAGTGTATGTAAAGGCCATTAGAGCCATCAAAAGTTTGGGCGCACTCACTATAATATTATTTGCAGCTATTACGAGGGCGGTTTGATAAGTCCGTGACTTTTTGAATAAAACATTTTTTTTTGCGGCAAATAAACATTTTTATTTTTCGACATAATCACCTTTTAGCCCGATACATTTAGTCCAGCATTTTTCTAATTTTTTTATTCCCTCTAAATAATAGGTTTTCTCAAGGCTCTCAAAATACGTGTTTGTTTCGGTAATGACTTCTTCATTAGACTCAAATCTCTTCCCACCCAGCCATTTCTTTAGGTTTGGAAACAGATAATAGTCGCAGGGGGCTAAATCTGGAGAATATGCTGGATGGGGTAGCAGTTCGTATCTCAATTCGTGGATTTTGGCCATCGTGACTAAACAAGTGTGCACACGTGCATTGTCTTGATGGAACAGCACTTTCTTCTTCGCCAAATGCGGCCGTTTTTGCTTCAAGTCAACGTCGAATTTGTCCAAAAGCTTTGAATAATATTCGCCGGTGAATGTTTTACCTTTTTCGAGGTAATCAATGTGAATGACACCGCGTGCATCCCAAAAAACTGTGGCCATCATGACCTTGTTGGCTGACAGATTCCGTTTGGCCTTCTTTGGTCCACGTTCACCCCGAGCAACCCACTGTTTCGATTGTTCCTTGGTCTCTGGCGTGTTGTGATGGATCCATGTTTCATCCACAGTAACGAAACGGCGCAAAAATTCGGTTGAACATTGCTAAACACTCTTTTGAAGCTGTCACACGATTGCGCTAATAGTCGAGTGTGAGCAATCGCGGCACCCATCTCGCGGAGAGTTTTCTCATGTCCAAATATTCGTGTAAAATATGATTTACCCGTTCAGTTCAGATACCTACAGCATGAGTCAACTCACGCACTTTCATTACCCGATCATCCAATATCATTTCATGGATTTTATCGACGATTTCCGGCGTGATCACTTCTTTTGGGCGATCTGAACGTTCGGCGTCACTAGTGCTGGTACGACCACAACGGAACTCTTCAAACCACTTCTTTACCATTGAAATTGATGGTGCCGAGTCCCCGTAGTATTTATCAAGCTTTTCCTTAGTTTCAATGATGGTTTTTTTACGTAAAAAGTAATGCTTAATCAGCACACGAAATTCACTTTTTCCATTTTCGTAAAAATTCACGAGGTTGTCTGCTTTGAATGGCTATCAAACACCAACTGCATGACGTAGTTTGCTCAAAATTTTACAGTTGCCCACTAATAGATTACAGTTGACGGCAGCACTGTTGCATTTGGAATAACTGCACGGGAAATTCAAAAAGTCACTGACTTATCAAACCGCCCTCGTATCTACACTAATATTAAGAGGAAAACTTTGTTTGTTTCTTTGGTTGTAATAAATAGGCTCAAAAACTACTGGACCGTTTTTAAAAATTCTTTCACCATTCGAAAGCTACATTATCCACGAGTAACATAGGCTAAATTTTATTTTGGAAAAAAATAGGGTTCCGTAAAATATGTAGATAATGTTGTCCACGCGCGCAAAGCCGCGGGCGGAAAGCTAGTTACAAATAAAATGAAAACACGATACACGTTAAAGCCATTATGGTCCACTGACTGCATCCAGCGAGAGAAATACGGCTATTTATCAGAACTGCAGCTCAAATGATTTACACCCGCAATCTAACTACCTGCTGCTACAAGCTGGGTCTTGGCAAAGTATGGAAGCTACTTTTAATATGGCGGTTACGTTTAATTGAAGATTACTTAAGCTGAGTTGCACCACCTAGCTTTGACCATAACTTTGACGATAACCGGTGCTTTTTGTATGGAGTTTGACAGATTTTTGACGTTTGGCAAAGTTAAAGTAAGATGGGGCAACCCAGCCTAAGTATAGTTCTTATCAGTATACAGTCGTAAGTGCTTTTTTCCTGTGACTTTTACTCCCGCTAATAGGAAAAATATGTATAAAATAACCAAACGCAGGGCAGCCTTCATGCGGACCAGATCTGCACGCTTTCCGAAATTCTCATCACAGGAAAAAAACACAGCACAAATACGATAGGTATTCTAATATTTTGAGAATATTCTGTCACTTTCGATGACATTATTCTACAATGTTCCGCAAACAACTACTGCATTATTCAAGATGAGATGCGTCCAATAACTTACTCGTAGTTTGATAACCGTCATTTTTCAAACGGTAGCTTCAAGATAAAATTTTAAACCCACACCAGCTGATCACTAACGATCTTAAGTTGAAGTGAAAAATCGTTAAGAGGTATTAGTAATAGCTCCAGAACGTGCCCCATCATGAGTTTGGGAATTATGTAAAGGAGCCTCGGCCATTTGGCCGTGGGCCAGGGCTGTGAGCTCAACAGGTCAGTGTGTTGCGCCTGTAAAATGATTCGAGGAAAGCAATAAGCCCACGGAGCTATGGCACTGAGTAGCGTGAGCCGAGTTGATTGTTGGCGGCAAATAAAGGCTCTCGGAGAATTGGACACGGTTACGCAAACTAGAGCCAACTTACCTACAAAATGTTGGTATCGAGATTTTTAACTTTAACGGAAGCAATACGATTGGAAATAAGTATATTTTTTAAACTATACGAGTGTTATGTGTAGAGTCCACCTACAGTGTTAAGTGTAGAGTTGAGGATAATACCTACAAAGAACCATTAAATCATGTTTTTTTTTATAATTTAAAGCACATAGGTATAATTTATTTTGAGTTTCTCCTAAAGTAAAATAAAAGTGTTAGTTTTTATACATTTTTTAAATACTGACAGTCGGTGTAAGTCTATGATATTTTTAAATACTTACGGAAAAATATCAACCCTAAATAAATATAAATATAAATACAATGACATAATGCATAATATAAGGTGTGGGTTGGTTTTAGTTTGCATAACTACGTCTAATTTATATTGGAGTTGCAGTTCGAAACAACTGAATTAGTTTCTCTAGCACTCTGTTCCGTAGCTCGTTTCGTTTCTGAGTATTTTAGTGCTCTTGTAGTTATAATAAGAAAAATATTTCAATGATTGAGCTATCTTCGCAAAGCTACAAATTGTCTGAGTGAGATCGTATTCTAGCGATAATTTGACCTCAATTTATTGTGCCGTTAGATGTTTTAATGGTTTCCCATATTTTTACGGCAAACGTACACAGTTACCTAATTATAAAATTTTATTGAAATCACTGCAGCTCACAATTCACAATTAAGTCGCATTTGAGACGTCTTCGTTGATGTCGCGATAGTCCCAACTTTAAATGTAAGTTACCTCAAAAGGTCAAATGCTTTAACATAATATTATTATAATGATTTGATTTGATACTAACCGTACTTATTTCAAAATGTGTTAACAATAACAATTAAGCCAAATCCCCCAGAATTGTAATAGTGGCTCTTAAAATTAGTCGGTCGCAACCGGTTAATGAAATTAACTGAACACAGGGCGAAGCCACCGGGGCTCGGACCCTTGGTAATTTTACATTTTAATGACAATTAAGTTGTAACGTTAAGTTGTAACGATGTCGTTCTTGTGGCTAAAAGCATTTTAATTGTTTTATTCGCTGTAAAGGTTTTTGGGGAAAAGAGTATTTTGTCGTTGTTTTTACTAAAGAATCTATTACTAAAGTGACCCGCCCCGACTTCGCACGGGTGCTAAGTATACATAAACCTTCCTCTTGAATCATCCTACCTATTGAAAAATCCGCATCAAAATCCATAGCGTAGTTTTAAAGATCTAAGCATATATAGGGACAGACCTTTTTTTATGAAGGGACGCGTGCTGGTAGCTTGAAGAGCTTTTCCAGCTTCACCGGGCAGAGTGGCCAGTACAGAAGGTACTCTAGCCGTTTGGCGATCGTCGGTGCGCGTGCCGACGAGGCTGAGCGTGGGCTTTGTATTATACCTACTACATATGTAAGTGTAGTGACAGTGAAGATCAAGTCAATTAAGAGATGTAGTTAAGTATTTAATTATAATATTTTTATGAATATTATTTTCCATGTTAATACATTAAACGCGGCGATGGACCATTAAAAAAAACATTAAGCCCGTGAAATCACAGATTTAAAAAAAAAATACAAATAAATATAAAAGGTCGTCCTTTCGTCGTCGTCCAAAACGTGCTTTTAGTCTTCTCTTTCATTTCGTCTCGAGTAAAATGTTGGCCTAAGATAGTTTTTCCGAATCTTTCATACATTTTCGCATTTTACTTCTTAACTTTACAAATGGGTCCACTCGTTGGTCCGACATAAAGTAGACTCAACGCGTGCCGACGCCGAGTCCTCGTAGGGTTTTCCAACAAACCATTTTACATGGATCCTGCTGTTCATACGAGCTCTTGAAACTGGTGGGTCTGTGTAAACTGGGAGTTGTGGTGAAATTATTCGTCCACTGTTTTACAGCCATTAAAGAGCCTTTGTCATACATGATCCGCTTACTTGCTTCGTTAGTAGTTACCATGTGGATAATTTTGTTACCTATCGGTTTAGATATAAGGGATATTCATTTAATTTTGTTAGGACTTTGTCAGGAAATACAGAAAGTTAGTTACTACGGAAGACAAGCGGAGCGAGGACATGCAGTGAAGCTATGCTTAACTGAGCGGTATGAAAATTATTCTCGCGTGCCTTTAATCTATGTGTACTACCAGGCCTGTTCATCTCCGCGAGTTTACATCGAAAACAAAACACGCACGATGGCCCACCTACAGGATACTATTCGACAAGGCCTCACATACGAGCGAACATTGACTCACGCACGCGTATTCTTGTGTATGATGGAAGAAAATAAAGAAAATGGTGTACTAAATACTGTGCAGTATTTAACTGCCTAAATAATAATAAAAACACGGAATGTACTTTTTTCAGTTGCCTCAAGACACTGAGAGGTAACTAAATAAGTAGTTAATATTATTCATGATAATTCATGCTAAATCATGTATTTCCTCTTTCCTCCGCCATTTTCCGCAGTTTGGCACCTCACGTCACATCATTTTACCGAAGTCAGCCCTATAGCTTCGGCGCAGTGCTGATCACGTGCGATCACTGACGTTTGTCAACAAAATGGTGCTTGACTCTTGAGACAGGCTAAATTACACCATATTGTTAATGACATTGAGCATACATTTTTTTAAATACCTTCGCGAAGTAAAACTTCTGTACGTAGTACTTATTATTATTCTGTGGTACTACTACGACTACTGTTGTCTTATTGTTTAATGCTTAACTTATGAGGCAACTCTAAGCTTGGCATACCAATCTATACTGAAGGTAAAGTACCTAGTATATAGGATGGTAGAGCCACACTTCGTTTAATCAAAATGAATCTTAGGTAAAATAAAGTAAAATTATTTTATTTTTAACGTGATGCCTAGATACAGCATATTTCTATGCCATACTGATCTATGTCATTATGCCATTGAAATCTCAGAAACTACAAGCGCTAGGATTCTCAATTTTTGCATGGGAATTCCTTTTTAGTTACGAAGCTCCCCCTCTAAGGGGGTAAGACGGGGTCCACGCGTACTAAGTCGTGGGCGGCCGCTAGTAGTCACTATAGACTATACAAAAAATGTAGCTAGTAAGGCCCGTCATAATATTTCAGCCGACATCGAATAATAATTTCACGCGGGATCATTCCAAACTGAAATTTAAATTAAATGTGTCGCCCACCGCAAGCGAATTAACCACGCCAGGTAATTACGCTGTGGTCGATTAACCCAACAACACAAATGCGTATCGGAATCAGTTTGAAAAGGAACATAACTTTTTGGATAAATTTAAATTAAAAATAAATACATTAATTCTCTTATTTCTGGAGTGAGCGCTCATCATTCAGGTCAAGTATGCGCACTCTTGAGTGAGGGCTTTCAGAGTATAAAATATAAGATTAGACCGTGGTTATCGTTATAGGCGACTAAACGAGAAATAATGTGGACATGAGGCCTCCCCAACCCGTTAGGCCAGCGTAGGGAGTGTAGACCAAATCCTCCGTTTTGCTACCTCTGCTAAAAAGACGGTCTTAAAGTGAAGACTAACACCCGTATTCACAAACGATGCTTGCTTAAATGAAGCAGCAAATCGAACGCACAGCGTTTAATAGAGCTCTGTGATTGCTTCGTGTGTCACCCTGTGCGTCCACGCGCACTGTGAAACCTCATAGTAATGTATTCACAGAAGTATGCACATTAAATTCCTTTTTATTGACATGGTTTCGTCTTTCTATGCTTTTTCTCTTCATTAAGACTACGCGCAGACCATCGATTTTTAGTTGGCCGATAGTTGTGCCCGATTTTAAATTGTATGAAAAATCGGCCAAATCAAATCGGCGTATTGTGCGCACTTCCATACATGCCCATACTGATCAACTGCCGGACTAACTATATCGGCCGATAAAAAATCAATGGTCTGCGCCTAGTCTAAGGGAGCAAAATAGCTGCTCTGTCACCCTATGCCTTTCTACGTTAATTGCCAGTTTATTACACGCTCAAAATGAATGCATTCATCACGTTATAGTGGCGTGATTCATGCGCCCCAACAATATATTGTCCGATATTGTTGCCACGTTGTCGCCATTGTGTGCTATGCGATGGCGTCCCTTGATTGGATGTCGTAATTACAACCTATGGCATTATGACGCTGATATTGTAACCAGTTAATCAAGCCAGATTTCTAGTATGATAGCTTTGCGATGATGATGTGGTTAATGTGTCAGATTGTACATGACAAAACAATACGCTCACATCACGTTAAATAGGGAAAATTGTAAAGCCTGTTTGCTGTAGACTGTAGGTAGCTATTTTAAATAGATCTTTATTCTGTTAAAGTGACTAATCTTTAACCGTTTTCTAATAAGCTTGGCTTTATACTTCTTAATTTAATCTATTTTTTTGTCAGGAAATGCATTAAATTGATGGTCGGTTCAGGACATAAGCACTCTACTTACTAATAGAATTTTTTATACCAAAACGAGATAGCTCTTGGCCTGCACTTAATCTCATGGAAGATCCACTATCATCTCAAGCAATTCAATAAAGAGTTAAATAAAGGCAGTTAAATAGATACGTGTGCTTTTTGTTTTCTCATCTCATGAATAAAAAATTAAAAAAACAGGAGCTAAGTAGGTACCTGTTACCGTAATACGAAATAATTGTTTTCATAATTGCGGTTTCGGTAATCGGTGGTGGGCATGGTAAGCCGGCTGACAGCTGGTGCGGGCATTACGCGCGTCAGCTAACGATCCCAATATGCGTCGGGTTCGACGTCATTTAGCTGCATCACTGTTTTATACAGGGTGGCGCTGCCTGTGTAGTGCACATAGTCCTGGGGTTGGATGCTGATTGTCTATGTTATAGATCTAGCGCATAACTCAGCCAGTGAGTGAGGTATGGAAGCGGCAATGGAGGGTGTTTTTTGTTAAGTGAAATGACAGCGAGATTTTCAGATTTGTATGCTCTGACACGTCAAAATCACCCCTCCTGTGCCGATCCCATTCCTCAGGCACTCACTGAGTTAAGCGCTAGAACTATAGTACGCGTAGTCCAGTGACTATAAAGCCAGCTACGATTGCCGATTCTAATTTCAATCACATAATATTTTTCTAATGTCTTTAACATTTGTACCAAATTGACACTTAAGTACTGCACACATTATCGGGACGGCATCAGCATGGTATAAGGTATTTTTAGGTAACGAATAATTATGTGCCTTTAAAGAATATAGTTTGTCCCATATAGTACATAATGAAGTAAACTACTTAAGTTTGAGGTTAAATACAGATGGATAATTTAATTTATAACAAACTTGTTTTCCTAGGGGGTAAACATCGATATTCTTCATGTAACAAACAGCCAATAAACTTATTTGTCTTTTTGATATCATAATGTCTCAATAATATTTACTTTAAGCAATACACGCAACGTTGCCGTACTTAATGCCCATCACCCTGTATCAATGACTATACTCTGCCTATCTCCATTTATTGCGTCGAATATTTGATTCCGTGCCCGTTGTTAGTAACTGAATAGCGGCAATAGATTCGGGGTGGAAGCGCCATCAGTGTAGCAATGGAATGAAACGTTCTGTGAAACAATCACTAATTCTGACACATTCGGCAGTTACTAGTGTGAAGTCTTGTTATTTTGTGATACTTAGCGCATCCTTCCTTATGCTTAGCGCTCCTATACTTTGGGGAACTACCATATTGCATGTTGACAAAATAAATATCTGAAAATTACATAAGTATTTTGGAATACCAATTGCCAATACAGCAAATTACTTGCAAAAGGTAATGCTTAGATAAAAAGTGCCATACGAGTATCAATAGAATAAAATATGTACATTACATATCTAAACACAGTGTATCATTATTTTACACAGTAACGTAGTAGTAGTAGGTAAAGAGAATAATTAATTTGACAGAATGACGCCCGTATTCACAAACGATGTTTGCTTAAGTGAAGCAGCAAATCGAACGCATAGCGTTGATTAGAGCTCTGTGATTGGTTCGTGTATGACCCTGTGCGTCCACGCGCCCTGTGAGATCTCATAGTAATGTTTGTGAATACGGGCGTCAGTTCCGCAAAATAAACTACACCTCGCTGCGGGTTTCCTTGCTTCCTACGTGTGTCACAAAAATAGAAACTGCAAATCGCTAAAATGCAATCGTCAGGCGGTTTTGAACCCAACAATGCTACCGCCCACGTGCTGAGCGACTAATTTCCTGGTGTCTGTCCACTGAAGCTTTCACACGTTATTTCCAACAACTGACGTTTGCTGTGATTCACTTTAGGTAACCTTTGATATTTATTTTAGACACAGGTAAAATCTATTACTGGGGATGGGGAATGGATTAATTCAATTGTTATTAGACGTCAATACCTAAAGAACCGTTTGAGGTATATTTATGAAATTTGAAGCTGATGTTTATCTTGCAAGTCTCAACACATGAGCCAAATTTGAAGTGTTAATGCACAGTACTTTTTGAGTGATGAGGAGTCAAAAGTGGCTCCAATTAGTTCATCTAAATGTACGCACGATGCAGTCCCCTCCCTGGAACTAGGCTTAACATGCTCCCGCATGTCTATAATGTTTGCTTAATGTTGATTTAGTCGATTTTCTCTTGATGGGAACATGTAAGACAAAATTAAAATTTCCAATATTACAGCCCAAGTAGCAACAGATTATCTTCATAAGGCATTGAAGATATCTTGAAGGCTAGTAGCCTAATTCTAGCCGTTGTCTTGGCCAAGACAATAGTCGCACTCAAGAAATCTTGAAGTTATGCCCCAAGACAATGGTAAGCAAAAAAGGGCACAATCCTTTGGAAATCACTGAAGGTTCGGACAAACCAACGCGTGCAGCGATGGCGATGGCGATGGCGACCACTGCGCGTGCAAAAGTTGTTTCACACTGCCGCGACCGCGATGGCGATCACTGCGCGTGCAGGTTGTCACTGTCACCACAACTGTCACGCATATTGTCACTTTCGCTTATTGTCAATCACGCCTATTCGGCAAAATGGAAACTGAATTAAATGATATGTTTGAAGCTTTTGATGCAATTGAGACAGTGGAAACCCTTTTTCACTCAAGTTTATTCAGGCGGCCATATATTATAGAATGAGACAGGATTACATGCGGTATAGGTAGCCTTGTTACTCATAACCAAGCTATATTTCTGGCTTCGTTTGTAGTCCCTAGAGCCCTAACAATATCTTTTAATTAGATTTAAAGAAAGGTTTGATAGGAAGGAGGACTGCACTAAGGCTTTCTTGGCCTCAGTGGGGGAAATGAAACACAACGCGGACGGTTGATATCTGGTTTATTACTGTTATGCTATTGCTATATACAAGATTTACATAATGTACACAATTCAATTCCAGTCCAATGTGCCGTCGGTGTAGAGTGCCTACAGTGCACGTTCGTTCAGGGTTCATGGGCCAGTCGGCTAGCATGTTGTAGGTCGCGGTCATGGACCTATAAAAAAAGTCGGACGGATTCTCATCAACAAAATACTGTGACATTAGGATACACCAGCTTGCCTGTACGTACAGGCCGGCACGCACACATTCACACCCTGATACACCACTTCGAGTGCAAACTTCACACAGTTGACACCATGGACCTATAAAAAAAGGCGGACGGAACTCGCGCTACAACAAAACTGTGACACAAAATTTAGGGATGCCATGTTAGCCAAAACATTTTACCCATTTATTATAAGAAAAACATAGATCGGCAGATGTTACTTGGAAATGTAGACAGAATTATTCCGTGCCATTTTAAAAGGATGAAAGGTGAATGCGTTGAGGTAGGCGCGAAATTTTCAATGTTCAAATTTTCTTACATTGTTTGCAAGTCAGTGTGTCAGGGTATGTACATACATAATGTTGATCAAAAATAATTCACGCAGTTGCAAATTACGAATCTTGTGTACATTATAATCATAATCTTATGCATCATCAATATATTATTATTATCTCTGATAGATTTTTTTTAACATACAACCTGACACTGACTTGCAATCAATGTAAGAAAATTTGAATTTCGCAGTTCCACATTTTTGGGAAGGATCAAATTTGCCTATGAAAATATATCCCATTAAAACACAATTATTATGATAAATTATTTTATTTCCATATGCGTAATAAATAACTAAAAAGTCCTAAAATTATTATTAATTTCCCATATTTCGAGTAATTTTCCCACGTAAATAACTGAGAACACTGGTCTTTGACGTATTATTTTTTCGAGTGAATGACGTTTGATTTCAATTAATTTCAATATTTTAATGTCGGGAAATAAGTGATTGGATTATTATTTTGCCTGTGAAATGTGATTCCTTAATTTTTGTTTGTTCGAACAGAACAGTTTTTACAAAATTTCATCACACAAGACATGTCGTATTCGTATTGTTTTTTCGCTGCTTAAATGTGTCAACTGTGTGAAGTTTGCACTCGAAGTGGTGTATCAGGGTGTGAATGTGTGCGTGCCGGCCTGTACGTACAGGCAAGCTGGTGTATCCTAATGTCACAGTATTTTGTTGATGAGAATCCGTCCGACTTTTTTTATAGGTCCATGGTTGACACATTTATGCAGCGAAAAAACAACACGAATACGACATGTCTTGTGTGATGAAATTGTGTAAAAACCGTTCTGTTCGAACAAACAAAAATTAAGGAATCACATTTCACAGGCAAAATAATAATCCAATCACTTATTTCCCGATATTAAAATATTGAAATTAATTGAAATCAAACGTCATTCACTCGAAAAAATAATACGTCAAAGACCAGTGTTCTCAGTTATTTACGTGGGAAAATTACCCGAAATATGGAAAAATAATAATAATTTTAGGACTTTTTAGTTATTTATTACGCATACTATGGAAATAAAATAATTTATCATAATAATTGTGTTTTAATGGGATATATTTTCATAGGCAAATTTGATCCTTCCCAAAAATGTGGAACTGCGAAATTCAAATTTTCTTACATTGATTGCAAGTCAGTGTCAGGTTGTATGTTAAAAAAAATCTATCAGAGATAATAATAATATATTGATGATGCATATGATTATGATTATAATGTACACAAGATTCGTAATTTGTAACTGCGTGAATCATTTTTGATCAACATTATGTACATACCCTGACACACTGACTTGCAAACAATGTAAGAAAATTTGAACATTGAAAAGGATGATGGGCATATTGGGCGTTAAACCAACAGAAACAAAAAGTATACTAAATTAAAGCTTAATACTAGTACTTCATTTCATATTAAGACAACAATCCTGAAATACGCGGGGATACGGAGATAGAGGTCGTTGAATATGCAAAGTTTCCATAGTATTTCACATCACATTAGGGTAATAAAAATAGTATTAGGTCAATTAGATTGCTTTTATCGATCATATTGAGAGTATTGTATCATATCTTACTATCGATTCTATCGATTTAGTAAGTATGTATACCGAATAAATCATAATCGATTATTCGATTGCAACAATCGATTATATTGCTGAAAATAAGGAATTGTATTAACAATCAAATGATAGTAATGATGGTAATCAATAAAATCGATTAATCGAATTGTTAATCGATAAATCGTTATTTGGCAATATATATCGATTGATAATTAATCGATCCGTGATCGATTATGCGACAACACTACAACTTAACTGGTAGAAATCCCATTGAAACATGACTGTGTTCATGTCATTTCTCTAAATGGTACCTAGGTATGGTCCTACACTTATAATGTAGAACATGGTTTAAATATACCATTTGTTGGCCCCACTCCTGAACTGTTGGACATAATAAGGGTTAAATAACTTAATGTATTTAAAATGTAAGTAGATAAGTATATTAATTAATAATATTTTTTGTTTGCGCAATAAAGCACCTATTACTATTACACATTATGTCAATTTCCAAGCAAACCCGGGAGTTTTTGGTAGTTATTTATATGAAAATATATTTCTGATATTAAGTACTAACAAATAATAGTAGTTACATTTCTGTTGGTTTTACGCCCAGATTCCATAGAAAAGTGCCCATCATCCTTTCGCGCCTACCTCAACGCCTTTCATCCTTTTAAAATGGCACGGAATAATTCTGTCTACATTTCCAAGTAACATCTGCCGATCTATGTTTTTCTTAAAATAAATGTGTAAAATGTTTTGGCTAACATGGCATCCCTAAATTCACTCACACAATAGACAAACGCCAAAATTTTGCGTCACAGTTTTGTTGTAGCACGAGTTTCGTCCGCCTTTTTTTATAGGTCCATGGTCGCGGTCGATGCTGACGTGCTCGTACAGTATCCTTGTGGGCAAGTAAGATTATAACCAATTCATCTTTTTCCTTGAGGGAAAAAATTTGCCTACATTACCTTTTACCATTGTCGTTATTATCGTTAAATCGCACAAAACTACACAGAACTCAACACAACATCTATCAAAATCAATTTTCATTTTCATTTTTGGTGCATTTTTTTTTTTTTTTAAACAGATTTAACGGCTTCGGATAGTATCCTTACGGCCAATTCTTTAGTGAGATATTTCTTTCTTTGTATTTTCATTCATGAGTACTTTCCGAGTGTTTTCAATGGATTTCTGTTCTTCTGTATCTTAGTTGAAATGTCTTCATAAATTTATATGTGTATTTATAATGTACTGGTAAATATGTGGGTACGTCTTTTCATTCGCTAGTATGGATGGCAAGAGGCGGGGAATATTTTCATCTTCTTGATAGATCTTCAGTAAGCCATCCACTAGCAGAAGCCTTTCCAAATTAAAGGCTGGGCACTGAAGAATAAGATGGTCTAAGTCTGCCGCATCTGTCTGGCAAAATTCACATTTATCTGTAGTGACCATTTTAATCCGTTTAAGGTGGGTTGGAAATTTTGCGTGTCCAAGTCGTAAGCGATTCATTGTAGTGATGAAACTTCTTGAGGTAGAACTTTGCGACTTGAAGTACCATGGTTTTCTTGGAAGTTTCTGTTGTATTTGTCCATACCATTTTCCTTTGATTAATTTAGTGATATTCCACTCTTCGTGCCAATTATCGAACATACGAGTTTTCAAGATGGAGTCATAGTCTGAGATGGGTACAGGGGGCGCTGGATACCGTGAATCGCCACTATATGGACTTTCTATCTTCATCAATCTGTCCACTATTTCATTGCCAGTAATCCCAGAATGCGAGGGGACCCACATAAACTCTATTTGCTTGGAATCATTATTCAATATTATTTCCCTTATTTTCGTTATGTAGATGTTGGTCTTGTAATGAATATGAGTGTTTTGAAGACAAGTGAGGACACTCAAGGAGTCGGTAACAATCAAGAAAGTATTCTCATCTCTTATTCCTCCAATATATTGCAATGCAGTATATATTGCATAGGCTTCCGCTGTGAAAATTGATGCGTTCTTATCAAGTGTAAAACATCTCCCAAACTTAACTCTTGAATCATAATACGCTGCTTTAGTGTTTTCCTCAGTTTTAGAACCGTCTGTGTATATCTTCCGATGCCGAACCTTTTCGCTATTTACAAATTGGACAAACTCATAGTTGTTATTAACTTTCTTCAAGCAAACCATTGGTATCTTAGTCTGAATTTCTAATGTACTTAGATCCCAATTTACCCTATGGTCTATGCATTTACAAATTTCTTTTAGTTCGTTTAAATGCTCACATTGCAAAAGACAATTGTTGTCATACAAATTAAAGTACATTTTATTACTTAAAATCTTAACATAAAACTTTTCTGTTAAATATCTAAGTCTAACTAAGATTGGTGGAATCCCGGACTCTATTTCTAAGGAATTTATTGGAGTTGAACAAAAGGCTCCAGTTATAATTCTTAATCCCTTGTTTTGAATGACTTCTAGTTTACGATACAAAAAAATACTTAGATATCTCCCATAAACAATAAGTCCATAGTCATAATGAGATCTAACTATTGCCTTAAAGACCATATTTAAAATTTTTGGATCCATTCCCCACGTAACACTTGCTAAATGTCTCATGATATTTACAGTTTTTTGCATTTTATCTACAATTTTAAGCACATGAGAATGAAAAATTAATTGAGAGTCAAAAATAATACCTAAAAATCTCTTTTCTTCCACTAATTGAATATTTACAGAATTATATACAATATTTACATGGTCACGAGACTGAGAATCATTTTTCTTAGTGAATATCATGGCCGAGCTTTTAGTGGGATTTACATCTAGTTTCAACTTAATATTATAATACAAATATAATTGACGTAAAGCTTCATTAATAGTAAATTCGGCAAGTGATAAATTTCTATTAGTAGTGTACAACACAATATCATCTGCATATTGCAAAACCGATAATCTAGGAACTGAAATAAACCTATGTATTTGAGATGTGTACAGCAAGTAAATCAAGGGTGATAAGGTGGCCCCCTGAGGAACCCCTTTATAAACTAATTTTGGACCATGAAGGACATTGTTGAACTTTAAATAAACGGTACGCGAATAAAAAAAATCAAAAATCCATTTGCACACTTTACCTGGGATATTAAAGCTATGTAGAATCTCAACAAGGGTTAAAAGATTGACGTTATCAAACGCTCCACTCACATCTAAGAAGGTACTTAATAAATAGCTGTGATCACAAAAAGATTCTTGAATATCACCTGTGAACTTTACAAGACTATCTAATGTAGAACGGCCTTTACGAAACCCAAATTGATCGTGAGGAATAATCAATCTAGATTCGACAAAAAGTTCTAATCTAGTCTTTATCATATTTTCAAAAATTTTCCCTACACAAGAAGATAAAGAAATAGGTCTGTAAGAATCAGCATATTTAGGATCCTTATCCGGTTTGAGAATAGGAACTACAGCGATAGTTTTCCATGGCTTTGGTATTAAGCCAGCAGACCACAAATTGTTGAAAATATTAAGCAAAATTAATTTAGCTGAAGGGTCTAAGCGTTTAATCAAAATATACGGAATATCGTCAAGTCCTGGAGAAGTGTCTTTTTTAGAATTCAAAGAAAAATTAAACTCTGTTTCAGAAAAAAGTGAATTTAAATGAATATTAAAATCATTAAATGCAAATAAATTGTTGAGGTGGTCAGTATCTACAGAATCATGATTAGGAGCTATTCTATCAATAAAATCTTGTAAAAATTCTTCATCTTTGCTATCAGGCTTTGAAGCTTTTCTATTAAAAACTTTAATGAACTTCCATATTTTGCTGATTGGTGTACAACGATCAAAGCTAGAACACAATTTTTTCCAACTGATTATCTTTTGTTCTTTAATAATCAATCTTTTAGATGCTTCAAGTTTTTTATAAATAATATAATTTTCTATTGATGGATGGCGTCTATACATATGAAGAGCTAATTTAGTTTCCTTAACTGCGTTGGAACAAGTTTCATTCCACCATGGCATGGGCTTATAAACTTTGCGTCTATTATTGCTATCATAAGTGTGTAACGGTATAAAATCTTTTCTCAAAGTATTTAATAAATCGCAAAATTCTGCATAAGCAAAGAGCGGGTCTGGATAATCAAGAAGATGATTAAAAATCGTTCTAGACTTGATTGTATAGCCTAACCAGTTAGCTTTTTTGTAAATAAACTTTTCAAAACTACAGGAATCTTGATATATTTCACAATCATAATTTAAGTTAACTAAAGTAGGAAAATGATAGCTACCTAGGGTATCCTCTGTATAAACCGACCACTCTGCTGAAGCTGCTAATGAAGGAGATACGAATGCAATGTCAATAGCTGATGCCGATTGATTGGGACGACTTAGCGTGGTAGGCTGACCATCGTTTAATATACACAAATTAATTTCATCAAGCATATCATAAATCTGAATACCTCTTGGCTTGTTTGTAGAGGACCCAAATGCTGTATGATGGGCATTGAAGTCGCCCATTACTAGAACTGGAGAAGGTAAAGAACTAATAATATTTTTTAAATTATTTACTGGAAAACGACCAGGACGTGGAGGACAATACGCACCCAAAACTGTTATTGGGCTATTACGATTTACTTTTACACTAATGGCTAATGTTTGGAGTCTATCAATACTTGCTGTAACAATTTCTGATGTTATAAGAGAGTTTTTACAAATAATGGCAACACCACCGTAACCAGTGTCACTGTCATTTCTAAATATTTTATAACCTCTAAATTTTACTGAATCTGATGATTTTAACCAAGTTTCATTGAGAATTAAAATATCAATATTAAGTGTAATTAAAAGCTCACTTACGAAGGGAGTCTTAGGCTTAAGACTCTGAATATTGTGTTGAACAATAACTAAAGACTTATTATCCATTTTGAGAAACTTTCTTTAAAAACATTTCTTTGATATTAGATGAATTAATTGGCAAGCTGTTTTCTTTGTCACAAAAAGTTAATAAAGTATCAACAATAGCTTTAATAATTAGATCATTATTGATAACATCAGTCAACAAGTTTTTATTTCTAATTTCTTTAGTGTCTTTAACATTTTGTTGTTGAGGTCGGGAACCTACTGCTTTGGCAAAAGATTTGTTTAGAGTTGGGAAGAAAGAACCCAAAGTAGTTTTGTTCATTATTTTATATTTGTTTTCTTCAATTTTCTGTTGTTTAACTGGACAAATCCTTGCCACAGCAATATGCTCGCCTTTACAATTGACACATAGAGGTTTGTTTGCGTTAGTACATTCTTTATATGAGTGAGGTTGTGAACATATCGATACCTCTGGGCTCAAAGGTCGTAAAGGACAAAATACCGAAAATGAGTTATTTATACAGTTTTACTCAGAATTTAATTCTCCATCGATCTGTATATTTAGTTTGCCGAAATTCCCAAAAAAAGTGCCTTTACGACCCATCATATTTGATAAGCTAAACAGAATTCATCGTGAAAATTGGGATGTAAATACCATTTGATTTTTTAGTACAGTTACCATGGTAGTAAAGAACAAGTAAACACAAATTTTTGGGCGTATAATGTACATGTAGTATATCTATTGTCCTATACAACCTTACATTTTCATACCCAAGTCTGAATAATTTGTCCTTTACGCCCTTAGATTATATCTAAACAAATATTTTAAAAATCTACACAGTGAGGATATTAAAATAACTGTGAAGGTAAATTTTATAGACGTTTCTTATAGTATTTAAGTATGTGCGTTTGGAACAAATGAAAGAACCTAAAAAATCATCAAAAATATATAATAAAACTATTTTAAAGTGTAACATTTATGTGGTTTGTACATATAAAATGATGACATCTACCCACATCGGGTAAAATAATGTTGCTTTTTATTATTTCTCATATTTGAAGAAACTAGGTATTTGTCAGGTATAAGATAATTATTAAAAGATGATTTAAGAAAATAAAAACATGCCACAAAATAACGTATTACCTAATTAAGTTAGGATAGTCAGCATAAAAATTGAAAAAATAAAAAAGCTAGATTTGTTAAAAATATTATGACAAAAAGTCACCTTACTGTAGTACCTTAGGTGTCATTATTTTGTATGCACAAATCACACAAATTTACACTTTACAATTATTTTTAATGATTTCCTAGTAATTTTGACTAACGCCCTTGGTCAAAACCACTTTTGAGTTTTGACTGTTACAATTATAATAAATTAGTATAGTTTCTAAAGTTATTCCCTCTCTCTCCTAACACAGGTATTATACTTAAAAGGAGACCCCAGCCACTTGCAACAATTATGTTAACTTAAAAGATACTGAATAAATGTTTTTTCATTTTTCATTTTTTATTTGGATCAGCTAATAAAGAATAACTAATAGTAGGAAAAATATTTACACAACATGGGAAAATATAATGTTGAGACTTAATCTACTAAAAAGCGTGAATGCAGTTTTTTTCGAAGTTATATTTTAATATTAAAAATATTAGCTTTTAAAAACAGTATTATGTAGGAGTAAAGTAAGTGGATGTACTTTACTGGAATGAAAATCTTCCTACTTGTAATCTTACTTACCTAAGTACAATGACATAATTTTAAGCTACTATGAATTAATAATGTTTAATTTATTTAGAATTTAGAATAATAATTATTCTAAATTCTTATTAAATAATATAATAAATAATTAATATAGTTTGGTTTTCGTTTGTCCTTAATAATTCTATTCTATCTGCATTATCATCAGGTCAACTGGTAGACAGACTGCCCTATGGAATTAAATCCGCTATTTGTAGTTTTTCGAAACAATAGTAATGATTAAATAAATAAATAAAATTAAATTGGTTTCGGTTTTTCCTATAAAGTAGACATTTATGAAGTTTTATTTAAAAGCATCATAATATTTATTTTCTAAATTAGCTTTTATATCGGAAATAGTTTCTTCTAGTTCGAAAATATCAAAACTTCTACTTAAATAGTTTCATAAATTGTATGCATTAAATTATGAAGCTACGCAAAATCATTTTATTTCATTTAAAAGACCATAATTCATTAAAAATATGTGAAGAAATGGTATATTACATATGAAATACCATAAAATATTAAATATTTAAGCTAAATCATCAATTTACCCTTTCATAATACCTTACCTGGGTGTCCCGTTACGACCCATGAAAACCTACAAAACTATGTAAATTGTCATTTATTACCTTAGTTTTGTAGTTTTGTGAAATAAAAATAGACTTACGTCCTGAGTAACTTGCCTAGGACGAATATTTGAGGGGTGTAAAGGTCTTTTTATTGTAATTTTGAGGGCGTAAAGGAAATCTATCTCAGTAAATACAGCTCTAGTCCAGTTTTTCAATACTTCTTCGGAAAATGCAGTGAATTCTAAGCACTTTCTTCATAAGTCATAATTTAATAGCTCAAAAAACAAAAAAGTTATCGTCGAATAAAAAAATAAAAAAACGTTTTTTGCTTCTCCTGAAAAGTCGTACTTTGTCCTTTACGACCTTTGAGCCCAGAGGTATCGATATGGAGCATACGATGTTCCTTTTACAAAATTTAGTAGTATGACCAAATGCCATACATTTATAACACTGCATTACAGGCTTAATGTATTCAGTTACAGGTACGATGCTTAGACCATAGTTAACATGCTCGGGGAGTACATTACCTGCAAAGGTCAGAGATACCGTTTGCAATGGGATGATACCTTCAGGAGTGCGCTTCGTGAACCTTCTGACTGCCAGGATCTCCTGTGAACTGAGAAGTTTGTCAAATAGATGTTTGCAGCTAAGATCTGTGGGAATGTATCGTATAACTCCTATGCATTCTGATGTTGCCGCAGGGATGAAGGCTTTGATGTCATGAGAAGACAAGAATGTTGAGTTAAACAGTAACGCATTAGCATTCTTTGCATTGTCAAAAATTACAGCATACCGCATTGCATTGACTCGTTTTATTTCTTTGACTCCCTTGTTGTACCGACTAAAAATGCTATTTAAGTAGATAGGGTCCTTGTTTCCAAATTTTACAGTGTCATTTGTGCTTTGTATGTATACAGGAAATATACAACCTGGAGAATTATCAGGATAACAACGTATATGGTTCTTCTTGTAGTATGGTGCATGTATAGACTCATCATCTTGTACTTCATCTACTTTTCTCTTCTTAGTATTATGCTTGGGGTCTTTACCCCCACTGTCAGAACTCATCTCGCCACTACAGCCGCTAATTTACTGTTAGATTAACTATTTAATTAAATTTTATTAAACTCGCAAAGAAAAAGTTGAACCTCCCGCCTCGAGAGCTTCCCGCCAAAAAAAACCATTTTTGGTGCAACAGTCATCTTGACATTTACTTTTTTTAAGGCAAAGGAATTACATTAGGGCACCCAAACCACAGAGTACATAATAGTCCAAATATCTTTTTTGTCTTTAATAATAACCCAAAAATACAAAAAGACATCAGTTTTGGTCAACTAGGTATTTCTAGTGGCACTAAAGTAATGACTGAGACGTTTGATGACTTTAATTAGGTTTTTATTTATGGCATACTTAGAATTGCTCTAGGGCTTTTGAGAAAGCTGCAGACATGTACATTCTTAATTATTTTGTTCTGCAGATAATATCCCAATTTTATTTATGAAGTTGAAGAAGCAGGTTCTCGAGAAAACTAGAATATTTTTTTTAATACATAAAAATAAATTCTGATATTGATTAGGGTGGTCCTTATTCCTACGAAAAAAATTTTTTTTTTTTTTTTTTTTTTTTTTTTTTTTTTTTTTTTTTTTTTTTTTTTTTTTTTTTTTGGGGGTCGCTACCAAGGTTTGAATTTTAAGTAAAAACACAAAATCTGTATTTGTTAGATTCATTTATTTTTAGCCAAAGCCAAATAAAAATATTACAAAATTATTGTTGTTGCTATGAACTAAGATATTATGTACAATGTACATATTTGAATCAATTATTTTTAAGATATAAGAGTTGACTTGTTAGTATCTCGACGCGTCGGTACCATGGTCGGTACAGAAGAGGGGTTGAGGGGAGAAGGGGACAAGAAGCGATTGTCTATCCTATCTATGCGATGTTCATTTGCACGTAAAATGTGATATAAACACTTAAATAAAACATTTATGAAACCATGATTTAAGATCTTCAAAGCTTTTTGTAAATATTTTGACAGCTGGTAGCGACCTCTAAATCTTAACCAAAAAAAAAAAACAAAAAAAGCTAATTTCATATTTAGAGGTATTTAATCGAATGAGGAAGTGCCCCGGGAATAATTCAAAAGTCGAAAAATAAGGACCACCCTAATATTGATCTGGGGGCACGGCAGTGCCCCCACCAAGTCGAGCAAAAAAGCGGCACGGCCGTACCATCCTTTTCTCGAAGCAATTCAGGCCATTTTCGACCGCCTGTAACTTCGTTGTGGATAAAACTAGAAGGCTGAATTTTCATTAGCTATGCAGGCATTGTAAAGACACGGTATATTTAAAATTTCATTCAATTTGAACCAGTAGTTTAAGAATTATAACGGGTCAAAGTTACTTAATTTTGTCACTCACTGACTCACTGACTCACTGACTCACCGATCATCAAAATTCTAAGGCACTTCTAGCAGACCTAGAAGCTTCAAATTTGGAATATAAGTAGTGTTTGGTGTATGAATCAAGGAAAAACTAAAATATTTGGGGGCACGGTAGTGCAACCGCCAAGTCGAGTAAAATTTTTCAATTTCGGTCCAGTTTTCTAGATACATAACTGCTGTCTACAAAATACAAAAAGAAATGAGATTTGGGGGCACGGTAGTGCAACCGCCAAGTCGAGTAAAATTTTTCAATTTCGGTCCAGTTTTCTAGATACATAACTGCTGTCTACAAAATACAAAAAGAAATGAGATCCCATCAAAAACAATACTTGTCAAAAAAACCAAGTCTCGCAACTCAGTTGTTCAACCAAGTCCAGGCCAGGAAATCATTAACGTTTTACATAAATATATTGACTTGGCCATCGCACTAAATAATTTAATTTACACGTGTTTTCATGCGATGGCCAAGTCAATATATTTATGTAAAACGTTAATGATTTCCTGGCCTGGACTTGGTATTACATGGATCTCACAACTTTTTACCGTAGAACAACTGAGTTGCGAGACTTGGTTTTTTTGACAAGTATTGTTTTTGATGGGATACTTTATTCTAAAACCTTTTTTATTATTCAAGTAGGTCAGACTAGTGGTATGTTATGAATAATTCATTTTTAATTGTGTAAAAACTTTTTAACAGATCCTACTTACTATTTATTACATCGATTTTAAAAAACAGAAACGTCACAGTGACAAAATATGTCGCGATGATCGCTGATCGCTGCGTGCAGACGCTGCATAGATCGCCGCGACCAATGACAGGACGCGTTGATGTGAACTCATCGCTACAAATTCATACACGCTGTCTGGTCGCCATCGCCATCGCCATCGTGCACGCCGGCTGCACGCGTTGGTCTGGTCTAACCTTAAGAAATTAAATTTGTTTTTCATTAAAGATATATTGGGCTTTAAAATCACACCAATTTTGTTGGGGCACCATGATTGTGCCAGAAGAAAATCTTTATAGTTCGCGTCGCGGAAGGTGCGATTTATTTGATGTTGAGTATATTTCGATATTAATTGATGCATTTAAAACTCGGCATTTAAATTAGAATACTCAAATGTTTAAGAGTTGTAATGGAGTTGTAATTATGTATCTGTAGCGTGATTGACCTAAGAAACTTTTTAATCCAACATAATAATGGCGATAGCTGATAAGGCTGTCCATTCTACATTTAATGTACAGTAGTAGATCAAGTCAAGTTTTAAGATAATTCCTGATTATTCCCACTATTTCATTAAGCTACCCTTTCTCTACATTGGACAGATCTTTAGGCTTGGCAATATTATCTACAATACCATCTGCTTTAAGTGCTCTGTAATACTTTAGAGTAGGCGCACACCGTTGATTTTTCGTCGGCCGATAGTTTAGTCGGGCAGTTGATCAGTATGAGCATGTATGGGAGTGCGCACACTACGCCGATTCGATTTGGCCGATTCTTCATACAAATTAAAATCGGCCACAACAATCGGCCAACTAAAAATCAACGGTGTGCGCCTACTCCTTAAGCATACTTTTTTCTTTCAATTTGCAATGGCATAAAGAGGAAAATATAACTTTCATAATCGTTGTAAATACTTTTGTTTATAGTAAAACTACGTAACAAATATCCGTAAAATGCATGGCCACGAACCATGAGATGAATGCGACGCGATGCACGAGGGCCGAAACGCTGACCTACTTGGCTGCCACCTGAATTTATTGACGCACGAGATTCTTCATTCCACTGGAGCTTGAAATTAAAGTATTCCTGCATCTTAGGAGAGACGTTTAACACGAAATGAATTCACTAATAAAACCCAACCTAATTTGCATTAGTGCATAGTGCACACGTCGAAACCACTTTAGCAAAACCTAAAGTTATCTTCTAAAAGACGCTTGAAAGATTTCTTAATCTAATTTTTTTTTCATACCTACACGAAACAAATACATCTATTTATTGATTTCTTACGTAGGGACAACAATAACAATGATACTGAACGAAAAGAAGCAAAATTAAATCGCCAGAACAGTCATTTAGTGAAAAGTACTCGTACTTCTTTATGTGGTTACAGACCTACATTGTTGTCTTATAATTAACGTGTAGTGAAAATAAATGCGACTGTAAAAGCCTTTCCCAACTATAACTAGTTTCACATCTAAATGCAGCTCGTATACCTAAACTAAAGCTACACTCAACTTAGTTGAAAGTTTAATTGAAGTCTGCAAGCGCAAAAGAACCGCAAAGTCATCGGCAGTTGTTTTAATTAGAAAAGAATAAGGCCCTGGGGTTAATTACGAACAGGCCATTAAGTTATTAGCGTCTCTACTCTCTTAAGCCTTTGAAAACAAACCTTGCCGACTCCCGGAATTTTTTTGAAACGTAATTTTGGTTATTAATACTTTATGCGTTGATTGAATTTTTCTTAAGCCTTTCCTTTGGCCAGTATTATTGGGATTTTAATTAATTGGTGCTATAATTATCGTCATCGGACTCTGCTTTAGATGTCTGTTGTTGTTTTCATTTCCGTGGTTTGTTATCGAATGAGAAACAATGTCATTTAGGCCTTAGGAGCTAGGTCTTATATCAATTCTAGAAAAGTGACGTAGATACATAGAACTAATAGGGTAGCATGGTTCTAGACTGATAGACACATACAAACAAGTGCAGCGTGGGAGGACAGATGAGTTATAATAAGTACTTGTAGGAAGCTACTGGACAAATGCCGTTTCGAACTGAACTATCTGGAACGTAGTTACTAGCTGAATTATAATGATTATGATGACAATTATGTTAGCAAGTAATCCCAATCCTTAGCATAGTATAAAATATGGAAAAGTTATCCATTGTGCAAAAATCTGTCGCATTTTCTTGTGATATTTGGTAATTACTTAGGCTGCGTTGCATGCACCATCTTATTTTAACTTTGACAAACGTCAAAAATCTGTCAAACTCCATATAAAAAAACACCGTTTATCGTTATAGTTACGGTCAAAGCTAGGTGGTGCAACTCAGCCTTATAGACTCATTGTTAACCAGTGTGCTTAGGTACCATGACTTTACGTTAGGTGTGCTCGCTAGCGAATGCGTAAAAAACGACATTATAGCGCCACTAGCGGCTACTTTCAAGAAATAAAATCTTCATAGATTTTTTGACGTATGTGTACTCGCTAGCGAGTGCACTTAACGTAAACTCATGATAAGCACACATATAACATTAAGTAAGTGTAAAACCAAAACGTACTCGTACTGGAATCAATTCGCGAGTAACAGCGATAACACTGAATAAGTGCCGAGAAAAGGCATTTGTTCGCTCCCACCCCCAGCTGATGTGAAAACGATGTTACCGAAACACATTTTATTGCAGCCATCGCAGTAAAGCTGACTTCGAGTTCGCTTTTAACTGCGCGGTTCGTCTACAATTAGTCAGTTCTCGCCTCGGAATGAAGAGTCGATAGTTTTATAGCCCCCGTTATTCTTTTGTTTAGGTTTTCAGCTTGACCCGAAAAGTTTTTGGACTCTTTTATAGGATTCGTGAAATGTCAAATGTCACGCATGATTGCTGCAACTGAATTATTTACCTACCTGTGGCTTTATTTCTACAAAATAGCAGTACGACTCATTCTAGCTCAAAAATTGCAGGGCTTAGAAGTCCAGACATTTGATCTTCATTTTATACAGGGTGTCCCAAAAACAATGGATAACCCTGTAACCATCTATAGGCCTCGCCATGGTCTCCCTAACGTCCAATTTTGACCCCAGTAAAAATATCACCGTTTTCAAGATTTTTAAGTTTTTGTGCATTTTTAGAAAATTGCCACCTGCGATTACTTTTTCTCATGCCATTTCAACAAATGAGGATACTTTTCAATTTAGTTTTTTTCCTTATCACAAGGGATAGTTGGGCTATCAAAAGAAAAGATTAAAGTTCAACAAACTAGTTTAAAAGTATGAAAATTTTAAGAAATTGCAGAGAAGAAGGAAAAATTAATTCATTGTCTTGCACTTTTGATCACCCGTCGTGTAAAAAAAATGTAGGAAGACCATCGTGCCCATTACCTTAAAAACTTCCTTGGTTAATTGAGATTCTAAAAAGGTATCACAAGCCTATGTATTCTGTATTAATTTTTATCTTTTGGCTACTTGAATAGCAACTAGTATGAAAACTGCAAAAATGAGTTTTTCTCGTAATAGTTAAACTAGGACTGCATAGTGGCATTAAATACAAATGGATAATTTTTAGCGTAGGAATTTTAATAAAGCAACATTTTATCATCATCATCATCATCATCATTTCAGCCATAGGACGTCCACTGCTTAACATAGGCCTGTACCTCAATGATTTTCATAATGACCGCGTAGTAGCGGCCTGCACCCAGCACCTTCCTGCTTACCTTTATGAGGTCGTCGGTCCACTTTGTAAGTGGAGGTCCTACGATGCGCTTTCCGGTACGTAGCTTCCACTTGAACCCTGTTGCCCCATTGGTCGTCCGTTCTGCGTTTTTGTGATTACTTAATTTTTGTTTTAAACTTTATAAATGTGCCTATAGACAGATACCCGTGATAATACACGGCTCGGAAACGTGGATTTTTTGAACAGCGTGCTATGGAAGGGGCTATGCTCGGGTTTCTTCACGAAACCGTATCAGAAATTAGGAGATCCGTAAACGAGCTAAAGTCGCTGACATAGCTCGACGGATCAGTAAGCTGAAGTGGCAATGTGCAGGGCACAGTAGTTTGCAGAACTGAGGCAGCAGGGTTAAAGTGGAGGCTACGTACCGGAAAGCGCATCGTACGACGTCCACCTGCAAAGTGGACCGACGACCTCATAAAGGTAAGCAGGAAGGTGCTGGATGCAGGCAGCTACCAAGCGGTCATTATGAAATCATTGGGGTACAGGCCTATGTTCAGCAGTGGACGTCCTATGGCTGAAATGATGATGATGATGATGATAAAATGTTACTTTATTAAAATTCCTACGCTAAAAATTATCCATTTGTATTTAATGCCACTATGCAGTCCTAGTTTAACTATTACGAGAAAAACTCATTTTTGCAGTTTTCATACTAGTTGCTATTCAAGTAGCCATAAGATAAAAATAATACCGAATACATAGGCTTGTGATACCTTTTTAGAATCTTAATTAACCAAGGAAGTTTTTAAGGTAATGGGCACGATGGTCTTCCTACATTTTTTTTACACGACGGCTGATCAAAAGTGCAAGACAATGAATAATTTTTTCCTTCTTCTCTGCAATTTCTTAAAATTTTCATACTTTTAAACTAGTTTGTTGAACTTTAATCTTTTCTTTTGATAGCCCAACTATCCCTTGTGATAAGGAAAAAAAACTAGATTGAAAAGTATCCTCATTTGTAGAAATGGCATGAGAAAAAGTAATCGCAGGTGGCAATTTTCTAAAAATGCACAAAAACTTAAAAATCTTGAAAACGGTGATATTTTTACTGGGGTCAAAATTGGACGTTAAGGAGACCATGGCGAGACCTATCGATGGTTACAGGGTTATCCATTGCTTTTGGGACACCCTGTATAGAAGGAAAGGCTTACACTCTATTTGGTCAATAAGTTATTTTATTGTTTACTAGCGGCCGCCCGCGACTTCGTACGCGTGGATTGGAGTGGAGTCAGTCAGTCAGTCAGTCACCTTTGCTTTTAACTTTACTGCTCAAGTTCAGACTATAATTATGTGAACTTGTTTATCTAACAGCATCAAAAAACCATAATATTGTCATAAAACCTCAGGAAGCCCTGTGTAAATAATTATAAGTACTGATAAAGTCTGACACCACCAGAGTGGAAAGTTTAACTTGAGATGAGATTCTATGTCTACTCGTATTATATGTATAAGTACTAATATTATAAAGCTGAAGAGTTTGTTTGTTTGTTTGTTTACTTGAACGCGCTAATCTCCGGAACTATTAGTCCGATTTGAAAAATTATTTGAGTGTTAGAAAGTCCATTTATCGAGGAAGGCTATCTATACAACATCAGGCTACGATCAATAGGAGCAGAGCAACAGTGAAAAATTTTGCGAAAACGGGTTTTCACGCGTACAAAGTCGCGGGCACAGCTAGTTACGTAATATAAGTTGTAAGTTGTTTCATCATTCGCTTGAGAACGAAACGGCTAGTGACTTTTTACTTACTTGCCTTTTCATACAGTTTGTGTCGTTTAACCATTACGTAATATTACGAGAAAGATAAGCTAAGTTTTGGTCCTGGAATTAGGAGATTACTAGGATGAAATGGTTCCAAGATAAAAGTATTGTCTATGAAACAGGTTTTTGGGACCCTGTGCGTCCACGGGCACTGTGAGACCTCATAGCAATGTTTGTGAATACTAGTGTTAGTGTCATACGTTTAAAACGATCCATCCAATTACCCTCAAAAGCATTTTTTTTACAATCAAACTTATAGTTATTCTCTAATTAAATTCTACCTAAGAAATAACAATGTGACAATTTGGTTGACTCTACCGCAACCGAAATCTAAACCACACTAAACCACTGATTCAATAAGAACACTCCAGATAATTTATTACGTTTCGACAAGGTCTGTGGCAAGTAAATCCGCTGCCCGACACGGGTCAGGCCAGCGTTAAAACCATGGATCTGTTGGACAGATTGATCCTCGGAGATGTACCTCGACCATTTGTTGCTTCTAATATAACCTCTATTTATTGTGCACCTGTGACCAACTAGGCCTTTTGTGAGTAGTTAAGAAGTGGGCCTGTTCTTGATTGTGTTACTTTGTAATGTTTTGAGTAGGTACTAACAAACAAAAATTATGAATTTGATAAAAATAGGACATTCACCAACTAGGTATATGTAATTTATACTACAGAGTAATCGCGAATGAGATATTTGCAATTTTACCAATTGTGATGGGTTTTGTTCAACTTAGCCATTTATCAATTCAATGTTTTGCATTTTCATGTTTGTTTCAAAGCCTTGAGAGAAAAGACAACACTTAGACTGAGTTGCACGCTTAACTTTGACCGTAACTATAACGATAACCGGTGTTTTTGTATGGAGTTTGACAGATTTTTGACGTTTGTCAAAGTTTAAGTAAGCTAGTGCAACCCAGCCTTAGATCACTCACTAGCTAAATAAATAATATAATATCATTAAGGGGCAAGCAACTTAGTGTTACTTTACTACCTCTAAGTAAATAATTATTTCTGCGTACTAAATGGAACTCATTTCATTTCTTGTTTAAGTAATAAAGTCAAAATTCTGAGAGATACGGATTTTCATGCTTCTAACAAAAGGAACGCTTCCAGGCAAAGCCTTGTTTCATTATTTTACTCATAAAGCATACCACTAAAACAGGTGCATATAATTTTATTTATATCTACCGGGAGCGGAATGCGTAAATCAGGGCGAAGTCGGAATTCCACGGGGGATCGCCTCGCTCGCACACCTGGGCTACGCCAGCTGGAGAACTTAAATGTATAGCATGCCAATAGAACCTGACCATGTCTGTAACAAATAAAGACAGATAACATTAACACCGTGCATTTTAGCGTTCGTTTCGGCCTAATGAAATTTACTAGACAAAGCCTACCCCTAAGATTTGCACAACGACCTGTCCTACACTGCCCGTAACCAGTTACCTACTTCCCGCGACCTTCACCAGAATGTTCGTCTACCTAATGGGAGTCTTGCCCACACACACTACGTCTTCTGGCCTATATCCGTGTTGTTCTGGCAGCATTAAATATGACGCCCCCGCTTTTCCCGTAGATTCTTCACTCACTTAAGCCCAGTGAAGCTGGAAATCGCTGGTGACTAGCATAAAGACGTGGATGCCATAAAAATCGACTAAGGGAAAAATATGCGAACACCAGAGGGCTTAGTGTCACTAGCGAGCGCGTTTAAAATGTATGCAAAATTATAATTCTTGAGAGTTTCCGCTATGGGCGCTGTACAGTACAATCCGTCATACATTTAATTTTACTTTTTTATGCAGTCACTAGGAAAGACGTTTGATGTAAACTCACACTAAGCCCGCTGGCCTCCTCAACCAGTCGGGCCATCAGCTTCAAACAAGAGTCATTTTCTTTTTAATGTCATTCTTGTAATCTATCTTAAAACTTTAATACCCCTGTTTGGTCAATTAAGAATATTTTATCCCCAAGATCCTTTTGCAAGGATCCGGCCACAGATGGCTTTTAAGACTCCGATAATAGTTCAGGCCCCCGGATTAATAACCGATGTTCAGTTTTCGGCTTTTAGAAGCCAAACTTAGTAGCTAAATATACAGGCTTATTCAGTGATCCAACGCAAACTGGATCAACTATCAGAAACTAAATACGGAGTTAAGTGGACTTGCAGTTGTTTTGTTATTTGAACACTATCGTTGAGCAGGGCTAGTTAAGATTCTATTTCAGAGAATACTTGAGTACTTTAAGGTATAAATAACTTGTGAACAACCCAGTTGCGCATGGATGTGTATTAAAGGAACAAAGGTTATCCAGTGATTAACTAACGCTTCCTTGGGCCAGTGTAGAGAGACTATTTCCACTCAGAGATTATAGGTTCAAAATCCCGATTTAGACTAGAGTTACGTAAAATCAATTAATGTAACAATGAAGTACCTATCTAAGAGCTTCAGGTGGCATGATCCTTGACCAAATTGAACCATGTTAGGCTTCTGTGGCCCTAAAGTTCTGACCTCAGTTCTTTTAACTATCTATTACTTGCCCCTTTAGGATTCAAATCCGCTGCCGTGGCTGGTTTAACAACCCACCAAGTCAGGTGGTCGTCAATCAATTAATAAAAATGTATGTTTATTTACACCGCTGGTCAAACTGTAACAATAAATCAAGTTCTCCGTCATAATTCTAAACGAAACCGTCCAATCCACTCGGCTGAATTCCGAAAACACCTGAGACCCTACTCCTGGAGGTAAAACAATCATTTGCCGTGTTTACGACACAAATTAATGAGGGAACAACAATAAAAGCGCGGTTTCATCAAAAAACAATTGGTGTTAGGTACCTTTTTAAATTGGTTTCGAAAGTAAACGTGATCAACTAAATGGCAGCAAGTACTATTATGTGGCATCTTTTAATTATAATAGTTGCTAATATTTTAGAACAAAAATGTAAGAGTCTAATAGGACAAAACGAAAACATAAGCATGTTTGCAAGGTCCATTGTAAATGAATTTAGATGAAGATGAATCAGATTTCGCTTAGATCTATTCTATGCTATGAAATTAATGCAGTAGATGTAGAGCATAAAAACGTAACGTAACTTGCGCTCGACATCTCACTCAGTTTAATATTTTTCTGGTTAATATAGGTTTTCAGTACCTACCAACGCAAACCCTCTTACTCTATTGCCCGTTATACCTTAGTGCCGTGTGTCAGTAAAATCTAACATATTCCGCTATTTGCTCCACACAAGGTACGAACTAAACAAGTCGCGTCTTATGTCTTTGTAATACAGGCATTTTTGCAACAAGTGATGTGCTGTCGACTGTACTTCACCAGTACCACCCCATTATCATAGCCGTAAAGATATCTATACAGTGACGTCACTTTGTGCCTCGAAACCTGCTCAAAGGCTGAGTCGAGCGATAAACGATGCGATTAAGGTCGCTGGATTCTATTTAGAGTTTGTATTACGTTTTGGACTTCCTATCAACTTGAGAAAGTGGTCCAGACAACAGCACGTTAAGGTTAACACTGTAGGATCTTATTTAGTTTTGATAAGGCCGATTATACAAAAAACAAATAGTCTGATGTACTTGCCTTCACATTGAGGAAAGATAACTGTAAAGAACAGAAGAGTTATTTCTGGAATCCAAAGAAGGTACTAATAATCCCAACTAATATTATAAATGCGAAAGTAACTCTGTCTGTCTGTCTGTCTGTTACGCTTTCCCGCTTAAACCTCGCAACCGATTTTGATGAAATTTGGCATAGAGATAGTTTGAGTCCCGGGAAAGAACATAGGATAGTTTTTATCCCGGTTTTTGAAACAGGGACGCGCGCGATAAAGTTTTTCTGTGACAGACAAAATTCCACGCGGGCGAAGCCGCGGGCGGAAAGCTAGTTACTTAATAATTTAAACTTTTGCGTTCCATTTCAACTAAAATAGAGAAACATGGGTCTCTTTATATGAGGGTTTTTATATAAAGACGAATGGACGACGCCGCGAGCCACCAGTCTGCTAGTGACCACGGCTGCAGCATAGCAGCCGAAACGTCAAGCCGTGTGTACTATGTAACTCGTATAAAAAATCACGTATTGAGACCCGTATTTCTCTATTCCTAATTAATATTGCTATTTATGAATAAAAAGTTTCCAGGTAGTCTTTGATTTACATGATTTAAAGGACTGACACGACCGATTGTTAGCTTTCAGGAATTGAAATGAGAAAGCACGTTCTCTACTCTTATAGTTTCAAAAGTTTTCCTATTAAACTTCTAAACTAATTAATTATATTTCTAACACTACTTACAAGTTATAGAGTTTTTTTAAAACCTCATTCATTTTCACTGTAACTGGCAACATTCGTTTACGATCCAAGCGATCTGGTTACGACCAGCAAATTCGAATTTGTGAGTGCACATAAAAGCTCTAGGTTACTCCAAAGCTTTAACTTGGCTTTACTTGAGGTTTTTATTCTATTAAAACCCATTTTATTCCGATAGTCTTAAATGTTATAAAACTTGTGATTGAATTTCATCCGTAACACTTAAAAAATGATTAAAGTTTGAGTATTAATTAATTGGTTCCAGCTTTCATAAGGTACTTAACTAAAGCACTAATTCCAGCAAATCTCATTTATAGTAAGTCTAGAATGCATTAATTGTAAAGAACTGTCTTCACTGTTACATCTTTATAATCGAACGACAAGTGGCGAAATATGAGATGAGAGTGAAAAATAGTAGCAACCCTTGTAACGTGTAAAGATGTCCAGAGTTAGAACTAAAGAAGGTCCTAAATAATATTATGTTTCTAATCGGAAGAATTAGACAGAATCGGAAAATTGGGAATTTGCTAGATAGGTGACATTTAACACCTAAAGTGGCACCCCCGATATCAAAAATTTGACGTAGCTATTTGATATTCAAGCAAGACCGTCGTTATGTCCGTCTGTGAAGACAGAGTTTTACTTATAATACACTGGTCATCACAAAAATCGACCCTCCCGCGACAAGCACTTCTCAAACGTATGCATTCCCACTTCCCACCAATATTGGCACCATTTAAAAGCCTAGTTCTAAACTTCTTTTCATTAAAGGAAAGGTTTTTACCCCAAAAATGTGTCTGTAGAAGAATCCAGTCACTTCTTCAAAAAATAGGTAGTTACGCTTGAGCCAACTTTTATGGCTATAAAACTGTTAAGTTGGGATTAATCGCCATCCATCTGTTAAAGAGGACACGTGAGATCATTATTTGGTTTTATAACCATAAAAATTGGTCTTATTGATCCCAGAGGTGAGCTCAAAGTGAGGTGAGGTCTTTTTTCAAGTCACATTTATTGTATATCGCGTTTATGTTAATCGTTTATTAAGAAATTAAATGTGTTTTTCTTTAAGGATATTTATTGGACTTTCAAATAACACCAATATTGTTGGGGCACCATGATTGTGTCAGTAGAAACGAGTTTTCCTGTAAAACATAGGTGGGCCGATTTTTGTGATCGCCAGTGTATATTCATGCAACTCAGGATCTTGTAGAGATGATACTTGTTCTGGTTATTCGAAAATGTCGTTTATAGCCTTGCATTAAGTTTTAATCAAAGCGACTCTATCTATTAACCGAATTAACCATATTATTATGCTTGACTACTCACATTCATGGTCCACTGTTACGTGTCATCCAAGATAATGAACTAGAAACTCTTTGAACCTACGAAGCCTAGGGACAAAATTACTAGGGGGAACTCTACCACAAAATATACGAGAACTCTACCACATTACAGATAGAAATGTCTTGATACTACATATTTATAAATAAATAAGTACTATTAAAAATTTCGATATAGATAGTGAGTAATGATTTAATTTCATGTTTCACTCGACGAAATTAAAAATCTACTCAAAAATAAAAGGGTGTATGAGCCGTCAAGCGTGGAAGCAAGGCTATTTGCATTTCCTCGCTAAATTGCAATAATTAAAACGCCTTTGTATGTTAAACTTCACATTTTCTTTCCAAAAGGTCTAAAATAGAAATTGTAAATAAAATATAGCTTTCGCCCTGGGTGACCATAATTAAAAAATGTTTATTGTGGATTATTTGACATACTCCACATCTCTGTATTAAACGTTGACTCTCAAGCAAGGCGCAGAGATGATGCAAGTGCCTTATCTGAAATTCAATAAGAAAAAACTTTGCATAAGCTAAGCTTTCGCTCAAGTAGGAAAACATAACTAGGAACAGGAAACACTACTCACTGTCGAAAATTGTAATATATTGGCTCAGCTTTTACCTGATAATACATAACTTTTTGGCAATATTTCAAACTTTATCGCCTTGAAAATAGAGTCCAAAATCAACGAAAAATATGTTTCTCTATACTGTTCAATATACAATAAGTATCTACTGATTACTGACTTATTTTTGTTACATATGAATGACTTTCTTCCGCCACTTCTTTGTAGCGCTAACCAAAGAAAACAAAGCTATATTTGCTACATGTATAAGCGTCCTGGAGAGAGCCTACATACTGAATAAAAGCTTTGACTTAGACTGAAAGTAGGTACGTAATAACAATAGGCAAAAAAACAAATGTCAACTTCATGACTACGATCGGTAGCAACATGACTTGCAACAAACCTAACATTTAACTTCCTATTCTGCGAATTCGCTGAACTTCAACAACTGATCACGAATTAAATGAAAGTTAAATCGGCCATTGGCCCGGTGTGATTGCACGCGAGGTAATTAAACCGCACGGCCCAGCGGGGCGTTAAATTCAGTTGCAATTTGATCGGAGAGGACCTGAAGTAGATCCGAAAAGGGTAGCTTCAGTAGCATTCCTCGCATCACTGAACAAGTGAGGAGGGTGCAAGTATAAACCAAGATACATGGTGCACATTTCTGTTTCAATGCACCGCTGACGGTGGCTGATGTATTTATTGATTTTACTAGCTTTTGCCCGCGGCTTCACCCCCGTGAAATTTAGTTTCTCACAGATCGTCATAAATTATAGCCAGTAAAGTTTCATCAAAATCCATTCAGTAGTTTTTGCGTGAAAAGTAACAAACATCCAGACATCCAAACTTTCGCATTTATAATATTAGTAAGATTAGTAAGATATCTTTCATAAATATTTTTCTGCTTCGGTGTACGAAATAGAGTTTAGCTATTAAATACACGGACGACTGTACACCAAAGTAAACACACCATCAGGACCTTCTGCTCCTCCAAACTTAGTAGGTACCTGATGTTCGTGATAGAAATTCTTAAATCACTACATGGAGCGAATTACATACAAAAAAGTGCCGTAGCGAGTCGACTTCTGAATTAAAACTATCGCGTTTGTAACTTTGTCTACTACAACTTATATTTCAAGGAAAATGCAATGTGTTATCGAATGTACTATCAAGCGATTTGAATGCAGATCCTTCTGCGTATGAGTGTACCTATTGTTTCAAAATTAAGGGATGCTATACTCGTACATGGTTAGTTTGAGTCGAATAACACAAACTAACTGGAGCTGTCAATGCCAACTACTCGAGCAATCATTGACAAAGATTCGAGCAATCTGCTATACTAGGTACTTTTTAACTACTAATCTACCTAAACATTCAACGAATTTCATTCCATCCGTCTTAATAGGAAAGATCTTGTGGTCAATTACCGGAAATTTAAGAATCATTTCTTTTAGTTACAACCTTGCACACTTTACTCGAATTATTTGTTAGAAAATAAATACTTATAACTATTTGTTAGTTAGAGCACTTTCAGTTGAAGCTCAGTTATATTAGGACATTCAGACGCCTTAAAGTCTGACAGTCTGAGGGTCTATGACTTCAGTAGTTACAACCCGACGATAGAAAAAGAGGAATGATTATTGTTAAATTGTGTGACAGGAATACCAGACCTCTTAGGAGTCATAAAGTTGGAGTCAGCAACGTACAGAAAAAACTACGGCATAGGGTGACAACGATATACCTATGTAACGCGTTATACAAACAATTTTCGACATATTTTCTTTTTAAGTTTTCACAAAATGGATTTTGAATCTGATTTAAATAAATTATGGATCAATTTTGTTGTTTGAAGACAGTTAATTTTCTAACGCCCGTATTCACAAACATTACTACGAGATCTCACAGTGCGCGTGGGTGCACAGGGTGACACATGAACCAATCACAGAGCTCTATTCAACGCTGTGAGTTCAATTTGCTGCTTCACATAAGCAGTAAGCATGCATCGTTTGTGAATACGTGCGTAAGAGACCCATCTACAACAACACTAATTACATTTACAGATGCAAGAAGCAAGTTTTTTTAGACTTTAGGTAGGTACGTATTTTAGTTAGAGTACCTATCGACACTTTCCTTGTAAGTAAACTCGGGTCATAGTGACCCAATAAAATAGGGGCCCACGTGTGCGTAACCTAGTGATACCTCAATTTCCACCGAGTCAGCGCTGCGTCAAGCGTGACTCGACCGTGACTTTATGTGGGTCTTAGTCGCAAATAAAATTGAAACCCTTTTGATACGCGGATGTAAGTGGAATATCAATAACGGACACGGCGATATCGTCTGGGTTCCGTAGTAAAGTGGGATTTGCGTTATTTGCGTCATTTCCGGCCATCCCTCCGTCACAGCTTTGTGTTAGATAGACCACCCATTTATTAGGTGCCGAAAATCTGTGTTGTTTATCCCGCCTGGCTTGTTGATAGGCGATAGCGCTGTACCTTCGTTTGGTATCCCAAATTGATATTTATGTTAATCGAATTTTGGGATAGTGGACTCAGTAGTTACGTCACTAAGTTTCTTTATCGATTGAAGCACCAAAATAGCTACAAAATTTTAGACCACATCGTTCTATAAGCATTTAACAATATTAGGAAAATGGTTCCGAATAATAGCATTCTTCAAACAAAATTTTAATGCCATATTGCCGTATTGCCTTATTTCACAGGTGCCATAAAGTAAGTTTAACTTTTACTTATCTTATCTATCTATCTGACTTATCTTCTGAGACATTTATACACTTACCTACTATCTTCGCTAACTCAAAAACTAAAAGGGATCGATCGCCCCATTTAGGTCAAGTACTTAGAAACTAAGTAAGTACTCCTAAACTAAGTACTTGTTAAGAAAGTCTTATTATTCTCCAGTTTGTAAAGTTGGGCCATTGTAGGTAAGGCTTCGTTTTCTGTAGGTACAGCGGCATTTGTTCAAAGTTTGTGTTCTAATTGATTTTAAAAGATTTCAGATGCATTTTCATTAATTCCCGTAATAACAGGTACCCTACTACATTAATTAAACAAACATTAAGCACTCCCAGCATAATAGTGACAAAACACAATAATATCTTATGTTTACTTACAGCCGTCTTGACCCTAATTAAAAGGTCTTGAAAAATACGCACTAAACGCAACGTTGTTTGTGCAATATTACGAGGCACGTCACCTTAAACGAGAAAAATTAATTTCACTAATTAAATTCTAGAAATAAGTCATGCCGGCAACAAAGACTTGGCCGACATAGCACCACTTACACAAATTCGAACCCTTTCGGGTTCGTTCCACAGAAAACAATTAATATGATTTATGAGGGAAATAAAAACCCTTGAACCCGCTTAGCGGCATTTTTGCGTTAGCAATAGTCGACGTTTGTAATAAAATGTGATTTATTTAACGTTAAATTCAGAAAAAGGGCGTTGTGTCAACAAAATTTGCGTTAGTTCAATGTAAATAAGATCACACCTCGTGGCGCAAACGAATTTTAATTTCAATTAATGTAGAGAACTTGAATGACTCTTGCTATTTTACTCGGCATTTACTTATTTATTTACCAATTCTTTCAATACAGGATTGACAATAAGCTCTTTTAAAATGCAAAATAACAAATTATAAACATTAACTGGATGAAATTGGTTACAAATGAGGATAAAATTGATATTTTAAACAGCTCTACAAACTCTTTTACGTAATGTAGGAGATAGGTTCGCAAAATTAAAGCCCTGATCTGTCCACCATTAGTCATTTTCCTCAAAACAAATACCTGCCTGCTTTTTCGCGAATTTTTGGGGTTCATTTATTTAAAACTGAAAGCGCACGATTTGAAACTTTTGCCTTTATCCTGTTTTTTCTGCTCCATTAATCGAAACCGGTTTCTCACAAGCATAGAAGGGAAGGCGATCAGCTGTCAATCTCCAATTATTGTAGGTGTGTTAATGAAATTTTAATAGAAATGTTAAGTCGGATACGTTTTCGACTCTATTTTCACGAGAAGAAAAAATGTATTAAGTAGATTATTTAAGTACCTAACACAACTTCTACACTGCGATAACACCCTTTATTGAATAAGTCTACATTTTAAAATGAAAGCACTTTGTTATTCCTTAGTTTATTATAGTCACCTTAGTAAATCACGGTTGATCAGCCTTGTTCTTTAGCCAGTGAACCGTGTTCCACTTCTTTGAAGTATTTTAAAACAGATATCAGGTAATCGAGTGATAAATATGTCACGAGTTAGCACGAAAGGTCACAAAAGGTCATTAATAGACCTAGACTGGATGTATAAAGGCTTTGTTCTACTTTACAAATCTCACAAGGTTCATTTAAAAATATGTTTTTGTGCCAGAAATAATACAGTAATACCTTATTTAGTTATGGAATAAACGTTAATTGAGTTAAATTATCATGTCCTGAAAGAAATATGGTTCATCACCAAACTAGCTGTTTCCCGCAGCTTTATCCGCGTGAAATTCAGTTTGTCACAAAAATATCAACTTATTGTGACACTTATCGTTCTAAATAACCTATTATATTATTATAATATTCTAGTGTAAACTGTAAAACTGTACCTACATTAAGTTTCATCAAAATCCTTTAGGTGGTTTTTGCATGAAAAAGTAACTTTCTTTCATCCGTCCCTCAACAAAGTTGCGAATTATTCTCACATTCAGAACGAGTACCGCCATCTATCCAAATGGAAGAAAAACATTTGACGGTGAGCGGGAAATGTCTGGAAAAGCAACCACTTGTGGTGGTAGCTAGAGCTATCGTGGCTTTTCGTTAGAGGGCACTGTAAAAGGTTTCCATGGTTACTGAACTATTCAAACCATTTGCAGGAGTGAAGCCTTTTTATTGAGATAGAGGGCATCAGTGGCGTGAACAGTTAAAATAAAGGCCGGAACACACTGAAGGTAACACATAACAGGAATTTTGTTTTCATAGGAGTCACTTAAAAATAAGGGATTGATGGTGAAAACGGGCATTAGACCACTGAACGGAAACACCGAGATTGCACAATATGTTAACTATGCTGCCTTATTAATATAGCTAGTCTGTTACCTCCCTAATCCTAGTTTTTCGTATTTTTTTTATTGGTAGGTATTTTCTATTCATAATATAGAACCAATTTGGTCATAAGTGCCACTTGTGGTTTAAACTGAATAAATATTTTTGATTTGATCAGTTATAAGTTAGTTCTTTTTTCATTGCAAAAATACTCAATACTCTATAAGTTTATTGCTTCCATAATAGTAATGTCGATGTTACAGTGTGTTCATACTGATCATTTTGGAGACTGTTGGGCGCTGCAAATTAAAATATAAGAGAGGAGGCGTTTTTTTTGTTTACGGAAATGTACACGTGGCAGATATTTTGAAAATCAAAAACGGTAGAGTCGTACGTGAGTAAGTAGGTACGAGTATACCCTTTTATGGGTGGGTTGCACCACCTAATTTTAACGGTAACTGTGACCATAACCGGTGTTTTTTGTATGGAGTTTGACAGATTCAGAAATCTGTCAAACGTCAAACTTTGACGTCTGTCTTTGACAAACGTCAGAACGTTTGTCAAAGTTAAAGTAAGATGGTGCAACTGCCTTTTCATACGACGCCCCGCATCACGGCGGGTCCCGCTAACCGGATAGTTATAAATAGTGAACCTGTACTAATGCTAACATTATAACATAACTAGTCTTGTTGCGAATACGTCAGAAGATGGCAACCTTTGAACCTAATGCCTTACCTAATCCTCTTAGGATATTACCAACCTGTCTCATGTATAAGGTCGTAGCTCCACTGGAGCGAATACCTCACCTGTTGTCTTGATGTGAACGACAAACTCGATGCGATGCGATGCGACGCGAGCCGATGCTAAAATATCATGTATTGTAGTTTAATAAGCACAGGGTAATTTTGTAATGAGTATCCAAAGTTTTTAATAAGCTCTATGGAACATTTTAACACCACAACTTTATGTTAATTATTTTTAAAGTGGTATTTTTCGCAAAAAAAAATATTGAAAATCTAATCTTAATTTTTAAAGATTAAGGCTTATTTTGCCATTATGCATAGTAAGCTTTGCAGTTAACTATGTGCACATATTTTTCTATGAACGGAACATCCACGTGTGCCAATTTTGAAAACGCGCGTTGCAGATGAAAAAATGAAAATAATTTATTTTTCTTTACGTAAATGGATTAAGATACTGATTCTGAGATGCTCCTAAAATTTGCATACTGATTACAAAATCACCCTGTATAACTTATAGTTAGTGGTAGTTTACGTAGTTGCGTCATGACATCGCAGTTAGTCGCGTCGCGTCGCTTGATGTCGCGTTCCGTAGCTCACTTAGGACAACAGGTTAAATGGCAAATACAGGGTTTGAATATGGATGCTTTATTGGATTATTAGTACTAAGATAATTAATTAACTGCTCAGGCATTGAGTTAAATTGACTAATTTTCAATTGATATCACAGTCAGATCGTTTGATCAATTTAATCTAAGTGAATGTCTGCTCAGTTCTGCGTACTATGTGCCCAGCCCACTGCCACTTCAGCTTGCTGATCCGTCGGGCTATGTCAGCGACTTTAGTTCGTTTACGGATCTCCTCATTTCTGATTCGATCTCGTAAAGAAACACCGAGCATAGCCCTCTCCATAGCACGCTGTGCAACTTTGAGCTTCTGTATAAGGCCTATAGTGAGGGGCCACGTTTCCGAGCCATAAGTCATCACAGGTAACACACATTGGTTGTAGACTTTCGTCTTCAGGCACTGGGGTATTTTGGACGAAAAGATGTTGCGTAGTTTCCCGAACGCTGCCCAGCCGAACGTACCGGAAAACGCAGCGTGGGACGTCCACCCACAAGGTGGACCGATGACCTGATAAAGGTAGCGGGAAGGCGCTGGATGCAGGCCGCTACCAACCGTGCGATGTGGAAGTCATTGGGGGAGGCCTATGTTCAGCAGTGGACGTCCTGTGGCTGAAATGATGATGATGATGATGAATGTCTGCTCATGCGTGTGGAGATGTAAGTAATAATAAGATAATTACCGCGACATGGTAACAGTAACACAAAGTTAAAAATAATAACGTGGAATCTGGGATTCGATCTGGGTCAACAGGTTCCCGGAAACATCCGAAACACACACAATAATATTTACACCGCCTTTCATGAATATCTACAAATTTTTATTATTATTCTTTCTTTAAATTTTTTCCATATTACTTTATGCTTTTCAAAATATTTGTGCCACAAAAAAGATCTTTAACAAAAAGAAAATAATATGAAAAGCATTTGTTGTTATTTACATAAAAATAAGAAACCGAACGATTCACGAACCTGATGGATCACATCCCCGCATAGGTAGGTACAGTCGACGGCATGTCAAGATAACAATGGCATCTTAACCCTTTGTAATAGGTACTATTTTTCCACAAAAGTGTATAAGTCTATGCGGTTATCTGTATAAGTATAACCCTCTCGCGTTCGAGTGTAACTATGAATTCCCAAATTATTCATCTCGGCCCATTTATCATCCGTGTGTGATGAATGAGCTTGGAAAAGGCATTGTTAACATTTAACGTATAAGTAAATTCGCAGAAAGGTCAGCAAGAAAACTGGGTTCTGGTAATCCTATCCTAATAACATTATAAATGTGAAATTTTGAGGTTGGATGGAAATTTGTAGCTGGATAAATGTTTGTTACTCTTCCACGCAAAAATTACCGACTAATTTTGTTGAAACCTTACACTATACTTTTTGTACACCATCAGATTAAAGGTTCAACCACACCAACGCGTGCATTCGACCTTTCATTGGTCGCGCGTCCTGTCATTGGCCTACGTTGGCGATCTCCACGCGTTGGTGTGGTTGAAGCCTAATATTAAATATTAGGTATGCCATATTATAAATCTACGCGGACGAAGCCGAAGGGAAAAGCTAGTAACGACATTTATTATGTTTACGTCAAATAAAGATATTGTAATATTGACATTGCACAAAAGCTTAGTAAATATTGACGGTAAAATATCAGGAGCGCTTCCGTCTAATTGATCACCGCTCCAACCATTAAGGTACGGCAATTACCTCCTAACATTCAACTGTAAGTAATTGATTTTCCAGCTAATGTCAAGAGCTACATTTATTTTATTGCTTGCTTGTGCTCGCGGTTTCGGCTGGCTGAATTCCGATAAATTATGCATAGCAATGTATTAATTGTAACGTTCATCAAATTAATTTAGTACTCTTCTCGTGACAATTAGTTTTGACTATCCAAACAGTAAATAAAAGTAGCTCATACCAAAAAACTGCACCCTGTATAACACAACGTTTTTGCGACATTCTATTCCGCTAACACAGAAGCAAAACACTAGCTTTCATCTCGACGTGTACAGGAATTCTAGAATTGTATAATCTAAATGCATCATCTCCTAAAAAGTAACTGAAAGTAGAGTTCATTCCAAAAAACTGCATTTGCATGCATATTCTAAGCGCTCCTGCACACGACGCCGCCGCCGCCGCGCCTTTGCACTGTTTATAGGTACGCGCCGCGTGAAGCCCGCTGTCGCGGCGCCGCCGCGAAATTATGCTTTGATGGCGCGGCGGCGGCGGGCTTTACTCGGTGCGTATGAACAGTGTAGGGGCGCAGCGACGGCGCGGCGACGGCGCGGCGGCGGCGCGGTGGCGGCGTCGTGTGCAGGAGCGCTAAGGCTGGGATGCACCCTCTTACTTTGACTTTAACAAATGTCAAAAAGCTGTCAAACGTCATACAAAACACACCGGTTTTGGTTACAGTCACGGCTAAAGTTAGGTGGTACCCTGAGGTGGTACCTCAGCCTAAGTAGGTATTCCGCGAACACAGAAGCAATCACTAGCATTCATCTCTTCATGAACTGGAATTTTACAAATGGAACATACTCATTTTGCTGACTATCCCATTGTTGGTAAAAGATCATTGAACTTCGTCCTTACATAATGTCTCCGGCATACACCGCGCAACAAGGCTATAAAGTGACGTAACACGAGATCGTGAACAAAGTCCAGTTTATTACCCTAAATGCAAACTAGAATTGCACAACAATCACGTTTTCTTTTGGGACAGTTACTGGGACATTGCCTGAAAGTAAGTAGTAACTGCGACCCAGATTAAGTTTACATGAACAAGTTACTTTTTATCATTTTTATTACGTTCTCAATTCAAATTAAAAAAAAAATTCGTACTGAAACGAACGAACGATGATGCGGATTATGTGGATTATAACAGCTAAATTGTGAGTACGGAATAAAAAAACAACCATTTACAAACTCTGTCTCATAATCTACGAACTCATCATCGTTTCAGCCATAAGACGATCACTGCTGAACATAGGCCTCCCCTAATTATTTCCAGGAATGATTTCCAGATTGGCCGGTTGTAGCGGCTTGCAACTAGTATCTTCCTACTACTTTTACGACTTTTATATGGTCGTCTGTCCACGAATGTAAGTATGAACTAAAAGAGAGAATAAATAATTAACTGTTAATAAAATATATCATGAGTGCTCTTGGTGTCACATTATGTTGTCGGTAAAATCTAAATAGGTATATATTATACTCAAAGGTGACTGGCTGACATAGTGATCTATCAACGCACAGCCCAAACCACTGGACGGATCGGGCTGAAAGGCATGCAGGTAGATGTTATGACGTAGGCATCCGCTAAGAAAAGATTTTACGAAACTCCACCCCTAAGGGGTACAACGGGATCCACGCATACGAAGTCGCGGGCGGCCGCTAGTATACATATACTTCTCTAAATTAAATTAATTACACAATACCATACACTACTAATTACCGCCCGTAAAGGCTATCAAGTTAAGATCGATCAAGTTAAGTGTTTAAATAATCAATTTTATATTGTTAATTTATGATTATCAATACATAACATATTAGGTACGTTTTGCAAATATAATATTGCGAACATTTGCTTATTAGTTATTACAGTTCTGTTTGCGCGTGTATAATGTTACACAATTTCAAGAAAATTAGCATACGGAAGAGGAAAATCGATTAGCGAGATTTTCCCGAAATTTTCTCGAGTTTCCACACATGAAATAACAAACTTTAATTTCCTGCGAAATATTATATGGTATGATTATTAATCAGGCTTCTCAATAATTCACGAAGTAAGTAAGAGTGTGGGTTTCATATGAGTATCTACCTACGCGTTGAAATACTGCATTGTGGTCAAATAATAATTGTTTACAATTTTTCCGTACTTGAAAAAATAAAAGAACGCGTTGTCCAACCCCCATTTTTGTTGACCTCTCAAGACTTTTTAGAACACATTTTTTTTATAATACGACGAGTAGGAGAATACGAAGAAATATTTTCACATTGTCTCACTCTTTTGATTGATTCCTGTCTTTTCAGGAAAAATAAACATTCCTGAAGCAAAAAAATTGAATTTCTCCGAAAATGCAAAATCCAGCAGAGTAGGGATTATTATGATGACATAACATTATCTTAAGCTCTTGGCAGTGGAAGTTAAACACAACGAGAAATTACTGTGTTTTATCAAGTACTTTCACCAGCTAATAAGCTAGTTTACACTCAATGTTAAAATAGTGGTTATAGAAGTCTACAAGGAACTATTTTTTTCATCCAGGAAAAGTGTTTTACTTAAATCTTTAGTAAAAATCTCAGCTTATCAGTACCAAAGGTAAGCAAACTTGTAACACCTAAATGGGTACTTACATAATGATCTTTTTAATGTTTTCCGTGGAAAAAATAGATCGTTATTTTGGACAGGAATTAAAAAATATTCTTAATCGACTGGTTAATCTGGGGGCACGGCAGTGCCCCCGCCAAGTCGAGCGCGAAGCAAACACTGCCGTACCATCCTTTACTGGAACCATTTCGCCGCATTTTCGGGCCCCTATTTGAGAACCTCTGGATAAGACCAGAACGCAGAAATTTTCGTCGTCTAGTAAGCTATAATCACATACTTAAAATCCAAAATTTCAAGTCTGTGGGTCATTTAGTTCCGAAGTTAAGCGAAAGCAAAGTTTCGCATTTATGACACTCACTCACTCACTCACTCACTGATGATCATCAAAATAGAACTAGTACTTCCCATAAACTCAGAGAGCTGAAAGGACATCATCCATTTTGGTCCAAAATCAAAAGTGCCGGCCAAAAAATAAAAGTGCTGTATTCTGATAGAATACGTCCGCCTTAGCATTTATTACTATGGCACCAAAGCTGTAGCACCACTGTGCATCGTAGTATTTGAGTTCTAAAAATATATGAAACGACTGACTTTGATCTCAAATACTACGACGCACAGTGGTGCTACAGCTTTGGTGTAATAGTAACAAATGCTAAGGCGGACGTATTCTGTCAGAATACAGCACTTTTTTTTTATTGGCCGACATTTTTGATTTTGAACAAAAAATGTATGAATCGTCGATGAATTTTAGATCTCAAATACTCGACGCACAGTGGTGCTACAGCTTTGGTGCCATAGTAACAAATGCTAAGGCGGACGTATTCTGTCAGAAGACAGCACTTTTTATTGTTGGCCGGCACTTTTGATTTTGAACAAAAAATGTATGAATCGTCGATGAATTTTAGATCTCAAATACTCGACGCATAGTGGTGCTACAGCTTTGGTGCCATAGTAACAAATCCTAAGGCGGACGTATTCCGTCTGAATACAGCACTTTTTTTTTTATTGGCCGACACTTTTGATTTTGAACAGAAAATGTATGAATAGTCGATGACTTTTAGATCTCAAATACTCGACGCACAGTGGAGCTACGGCTTTGGTGCCATAGTAACAAATGCTAAGGCAGACGTATTCTGTCAGAATACAGCACTTTTTTTTGTTGGCCGGCACTTTTGATTTTGGACCAAAAATATATGAAACGTGGATGATGTCCTTTGGTACAGAGTTAGGGTTTAATAGCAACATAAAGGGAAAACTATAAAAACTAGGAAAATCGAAGATCTGGAGTAACACCACATTCATAATCAATACTACTAGCGCCACACCGGCACCGTGGTGTTCGCCTGTACCGCTCACCGCTAGATGGCGCTAGCACTTTGAGCGTCGATTTTCTGCACCGCGGTGTCCAGATTTTTTTTCCTTTCTAGACCCCCCCGTCGATTAAGTTGAATGTTGTGTAATTTGAATTTGGTTGATTTCGTTTATTATATCGTGAGGTTCGCTAAGGTTAAGTTATTATTAAAACGATTCTGATTCGTTGTCCATTTTAAAGGTCACTGTGTTTAATATCGTAAAAAAAATGTCGATAATATTAAAGGACGACGACGTTAAATAATTATGCCACATTCTACAAAAAGAAGTGAAATCCCACCAAAAACATTCTGTAAAAAACTAGCCAAGTCTCGATGGAGCTGCTTGTTTATCTCTAAAAAGTAATGAAATCTAGACAAAGTCGTGCCAAGTCTATGGTTCTTTACTGCGATTTCTTTATTATTCGTTAATGTTGTGTGACTTGGCCGTTGAACAATCTTTATTAAGATAGTCAATAATCATGCATAAGTATTATTGAAATACGCAGCTTTATTAAGCCTACAATAATTGACTGGTTATTAAATCAACGTTTTCCAAGTGGCAATTTTCCATCGTCAATGGGTAGCGGTTCTGGCAACAGATTGGTGCAATGGTGTCATGGAGCACCTGGTTTTGTACCCTTCAACGGTCAAGTCACACAACATTAACTATAATAATAAAGAAATCGCAGTAAAGAACCATAGACTTGGCACGACTTTGTCTAGATTTCATTACTTTTTAGAGATAAACAAGCAGCTCCATCGAGACTTGGCTAGTTTTTTACAGAATGTTTTTGGTGGGATTTAATATTCGAGAACTAAAATAAACCTCAAAAAGTCACCTTTGTATCTACTAGTTTCTATAAATACGTTAAATTACATAGAAGTGTAGGTATGTTTGTAATATGAAAATAATAAATTATAGGCTTTTTTTTCAGAATATGTTAATTTTTTCCAATCCCGCTAAGCTGATGATTGTAGTGGGCATTTCTACAAATACATAGGTCCTTAAAAAAAGTACGTAAATAAAAGAGGATCTGGAGTTTACCAAAAATTAAAAAAGACCGAAATTCATGCGAAGCCGCGGCCACAAACTAGTTAACTAGGTATCTAATCAGAGTCCGTGTTTTTGTTTCCGAACAATGTAGACCAGATCCAAATCATAAATATAGGTGAAAATGTTTAGGGTCGATATTGGCTTTTTCATTATTGGGTCTGGAAACTCTTCTGTTGCCGAATGTTCTTTTTTTGCTTTCAGTTGAGTGGATTGAAGGAAACAAAGAGCACGAAATATTTGAACTTGTTAAGCCTTTGAAGTTTTTTCTCGGTATCATGGTAGGTACGTTATTATTTGAAGGGTTCTTGGAAATGAAAAGACAGGTGGTACTTTTTTGCCGTCTTACTTTGTTTTATTAACCAACTTTTTGCAGTCTCAAATTCTTAAAATATTTTAGATTTTTTAACATTCGAGTCATAAACAAGATTTATTTTTAATTTTTGTCAATTTAATGTAAACGGCATTCTTGTGCTTGTTGTTTTCATAAGTAGCGTGCAGAAATTTATTTATATTATTTTTTCAGAAAGTTACAAAAATAGCAAATGGAAAGTTAATAATGAAGCATGATGTCTCTACATATCGTAAAAATGCATTAAAATGTAATACAATATTACTTTAGAATTGGAATAATACCTCAATTCTAGTAATAACATGACTCATCGCAGCACAAAATTCAGAAAAATATGTCACAAAACCTAGATGTTACATAACCGTCTTAATACAGCGCAAAACAATTACCAAGATACAGTCGAGATAGTACTGAACTCTACATCCTTAATCTTAAGAGGAAATAAACAACAAACCCGGTTCCAAGACCACTTTCCTCGACCACGAACGGCTTACAACTGCTCCAATTAGAGTAATACCCTTTACAGTACAACCGGAAAGCAACAGTCAGTCTCCTTGATTCCACCGGTTTATAGCCAAAGCAATGCAAGGAAATGTACTGCAGAAAACCGCTAATTTCGAATTTAGTTCCCTCGCGCAGCGTGCGGGTTGTGTGTGAATTTTATAATAATTCGCGGTTCAAATGGGGGTTAGGTGAGTCAACATACATATTTATTAGAAATTAATTAGTTCTCTGAATATGAGGCAGTGAAACGTAAATAATGTTATGTAGATGGTGGAACTAGGATTTCCAAACGTAAGTATTTGGATTTCGGATCTCTCGTATTTGCGCCTTGGAATTCAAATTATTTGATTAATGAACACTTTATTGATGACGTTCGTTATAAGAATGTTTTTGCAGTGAATTCATATATTTTTTTAATTCAATTAGTGACATACTCGTAGTTTTTATTTGAGAGATTTTATCACTGCATTCGAACAGGTATCTAACTCATAAAATTGTTTAAAATAGCCCCTCATATTACCTAGAAGTAGGTACTACTATTATTTATTCTGTGCTAGAAGTGACATATTTACACACGATCATCAAATCATGTAAGTTTAATTTCATAATAGGTTTCGCTACATTCCACTACATTATGAATAATTCAGTGATTGTGTTTGTACTTACTTACTTAAATGCTAATTCATTAATCACTTCGATGAAAATTGGCTATTTTCACGTCATAACGAGAATACGTACAATAATTAGGCACTGTATAATGTGAGTGGTCTTATAACTGAAAGTGATTTCTTCTAGAAAACTTGTAGGTAATACATCTACTAACGTGTATTAGATAAGTTGCTGATGAAAACTTTGAATTATGACAAAGATATTTATGAAGAAGTCGGTTAAAAACAGTTTGCGGCTAATCGTAAGTTTTCTTTGCCAATAAATATACTTTCTCAAGTATTAATTACTCGCATTATCAAATAATTCTTACTGCAATTTACTTTCTTTAAAATTGTTCCAATAAACACTAATTAGGTACCTGCCCCAAACGAAGTAGCTGACGGCGCTTCAAGCTAAGGTATTTGGCACGTTGTGTAATTGACATAAGTGCGATTTTTCAATGAACATGTGTAGTTTATTGCGCAGGCGATTGTACAGATGATAGCCTATCAAGATTGATAATGTTGTATCTTCTTCATTTTTTTCATGTTCATCTTTTATAACTTTTCCGTGTACTTGCAAAAAACCTACTCTAGCGTCCAATGTGATATTTAAATTGATAAAAAGATCCTTAATATTTATACATAATCATAATTCTACGTTGATCGATTGGTAGCGGCCTGCGTCCAGTGCTTCCCTGCTACCTTTACGATGTCGACGCTGCTACCAATCGATCAACGTGGAGAGCATTAGGGGAGGCCTATATTCAGCAGTGGACGTCCTATGGCTGAAATGATGATGATGAATCACAATTCTACTTCAAACGTCTACGTATACTCGACGATTGTTTTCGACACTCTGAAGTTCGTCCCTGCTGGGACTCGAACCCGTAGCTGGGATTGAAGATTGAAGAAAGCCTTAGGTATTAATATTTCTAGCTATTGCCTGAGCTTTCACCCACGTGAGATGCAGATTGTCAAATAAGTACTTTATTCCGCGTGTATGTGCAATGTGCATGTTTAATAAACAGGATAGGTTTCAGGATAAACAAAAGCCTATGATTTTCCCTGGGTCCATAACAATCTCTAATATCACACAAACAGATTTACTTTCGCATCTTTTTTTTTATCCATGACGAGGAAGCTCTTGGCCTGTATCTCATCTGATGGTAAATGATGATCAAGCCGAAGATGGAAGCGAGCTTCACCCGGAATCCTCAACCACGGAGGAACTGGCTACTTATCTATCCTCTAACTGCCAGAACATAACAATGCTGTTAACATTGTTGTTATGGCGACAGACTTAGGTAAGATGGTGGTAGCTAGCCAGGCGGACGTAGAACAAGCTCTACCACCAACCAAACCGAACAGTAAAATCTGCCCAATTTGTAAGCAGGTGGTCTTACCACTAGACCACAGAGGCGGTTAATCTATAATATTATTTTAGGATTATTAGGTAATTCCCTTTATGTCATTTTGGCTTTCAATCTCATATCAATTACCGATTACCATCAATCTTGTTTAATTATCGCCTGCTTACGATGTAGTCGTCAGCTAATCGATATTGTATTAACTGTATTGACTGTATTAATTAACTACGTAATGTACTTATCAATGAAAGGTACGAATATTACAATAGCAACTATTATAATCTACATAACTTTAAAAATCTATCGTAATATTAACTAAAAATAAAAAATATCTTGAAAACTAATATTTTACTATGATCCAAATTTGATATTAGAGAGATCATGACGAGGCCTATCGGTAGTTGCAGGGTCATCCATTAATTGTTTTTAGAATAAACTGTAAGTATAGATTTAATTTGTAAAGATTCTTAGTACAGTCAACTGCGCATTAGACTGTCATAATAATCATTGCACAATACTTACGCCCGTTTTCAGAAACATTACTGTGAGGTCGCCCAGTGCGCGTGGACGCACAGGTTGACATACGAACCAATTGCAGAGCTTCAATGTTGTGCGTTCGATTTGCTGCTTCACATAAGCAAGCATTGTTTGAGAATACGAGCGTTAATCATTGCACAATACTTAGCACCAATTAGAACTTGTACATCAGATGCCTCAGTGATGAGCTTGATTCAAATCTCTCCTGTTTATAATCTTAGTATAATATAGACTACAACTGGTAGGTATGCTAGGTAGTTTTTGATTAAAGGACATCACAGTAAAGAAATGTTTGGGAAGTGCATAATGCCCTATTGAGGTCTTTGTCAAGTATTGGACGTACTTTGACTGAAATGATGATGATAGTAATATTGGTAACTCAATTTAAGTAACTGTTGTATGCCGTCTTCCGTACCTTATGATTTAGTTTTCAAGCAATAAATTTTGGTCGAAATGCAGCTACACGTGAAAATAACTATTTAATAAAATACAAAAATTATATGATTTAAGATTCAAATTATACTGTTTATTACGAGCATTATTAATATCTGGAATGTTTGTAAACTGTGTTATTGCATTGATTGAAATTTACGAGTATTATGTATCAAGAGACTGGGATTTGAAACTCGTTACACGTAATCAATTTTGTTGTTTATATGTTTCCATTTTTATTAAAATTCCTTTCATGCCAAATAAATTGAAAATGTAATACAATCTGAAACATTTCTTTATTGATAAACTGTCAGACAAAATAGAAATATACCTTAGAACCTTCATCCTTTGAAGCATTTTTAAAATAATAAATAATTGTTTATATCTCTATTCATAAAATAAGAAACATGCGTACCTACTTAAATACAAGGGTCTTATGCTAGTAGTCTTACGCCCATATTCACAAACATTACTATGAGGTCTCACAGTGCGCGTGGATGCATAGGGTGACACATGAACCAATCACAGAGCTCTATTCGACACTTGCTTAAGTAAGCATCGTTTGTGAATACGGGCTTTAGAATAGTTCCTATCACTTGTAAGTGAGAGATTGGTATCTGAAGTAGGTTTCAAAGAAACCTATCACACAGGTCAAAATTTATTAGGTACTTGTTATTATGTCTTACCATTACCCTTGGACAGCAGGTTTATAAGTATTGTCTATGTTTGTCGGCCTTATGATAAGAATTATTAAGGTTCTTTGTGTAGGTAGGTACCCTAGATGGGGCAGAGGGCGTCCACAACAGTCCTCCATTGCGTTCGGTCTTGAGCTTCGCATTTGATTTCGCTCCAAGTCTTGCCAATTTTCTTCGCCTCGTCTGCTACAGTGCAAACATAAGTTGCCCGTTTAAATATTAATGCTACAATTTTTTCTCATCATTTTTATTTGAAACCGAGCTATACAAATTAAATGATAAATTGGATCAATCACAATAGTAGAATTACCGCTCGTAGAAACTTCAGTTACCGCGAAATAATATTGCTCGTATTTACCAGGAAACACACAGTTCGTTAATAATGTGTACCTACCTATAGAAACTGCAGTAACTAAGCCAATAAGGTCAAAATTAGCCCACAACCTGTGCAACCTGGTAAATAGTTTAAATTAATATACTGTGATCAAAGCATTGTATGTGGAACACAAAGTAAATTATTGTTTTGTGATAGGCACTGAGCAAGCTGTTAATAATAAAAATGTATAAGTCAGTTAATACTCAAAATAACGTCATTAACATCTGTTAATGACGTTAATCCGCTCCGCTTTTTATCTAAAAAGCGGACGTTAAAAATGCATGAATCAATTAGGCACGTTAATCATCAAAAACGTTATCATAATTTTATTACGTACTTACTTATTATACCTACCTATTATAGTTACTACAACTTTCTCAGGTTTTCCAACACGACTGCTCTTCTTACTCGATGAGTTCAGCAATCGGCTAACCGAGTTGTTGACACTTATCAACAATAATTTAAAGAGAAATATCCCAGTTCAAAATAACCTGTCCTATATGTTTTCATTTCCAGACTGCTTATTCTATTGGCACTTCTGGTTGGGGTCCTGTACTGCCTCCACCTGCTGGTCAAGGACTACCAAGCTCTGACAGCGCCGAGACTCTTGCGCATGCTGTTCAAAAGGGACACCAACTCTATGAACGAGTCGATCAGCGATTGGGTAAGTATGTTTTTTTTTTATCAACAACGAGGAAGATCTTGGCCTGTATCTCACCTGATGGTAAGTGACGATCAAGCCGAAGGTGGAAGCGAGCTTCACCCGGAATCTTCAACCACGGAGGAACTGGCTATCTTACCTCTAACTGCCGGAACACAACAATGCTGTTAACATTGTTTTTATGGCGACAGACTTAGGTAAGATGGTGGTTAGCTAGCCAGGCGGACTTAGAACAAGCCCTACCACCAGCCAAACCGAACAGAAAAATCTGCCCCCACTGGGAATCGAACCCGGGACCTCTGCGTCTGAAGCAGGTGGACTTACCACTAGACCACAGAGGCGGTTACTGTTCTGTAACTATAAAATACTGGCTACTCTACTACTCTAGTGTATACTAAGGCAGAGTTGCACCATCATACTTTGACTTGAACAAACGTCAAAAATCTGTCAAACTCCATACAAAAGCTCCGGTTATTGTTAAAGTTACGGTGAGAGTAAGTTGATGCAACTCAGTCTAACACCCGTATTCACAAACGATACTTACCTATGTGAAGCAGCAACGCTATGCGAAATGTGACATTTCTCAATGCGTTCCGTATGGCAAGCCTTTCAATTCATAAACAATACTTAAACGACCCTTGACTATGCAAAATCAGAATGTTGAATAGAGCTCTGTGATTGGTTCGCTTATGTTACGCACTTCACTCCGCTAACTGACATTCCTGTCATTCAAACGGTGCAACGGTTTTATGTGATAATATTTTGTGGATTTGTGAATTTAATAAATATGAATTAGACTACAACTATCAGAGGTGGAATTGTGTAAAGCAATCGTAATCATTTGACAGTTCATAACGTACGATAAAGTCAGTTAAACAAAGCGTTTGACAGAATAATCGTACGTTATGAACTGTCAAATGATAACGATTGCTTTACACAATTCCACCTCAGGTTAGTATGAATACTTCGATTTCATTGTTTATTTTCAATCAACAATAAAAATAAAAATAGTGAAAATCATTATTTTTCAGATCAAAAAAGCTGCCGTTTTCTTCTTTCGAAAGAGAGCTGATTGTAGCTATAATAAGAGAACGACCTATTATTGAAGACAATCATATTATTATCATCTCTAAAATATCGAGTTGAAGAAGCAAGCCTGGGAAAATCTAACAGTGGCTTACAATCCTCAACCATATTTTATGTTTCACAAAGGCTCACACATCAACTGAAAAGCTGCTGGAATAATTTAAAGACCCAAAGAATATAGAACTTTTTCAGAAATCAATCAAACGTTCTCAACACCCACTAGTAAGTAATGTTTATAAAATATAATAGGTAGATTTATGACGAATAACTAAGCAGAGTATACTCATAGAAGTTAAATTCATAATTTGCTTTTCAGGTAGCAAGAAATTAAGATTAGTACTAGCAAGAATTAAGATTAAGACAGAAACAAGAATCAAACGCACCACTTTGAATATACAACAAGACCAGGCTTTGCACGAGTTGGGGCTACAAAGAGAAAAAAAAATGATAGCAAGAGAAAATAATTTGTTAGATAGTTAGAACATGAAAAAAAGATTAATGATTTACAAATACATTAATTTAAATTAGACATTGAAAATTGATGAAAATAAAACTTCATAAATAATTTTATGTTTTATTTGCCTGCTGATACATAGGCACTGGTAGGCCTCTCGCAGTTAATATCCTCAAGTTTTCTTTTATATGAAAAGTACCCCATCTTTGGAAAACCTAAACTAAATTCGTTTGAATTGTAATAATCAAAGGGATTTTGGGAATCCCGTATCACTTTTCTGGTACTTATTCCACTTTGCTCATTGATATAATTATCAAATTAGTCTTCACTACTGTTTATTTATTGTAAGATGATATTAATCGAAAACAACCATAAATAAAGCAAACAAACCTCAAAAACGAGAATAACCTAAAAATTTTGACGTAAATAGACACTATGCGTTGCGTAATACAGCTCCCTGGCTACCTTAGCTTTGCGTTCATTCTAAGGGACACATAGTGCTTGTCACCACTGAAGTATCGTCTATGAATAGGTTTTTGGGACCCTGTGCGTCCACGCGCACTATGAGGCCTCAAAGTAATGTTTGTGAATACGGGTGTAAGTATTATGGCAGCTGCTTAGCAATATTCCATGTAAGGTATGTACAGTCAGCGTCAAATAGTTCCTGACACCCAAAGTATTAGCCAATAAGTTTGCAACACGTTTTTGTTACAATTAGAATAAGTTTGCGTTGTCAACTTTTTGGCCACTTTGGGTGTGACGAACTATTTGACGCTGCCTGTACATGCTTTGGGTTATTGTACAGTTATGTCTTTTGTTTTTGTATTGTGTTACTTATTCCGACATTGTTAAGTTAGTGTAACGATAGAGATGAATCTTCTCTCATCCCCTTCACATAATACTCGTCTAAAAGTTGTCTACATATTTTTCCTAACGATGATTTTCTTTTCAATTTATGAAGTGTAGTGCCTAAAATAATAAGAAATGGAACGCGAAAATTTAAAATCTTAAGTGTAGTGACCATATGTAATTTCCTATGCAAAAAATAATAAAAACTTTTTTTTTTATTCAGTTAACTTGATACTATGTAAGCTGGGTTACCTGTAATTAATTAAAAACTATCTCTAACAACGTACACGTTGATCAATTAAAACGCGCTGCAAAAATATAACAATCACTTCAAACTATTCGGTGTTTTATTTCATCGTTATTTTCTGGTTATTCGTACAATAAGAGAAAACAATTCCAATTTGATTCCCACATTAGATTGTATGTACCTAACCACATAATACTCGTAATAACCCGCTGCATCACTTCCATGTTATCTAATAAATGCTTTATCTTATAAATAAAGGAATATTCTCTAAGCAAAAGCAACACATGTCACTTAAGAAAAGTGTATGATAAAGCATAATATTCACAATCCTACGCGTATTGTATTTACAGAGATAATATATATAGTATATTTTCGTTGTCTTTCCTGCTTGAACAATTTCAATTATATTTCGGCATATTAAAGCTAAACACCGACATAAATAAATCTTTGCCTTAATAAAAATGTAACAAAATTCTTCTCTAAATAACATTTTTCAAAAACCTTGACAACCGAGCTTCATTCTTTTGAGAAAATGATCTTAATAGCAAAATTACCAATCATTATGGTACAGGTCAATTTTCTTGAAACAGGAAGAAAACTAATTATTTTTCCAAGAAAACATTTTGCCCGGTAAACCACTATGACCTAAATTTAGTCGAGATCATTAAAGTAATTTTTAAAACTCGGTAACAAAAAAAGTAAACAAAATATTATTGCTCAATTTCTCTGAGTTTAAAAATAACTATTTTCCGTGATACATAGGTCACGATAGGAAACAAAACTGCGTAGGCATTCTAAATCAACGACTACTTGTTTAAAAATAAGACATTAAAATAAGTGAATCTATAAATAATAAGTTTTAGAATACAGTAGCTCCCTAAACATTGAAAATTGAACCAACTACAGTTAGGCTTGTATTTTCATTTTCAGCTGTGAGCATCAATTAAAAACTTCCATGGCTTGTATACTAACAGGCCATTTTGAATTTCATTATGATTTTGTAGTCCAATTGAACCAAAATGTTATCGAGAGACGGCTACTGAAAGAGTAGAGCTGTAAAGTCAGTGTCAAATAGTTTATGACATCCAAAGTACCTAGCCAATAAGTTCGCTACGTCTTTGTCATAATTGGAATAAGGTTGCGTTATCAACCACTTTGAGTGTCGTGAACTATGACTGTACAGATACTAGCGCATCAAGCTGTAGGGTTCTTATGTAGTTGTGTTCAAAAATGTTTAGTGTGTATAGGCCTTTTGTTTTGGAAATAATTCATCTTCCATCCTCCTTCCATTATCGGGGAACCAGACGCAGGTTAGCGTACCCGGGTTACCTACGTGAGTGCGACAAACGTTACATCGAATTTTACCATACCATCCCTATATTGTTGACATTCCACCAGCTCGCACTAAGCGTTTCGATGACTCTTTTTTAATGCGAACAGCTAGGGACTGGAATTCGATGCCTGATGCTGTCTTTCCTGAAGACAGCATCAGGCATCGAATCCGGGCCTTTTCAAGGCGAGAGTAGAAATAGGCACTTACAGGGCAGATAATATTATATATCATCCTAGACTGCATCCCACTTAATATCAGGTGCGATTGTGGTCAAATACCTGCGTTGTTATGCATAAAAATGTAAAAATGATTTTTTCTTGTTTTTAGAGCCCCCACGTGCGATGGCGAATGATTCTGCACCATGACCCCATACAATGCGCTCGGTATCTGTACTGCGAGCTGGGAGCCACGAGCAACAAACACACCGAACTGCAACACGGCTTTGTGTATATGCTGACGTAAGTCTTGTACTATGCATTATGTAGGGCAGTTATGTACCATCCTAGACTCCATCTCACTTAACACCAGGTGCAATTGCGGTCAAATACCTGCCTTGTCTTGTTTAAAAAAAACTATTCATAGAGAAAATAGGTAGATATTTTTACCATATGTGTCTAAAACATACATAATCCCTAATTAAAGAAACATAGGTAGAATATACTTTAGCATGATATCTGTGCCTTAGACTTTAGGTAGTTAAACAAGAAAACCGGTTTTAATATTATTTAAAAAAATCATAATTTCCTACCTGTCATGTTATAGTAATGAAATTGTTACTTCAAAATACTTTTTTCCTCTGACATTGACTTCGGAAAATTCTGCTGGATAACTAATTAAAAATGGAAAGTTAATTGAAAGTAATGAATCCGTCATTCATTTCAATCAATCATATTTAGTCGTAATCATCGTTTAATCCGAGGATATGAACGGACAGAAAATATTTTTTACAGTCGGCGAAAATAAAATTATCGTGTCATTTTAATATTTTTCTAAAAACTGAAAAACGTATTTTTACTTTAAAGTTTATTCTTCAATGGCTTCAATAAAATAATATTTTTAGCACACTTTCTCGTAAAGCCGCTCTTCTTTCATGATTTTAGATTTTTGTTTCTGCTGTGTTTTAAAGGAACCCTATTGATGCTCAGATAATGGTTGTAATTTTGATTTTACAGATTTTCTCGAAGCAACCTTGGCACATTTAATAATTTTCCTTTTCGTCTTCATTAATATTTCATCTTAAATGTTTAATTTTTAATTACGATGTCCAGTGACACAATTTTTGGAAATACTTCAATTAATTTTAAGCTTTGCTCGGAATAAAATTAAATTCAGAATTGTTAAGCAGGGCCCTTGCCTTGATGTAAAAATCATGTAATCAATGATTTATGAGGGGTTTAATTAAGGACGATCCACACATTACCGGACAAGGGCCGCTCGAACCTTCGTTTCTACCCAGTTGTCTTTGTTAAGATCTCGTTCGGTAGATTGATTGATGAACCGTTAACATTGCTTAAACAAATTAAGGACACACTCGTGTGGGTTCGGGCTCCTTATAAAATGGTAGTTGTCGAACCAAGGTATAATGCTGTTTACACACCAAACTCGCCAACGCGCCAACATGAGTCGTTGACTTTTGACATAATATTGTCAATGTAATAGAAAGTACCTACCAGTTGTCAAAAAAAAAAGCCGTCGACACCAAACCCACGGCTGTCGGCGGGCTTGGTGTGTAGAGTCATGAAAATCACTCGGTAACTGATCTGGGGGCACGGCAGTGCCCCCGCCAAGTCGAGCGCGAAGCAAACACTGCCCTACCATCCTTTACTGGAACCATTTCGCCGCATTTTCAGGCCTCTATTTGAGAACCTCTGGATAAGACCAGAACGCAGAAATTTTTGTCATCTAGTAAGCTATAATCACATACTTAAAATCCAAAATCCATCCAAGTCACACAACATTAACTATAATAATAAAGAAATCGCAGTAAGGAACCATAGACTTGGCACGACTTTGTCTAGATTTCATTACTTTTTAGAGATAAACAGGCAGCTCCATCGAGACTTGGCTAATTTTTTACAGAATGTTTTTGGTGGGATTTATTTTTACGAGTATGTTTAATGTAGTTATGATACGGCAGTTGATGATTTCTGATTAAAAATCTGTCCTTTTAGTCACTCTCATCGGAGAAATGTACACAGTTTTGTTACCCTGGTGCTCAGAATTCTGTATTCTGAGCCCTGGTGACGCATTACGTATGCATACCTAGCTAGTGCATTACATAATTTTACCAGTTTGCAGGCAATCCATAATAATATTGTAATGCGAATGAAACTCTGTGGGTCTGTTACGCTATGTTTTTTGGAGAAGTAGATACAGTCAACATAATATAAGCACAAATTGTACCTATTTTAACTACGTAACATGCCACTATGTTCGTTCTTAGGTAAAAGCGATAGCACATCAGCCTACCCATTTTTATGTCTGTACATTTATTGTTATTTTTAAGGGACGAAATTTTCATGTTAGCAATTACGTATGGTAAAATTCATTTCTATGCCAATAATATTTGGAAGGACTTGTGCGTGATACTTAACTCGTTACTTTCTATGATAAGCCAAAATTCACTCAAGCTAACCCATGACCAAATCCAGTGCATAAGGATGTCGTAGGTATCGAGCTACTTTATACTACTTCAATGTTTTTAAAACGTCTTTTTATTCCAGCTTGAACCCGAAAGAAGTCGACAGGACATCCCGCGACGTGTTCATCCAGGCGTACAACTACGGTGTCAAGCACCAAAATCCGGGACACTGCAGGAACGAATACCCGTATTGCCCGTTTGACTATTCCCTGCTATTCCAACTAATCGATTATTTACTCCATCAGAAAGACTGATAGGTTTTTGTTGAAATCTTGAGTGTAAAAGTAGTTGAGAAGAATCGAAATATTGACGTGACTGACATAAATCTTAATCAAATTGATACATTTTAATAACATTTGCTAGTTGCAATATTTATTAAATGTCCGTCACGTCGCTTGTTTATTCTACCTACCTGTGACATATTTCTGTAAATATTTAATGCAATATTCTATAAAAAAAATTAACTTACTAGTTACTTACGCACTTGTTATGTGGTCATAAATCTAGATATCGAAGACGAAATGAGTGTTTAAAAAAATATCTTCAAGTACTTAAATACACAAAGAATATTTTCATTTATCTGCTCATTTGGAACTCTGAACCATATGCCTTCCTTCGTCCTGTGGCTGAAATTTATTTAGGTACATTAATATTACATAACTTTATATTTTCCATGTCCAGTTACTTATATGTATACGTAGAGCCTCTCTATTTTTGTTATTGTAAGCGAACGTTAGAGATATGTTATTTGATTGGTTAGGTTCATTGTTTATCTTTTTCTTGTGCAAAGCGAAGGCAAACAAACAATAACCCTTTAAATGTAAACAAAACAAGAATAACTGAAAGTATGAGCAGGTAGCATTCAGTTTTAGCAATAATTTATAATTATAACCACGATAGCCGAACGGTGAAGGGGTCGGTGTGGCCGACTCGAGATACGAGGAACGCGGGTTCGAATCCCACCGCCGCTCGACTATTGTGGTGAGCCCACTCGTAACACAAGCTTATTTAGAAAAATCCTAATAATTCCTTTGATGTTAAAGGATTTGCCACACTGGGTACGTTCTGCGGTCAAAGTGAACGCAGTCCGCATTATGTATATGAACAACATAATTGTCGGTCAGGGCAACGGTCTGCGGTCTGGGTAATACAGTCTGTCAGTGATCGTGAAAAGGCAATCTGTCATCGGCGCGGTTTGCGTTCTTTCCTCGTGCCGCAAGGTCAGGCTGCATCAATACGACATGTAGGATTGTAGGTATGTTTATAGATCGTGCAAGGTTGGATTATTATCGGGGGCTTGGTGACCGGACGTCGCGACGGAGGACGTCCACCCACAAGGTGGACCGATGCCTCATAAAAGTAGCGGGAAGGCGCTGGATGCAGGCCGCCACCAACCGGCCATTGTGGAAATCATTGGGCGAGGTCTATGCTCAGCAGTGGACGTCCTATGGCTGAGATGATGATGATGATGATGCGGGCTGCGTTCACTTTGACCTGACCGCAGCCCGCAGATCGTATCCAGCGTGACAAATCCTTTACGTTTTTATTTTATGAGGCCCCGTTTCCATCATAGCGGAGCGGAGAGGAGACGAGAGATGTTTGTTTTGAATAACCAATCAGGTTCTTTTAACCGATGCTGAGCGGCGAAGTGATGTGGAAATAATGAAATCAGTTCGTTTATTCAAAACACATTCTCCTCTTTTCTTAGCTTTAGTGGAAACCGGACTTATGTGGCATAATAATATATTATTTTTAATACATTTTTAATGTTACCGTTCGAGAATTGTTATTTAGTAACTAAAATTACGTATTAAAATGATACCAAATTTGTTATTTCTAAGGTCTATACTTGTCCCAAATGGGCCGTTTGTTAAAATGTATACCAAGCACGAAATTGTAGAGATTTCACAAATAAGAAACACAATAAAGTGTCTTGATTTGATATTTGATTTCTCTTCTAATTAAGTTAGCGTTGCTGAGAATGTATGTGTAAATGAATATGTTGTTAATTTGTGCCTACAATTTAGATTTCTAACTTTACTATTATAGTGAACGCGTTCATTGGTGCGTCATGTTACTATTGAAACTACATTTCAGCGAATTTCATTTGTGCGAATTTAATATAGCTCCAATAGCTCTTTTCAGGCAGTTAAATATTCTTCATTCTAATATTGGTATTATTGCTTCATTTCAATAGGTCTTCTCAAGGAGACTGATTACGGTTTGTGATTTTTTAAATATTATTAATAAATAACATTTAATTTTGTTAACCTTGTTAAATGAGTTTTGTTTTGACATTCCACTTTTGTTTTCGGTAACTTAACAACTTAACACAATAATTAATACAAAATTTACCTACAACTTAGTAGTAGAGATGAGCCTTTTATGTAAAGGGTCGGTTTGAGAGTTACCTAAAACAATGGTGCCAGTTATTCTAGTCTAATGTTATGTTCCCAAATAATTCTTAAATAAATAATTGTTTAATCCTTTACTTATTTTTTAATTGTACCTCTACCGAACCGTATCATGAAATACTTGCCTACCTACTTCAATGAAAGTGATATCTGCAATTTATCATTTACTACCTACCGAATAATATAGGGATCATAATACGTGTAATATAGCATACTACCATTGGGGAGACTTAAAAATACAGTTGTCATAAAACTGTCCTATAAATTCTGCCTCGATACAAAATAGTCACACACAGCTAATATTCTAATATAAAAGCTACTAATAAATTACATAGGTAGGTACAAAAGACAAAACTTTTTGCTTCGATAGTAATAATAAATCAAAGTCGACCTATGGAGACCATACAAAATAATAATTGCAAATACATCATAAAGTGATTCAACAAAACGGAACAACCTTTTGCCATCCCGTAAATCGCTGCACCGCAAAACATTTTCCTGTTCTTATTTTTCCGGCAAACACGAGTCCTCGTGTCAAATCGGGGCAGCATCAACTCATTCTGCAACGAAACACTACCCGTTCCATTCACGTCCATGTCCTATCTTTCAAATCGATTCCTCAGCCGAAAGTTCACCACACTCAATAACCATTTGAATATAAAGTGGGCCATCGAAATTGATTGAAAAAAACACCCGCGCAAGTCTCCATAGCTGTAATGGACGAAAGAAGTTATGAATCACCGTTTTTATTTTTTCCCGCGACTGTTTCTTGGATGTAACGGCTGTAACGACAGCATATATTTTGCTGTGGAACTCCTTACGACTTATTTCAAGCAACGTTAACATGGCTGCATAACATCACATCCATTCAGCGGTGTTAAGGATTTTGTTCATCAAATAAAGAGATTTGGGGAACTGGGAATAATTCTCGGAGTTTTGTGATTTTTTTGAGAAACGTTTCCGTAAACATTTACTGCCTATCAAATATTTTCTTCGAAGAGATTAAAGAAAAAGACGAGGATATCCGTGAAATAATAATTCTAGGTAAATATATTTTCACCTCACATAAATGCGATTTACCACATGGACTAATTAAAACCTTTCCGCAGTACGGATATGGAATTAGAATACGATTCACAACTCTTGGAACGCACCCGATCCGTATCACATGAAAGGGTGGATTGAACAAAGAGATATTAACGTGAAGAGAACGATAATGAAGGAATTTTGGTAGCAATAAGAGCTTAAGTACCTATAGACCTGATCTAATAGGAATCCATGGAAGAGACCTAGTTGACGTCAACCGGTACGACTCCACGAAATCTGTTTTATTCTTAAAACCGTTAGAGCCAAAGCACACGATGCGTTGCGGCAGCGGTGCGACACCGGAGAAGTTTCGCTTCATCTTCATTAGGGATGTTGCGAATATTCGCATCCGCATCCGCATATGCGGAATATTCGCATTGATTTTGACATTCGCATCCGCATCCGCATCCGCGGATGTGGAAAAAAGTGGATCCGCAACATCCCTAATCTTCATCACAGAAAATATCTGTGGCGGGCACACGAGCGGTGCGGCTCCGAGTCGCGCGAAACTGCGAAATCTTGGCGGTGCGGCGCCGCAACGCATCGTGTGCTTTGGCTCTTACTGACTGACAAACCAGCAACACAAACCACTGATTGGATAGCACTGAAATAAAGCTCCATCTGGTTTCTATCTATGCAAATAAAATTAAAAATATTGACCGACTCGATGATAAATGAAGACTGCGATCCACTAGACTGCGACTATAAGGCTATGATCAACTCCACACACATAGCTATAGGTAAAATTTAAATCATTGGCATCCTTATAAGACTCTACTCATGATACATAGTACATTTCCCAAATATGAGAAAAATCTAATGAGTTAAAATTTTTAAACAACCTGTGTAACCTTTAAATGCTTTGCAATATTAATCTAGTTAAACTGAAACCGAGCAGATAACGTTAGAAGTCTGAAATTCTTACAATGAAGCTCGTATTTTGCAATTTTCCGTAATTAGTTACTCTACTTTGTCTTAAGATAATCCGAACCGCCGTAATTAAACTATTGTTTGAAATTGTTTCGAGAAAATATTAGTAAGTCTATGCCTTTATTCAAATATAATACTTATAAAATATAAATAAGTACTCCGATATGGTTTTAATTACAAAAACATACGAACAGATAGCCTTGAGACAAATGATCAATTATTATCATGCTAAAGAATATTTTGAAAGGATGATGGGCACTTTTCTATGGAATCTGGGCGTAAAACCAACAGAAATGTAACTACTATTATTTGTTAGGACTTAATATCAGAAATATATTGTCATATAAATAACTACCAAAAACTCCCGGGTTTGCTTGGAAATTGACATAATGTGAAATAGTAATAGGTGCTTTATTGCGCAAATCAAAAATATTATTAATTAATATACTTATCTACTTACATTTTAAATACATTAAGTTATTTATCCATTATTATGTCCAACAGTTCAGGAGTGGGGCCAACAAATGGTATATTTAAATCATGTTCTACATTATAAGCGTAGGACCATACCTAGGTACCATTTAGAGAAATGACATGAACACAGTCATGTTTCAATGGGTTTCTACCAGTTAAGTTGTAGTGTTTTCGCATAATCGATCACGGATCGATTATTAATCGATATTGCCAAATAACGATTTATCGATTAACAATTCGGTTAATCGATTTTATTGATTACCATCATTACTATCATTTGATTGTTACTTAATTCAATTCTTTATTTTCAGCAATATAATCGATTATTGCAATCGAATAATCGATTATGATTTATTCGGTATACATACTTACTAAATCGATAGAATCGATAGTAAGACTCTCAATATGATCGATAAAAGCAATCTAATTGACCTAATACTATTTTTATTACCCTAATGTGATGTGAAATACTATGGAAACTTTGCATATTCAACGACCTCTATCTCCGTATCCCCGCGTATTTCAGGATTGTTGTCATACTATGAAATGAAGTACTAGTATTAAGCTTTAATTTAGTATACTTTTTGTTTCTGTTGGTTTAACGCCCAATATGCCCATCATCCTTTAATCGAACTCAATCCAAGGCAAACTCTTTACAGAGTGACGAAGAATTTCTTGAGTACTTATAAAATAAATTAGCAATTTATGGTTAGTAGATATTTCGCTTTTTGCTTTCAATATCGTTAATAACATTTATTTTTAGACTAGACACTGAATCTAATAATAAAATTGACTATCAATTTGTGTGCTCCATCCATAAAATGGTTTGTAGCGAGTTAATGAACATTGAAAATTACATTTTTACCTCTTCGTTCATATTTAAGCGTCCCGCTCATAATGACCGCCAGTTAAAATGCATTTTTAATCAATTGATTAGTAACTTTTGAACGGTTCTGAATGTGGTATGAAATTATGTAATATTAACGGGACTTAATCATGTATTTTGGTTGTTGTTTGTTTAATTTTTTAATTTAATTTTTATAACATTCATCTGATATACAATAATCAAAGATACAAAAAGCAATTATTGTTGTAAAGAGTAACAATAGACAAATAAATCCGTTATTTTACCAGTTTTGTGATCCGTAGATAACTAATAGTCAAAGTGTGCTCTAATGGTTAAATATCCCACCAAAAATACACTAAAGTAATGGCGAAACCTTGCTAAGATTCATTGTTGTGTTTGTTTTCATAAAAAGAACAGCTGAAAGCCAAAAAACTAAGCCTAAGTAATAATAAAACCTACATAATAATGTTTTCAAAAAACGTTACATCTACATACTTAGCCTAATACAGCCAAAACCCAGACACCGTTAAGGTTATTATTTTGTTTGTAGAAGCGGAAAATGTGTACACAAGCGTAAATTCAATAATGGCTTGAATAACAAAACTCAAGGCTCGACTTTATTACAACATATTTCACTTCATAAAAGATAACGAGCCTATTTTGTTCATAAAACTATCTCTCACTTAAGGGTCTGTCCTGACAAACGTAAAAGCAATCTTCGCTTACCTCAAGAAACTGATCTTCAATTTTTATATTCCAAAAACGCTGATAGGGTGTAAGCAAAGATCATTTATCCTTGTCAAATGTAGCGACAGAGCCGCGAATTTCGCTTTCTTGCTCAGGAAATCCTGAATAAGCAATAAACAATACCGTATTTATGGTGGCAAGTAGGCAAGAAAGAATTACCTCGCAGATATTTCTATTTCTGTACTTTAGTACGTTAATTGGGTATGAAACAAAATTATATCAGTCGTATATTTTTTTTAAATAATCCAATAAGGTTTCATTTTCATGTTTTATTCAGTTTTCAGCACATGAATGCTCTGTTCTACGGTTAAATTCGCTTTGCCTAATTTATAGAGTCACTTAAAGAATTAAATTTCAATAAAAGAATGGAAAAGAAAGATATTATTAAAAAATTGATTACATAGCATAGCATTTATCTGTCGGAAAACAGAATTAATGAAGGGAAATAAATACCTCGTCAATTTGTGCTGCATTTCCTTTTAAAAACACATTGAGCTTTATAACTTGTGTGGCTACTGCCTTAATTGGACATCTCAAATTTAAAAGCATTGTTTGCCTTTAATAAAATATACCTACCTCAATATTTTAGTATCTAAACAAAAAGGTTTTTGACGTCGGCACAGTCTGGGCATAAATCATAAGCAAGGTTATTACGAAAATATTTTTTCATCAAACTTATTATTAACTCTGTAGCAGAAAATTTGCCTGTTACAAAAAGCATAACTGCATTATTATTTTATAACGTAATTACAAGGCCTTCTCTCGGGTTAAGGCGCCTCCACGAGCCGGTCTATTCCAAGCTTCAGACTCCATTTTGTCGAGTAAGAGCAGTTTTTTAGGGTTCTGTACCTCAAGAAGAAAAAACGATTTTTTTTCACAAATTTAATGAACAGCATAAAAATAGAGAAAGAAAGAAACGAAGAAAAAAATCTGTGTCACACACTCGTAATTTACAAATTACATTACATAGGTAGATACCTACACCATGATACTAAAAAGGTATAAAGTGTTACTATAGGGGTCACTTAAAAAGGGGGTAAAATTAGGGATTGATGGTGAAAATGGGCATAACTTAACCAAATAAAAGTTTATTAATTTGAAGATCGTGAAACTTGTGAATCGAGAATGTTATAATAATAAATTTAAATACGCCCTCATATTCATGAATTCATCTCGAATGTCGACATGTCAGAAGCTATTGTGCCAGCTTTATTAACTTCAAAATATTGTTAGAAAATTCCAATTTTGAGCCACATGATATTCAGCGCATAACCAAAACAATAGAGTTTAATTTCAATTTAGGTGGAATTAAATATTAGTATGGTAACGTGATCTATGAGATTATGGCTGAGTTGCACCACCTAACATTAACCGTAACTATTACGGTAACCGGTGCCTTTTGTATGGAGTGTGACAGATTTTTGACGCTCGTTAAAGTTGAAGTAAGATGGTGTAACCCAGCCTATGAGTTTATTCTAGCAACTGTACCAGTTTTCGGAAAATTTGAAAAGATTAGGAGATAATTAAGAAGAAAACGTAGTTTGTCTTACACCATACGCAGTATTATCGGTATCCTTCCGTTTGGCCAAATTACTTTTCGCCAAATTTCACTTCGCAAACAACTTATCGCCAAAGTTTCATTTTCCAAATGAACTTTTAGCAACTGTACTTTTGGCAACTAATTCATTTGGTCAAATTATCATTTGGCAATATTTTACTTGGCAAATGTTTATATAGCAAATGTTTTATTTCGCCAAATATTATATCCCATATTTTTGTTTGGTCAAATTGACACTTCACATACTTACCCACCGTTACCCACAAATCAAATCATATGGCACATGATCGTGGTTTCACAAGAATTTTGTGTAAAACAAAGAGATTGCAGAAAATAGTATGATTGCAGAAAGTAGGTATTGCAGAAAATGTAGGTTAGGTTAGGTTAGAACAGTGACCCTTAACGCGCGAAAGCGAGCGAAGCGTGCCGCGGCAGCGGCCGCCGAGCGCTAGAATCACCTCTATTGTTAATTAATCATTTGTAAAATATTGAAATATGAAAATTAATCCCACTAAACAAAATAATAACCACAAACTAATTTTTATTCCATTCAATGCACCAATCAAATTGTTTTGTAAATAGTTTATCGTGAAATATTTTTGCCAAATGAAACATTTGGCAAAACATACTTTGTTAAACAATAATTTGCTAAACAATCATCAACATCAACAGCCCTTTACAGTCCACTGCTGGACTAGCCTCCTCCACTATGGTGGAGGGTTTTGCCATAATCTCCACGCTAAACAATAATATGCCAAAAACGACATTTGCGAATTAAAAGTTTGCAGCACTTGCCAAATGTTGGTCTCGAAGCGCTGGTAGGGTAAAAAGATTATGAGACATGTAGAGGCTCCTTAAGAGCAAAATGACGATTTGTAAGAACTATTTATTAGTCTAAACAAATAAAGAAATTTTGACTTTTTTTTTTTGCAATAAGTTGTTTTGCCAAGTGAGAATTTGCCAAATGAAAATTTGCGAAACGTTGTTTGCGATGTGATAATTTGGGAAACGTTTTTTGGCCAAACATTAGTAATCCAGTATTATCAGTATTATCACTTGTTGGTTTCCACAAAGTTGGTCCTACCCAATTAATCGGCTGCTGAATACAAATTCAAGGCCCAGTTAAGTCGTGGTTTTCGCATGCCTTTTGAATTTGATAAACATAGGTACTTTACTGAAACGTGGTTGATATTGTCATGTAAAAATCATATTATTATTTAATACGTTTTCCAATTTAGGCAACACTCTTTTCGCCAAGACCTTCGTTATAAATGTCTTTGCCTTTCTTTATAAATGTGATTCTAACTACCAGCACTCTCTAAAATATACATTAATTTGTAATTTCAGCTTTGGTAATTTCAGCTGGAGACAAAAAAAATCGTTTAACAATGTAAATGAACATGAAAATAATTATGCTAATAAAAAGATGCTCCTGTAGTTTGAAAAAGTTATAAACTATCAAACCGATACGCGATTTCAAAGACTATTCACTGTTGTCTACACATCATTCTAAACTGTGACACTTTATGTAAGTTTCAATAATGCTATTTTGCAACATACATGCCTCGGACAAACGATCCAGCTAGGTAGGTCCAATTTTGAGAAGGAGGTCAATCGTCGAATCCAACTCGGCTGGGCAGCGTTCGGGAAACTACGGAACATCTTTTCGTCCAAAATACCTCAGTGCCTGAAGACGAAAGTCTACAACCAATGTGTGTTACCAGTCATAACTTATGGCTCGAAAACGTGGCCTCTCACTATAGGCCTTATACAGAAGCTCAAAGTTGCACAGCGTGCTATGGAGAGGGCTATGCTTGGTGTTTCTTTGCGAGATCGAATCAGAAATAAGGAAATCCGTAAACGAACTAAAGTCGCTGACATAGCCCGACGGATTAGCAAGTTGAAGTGGCAATGGGCAGGGCACATAGTACGCAGAACTGACGGCCTATGGGAATGGAGGCCGCGTACCGGAAAACGCAGCATAAGACGTCCACCTACAAGGTGGACCGACGACATCGTAAAGGTAGCAGGGAAGCGCTGGACGCAGGCCGCTACCAATCGATCAACGTGGAAAGCATTGGGGGAGGCCTATGTTCAGCAGTGGACGTCCTATGGCTGAAATGATGATGATGATGATTTTGCCACAAAACGTATGTCTTGTATATTCTGACGTGCCTTTGTCTGTACAACTGAATGTAACAGAATATCATTCACTGACGTAAAAGCCTAGGCTTCGTAAGGGAATCAGGTGCGGTTTGCGGTTCGCACGCTTTACATGCATAAAATATGCGGAATGGGGTTGAATATATGCCGATGTAAGTAATATTTTTAAGTGACTTTTACAAAATATACTTATTACTAATAATGAAATTTACTACATGAAACTTTTGAAATGATAGTTATTATAGAGGTTGTTAAGTTCTGTTTAAAGCGAAAAGCAATATCAGATAATTTATTCGTTTCTTTCTTGTGGGTGATTACGACTATGTTCCTACGCTGTTCAATCTATGAGAATCCATGTCCAATCAATAACAATAACCGGTGCTTTTTGTATGAAGTTCGACAGATTTGTGACGTTTGTTAAAGCTAAAGTAAGTTTAACCTGACTTTAACAGTAACTATCATGATAACCGGTGTTTTTTGTATGGAGTTTGACAGACTTTTGACGTTTGTCAAAGTTAAAGTAAGATGGTGCAACCCACCCTTAGTGTAAAATTTTATACGTCAATGGCTTACGTGGGTAGCAATGAGAACGCATCATGTTTAGGTGAAAATACTAACTTCCCTTAAAAAGTTATTGGATTGTTGTATATCATAGTCTGAAGATTTACTTAATGAATGGCAAAAAAGATGGGATACGTCAGTCAAAGGACGTCACTTATATAAATTCTTCCCGAATGTACGCGAACATCTAACTAGGCGATGGTTAGAAATCGACCATTGCTCGTCGCAGTTCCTCACGGGACATGGCAACTTTAAACATAAACTTCACGAATTCAAACTAGTTCCGTCTCCTTTTTGCGAGTGTTCCACTGATGATGTCAGTCATGAGCAGTCTGCCCATCATATCTTGTGATGTTATGCTTAATTCAATACAACATACATCTGTTTCCGCAATTTATTACACCGATCTTGTCGCGACAAGGAAAAATTTCCGTGCTTTTAAGCGATTTTGTGAAAAATATTATTGGCAGGTAGTTGCTAATTGCTCATAAGATAGGCCCCCTTAATTTAATTTATTGTCCGTGGTGCATAATCTTTTTCTTAAAGGTTTTAAACCTTTGTTTGTCACCTGTCATCCGCTTTGCAATGGAGGGAAGTCGAACCTTAATTTCGAACTCCTCTTATGTTCTTCTGATTAATTTCGTTGCGGGTCCAATGACAGTTTAACTTTCCCCCGGGACAAACTTGACCTTCATTGGTTGGGTGTTTGTGGCGGTCAAGCTGTAGATCCTGGCTACACAGGAGTTGCAGTGGTGGGAACGAGAGGTGGGAATAGTCCCGTAGTCTGTATTACCTATTTTCACCATGTGCCAAGTTTCATAGGCAGAAGAATCATTCGGAAGTCTCCATACAACGAAACTCCTCGTTGATCAGACTAATAATTATTATGCATTACGAGGCATGTCATTTTATAAGTACTTAGATGGTAATATACCTTCGAAATGTCGGTAAGACTCTTACAAACTCTCAAACAAAGTTTGTTGGAACCAGGAGACTAATTAATATGTATGCAAAGATATGAAAGTTGTAATATTAATTACGGGTTTTATACTGTGCTCTTAAATTGGTATTAACCCAAATTTATTGAGGTGGAAAGCGTAGAGCCTCAAATTCCTGAAAGAGGGAATCCAAATCGTGAAAAATAGAGCGATTTAAATAATATTTCATAAATTAATTCTGGTACAGATTATTAAGAAAAGTATTTTTGTAAGAACTAAACTATAGGCTACACTGTTTGTTTTCTGAATACAACAAAATAAAATAAAATAAACATGAAATCAATAATCATCACTTTAGTTAGGTACACATATTTATTTATAACAAAATAAGTAATCTAATCAAATCAATCCTACTTAATATTATAAATGCGAAAGTTTGTGTGGATGTCTGGATGTCTGGATGTTTGTTACTCTTTCACGCAAAACTACTGAACGGATTTTGTTGAAACTTTACAGTATTATTGTTTATAACCCAGATTAACATATAGGCTATAATTTATGACGATCTGTGACAAACTAAATTTCACGCGGGTGAAGCCGCGGGCAAAAGTTAGTATTCAAATATTTGCTAATAATAATAATTACAGTTCAATGTAATTAAAAATATTTAGCAAAAAAGAACATACTTAATAAAAAAAAGTTTTTAAAGTTGCACCCCAAACTAAACTCATAACGCTAATTTTCCCGACTTACGATTTTTCTTAAGTTATTAGAAATAAAGAAAAACTCTTTTACAAGATATAAAACTGTTTTTTTTATTTAACACTATAAGGCTGCAGGCGATCAATTCTTAGAAATAGAAATATTTATTTGTCTTTGAATAGGGTGTACAGAAGGTCGAAAGTAACAAAATATGATCACCTATCCAGCCATCAACAATAGCATGCAAATATATCGAAGAAATATTGATAATACATATAATTATTAAGGTATTACTTTTTGCTGATTATAAATTTCTTTGTAGAAATATAATATAAATATGAATGATAATGAAATCATCACAGTTATCACAAACTATGAGGCCGAGTCAATTCTACCCAACCCCAATATCGGGGACTAAACTCATTAAATATTAATATCAGCCTACATGAAATTACAATATATTACGCGTAGGAATCATATAACTCGTCGACTTAAGATACGTGAGGTTATGATCTTTCATTTTGAGGATAATTTTAGTTAGAAAATTAGACACTGAAGTGTGGGCGGGTCTGGTAGCCCGAACTTGTGTTTTCTCAACAAACATTAGGATGTATGTTCATTATTTCTCATATACAACTAAAAAAAACTTCTTAATATAATTATCGTAAGTAATGTAAGTAGTAAAGTAATTAACTGTTGGTGAAGCTTTTGAAATAAATAAATAAAATTATGTAAAACCTCGAGACTACACAACGACAGTACGTCAGACTTACGCATATACGTAGGTAAGAATATACTTTTTACAATTTCTCACCTTAGAACTAGGTAATTAAGTATTTTTTCGTTTCCTATTATCGGTATATTTCCACCAAATATTTTATCTCGGTTAGCACATGGCAAAGATCCGATTTAGGCTTTTTATGGTATACAATACCTCAATTTGTAGTTACATACCTATGTATGTAACTACCCTAGACTTCATGAATGTTAACCACATCCGATGATACGTGCATGTTCGATGATAGGTACCAAGGTACAATGATGTCACCTAAAATTGAACAGACGACAGCGTGTTAAGTAAGCACTATGACATCTTGTACTTGTATTAGGGTGCTATTTACTTTTACAACAAAAATGATTATCAATGTATTATTACATAATTATGGAAACTTGCCAAAATGCTCACTAAGTTTATGAGTGTTACTATGGGTAGATTATGATTTTATTAAAAAGATAGAAGCAGAAAATCATACTCCAAGAAAACGAAGATATTCGTATCATAAATTTAAATTAAGAACTAAATTTCGTTCCCAGATTAAATTAAATATCTAGTTCATAGCATTTTCAGTATTCATATTTTAACTTTCAAACGTATTTTAATTAAGAACACTCAGATATCTTCATTATCTTCTGAGCAAACTTGTAAAACATGACATTGTTATTTTTATTCAATGTTTGAACCTAATTAAGCACTTAAGTCAGAGTTTTTTTTATCTAAGACATTGTAATAAAAATTATGTAAAACCTTCTTTAATTGGTAATGGAGTTTTTAAAAGAAAATGTTATACAAGACTCGCTTTTGCCAGTGACTTCACCCGCGTTAATTTCAGTTTCTCACAGAAAGTCTTAAACGCGCGCATGTTTCCCTTCCAAAAACCACAGTTGGTATTCCAATACATAATGGCAAGCAAAAGCGTCCTCGTATTTGTAAGGCTGCATTACGGCCCCGTATTGAAAAATTAATTAGATCTTGACGTCATCCTGACAAATGGGAGCACTAGAGTTTGCAAATATCCCTCAAATGTCATATCAAAGGGAATGCGGAACGGATAGATGTAGCGCTCCAGCGAGGGCTCTTCAAGGATTCGTTAATTGAAAATTTAAGTTAATATCGCTTTGATCTTGACCGAACATGGCATGTGAACAGCAGGACTACTCCGAAACGTTGTTTACGTACTTTCGCGTCTACCTGTCACCGTCGCTTATGCTGGCATCTCGCTTTGTGTGAGAGGGATGCCGACATTCGAATCTACGGATAACGTTTTTCGGAGTAACCCCGCTGAATTCTCATAAGGAGATTTCAGCAGATTACAAGCGCTCCACCGTCCTAAGAATTCCTTCACAGTTAAGGTAACGAAATGAAAGCAAAGCGCCTCTACCAAAGGAAATTAAAATTCTTCAAAATGTATGCCAGGAATTACTTTCAGTGGACTTTGAAGGAAATAAAGGGAGTATTTATTAATACCGCGTGGCGCTCACCTGGAATGTTTGAAAATGGCTATGCTAACCAAATATTCCAACACTTAATAAGTGGTGAAGTCGACTATAATTACAGTGTTTGTGTTTATTCACTGCTAAAACCGGGCTCAGTGGCATTTAAAGGCCTAATTAAGTTACAAACAGAGCTTAAACTAATTCGGCTCTTCTTTACATCCTTACTTTCAGCTTGACTTACAATTCCGACCTGAGCCTAATAATCAACAGATCAACAATCAATTTTCAGAATATTTTGTTCAGTGTGAGACCCGCTTTAGAGTTGAAAACAACAACACGAGAAAAAAGTAAATATTTATTCGAGAACATAAGCCGAATGCCTACCAATAGTCTGAGATGCTACGAGCGCCAATATCAGCAGCATACAAATAGAAATAAAATACGGGGTACATACTAAAAGTTATATTACGTTACTAGAACAAAGAACAGGCGCATTGCCAGCCCAAATTGGGTACTTACCCGGTTTACTGAAGTGAAGTCGAAGCAGATCTAAAATACAGCCGAAAAAGAACCACCATGTTACAGATAAAGGATGGTGTTGTAAGCGCCTTGAATATTTAGTAGGCGACTGATTCTGATTAAAACAAAGTCGCAGACTTCTTAAAGTACTATACAAACTGTTTTGGAATTAAAATTGTGTCACGGAGCGGGCGTGTGCCGGTTACTAAAAATAACATCAAAACGTACTTATTAAGAAATACACGTATAATCCGCGTCAATAAAAACTGTCAATTTATTAAAATTAAAATATTATAGCGGCTATATTTATGAAAAAATTACAGTTTCTGTTGGCACTGGCTATAAAGAATGACACGATATAAGTGTTAGTTTGTCGATTATAACCTTCGTAGAATCCACGGCACGCCTCATTTTGTAGCTGTAATCAAGTACATGAGTTGGTAATACACACTATTCACTCTACTTACCTACCAACTACTAATAACAACTAGGTAGATCGACGATCTGGTGCAGGTCGCGGGAGGTGCCTGGATGCGAGCGGCACAGGTCTGGTCTTTGTGGAAATCCTTGGGGGAGGCCTTTGTCCAGCAGTGGACGTCTTTCGGCTGAAACGAACGAACGAACCTACCAACTGCTTAGCGACCAATATCTTAGTTTGGCACAACCTAGGCTGTCTGTGTCAACCTGTCTTTGCTAAATAATATCTAACCGATTTAGCACACTTGTATTAAAATGTCTCTTACCTTTTCGAACAAATCTAATTTCCTCTTTCTCATTATACGCCTGAAATTGAAATCGGGGACCCAATCACATAATATACGTGAAACTGTACCTACGATTTACGTCAAAATAAACCAGAAAATTAGATTTGTTTTGTTTGTTCCAACTTATATTTATTTTATGTTAGTGATTGAACCAAGAAAATGATTTCTTAAAGCCGTATAAAATCAAAGCTGAAAATATCCTTCAACTTTCGTTCCTTCCTAAATAATGAATATTAAGGGATCAGTCCTAATAGAATATGCATACATTTTGTTTGGTCGGCACTCTCTGATTTATAAACGTGATTGGATCGGATTGACCGTGAATAATAAAATTTTTCTTAACGTGTTTTGAAGAAATTTATAGTTCCGAAAATACAATAACACATAAAAGGACTACAGTTTTTTTAGTATTCATTTTCTTTTTGTTATTGACATTGCAAACTAGTGCATCGCTGAATAAATTCCTGCGGTAGTGGAGCACTGGTCGGAGGGATGACAGTGACGTAAATAAACTGTCAGGTTTCATATTTTTGAAACTCACTGAAGTCTCGCTGAAGTTTGTCGTAACAGTAACACACTTTAGTGTTACCTACTATTTCTTAGTTTATTTTGAAAGGACGCGCGCTGGTAGCTTGAAGAGCTAAATTACCTACTAAAAGTATAAAGCAATTTGATCACTTAAAATTAAGTTAAAATTTAATGACCTACTTAACACTTAAACACGTGTAAACCAGCCTTAAGTTTCAATTTAAGCCTGTAACTGGAATAAAAGTGGCGGGTGGTTATTTCCCAGAAACCAAATTATCTGACCACAGATAATAGAGTACGAGTTCAATGACTGAGAGTTATCCCGAACATTTTAATAAAATTCTAAAAAGTTGTATTTTTATGCGCAAATTCGTGGTATTTTTTGTTAATAAAAAGTAAATAGGTAGACAAAATTAAAACAAATTTATTTTTAGACAAAAGAAATTCCTTTGGATGTGTTTTTAAAAACGACAAAAAATATTTTGAGTAATATCCGTTCTTCCTCTCTTTTTTTCCGGTTGGTGATAGACCATTGCGTGATTGCGTGGACAAATTTTGTAAAATTATTATGCTCTCTTAACTAAACTTAAGTAATTTAAAAAAAGTTAAGCAATTCATTTTTCGTTCTCAATGCTAATTAATTTTATTAGTGATCAAGACTTTTACTGGCCAATGATCGAAAATGTAATAAAAAAACAAACACGTTTCACGTACACTGACGTCATTGGCATTGTTCTTTATATCATCATTTTCTCGTGGTCTAACAAATGTATAGGTAAGTAACTACTTTTACAATGAAATTAAAAGTACGAGGGCGAGAAGTCAGAAACCGTAAAACTTTCTTTTCATAATACAATGCTCAAAGGAAATTGAAAGAAAACATTCTTATAAAATGTTTTTTTATTCAGCCTCTGGTTAAAAAGTTGCGGGACAAAACACCGCCACACGTGACGGAAAGTTCACGTACCACAAAGCCAACGCTCGGGGGTTCGAGAAGGACTGTGAACAATGTAAGTACAGTAGAATCCAGATTATCCGGATCAATTAAAACCAGGGGTGTTCCGGATAATCGAAAATCCGGATAATCGATTTCAAAGTAAAATCAAACAATAATTAACTTTTTACAATAGACAGGGTTTTCAATAGATCATTTAGAGTCTAGAAACTAAATTTTAGACCATTGGATGTATCTATTTCTTTTCTAAGACGAAGTCCATACTGCGTTACGGTGGCGGTGCCTTCCGTTTTTATGGGTACGACCACCATACCCTAAATAGGTAATTAGAAACTGTGAAGAATTAGTCCGGATAATCGGATAACCGGATAATCGAAGTCCGGATAATCGAGATTCTACTGTACCAACAAACACTTTGACTGTTATGTCCCTTCAAGAAAAGTTAAAATTAGCATTGAATAATGTAACCTGGTGTAGTGGACTCTAAAACTTACATTTAGATACCTACGAATATTTTTTATTTCTCACAAGAATTTTAATACTTTTATCTAGCACTCTTTTCTACATAATAATGGTGTTATTAACTGCTCTAGTTGGAAATAAATGCCTATTCAGTTATACTTAGTTGTTGTTGAATAGAGAGGAGGAATTTCCATTCCTTGGAAAAGATACAGCTAAACTAAACGTGAATCCTGGGCAAATTCGAAGAATATTATGATTGTTATATTTACTTATATTATGATAGTGGATTTTTTAAGAATCATTTACCACTTAACGAGTTATCAAAATGTTTCATTAACTAACTAAGTAGGATAAAGAGGATAAGAAAGTAGGATGAAGAGTGAACACCATTCAAAGCATACAATGAATTCTACCTCTACATTTCGTATGTCCAACACAGTGAAACAGTATTCAAAGGCAGCCATTTAATCCTCGTCCCACAAAAAATAGGTTCGATCGTAACCCAATAACGTCTCTTTCCATTCCAAGTGCAATACGCATTAAGCTCGAATAACTCAACAAACAACGGAATGGATTTTGTGCATACAGCGGGGGTAGATCTGGGCTGGAGACAAGATATCTCGCTCGACGTTGCGGCGCCGGCTGCAGCTTAAAAGCGCTTGAAGCGCGTGTTTGGGCGAGCTTTTTTGAGGTCAGCCGCTGTTGACCTGAAACTACGATTTGATTAAGCTTCGTATTTAAGGAAGCTTTCTTAGGACGGCGTGCACTTTCAGCCTTCTTGGCATACAATTTTAGAACAGTTACTTTCGTACTTACAATATTGGAATGGATATGGAAGTATGGATGAGCACTTCACTGCTGCTTTTACGTACATATTGAGTTCAATGTTCATCTTTGTAAAGGTATAGGCAGATACTACCTAAATACAGTTAATGAAGTTTGTAAGAGATATTATGTAGTAAATGACCTGTGGAAGTTTTGCAGAAGAATTTACTTCACTCTTTTTTCTATTTTTCTCTACGTTCACGTCATATTTTTTTTAATGATATCAAAACTGACGCTCGAGAATGTTTATTCAGAATGCTTATTTAAATAAGCTGCTATAAAAATCTAACTGCATAATCGTAAAATAAACTCGGTACTTCATAAAACAAAACGTGCAGATCACTGAAATAGAATTTAGAGAGCACTTTGGCAAAAAACCATTGCTGAGATTACATTTTTTACGGACTGTAAAACTAAAACGAGCTTGCTTGTTGCTTCGAATCTAGCATAAAATATTCAGCGGCTGAACACTTGTGTGTATAAAGCGCTATAAGCGCTGGAAGGACCGGCGCACCTGTTGTGTACACTGGCTCAAACATAAGAAGATGGATGCAGTAGGCCTATTCGAGAGACAAGAAGTGACAACTTACTGTACACTATGTCACATTAAGGATTAATGGTAATAAACGGACCTTGAAGAATAAATATTTTTACCACTCCTAGAGGTATTCGGACCTTACCTTGAAGTATTGAGCCTCAGGACCACAGAGGCTTTTGTTTTTCAATGTGATAACGGAAAGAGCTCAACTGGAGTTGGCTTTATTTATTGTCATGGTGTAAAAATGCTACAAACTATAGCTGAGCTTACTCAAATTATTTCTATTGTCGCAAGGGTCAGTCGCCTTGCACACACGGGCAGTGTAGGGGAATTAAATCTGGGCAGCTAAAGGCTAAAGCAAACTAGTAACTAATGTACTGTTTGGTTAAATGGAAAACTAAATATAGTGAGGTTTTCACTGTTGAAAATAGGCGTTCTCTGTCTACAACCGAGAAAACCTTAAAGTCTGTTTCAATGTTTAAAAGACAATGCCGGAAATTGGCGTCTTTTTTTTTTCGCGCGGCCATCGACCAAACTTTGTTTTTTGATTACAAAATAGTGTAATAAACCAAACTTACTATGACATGTATACCTCTAAACTCAGTCTGAACTGAGTTACGAGCATTAGAAGTTTGATGATTTTCATACTAGATTTGATTTTTGCGCGCAAAGTTTTGTAAGAAATTGCAACAAAATAGTGAGATTGTATGTGTAAACAAACAATACCATCCATTAAAGGCTCCAGACATCAGTATGGAGCAGAATTAGCGAAATAAAAAAATAGAGCAATATTTTGCTGCAATTTCCTACAAAACTTGGGCACAAAAAGCAAATCTTGTATGAAAATCATCAAACTTCTAATGCTCGTAACTCAGTTCAGACTGAGTTGGAGGTATACATGCCATAGTAAGTTTGGTTTATTACACTATTTTGTAATCAAAAAACAAAGTTTGGTCGATGGCCGCGCGAAAAAAAAAGACGCCACTTTCCATACAAAATCTGGCATTGCCATTTGTGGGAAAAATGCATTAACAAAATGTGTTAAAGTTTTGGCTCTCAAATTTTGTGAGAATTTCACACACAAATACCTATATTATTTTTATATTAGACTGAGAAGAATAAATCTTCTCAGTGTCAATTCAAGTTTTTCCCGACTTTAGATAGTGAGGGCATTTTCAACAATTTATTTAATGCATAAATACATGCTATAGAATAGAATAAAATGGAGTTTTTATCAAATGAGTATAAAATAATGCCGCTATAGAAGCCACTTTTACACGGCGGAGTACGCCCTGCACTCACACTTAAATATTTTTTCATTATGTTCAAGGAAACATATCTTGCCCTGAACCTGAACTAAGCTATTACAAGACTGCTGATTGCAAGGAGCCTTTAAGAAACATGTGTAGTACTTAACATTAAGTATAATAACAATTCGTAATATTGCTACTCCAATTTGTACCAAACCGCGATAATGATAAGCGGTGCTTAAAAACTAATCGGCTCTATAATGCCTTCAGACGCAGATTCTCAACACGTGTTTATGCACTCACAGGCTTGCGTAGGCTGATATCAAATGAAATGGTATTTATGCGTAATAAATTGTTTTAACGCAATGCACACACGTTACCTAGGAAGTATGTTCTTGTGGCTGGCGCGTAGATTTTTAAGGGGTAACTCTTGATTTCCATTATGATTAATGAGATGAGGTTTTATTAAGTTGCTTTAAAATTAAACATTTTTCTCAACTTAATCTATAAGATGAATTATTGTTATTTAATTTTGACAGAAGTAAGTGTTTCATTCAAATCGAAATCTGAGTTTTCGTTTTGTCAACCGAAATATTTTATTTAGATTTAATTTCATTTGATTATTTTACACTGCACAAAATAGAAGCTTTTACTGTGCTTTTGTTTAGCCAAAGCGATATATCCCATTGATTTAAATCCGAAACAGACCCAAAACATGTAAGCCGCCTTAATTCTACAGCTTACAAAAAACGCGACCTCATTCCAAGGAAAGCAAAAGCTGGTTATAATGAAGTCAAAATAATAATACATAAGGTTTTTGGCAAGTCAAAATTGGTACAGGCCCTTTATCATTCGTCATAACTCGTTCGTTCCCGGGGCGATTTACCGCAAACTTGACAACAGTAACTTTGATTTCAAAAGTTAATTAGCCGACGCCGGCCTTTCCCTAAGTAAATCGTAATTTGTAACATAAACCAACAGTGTGTTTTCGTTAGTCAGCATGCGGTCTGCTCGAGTTTATTCAATGGAATGGCCCGAACTTGTGACTTTCAAATACAATTTATACCGAAATGCCTTATCTTATCGAATGGATTCAACAAAGTTAACTGACTCTTAATACATTTTGGGATAACGTTATCTTACGAATTAAAGCTATATTTTTAGTACATATTTTTCTTGACAAAAATACATATCTATATTAGAATTTTTATACCTTACTAGCGGCCGCCCGCGACTTCGTACGCGTGGATCCCTTTTTACCCCCTTCATCTATCTTACGCGGTTTAGATTTTTTTATACAAATGTTTTTTTCCGCTAACTCCCGTTCCCGTGGGAATTTTGCAATATCCTGTTGTAACTAAGCTTTAATTTTACTAAGGTACCTGCATGCCAAATTTCAAGCGTCTAACTTAAGCGGTTTAGATTTTTCATACGAAAGGATTTTCCCGCTAATTCCCGTTCTATACTATAACCTGCCCAGGAGTATGAAGAATAATTGTACCAAGTTTCGTTAAGATCCGTCGAGTAGTTTTTGTTTCTATAAGGAACATACAGACAGACAGACAGACAGACAGACAAAAATTTTACTGATTGCATTTTTGGCATCAGTATCGATCACTAATCACCCCCTAATAGTTATTTTGAAAATATATTTCATGTACAGAATTGACCTCTCTACAGATTTATTACAAGTATAGATTAATTACAATTTCTCCTTAAGGGTGCAGATGCACAGGTGTACATAGATTATAGGCCCTTTTTAGGGCACTTGTGCGTGCAAGTTCCAAGTATAGCAGATTTGAGTACAATAGTGAATGCATTATTATGGTGGCTTGGTGCGGATAGCACCTATAGGTGCTGCCCAGAGGTATACCTCTACGCGTTGACCACGGGTATTCTCAGTACACTACTAGTAGTTCTAGTTCTACCCTTGAATAGCTATAAGTCATCGAGACTTTTCATTCGGTACTTATTTATATTTCAACAGCCACTACAATTATTATGCTGGTTAATTTAAAATTTCTAAGAAGTTGTTACTTGCTCGTACTAAAATAACTTTGTTTGTACTTAATTTCTGTCTGTTGTTTTAAAATTTAAAACTTAGACAACCTTCATATTGAAGCTAACTGGTGTATGGTTTGAATCGGGCAATTAAATTCATTAAATTAATACCAGACGAGTCCTACAAAATTGATAATTTGTTGGAATACCTACGTCGTTTTTCGATTACGTTAACTTTTTACGATAAGACTGTAGGTAATAATATTAAACTAAAATAACTATACACGTGACGTAGTTCTGTTTAAAATGGTTCTAAAAGAAAATGGGGACAATGTAGACAACTTTTTATCTAGATCATCTTTAGAATTATTGGGTAAATATGTATAATGTGTCTACTGTCATTTATCAATAAATACCTTTGTTGATAGCAAACTAACTTTTTGTTATCACAACGAAATGATTAATGGAAACGCACTAGCTAAGTAATAATTTTATTGTTGGCTGACAATAACTTTAGAAACTTGGAAAAGTAGTATATTTTTATGTTACTTTTATAACGGCAACGGAAAATTTCCCTCACGCTCCGATTTTGCCACGCCCATTACAAATAGATAAGAAATAACAGCTCAGGTGAAAAGTCTCTTCAACTGCATAGAGAATACCGATGTTAAGAAGAGCCAAAGATTTCACCACACCACTCTTGCGCCCGCTGTAGATATTTCTATGTAGACGACGTAGAGACAATTTGCCACCTATATGCGTTCTGCGGTCAAAGTGAACGCAGCCCGCATCATGTATGAACAACATTGTTGGTCTCTATACGTTTTTATTGATGCGGTCTGACCGCACGAGCAAAGAACGCAAACTGTACCTCTGACAGATTGCCTTGTCATGACCACGACCGTTGACCGTTGTCATGACCGACAATGGTTTGTACGAAAACGCCAAATAATAAAGTACCTATCTACCCAGCTCTAAACTCGTATCCGATGATGATAACCAGAGCCTTTATCTCCCAATCAACTTATTCCAAGATGAGTAATTTTCTATATTGCTTATTTATTATTCTGGCTTGTTGGAGACAATCAATAAGGCGTATCGTCACGTCTAGCCGTTTCCATCGACATTCATATGATTTCTTAATAAAGTGCGACCCGACCGAGGCTGGCACCCATAATAAGAGCGCGGAATTTAATGAAATTCTCCGGGAAGAATTCCACTCAGCTCTTAGGTAGATTCCGCCACCAATGCCGACATTATTTTAAATTATCGGAAATTTCTCAAGGTTTCCGATTGAAATAATAAATATAGGTTAACATTTATAGATCGTTAAGTTTCCTTTGCAAACGTTTCTAAGGGCAGATAAGTACGCTGTTGAAAAAAGTGCCCCTTTAAAAAGAATATTACTGGCAAAGCAATGTCGACTATAGGTAGTAGAGACGTATTTTAACAAATTATTATTGTATTAAAATACATCTACGTTATTAATTCGGAGGTACTAAGAGTGACGTATCTCAATCCTGGTCTATTACTTATTATCCTAGGAACAAGCGATGTGACCACTGGCTGGAAGACGTAGCGTAGGCAGGCCTCCTACTAGATGGACCGACAATCTGGTAAAGGTCGCGGGAAGAACCTGGATGCGGGCAGCGCAGGACCGTTCACTATGGAAAACCTCGGGGAAGGAATCCAGCAGTGGACGTCATTTGGCTGAAACGACGAAGCGATGTGATAATTTAATATCTGAGGCACATTTAATATATGTACTTATGTACATACAGCTACTATAAAATTAACTTGATTGATTTGATTTTTGGGACTGCTTGTTCTATGTTCTAGCACTTGTTCCAAAACCTAACGTAAAGAAATGGTACAAACAATAAAAGAAATAAAAAACAATAACTACAAATCTTAATGACTTCACCCGAATAAGCATTAGGATTCAAGTATTTATGAACCTCGAACGTCCCTTATTTTATGGTGCTGACTTTTAGACTCTTATTCACTTTTCAATATGGAATATATTGCAGTAGCAGGGATCACTATAACTGTTTGGCAGTATTACAGCGTACCCTGATGCATTATTGTTATATGAACCGTATTTTGTTTGCAATAAAGGCGTGAGTGGGTTTAGCGGCGTATTGTGTCGTTAACAGTAAGATCGTACAAATTGAGAAAATTTACGACGGCATTATATTCGGAGAATATTTTCCGAATTGTGTACAGCTGACTTTTTGATGAAACGTCTCAGGTTAAATGTTTTTCGACACTTAAAAAACTGTTATTATAAGTACTTATGCTAAAGTCGTCGTGTCGAGTCTAAGTTAGCTTATGAATAATATAATATTGGTGGCGTCTTGTGGTAGGGAACATAGTTGTGACGTAGTAGGCTGACGACTGTGTGTGTGTCTCGGTGAGTATTTAGACAGTAACTTGAGCAATTTGACCATCGCGAATACTATATTGATTTATCAACTCGAATCTACTTATTGTATGTTTCTTGGGCAGGAAAATAATTTTTCTTTCTTTTCTCGTTGGCGGCGAGACAGTGCTTAAGCACTAATGTTATCGTGGCTTATGAGTATAATTAATGATCACCAAATCGGTTTTACTTATTCAATAATTGAGTTTATAATCTAAGAATCATAGTAGTTTCTTATAGAGTTATTTTGTAAATAATAGTATTAATTTTGTCACACATTTATTACCTACTCTACAAAAGTGAGAGCTCCAATCTATCAAATATTAGCTATGTATGTATGATGTATGTAAAAAACCTTTAGCTTTGACTTTATTACAAATCAAATAATGGACTCAGATGGCCCATCCTGTTCACCGTTAAAAATCGTTAGGTCAAACATTTGGCTTTGGATATTTGGATGACTCATATCTATTGTCACAGCTGTGGGTCTAGACAAGTGGCACTTTTGATCGAATCGAAAATCGAATCCGTTGTTCCTTACAAAAAAAGCTTTCCGACGATCTTTCGACATAAAAACTGTCACATTTTCAATTTGTCTAATAGGGCTGTTTTAATAATAACTTACATATTAATTACACTTCGTTCGTTCGTTCGTTCGTTTTAGCCGAAAGACGTCCACTGCTGGACAAAGGCCTCCCCCAAGGATTTCCACAAAGACCGGTCCTGCGCCGCTTGCAGGTCGCCAGTTTTTTGGAAAACTTGTAGAAAAAAAAACCTTATTAAATCTTCAAACTTTTTCAAAGATTCCATTAAATTGTTTACTCGGAAACAATTTTAAAAACAATGGAATAGGTAGGGTAAATAAAGAAACTTCAATAACTTTTACAAATAATCGAACTTGTTAATTACAGGAATTATAACTGAATCCGTAAAAAACTTCGGAAAATTCTTACGTAAACATTTGATATCTCTAAGCAAATAGCAAGATCGATTGAGTACCTAGCTACTTACAGAATAGGTACTTATCGATCGAATACTGAATTAATAACGTGTTTTTTTTTGCATTTTAGGAGGACAGCAGTAAATGTAGTCAATTTGTTCTTGAAACTTATTTTCAAGTGTACATATAAATCCAATGGGTTATTAAAGTCCTGTAAAACAGGTGCTAGAAAAGAGCGAATTTGTGAATAAAGACGCTTATTTACAACGCGTATAATTAAACACGATTTATTATGAATTGTTTGAGAGGGATAAAAGCAAGAACTGTAACCTTTTATTTGTGACGCATAAAATAAATCGATATTATTTTATTTATTTTCTTTTACATTTAAGCGCCGAAAGCCGCGGTAAAAAATCAGTTCAGTACATTCAACGGAACCGGCAGATCATTGACATCAAGAAACGCAAATATAAAAGTAATTTCAGACAACAAATAGCTAATGACCTCTACAGGAATCCGAGTGATTTATTATTTGCCCTCTTTCTTTCATATTCAACTTGCAGCCCTCAAGAATATTCGCCCAAATGTTTATGCCACGTCATAACTTCACTCAATTTGTATGAGTTCCGTTAATGACACAAAAAACAGCGAGTGCCAGTCATAGTCGCGAATGGAGGGTTCCGTACAACCCTTCAGATAATCTTTATTGTGTACTTAATTGGTAAGAATAATGAGGGAAGAGAAAAATAAAATTATAAGGTTTGTTTAGATCAAATCAAATCAAATTCGTTTATTTAGATGGTTTATTATTTGACTTTCCTTAGTTCGTTTATGCTTAACGCGACGCGCCATCTATCGCTGAACTTCGAGTTCATAGCTAAGCCACCCTCGGTTCATCCCACAAGAGTGATTCAACGATAATTGGCACGAGCACACGGATCAATGCAAGTAGAAAACAATGACTTTCCGCAACCTTCATTAAGTTTATTCGTCTTTCACAGCATTACCAAAATTCCCACCAAAATACCAGCAAAATTCCCATTACGTGCCCTGTCTATTACGACTTCAAAGCAATATTCTGCTAAGCTATATGTACTACCCTCGATATTCCACGAATTTTCAAATTCACTAAGAAACACCTCAGCATAATTTTCTTAGTAATGGTGCTTAGCTAATGATTCTGAGATTTCTCTTATAAACCTATTTGGTGCGGGAATTCCAGCTATGAGTACAGAACTCCAAAAGTACCTACACCTTAATTACAACTTTATTGCCTTCTGTATACGGTCAATAAAACAATAATGTGTTAAGGTGTGGGTAGGCAGAATTACCATTTGTTTGACCTTTTTGAAAAACAAAACTGAAAGATGTAAAAGGCACGTGTATGGTGTTATACATATACAAAATTGGTCAAAATGTGTGAATTTCAGTGGGGAGTGACGAGTAAAGAGAGGATTGATGGCCGTCTTGTTTGGAACACGATAAGCTTCTTGACATGAGATATAAATAGTTCTCCGGGAAGAACAAGATCTTTGAACCCTTTGTCAAATAAGCAACTTACGAAAACAAAGAAGTGAGTCAAAGATTCTTTTTTATTTTCTTCCAAATCTGATGGCAAAATTAATCAGCTAGTTATTTAGGATTTTGAGTCTTAACTCTACACAATAGTGAACTAGTCTGTTTCCTCTGGGAGAATACATAAATGACTAATGACTTAAATATAATGGTTACTTAAACAGAATAAATGAATAGATAAATAATTCGTGAATACATCTAATCTTACCGTTCATATTGTAGAAAGAGATTGCCTACTTAATATTAATAATATAACCGTAGTTACTCAAGTAGGTTCCTTCCTTCATCTATTCTGACGCATGACTATAGGATTGTCGTAATCCCATATTGTGAAGCTTACGGAGAATACTAGAGCTAGCTCCTTGAAGATTCATGAATATATCAATTGTAACTGCGAATATTGTTTAGGTGCTTGATCTTTATATCTGTTACTGTAAAAGCTCGAATTGCAGTAAATCCTAAGACATTCCAGTAAAACCTAAGATCTACCAATTCATAATGGTAAATGTCCCAAAAGGTTTGCGATTCGAACTCTTACCACTATTTCGTTGGTAAATCTTAGGATTTACATTAATGACACGGTAAATGTTGAAAAACAAAACAAGCATTTTTGACAGGTAACAATCGGTCTTATCTACGCATTACACGAGCGCATCCTTTTTGTATTATTTAAATGTACGAACAATTTAAGAACTAAAAAGAAAGACCACGGCATCACTTTTCATTTTAATACAATTAAACAAACCATGATGTCACTGCCTTGTTTTTTCTTTAGCAACATAAGATCATGTCTTATAAAGTACTAGTTTTTGCCCGCGGCTTCACCCGCGTGTAATTTTATTTGTCACAGATCGCCATAAATTATAGCCTATATGTTATTCTGGGTTATAAACAATAATACTGTAAAGTTTCATCAAAATCAGTTCAGTAGTTTTTGCTTGAAAGAGTAACAAACATCCACACAAACTTTCGCGTTTATAATATTAGTAGGATGCATGCAGTACAAAATTTCAGTGTCCTAGATAGGCTAGATATGATATTTACAGGTATGCGCTACTATCAATACTGGGTTATTATAATTCCGATTTTTATCCGATTCCATGGACTCCATGGTATTATCATTTTTGTTATAATCTTACTAATTAAAAGTTCTGTAAACTTTTACGAAAACAGCATCGTTGGTAATGTCAGTCAGAAGGAATAAAAAAAGGAAACAGTAAAAATGTGAACACCAAAACACAATAAAAAGAAATGATTGCAAATAAGTAATTTAAATAAGTTAGTATTAGTTTGTACTTATTACTATCATATGATACCTTTATAATACTATGTACCTGTTTTGTCTAATAGTTGATGAAAGTAAGTAATTAAGCATTACTCATTGTTTTATTCCTAAAACCAACATTTACCAGCTGACAGAGGTAAAACCTAGCATATACTGAATTCGAATGGTAAAAGCTCGAAAAAATCGTCGTATTTTCAGAAATACTTACATTTACCAACTCATCTCGGTAAATCTTAAGACTTACACTTAAATCTTAAGATTAACCGTAGTTCGAGCTTTTACAGTAACATATCTACCTAGCGCACGTTTCATCTCATTATACGATAATAATTATGAGTTTTATTTTGTCGACTCTACCTTGACAGCATAATGTTCTCTCGGCCAGCAGCAATCAATTAAGATATCGATAAGTGTTACTAACTTAGTGAGAAATAACTCAGACTAGGGCACCCTGTCTAGTATTTACTTAAAAGTGTTTGGGCAAAAACAAATACATTTCCAAACTGTGTGATAATATGAATAAAACAATGTACAACATTAGCATTACAAAACTGAAAGAAAACCTTTTTAAAATTCATAACAGCGCAAATAATTTTCTATTATCCGAGAAAAGGCTTGGCTTTATATTTGCATGAGCTTTTGAATATAATTTGCGTTAATTACTTGTTCAATTTGCATATAGACATGGGTATGAAATTGTTATATTTACACGCTTGTATCTTCTATAGGCATTTTCCAAGCTAGTAATAAAAAAATAAATAAAATTGTATTGCCTGTTTGTTAAGACTGTGTCAAGCTAGATGAAAGCCCCATCGATACGATACGACGATACGATAGTGCCGACCCAGCCAGCAGGCCTATTACGACCTCTTAATTCCAGTCAGTGTACGCCTTAAACTAAACTGCCTTGCGTTTCCGTATTATGATCCCTTATGGCCAGCCAGGCAGCGGTCACGTGACACTTGACTGACTTCTGACTGGAAGTTGGCTGGAATTTTCGTATTACGACGGTCAATTTGACGTTTGTAGCCTTGATTAGTTGTCAAAATTCGTTTCAATTAAGCCATTCAGTTTTCGTCGTCTTTAATCAACTTTTTGTGACTTGTTTTGATATAGTTTTCTGTTTTATACTAATTTTACAGAGTTTTACGTTATAACATGACTCAAAAACGAATAATAGGGTAATATAAACATGTATGACGAGTTTGTAATTTTCTAAATTCTTGAAAATGATGCTATTTGATGAAATGCACTTAATAAAACGTTTGTAGTAAAGGTTTAGTAAGTAAACAATTAGTTCACGATTGGTTGTGGCTGAGCTCGCAAGGGCTTCGAATTTATCACTTGAGAGATAGGCAAAAACCCAAGTAAAAACAGAAATAAGTACTTACGCCATTCTCAATAAAATTCCATAAAAGTTTGCTTAGCAACACAAATTAATTACGTCGTCGATGCAACGCAATCAAGTAACACCACACAATAATAAGTATTCGTGTCACTTGTACACACGAACATTCTCCTCAAACCCATCACGTCATCCGGCATAATAACAAGTACACTGTTATTTCTATTCCACCTAAGTTAAGCATTCAAAACAAAGGTATAAGTATCAAGACCCTACAAAGGCCCTCAGTATTTACACAAGTATTTACGTTACTATGGACAATCACACATTCGGTTCTTCATAAACACCATAGGGTTCCGAACCCAAGAATAGCACACAAATCTTACAGCATCATACATTAAGTATTACATTCCATTTCAATCTTAAAAGTTTTGGTTTAATGACTACGAGCATGTTTATAAATTTGTTTTTTGCGGGCTCAGCAAAATACACGTGTCGTATCGTTCAGAAATAAGTATAGTGCTTTGTATAGCAGCCGTCAATATAATTTTTCTAAGCGTTTGCTAACGAATCTGAATAGATATTAATTAATTTCATTTTTATTCTATCTCTATTCAATAATAATTATTTATTTACACCAGTTTTGTACGAAAAAATATGTTTAATACACAAATTATTGAATCGGTAAGGAACCGGTATTTCGTTAGGTCGATTTCCGAACGTCACCTCCATGCCAGTCTAAACCGGCCATAGACAATTTATCCAGGATGATCCCAGTGAGATTAACGGACGTCATAATACGAAAAAGAACAAGGCAGTTTTTGGCCGTAAACTGAACTGCCTGGAAACAAGCTGGATTGGATTGGTTAAACCGCAACCGGTCGACCACAACCAAGTAGATATGCATCCTGAGCCTGGTCTAGGAAAATAGGTAAAGATGGGTTATCGTTGATAGGACTGAGCGTTGATGCGATGAGATGGGAGGTCTGGCCTTTGATGAGATGGGTTTGGTTGTTCTTGGTTCATATACTGCTGCTAGACTAGCCACGTTATTTTCTTGATGTCTGCGGTACTACGTTTTTGTCGTCTCTGTATCTTCCAGATTAATTATTTCTTCTACTTCTTTTCTTAGTGTCGTTGGAAGGACTAAACGCGTGGTGCGATGAGATGGGCGGTCTAGCCTTTGGTGAGATGTCTTGGTTCTTGTACTGCTGCTAGGCTATCTTCATTTTTCTCCTGAGGTCTGTTTTAGGTAGGTAGGTACCTACTGAGTTTTTGACGTCTTCTTTGTTTACATGTTCCGGGTCAGATATTTCTTATGCTTCATTTCTTTGTGTCATAATTGAGTTCACTCTTTTCTATTTCTTGGATAGTAGATGTTTAAATTTTAGTTCCATTTATCCACAACCTCTGAAAAACTTGACTCTTTTGGTTTTTTTTAAAATTGCTACAGCGATAACTGTGATTTTGGGTTTTTGTCGTCTTCTTTGTTGTCTGTTTTCCTTGAGTCGAATATTTCTTATTATTTTATTATTATTTTTTGTCTTGGGCTAAATAAGTCTTCTCTCTTCGATTATTTGATTTGTTTGCACTTTTGACTATTCCGTCGATATGTGCGGTTCTGAGTTTTTGTCGTCTTTTTCGCTGTCTTTTGACATTATTTTTCCATATCTAGTGTTTCTTGTGCTGTAGATGAAAGCCCCATCAGTTAAAAAAGTAAAGATTTAAATCCTTAGAACTTATTAAAACTATGATGAAATGAATTCGCTTCAGCCAAATGACGTCCACTGCTGGACAAAGGCCTCCCCCAAGGTTTTCCACAATGAACGGTCCTGCGCTGCCCGCATCCAGGCTCCTCCCGCGACCTTTACCAGATCGTCGGTCCACCTAGTAGGAGGCCTGCCCACGCTACGTTTTCCAGCCCGTGGTCGCCACTCGAGAACTTTCCTGCCCCAACGGCCATCGTCTCTACGAGCTATGTGCCCCGCCCACTGCCACTTGATTTTAGCAATTCTGCGAGCTATGTCGGTTACTTTGGTTCTCCTACGGATCTCCTCATTTCTGATTCGATCACGCAGGGAAACTCCGAGCATAGCCCGCTCCATCGCCCTTTGGGTGACCTTGAGCCTTCTTATGAGGCCCATAGTAAGCGACCACGTTTCGGATCCATATATCAACACTGGCAACACACACTGCTCGAAGACTTTTGTCTTGAGACACTGCGGTATTTCGGACATGAGTATATGGCGAAGCTTCCCGAACGCTGCCCATCCGAGTTGGATTCGACGATTAGTATAGTAGTAGTAGTAGTAGTATCCTCAGTAGAGCCTCTCAACAAGTGGGCCTCAGAATGAACATGGACAAGACAAAAATCATGTCTAATGTCCGTGTTGCACCCACTCCTCTGAAGGTTGGAGACTCTACACTCGAAGTTGTCGACAATTATGTATACCTGGGACAAACAGTCCAGTTAGGTAGGTCCAACTTCGAGAAAGAGGTCAATCGATGAAATGAATACTAGAAAGAAAATATTTGATGAATGACTGGTGAAATCCAGGAGAGATCTTGATTTTAGTGAGTGACCTTTCTAAAATCTCATGAGGACTTTTTACAGGAAGTTTTGTTACATTTGACCCTCTCATACTCATACATGTTCACACACATAAAATGTTTATAATCCACCAATAAGTAATTCATATTAGTAATATTCGGTTTTACACAAATATATTTTGGTCATAAATAAAAAAATATAAGTACTACTACAACTAAAATTGATGTCCTAACTTATTATCACGGGTATTATCTGCTAATAATTTATCGGATACAACTGAAAACAACTTAAGATAATACCTGCTACTTGTATTTACTGGGGAAATGATTGATTGGCCGTGGGCGCGGTGGGAACGAGGGAATACTTGATCGATGCGAGTCTGAGGAGCTAACCGTTATCGGAGTCATTGACTTTTAGAGCACTCTTTGACATTGCGCGGTAACGTGATAGGTACCTACAATAAGGGCTTCGCAAACGTATAAAATTGAGAGGTATACAAGCTACTAGTGAATATTTTTATAGATACAAATAACTTCATTATCACAGTACCTTATAACATTTGCAACAGTAGGTACAGCACAAAAACAATGGTAGGTAATACTGTGCCAGCCCCGCTCAGTATTTATCGTGATATGCTCGAAAGTTCATGTCAAGAAGCTGATCTTCCGTGTACGTTTCCATATCATCATTATTTCAGTCACAGGACGTCCGCTGAAAATAGGCCTCCTAATGATTTCCAGATTGACCGGTTGATAGCGACCTGCATGCAACGTCTTCCCACAACCTTTATAAGGTGATTTTTCCACCTTGGGGTTAGTCCTATTCCTCCTCCTCCTCGCGTATTTTCATACCATTTCAGCCACAGGACGTCCATTCTGAACACAGGCCTCCCCCAATGATTTCAACATGGCCCGGAGGTCCGACGACCACATAAAAATAGCAGGAAGGCGTTAGATGCAGGCCACTACCAACCGAGTGATTTTCATATAACCAAAATGAAATCACGCCCGTATTCGCAAAAATTATTACGAGGTCTCATAGTGCGCGTGGACGCACAGGATGACACACGGACCAATTACAGAGCTCTATTCAACGCTGTGCGTTCGATTTGCTGCTTCACTTAAGCAAGCATCGTTTGTGAATACGGGCGTCAGTAACGCTCTGCACAGACGTAAACACTTTTTGCGTCCAGTTGCTTCCACTTGACTGACATCTCATTATCGACTCGGTTTCTTGTGACGGTCGCTGTGTGCCGTATCGGTAACAAAAAGTGTCTACGTTTGCGCATCCCCTAACTTATTCCAGGAGATACTTACCTAAAGCTCACGTTGAAGCCGTCTTGCCTCCGAAAGGGGAAAGCGAGTGATGTCTTTGTTCGATAACGTGTAATGATGTGTATAATAGGTACACCAATAAGGTAAAATAATTGTGTTGATCAATCCTTAAAACGTCTTTAACCTTTGGTGAACCAATTTGACTTACGATATCAATAAATCTCTATGGCTTAAACTGTAATACAATACAATTTAATGATTTAGAAGGAAACAAGCAGATAGTTTTTAGGTATAGTAAAATAGCTTTTTCCCTCGGCTTCATTCGCGTGAAATTTCGTTTGTCACAGATCGTCATAAATTATAGCCTATATGTTATTCTGGGTTATAAACAATAATACTGTAAAATTTCATCAAAATCCGTTCAGTAGTTTTTGCGAGTAAGAGTAACAAATATCTAGACATCCAAACTTTCGCATTTATAGTAAATATTAGTAGGACAATCATTGCTTTTTCAATTACCTAAGGTATTTTTTTATCTGAGCATTTGAAAACGAGTTAGGTACGAACCAAAAGCTGATTCGTGTTAATGAAATTCTGTCATTTTTATTAAAAATATATAACAAGCTCGTTTAGGAAATAAATAAAACCCTAATGGCTTTAGAAGCCTAAGAGCTACAATATAATCTCTTTGGGCTTATCGCAAAATAATTTGTTTTGTTTATTTTTTCTGTATAAATGGTGATCATTACTGGCGTTGAATTAATTAAATCTTGTAGGAACACTGTTGCCCGTTTTCACCATCAATCCCTAATTTTTAAATGACCCCTATGGCAACACATAATAGATATTTTCACTTAAAATTTAGGAATTGATGGTGAAAACGGGCATAAGTCTTTATAAATTTTACTTGTATGGAAGTAAGCGTACGCTTGCTTATTCCATTCTAAGAACATTTTTAAAGCTCATTTCTTTAAAATGTTCTTTTCAGTTGAAATCTGGCCACTTTTCTTGTTACAGGGTGGTCTCATATTCATGACATCATACTAAAGAAAAACAAAGTAATAAACTAGCTGTGTCCGCGAATTCATACGCGTGAAAATAGTATGAACAATATTTCCCGTTTTTGTAACATTTTTCTTTACTGCTATTAGCTGTAGGGTGATGTTACGTAGCCTCAAGCCTTCCTTGATAAATGGTCTATCCAACACAAAAATATTTTTTTAAATCGGACCAGCAGTTCCTGAGATTAGCGCATTCAAACAAACAAACTTCAGCTTTATAATATTAGTAAGTATAAATAAATGTTTGTACAAAACAGAGCAGCAAACGTCTTGAAATTGGTATCAAATGGAAAGCTTTGATGCGTACAGCCTGCAACGGGGCGTCTTAGCTAGCTCAGTCTGACACCCCGCTGTTTAGTACTAAGTCCCAGTTCGCCTTCTGCGATGAGGGATGTGTACCTATCCAGGATGCCTACAGGGATATTTGACCAAGGAAACGCACAATCAATAACACAATGGCACTTATAATTCAGGTTCCACAATAGTTTACTTATTCTAGTTTCACTGACTCTAAATTACTATTATTTAAATAATGAGCAAGTTATTCCACAATTGCAAATCTACTAATGACAAGAGGGATAGCGACGCGCCCGGTTCGCGTCCCGAGACTAGTTTACGTATCCGCGAGAGGGGCGGCGCCCTGTGCGAGGTTTAGCGAGTATTAGTTTGGATACTTATAAACTAGGGGGGTAGGACGGTTCGCTCCCAAATCGGTAACCGAGGTCAACGAAGTGGGGATTCGTGCACCGAAGGTAAAAGGCTTGGGACCTACGTGGCGAGTGGGGAGGAATTACAGGAAGGGTGGCAGCGGGATTGCTACCGCAGGTCGGGATTGAGTAAAGCATGCACTCGGTAGGGATTTGGATGTGAATACAGGCAGCGATGGTTCGCTCGTGTCGCGGAAACCGCGCGAGCAGAAAGTCCTATCGAGCCAGGTTAGTGGGAACAGTGAGGGTAGCTATTCGCTAGGGACTCTTGCGCAATTAGCCGTGGGAAAGTTAGACGCGCGCGCGATCGTCTGGCTGTTGCGATGGCTCCCGAGCGAATGCTAGGCGCCCGCGGTCGCCGCCGTCTCTTATATTAGCTCGGTCCGTGCGGCGTGCGGCCGCGCAGCCGTAGGGTTGTCAAAATCTCCGCGGTCGGTGCTAGGGCTGTCGATGCGTCGCAGGGCGCGTCACATCCTCCCTTGTTTTGGAGATTTTTACCTGGAAAAATCACAAGTCTGGTACATAAAGGTTTTACAAGAACAACTACAATTCATGTTAATAATAAGTTATTTTTGGGTAACTTCATAGCGAGTAAAAATTAAAATATAAAACATGACTGAACTTGTATTTAATCGTTAGCCCAATAATAACTCTTCATTTAAAACATGACCGAACATTACTTATTTACTTATAATAATATTAGCTAACTTGGTCTTGAAACAATGTTATTGAGATACCCTTAACTTTTTGCTTACAATGAACTAATTAAACGCTAATATAAGCTAACTTAGTTTTGAAACAATGTTGTTAAGATAGGTAGGACCTTTGACCTTTTGTTTACAATTAACCCGTTAAACGATAATTTTAGCTAATTTAGTTTTGAAACAATGTTATTAAGATACCTTTAATTTTTTTGCTTACAATGAACTAATTAAACGCTAATTTTAGCTTAGTTTTGAAACAATGTTATTAAGATACCTTTAATTTTTTTTGCTTACAATTAACTAATGAGCTAATTAAACGAGTTGTTTAATTTGTTATTACGAGTATTACTTGAAATATTTCTTTAATACAATAATAGTATTCATGTCACTTGTTATTAATATTTCTAGTTTACTAGTTTTATTTTTTAAATTACCATACTCAGAATAGGCATCTGATTAATGTTAATAATTTCTATAATTATTAAAAGTTATACAAGACAATGGCAGTTAAGGGGTTAAGTTTCAACTACAATAATATTATTTCATAATGGAATGCAGCCTGACGCGGCGCGCAAACATTAGGCAGGTAAAATCTAGTTATGAGTCATCTAGTAAGCGAGCGCTGTTGATCGCCCGTGGCGAATAGAAAAAATACATGTTTCTCTGATAATATGCAAATGAGCTGGCTAGGTGAATCGTTCTTACAATGTTTGTTTACTATTTAAAAGTTATCGAGAAACTGTTAGTACTATTGACGCGTAGCAAACCGGTTTGTTATTTATGTGAGTTTAAGTTGCGAGTTACGAGTAAATAACAATGTGATTTGCGTCAATAGTTATTTAACGAGATTAAATAGAACACTTTAATTATTTAAATTATACAGGGTTATTATCTAATGATAATTAATACTTATAGGTTATTGATATGTGATATTTAGCGAGATTAAATTCAAGAACTGAATAATCTAGATTATACAGGGTTGCTATGTAATGTTAATTAATACTTATAGGTTATTGATATATGATATTTAACGAGATTAAATTCAAGAACTGCATGATCTAGATTATACAGGGTTACTATGTAATGTAAATTAATACTTGTAGGTTATTTTTACGTTTTTAAATACTGATGATTTTACTTAAACGAGAACAGACTAAATAATAAACAATTTGTACTTTCAAATACTGGGAAGATTATTTAAACGAGAACAGACTAGATAACAATCAATTTGTACTTCGTACTTGAAACCTAGCTTAGGTATTAAGTTTAAACTACGAGTAAATGTTACTAGCCTTGTTTAGCTGGTTCTGGATTTGGTGGTGCTCGCCTCTTCTTTCTCCCGGCCGCCTCCTGGTCTGGTTCTCAGCTCGGGTCGGCTCCTCTCCAGGGCCGGACTCGCGCCAGTCCAGGTCTTGTGGGTGGTCGACGGTGTCGACATCGAGGATTTCGGTCCAGTCTGTGGACCGGTTTGATGATCTGGGTAGTGGTCTACTCGGGGTTGAAGACACTGCGCTCCAGTGTTTGCGTGCGTTGTTAACTTGGCAAGTTTTGCAGTTCTTGACGTACGTTGACACATCTCTGTACATACCGGGCCAATAATATCTCTGTGATATTTTGTTCAGTGTTTTTGCTGTTCCTAGATGGCCTGCGGTTGGTGTATCGTGGTTTTCTTTGAGAATCTGGTCTTTTTCATTATTGTTTATGCATAATTTCCAGTTTGGTGATGCTTCTGTTCTTGGTCCGTATGCGTGATTTGTTATTTTCCTGTATAAACTATTATTTGACATGTTATAATCTTTGTTTCCGTTTTTCTGTAGTTCTTGAATTTTCTTTTGGATCCAGTCTTCTTTTGTTTCTTGTTTTAAGCGTGTTACGTGTTTATTTATTACTTCTTGATTTTTAGGGTTCCGTGAATAGTATATTTTCTTGATTGGTTTTTCGTGTGCGAGTTTAATCTTGTGTATTTTCTTGCTTGTCGGTATTTCAGCCATTTCGTATGTAGGTACGATGTTGACTTCTGTAGTTTTTCTTGACTTTGTTCCCACTTGTTCCCCTTGCTTGGTACTATCTTTAGGCCATTCTATTTTGGCTCCTATTCTATTCAATATGTCCATGCCGATCAGTATATTCGTGATTTGTGGATGATATAACACTTGGTGGTTAATTGTTTTTCCCTTTATATTTATTTGCAAGTCTAGTGCTTCTTTAATTCGAGTTGTGTGCCCATCTGTCATGCTAGCTGTTATGCTTACTGTTTTCGGTTTCAGGTTTCTTTTCACGAATTTATTGTACACTTGGTCGTTGATATATGATCTTGTGGCGCCGGTGTCTACGAGTGCTTGATATTTTTCGCCTAGTATCGATACATCTACGAATGGACGGTTATCTTTGAGGTGCGGACTTGTGTTTATTGTCATGGACTGTGTGTACTCATTTGTTTTCTTACAACACTGTTTACTCATTTTGCCGATCCTGCCACAACCGTTACAGAATAGTATTTTCTTACTTCTGCAATCTTTCATGGAGTGCCCGTGTTTTCCACAGCTCCAGCAGCAAGTATTTGTGTTGTAATTGTGTATGTATGATGCCGTCTCCTTGTGTTCTTGATTAAAATTTGTGCTTGTTTCGTGGTGGTCATTTCGTGGTTCTCTTTGTATGAAGCTAGTTTGACGGTCTGCTGTGACATTTTCATAGTCGTTTGTCAGTTGTATTAACTTGCTTATCGAGTCGACTTCTGTTTTCTTGATATAAAACTTGTATTTTGTGTTCATGTTTTCGTAGGTTCTATTTAGTTCTTCTTCTTTTGACATTTTTGCATATCTGCGCATGAGTGTTTGTATTTCAATCAGGTAGTCTGTGAATTTTTGGCGGTAATGTTGCCTATAATTCACAATTTTAGCTAACAGGTCACTGTCACGGCTCACAAATGTCAACTTGAAGAGTTCTATGAATTCGTTCCATGTAGTGAACGAGTTTTTATTATTTCTATACCACAGTACAGCTTTACCTTTCAGGAATCTGGGGAGCACTTTGAGCACTTTATCTGGCTTGACCTCGCCCGACGATATTAGTTCGTCCAGTTGCTCTAAAAACTCCACTGGGTCGTTGCATGTGTCAAAACTTATGTTCCATCTTGCCGTTATGCTTTCAGTCTGATCTATGGTGTACGACATGTTTGATTCTTGGTGCATCTCTGTGTCTTCGAAATCGGTTTCTGACTCACTGTCTTCGGCAGATTTACTGGCGGACTGGATTGGTTGACGGGATTGCTTGGTTCTGAGTACTTCTGTGAGGTTCTGTCTCAGTTCTTGTACGGTTCTGTTCTCCGTTTTTATGTTTCTTCTTTTGCACTCGTTCTCAAGTTCTGTCTTCTTGAGTTTGTATATCCAAGATGTCGGTTCTGACATGTGTGATTATCAATTTGGTGCCAAGTTTTGCTTTCCTTTTGGTCTTTCGCTTGTGTCTAGCGATCTGGTGTTCCCTGTAGGTTCCGTGGGTTATTTAGTTGGGCGCCATTGCAACGGGGCGTCTTAGCTAGCTCAGTCTGACACCCCGCTGTTTAGTACTAAGTCCCAGTTCGCCTTCTGCGATGAGGGATGTGTACCTATCCAGGATGCCTACAGGGATATTTGACCAAGGAAACGCACAATCAATAACACAATGGCACTTATAATTCAGGTTCCACAATAGTTTACTTATTCTAGTTTCACTGACTCTAAATTACTATTATTTAAATAATGAGCAAGTTATTCCACAATTGCAAATCTACTAATGACAAGAGGGATAGCGACGCGCCCGGTTCGCGTCCCGAGACTAGTTTACGTATCCGCGAGAGGGGCGGCGCCCTGTGCGAGGTTTAGCGAGTATTAGTTTGGATACTTATAAACTAGGGGGGTAGGACGGTTCGCTCCCAAATCGGTAACCGAGGTCAACGAAGTGGGGATTCGTGCACCGAAGGTAAAAGGCTTGGGACCTACGTGGCGAGTGGGGAGGAATTACAGGAAGGGTGGCAGCGGGATTGCTACCGCAGGTCGGGATTGAGTAAAGCATGCACTCGGTAGGGATTTGGATGTGAATACAGGCAGCGATGGTTCGCTCGTGTCGCGGAAACCGCGCGAGCAGAAAGTCCTATCGAGCCAGGTTAGTGGGAACAGTGAGGGTAGCTATTCGCTAGGGACTCTTGCGCAATTAGCCGTGGGAAAGTTAGACGCGCGCGCGATCGTCTGGCTGTTGCGATGGCTCCCGAGCGAATGCTAGGCGCCCGCGGTCGCCGCCGTCTCTTATATTAGCTCGGTCCGTGCGGCGTGCGGCCGCGCAGCCGTAGGGTTGTCAAAATCTCCGCGGTCGGTGCTAGGGCTGTCGATGCGTCGCAGGGCGCGTCACAAGCCTACAAATTGGTACTCTGATATAACACGATATTCTAATAATTGAGTCTGTTTTCGAAATGGGAACATTTATTATACTAATATAACGAGTTACTGAGATTTGACTTAATCTACATTTAGACAGTGTAACAAAAATAAGGTTTAATTTTACTGTACACGCGTCGTGTGGGGGCGTCGAGGGCCCAAAAGATAAGGAAACATGTAAAGTGCCCCTTAAGAGCCCTAATAGCCACTACCCCTTTTTTATTTTTGAAAATTCAAATTCAAATTCAAAACGTTTATTTGCCAAAAACACAGTAATACAGGTTGACGTTCATAAGTTTTTTTTTAAGTGACAGGAGGCAAACGAGCAAACGGATCACCTGATGGTAAGTGATTACCGTCGCCCATAGACACCCGCAGTCTCAAGTGCCAAAATACTGGTTAAAATTGAAAAAACAAATTGATTAAAAAATTGATTTGATTTGATTTGATTTGATTTGATCTATGCGAAACCGATTGCTTACAATGAGAATGAATACCTATACAGTAAGAAGCTTGACTAAAAATATTTTCACCAAAAAATCAACTGCCTTGCATAAGACATGAAAGTTTCTTCAATTAGTAATATTGTCATTCTGGTCTTACTAAAAGCAAATCAAAAGATAAAAAGATTCTGGATACTTTTAAATTAGCTGGCTTAGTTAGCCCTCAGAAATGATATCAAACACATTTTGTATTATTATGTCTGTTAACATATAAAGTATAACGCACGCAGTGCAATAAGAATTTGAATTTGTATTTTATATGTAGCACCAAATTATAACAGAAATGTTATTATAGCAAGCGCGGCATGTTTTCGAGTAACTACATTAATTACATCCTACTCGGCAGGGAGTGCCGCAAATTTGTTCATCTCTAGTGTTGTCTTACGTTGGAGGAATTGCAAACGAGTCTTAATATCATTAAAACACACTTTCCTTTGACGCCGGTAAATTGGACAGAATCCTTTAAATCCATACTTACAAACTAATGTTATAAATCCGAAAGTATGTCTTGCTGTCCGATTTAAATGAAATTTGGTAAAGATACATCGCAGATATCAACGTTTAAGGCAGTGGTTCTGAACCGGTGGTCCGCGGACCACTGGTAGTCCCTGGAGGCATTCCAAGTGGTCCGCGAAGACATCGTAATAAACAAGTGACGTGACTTGATGAGTCGAATCAACACAACGCAAACGGCGCACAGTGGGCGAGAAATCGACCCTTCTTTCATAGGATTTTGAAAAAAATAAATAATATGTGGTCCCTGACAAGACAGAAATTTGGTAAAATGGTCCCTCGTGACTTAAAGGTTAAGAACCACTGGTTTAAGGGGTTGAAAAGGATGTTAGATGTTTTTATGTGGAATCAATTACCGCTCAAACACGTTAAAATTTGGTATAGAGATTGTGACTCAGAGAAAAAAATAGGCTAGTTTTTATCACGGTTTTCAAAAGGGGTACACGCGCCCGATACTTTGTCTTTCTGAAAGCCGCCGACAATTACCTAACCAATAATTCCACGTTACAACTTCTTCAAAAGAACACTTCATAGCACTTACACCTGAATAGTTTTCAATCGACTGTAAACTTATGTTCCTTAGCTGGTTTGAATCAATAAGTATTCAATTGATTTGACAAAATAGACGTCAAGAGCACATTCAGGAACAAAATCTTTGAGGGGATCAAGTTTTGACAGCTCATACAAAGTTAATAATAAAAAAATAAGGTATTAGAAGGATTGCGGTGCAAAGTCGTGAGACTTGCAGAGTCTGAAAAAAAGAATTAAAGAATCTAGACTATTTTTAGTAATACAAACTAACCTCTCAATGTTACCAGGACTCGGTTCATCGTCATGTCTAGAGAGTCTAAAAATGTATTACAACACCTTTCATACAAATTGACGAGGTAACATTAGATACCTACTATGTCGAGCTACGTCGTGATATTATGCCGGACGACACGTGTGATGGGTTGTTTGTCCCCTATTAAATAACTTTCAAAAGTCTGTCAAACTCCATACAAAAATCACCGGTTACGGTTAAAATAAGGTGGTGCAACTCAGCCTTAAACTCGAAGCTTACACTCGAGCTCATCGGCACGCGCACCGACGATCGCTAAACGGCTAGAGTACCTTCTGTACTCGCCACTCTGCTCGGTGAGGCTGGAAAAGCTCCTAAAACTACCAGCGAGCGTCCCTTAAAAAAAGCCTTATTTATTAGCCCGTTTTCACCATCAATCCCTAATTTTTAAGTAAATTTTAAGTAACAGGATTTTTGTTTTGAGGGTCTTTTAAAAATTAGGGATTGATGGTGAAAACGGGCATTAAACTCTTTTTATTGATAGCTGAATCTTATTTAGGTAAAATTTCAAAATCATAGAATTAACGGGTAAATCTCACAAGGTTAAAGTAACATTATTGATACCCTTTCAATGTTGGCCTCAGAAAGCTTTGACACACATTTCAAAGTGCCTCTACTCGAATTTTCATGTAAAAATAAACCGTAAAATGAAAAAGTGGTTTGTGGCCCGCAAAATATCTTTGAGAATTGGTATCAATTGACATCTCAAATTACCTTTCGGTGGAATTTCAACGAAATACGTATAGATTTTATGTCCTTCATTTCCGAGGGTTGTCACGTAACGTTCACGACCCTCTTGAATTGCTTAATTGGATTGAATAACATCTTCGTTTTTATCGAAGCGAAATATCCGCTCGTAATATAAAAAGCAAGGATGGCTATTATGTCTGTAAGGAACCTTAACGTAAACTTTATCACAAATCACTATTCTTACCGTTATACACTTATGGGCAGAGAAATAGTATGTAATTTTTAGATACTGTTTTAACGAATTTAACATTAGTAACATCGATAAACTTGCATAATTTACAACTTCAGTTCAAATTGGACTCTTTAAAGAACGGTCTTTAAACTAATAAGTATTAAACCATTTTCCGAATTGTCACGGAAGCTGTCTCACGTTACGAATACATGAATAATAAACAATATTAAACTTTCTAATAATATCGCCTTCCTTCTAATGCACTAGTTTCAAAATAGATTCACAAATCTGACACCTCCTGAAGCGCCCTATACACGAATATTGATAGTGAAACGTTTAAGTACATTGGGGTAAAATGTAATCTGTAAGACTTTTTATCCGATATCCCACGATATAGTTTTCCGGGAGTTTTTGTTTGTGACTTGACCTTTTTGTTGTAACACTATACAGGGTGCTAGGTAAATGGGTATATGAGCCGACACTAGCCCATGTTAACATGGGCATATAAATGGTATGGTGAAGTCAGAAATTTGATATCATCATTTTAATTTTTTTAATTTCCATACAAAATATTTTTTATAAAATCCGATTTGTATGAAAAATAAAATAATTAAAATGAAGATATCAATTTTCTGACTTCACCATACCATTTATATGACCATGCTCATATACCCATATACCTAACACCCTGTATAGGTAAGTACCTATGAAAACAAGATGAAATAAAATTACAAATATCAAAAAGACACCACGCGAGCAAAGTCACAGGAAGATTGTGGTAGCTAAGAGTTGCCGCACACTGGCCACCGGCCACAACCGCAAGACGCCGCCACCGGCGTATTTCCTGTAGTTTTATACACTCGCCACTATTGATGCCGGTGGCCGCCACACGCTACAAAACGCCGCGCTCGCTTTTTGTGGCCTTCTCCGGCCACAAAAGAACGCTGCTACATGCCGCTCGCTCTCATACCTCAGTAAACCTGCATGGGTGTAAAAGAAGCGGCCACCGTCCACAAGTGGCGACCACCGGCCACAAGTGACTGTCGTGCGCTTTAGCTACATTATTTGTAGCCGCTTCTAGCTTCTTGTGGCGGCGTTTGTGGCTGTGGCTTGAAGCCCGTGTGCGCCGACCCTAAAGGCTTAAAATATCCACTTTTTTTCCCAGTCCACTGAGGTGTACTGGATGGCAGGGATTATTTTCAACTTCAAATTTTAATAATCATGTGTCTACGTCTATTTTTAACTCTGTATCAGGTTGTTTTATGAAAAATACACCCGTATTTAAAAGCTCAATGGATTTAAAAATACGTTGTGACCTCTTTTGCTACGGCAAAGGGTAGGTATATCTAAGTTGGAGTACATTTCTATTTAAATGTGATTAAAAGCTGTATTTGAACTGAAATTTGTTGTCGGTGTAATAAAGGAGAACTTTGTGGCGAAGTTATTTGATGTGAATAGTTAATTTGTATCCATTTAACAATGTTGGCTAATTATAGGCTGTCTGTTATTATAAAAGACTATTGTAGTCTCGATGGGCATTTTTAAGGAGTCTGCTGTTCTTCTTATCTCAAGAGACTTGTTATTGAAACATTTTCTTCAATTCATGGAAATGGGTGAAGAAAATAACAATTTTACCTAATTATCACAGTGTTACCTTATTCGTAAATATCTCAAAAAGTGTAAATAGGTATTTTTGGATATTTACATCCTTGACTTGAAATGAAGAGCTCATTTATTTGTTCAAAGGTAGCTTAATATCATTTCTAGATTAGATGAAGATCCAAATGAAAGTTATTTTATATTCAAACGCATCATTTCCGTATTTATGATTTTAAGCTATGATATTAAACTATTAACATTTTCCTTACAAAATGCTTAGAGAACTTTATACGATACTTTTATACGATTTAAAACTTTTATACGATAAAAAGTCAAGTCAACAGTGATCGACGCCCGTATTCACAAACATTACTCTGAGATCTCACAATGCGCGGGGATGCACAGAGCTCTATTCAACGCTGTGCGTTCGATTTGCTGCTTCACTTAAGCAAGCATCGTTTGTGAATACGGGCGTGAGATCATTGCATTGAAGCACGGCTGCATTCAGTACACCAAGAGCAATGTAAACGTTGTATCTTAACGTAAGTACATGCATACATCTACAGGTGAGAGACCCCAACTCTACGGTAATGTTAGCACAGTATAACCGTATTACCACCTTCCAGTAGGTACCTACCTACACGACTTGAATAACAAATAGCCATAACATACTTAATATGCAAATAAATAATAATTTGCATTGTGTCAAAGTCAAAGCTTTTATTCAGTACTTAGGCCCGGTTCCCATTAAGGTGGAGCGGAGCGGAGAGAGAAATGTTTTGAATAACCAACCAGATTTCATTGTTCCCACATCTCTATATCTTCTCCGCTTTCATATTATATCGATGATTTTTTTGCCCCACTATCCCGGGCCACGGTAGCGGTCACGGTAACGGTGGGGCGAGAGGTGCTAAGAATCACCGGGTACCGACAGGCTACCAACCCCGACGACCTCTGGCCCTGGCAACATTTAACACTCGCACGCTGCGGACTGACGTGAGGCTCGCCGAACTCGAGGAAGAACTGAGCAGGTTGCGATGGGATATCGTAGGATTATGCGAAGTACGAAGAGAGGGGGAGGACACCATAATCCTGAAATCCGGAAACCTGTTCTATTTCCGGGAGGGCGACCAACAGTCCCAGGTGGTGTCGGGTTTATCGTCCACAAGTCCCTTGTCAACAACGTGGTCCAGATCGAGAGTATTTCGGCGAGGGTAGCGTACCTTATACTCAGAATTACCAAACGGTATTCGCTGAAGGTCATACAGGTATACGCACCGACCACGGAACACCCCGACGACGAAGTGGAGACTATATGTATATGAGGATATTTCCAGAGCCATACATAGCTCCCGGTCCCATTTTACCGTTGTGAAGCTCGAGAGGCGTCGACTGATGAAGTCTACGCTCCGCCCAGCGCCCACCCATCTCCAAAACCCCGAAAGCTTTCAGCTCGAGTTGCAAAATCGTTTCGAATGCCTGGGAGACTGCGAAATTGTGGACGAATACAATGACAGGTTCGTGGTAATTGTCCAAACGACTGGGTCTAAGTTCTTTAAAACCCGTCGTTCAAAAGAAACCAAAAAGATATCTGACCTCACCAATAAACTTATAGAAGAGAGACGAAACTTGGTTCTGCAGTCTTCTGAAGATGCTGCTCAGTATCGGCGTCTTAACAGACAGATCTCCAAGTCTTTGACTCGCGACCTACGCCAATTTAATACAGATCGTATTAAAGAGGCGATTGAGCGTAACAAAGGCTCTAAAGTGTTCGCAAGGGATCTGTCTCTTGGCCAAAGTCAACAGACCAAGCTGAAGACCGAGGATGGCAGAGACATCTCGTCGGGGCCTGAGTTATTGGAAGAAGTTGAGAAGTTCTATGGACAATTATACACGAGTGTACTTCCCAAATCTAGCTGAAGACCCAAAAGCTAGATTGACCCGACCACTACACCGAAGATATCCCGGACGTCAGTCTATACGAGATTAGAATGGCTCTCAAACTGCTGAAAAACAACAAGGCACCGGGTGATGATGGAATCACGGCTGAGCTTCTGAAAGCAGGCGGAACGCCGGTACTAAAGGCTCTTCAGAGGCTGTTCGATTCCGTCATACTTGAGGGGAAAACGCCTACGGCATGGCACAAAAGTGTGGTGAAACTTTTCTTCAAAAAAGGCGACAAAACCTTGTTGAAAAATTTATAGACCCATCTCACTTCTGAGCCATGTCTATAAGCTGTTTTCGAGAGTCATCATGAATCGTCTAGCACGCAGGCTCGACGACTTCCAGCCTCCCGAAAAAGCCTTCGACTGACCTGGGCAGTGCTACAGTCTCTCCAACGGTGCCAAATTGACTATAGATACATCGAAGTGCTGAAGGGCTTGTACGAAAACGCCGTCGGTCCGCCTCCAGGATCAGAACTCGAAACTTATCCAGTTGCAGCGAGGAGTGAGACAGGGAGATGTCATATCTCCGAAACTGTTCACCACCGCCCTGGAAGATGTTTTCAAGCTTCTGGACTGGAGCGGATTCGGCATAAATATCAACGGCGAGTATATCACCCACCTTCGTTTCGCGGACGATATCGTAGTCATAGCTGAGACCGCGGAGGATGGCCTCAGTAGAGCCTCTCAACAAGTGGGTCATAAAATGAACATGGACATGACAAAAATCATGTCAAATGCCCGTGTTGTACCCACTCCTCTGAAGGTTGGAGACACTACACTCGAAGTTGTTGACAATTATGTATACCTGGGACAAACAGTCCAGTTAGGTAGGGCCAACTTCGAGAAAGAGGTCAATCGTCGAATCCAACTCGGCTGGGCAGCGTTCGGGAAGCTTCGCGAAATTCTCTCGTCCGAAACACCGCAGTGTCTCAAGTCAAAAGTATTTGACCAATGTGTGCTGCCACTAGTTGCCAGTGATGGTATACGGATCTGAGACGTGGTCGCTTACTATGGGCTTCATAAGAAGGCTCAAAGTCACCCAAAGAGCGATGGAGCGAGCTATGCTCGAGTTTCCCTGCGTGATCGAATCAGAAATGAGGAGATCCGTAGGAGAACCAGAGTGACTGACATAGCCCGCAGAATCGCTAAAATGAAGTGGCAGTGTGCGGGGCACATAGCTCGAAGAGCTGATGGCCGCTGGGGCAGGAAAGTTCTGGAGTGGCGACCACGAGCCGGAAGACGTGGCGTGGGCAGGCCTCCCACTAGGTGGACCGACGATCTGATGAAGGTGGTTGTGGAAATCCTTGGGGGAGGCCTTTGTCCAGCAGTGGACGTCTTTCGGCTGAAACGAAACAACAAATAAAAATGTAAAATAATATTTATTTTAAGAATTTACAATTCTGCGTTCTCACTATCGGCGCTAACGCACAACTGCCGCGCGATCAGAATGGCGTATGACGCAGCGGGTGGAGGGGGTTTGTTTTGCTAGAGTGACATATTACTTGCTGTACACAAAACAAGACTCTATTCTAATGATGTTAGTAAGATTTTCGCTATTAGATGATACGTTTGAAATGCAGTAACTATTTTATAAGTACTCACGTCAGTTCGGCGCATTTGCTGTATGTTCGACATCGTAAGATTTTAGGGCGGCTGAAATGCTGTATCTCCTTTAAAATCAATGTTCGACTCAGGAAAAGAGTGCTGTAACTGTTTAACATACTAGTAGTGTGGTCGTATCTATTTTATTTTCGAAGGTTGCGATTTTTTGACTAGTTACAGCAATTGGTCAAGTAAATTGTAAAAAAACTGGAAAAAAATCTATGACGTATCTATATTTTTTTTCATCGTAGAAAGGCGATACATACACCATTCGACGCGGCTTTTTTTTCTTAATACAATACAATTAAAAGTCATTTTAGCCAATTTTTGAGATACGACATTTCCGCTTTCTGCCGTCGATATGTATATATTTCATAGAAAAATTCGTCCGCCCGACACTTCTCCGCTCTTCTCCGCTCCTCTCGCCAATAGCGCCGTCACTTCATTAAAGCTTACGATGTGATATTGTAGGGGAAGCCCGGGCAGCACGGATAACTTAAGAAAAGTGGCAAAAAAACCACATAAATATGCAATCAACAACAGTCTCTTAATTAATAATTTGTATCTTAGGTAATCATCTTTGGAATTGTAAAGAATAAACTTAGAAACTTAAACAAATTCTGCAATAAAAATGTCATTAAAAAAAAAGTTCCAATTATCCATTTTGCCCGACCCCCTTGGGCAAGACGGATATGTACAGTAATAACTGCTTTAATCATTTCAATCATCACAATAATAACTGCTTATGCCTGAATATAAGGTACAATCCTCGTGTGCCCACTTCTTGCATTGATTGCACTCTATCCAATCCTCGGTAGGTGGTTCAGTGTATTCTTCTGAGCACACAACATAAATATTTTGTTTTCTTCATCTGATTTTTGTTTTTGGTCATTTTTACTCTTGACAAGTCTTGTTTGGAAGTTCTTGTTTTCAGATGTGTGGTTTTGTAAGGGCCTGCTATTCAGTTATGGCTGTCTTTACCTATCCGTTTTGCCCATATCCGTCTTGCCCAAAGCACCAATATTTAAAAGTTGTGTACCCACCCGTTAAATTTCTACCGGCGAAAAAAAGCAACACACACAAATTAAACTTAATTTAACATGCAGTCAACTAAACAGAGTCTATAAGTCAACACTTAATACGTAATACAAGAAATCAACACACATACTTTGCCAAAAATCGTAAGAAAACAGCCAAAAACTTTTGATTTCGAATTGACAAAAAGTTCACGCACGTATTGTTTTGGTGGAACTATCATGGCGTAGCTGTGTTGCTGTTTTACAGACCCGCAAACGTCCAGTAGCGCCATGTGTTGTAGGTTTTTAGTAAAATCGATTATTCTTCTTACCCACATTATGCTTCTTGCCCGGGATTCCCCTACGTGTTACGCTAACAGCACACTTATAACATACATACAAAGTATATATCGCGCCGCGGCCGCCACAGCTGTCAAATTCCATAGAAAAATTCGTCCTTCTCCGCTCCGCTCGCCCTTGGTGGAAAACGGGCTTTATTCCGTTTTCAGGGCGTTTACATACGACTTAAATATAGCTTGCCCTACCACCACTTCTGGACAACATATGGGCTGGTGCTGAGAAGAAGTATTACTAAATAGTATCTAAGATACCGCATCGCACCGTCGAACATAGCGAATCTATGATGGTTCTTATTGATTATGAAACCATAAAATAGCAACTTCTTTATTAATAAATGAAGGGCTTGACTTCAGCGAAAACAGTTAATAGCGGCATTACATCAAAATGATTCTCAGCAGACCTAATATAATCGGTCAGCCATTATGTGCACTCAAGTGTTTCCTTGTTGAAGTTCCATAAAGTTTTAAGGTACTACATAATTAATATTTTATTTGTTATATAAATTCGACATTTAGACAGATTTACAAAAGGCAAAGCTTAAAGTACAACTACAAGCTATCCATCAATTGGAAATTCAACCTTAAACTAATACACTTTGAATTCAACCACGGCTGGATTCAGTAGCAGTCAAGAGCAACGCAAATGTTGTCCATTGACGTGAGTGCGAGAGAGAGGTGGCGCTCTACAGCTAATATTGATATAACTCCATTATATAACCGTATTAGAACCAACCTTCCAGACATTTATTTCAGCTCAGCCGATTCCCAGAACATTTATTAATGATTACGAGTAAAAATACAGGGTGTAAGAAACAGAAATTGGCAAATGCTTGAGCAGCAAACTCAGACCGTCATTAGTGTTTTTTCTCAGAAATGAAAATAAGAAAAATATTTTGATTTTGATTAATTTCGTAACTTGTAGACTAGTAAAATAACTTTCGGTGGTAGAAACTAACTGTCACGAGCAATATGACTAGTAACAGACACTTTGAGATCAAAGCACCCACACGGGTGAACGACTCACCTGTTACACAATGTAAGGTAGTTCAAATTATCTAACGAACAGGGTATTAATTATTACGAAGTGTGGCAACAGCGGCGTCACTTCATTAAAGCTTAAGATGTGATATTGTACGTGTTACGCTAACAGCACATTTATATACATACATACAAAGTGTGATATACATAATTCAAAAACTGTTTTGTGTCTTGTGCTTGAGCAACAAATTCGTATTGTATAAGATTTTATGAACTGCTATAGGCGTACATAGCTTCGTTAATCAATACTCCAAAGCACGGAAATCTTATCGCGCAATCAGGTGATTACCCTGGCCTCATCAAGCTTTTAATATCGGAAGCTACGAGTAAGTAAATAATGTCATTATACTTACCTGAGAATTTTATTCAGCCTAAAATCTTCGAGTCCAGAGAATTTAGCTTTATTATAGTTGTTGCAATTCACGAAGGCGAGTGAGCTTTACATGCGTGGTGGCTGGCTACTGTTCGTTTTCCAAAAGTTTATGTGCATGTACACGTACACACACAAGTAAGGCTCACTCGCCTTCGTGAATTGGAAGAACGCTAAACGTTGCGGTGCCGCTGTGGTGAAATCTCTTGTTTTATTTGCCAACATTCTTGGGATTACTACGAGTCTTATTATCTTTACATTCGTAGCGAGTTTCCGACCGTTCGCTCAATAGCTACATTTTTACAAAAGCCCCGATTAGCCGTCGTGATGGCAATTTTTATGAGGAAGTGAATATTAAATTTAATATCTCGACGATGGTCTCATAGAAAATCCAATTTGCACTTAGGGTCAAAATTACTTCAAATGAGATGGTAAATCTAGTAATTTTTTGAGTATTAGTATAAGAAACTAAAGATTAAACGAGTAGGTAGAGTTAAGAGCACATCAAAACATATTTGTTGTAGGAAAATCAACGCTATCATAACTAAATAAAATGCTCGAGTGTTTAACTTGCAGTCGTCTGTAGGTACATAGTAATACATACAAACTGAATTAATGGTTAAATTAACATTATAGCTCTACCTACTCTAAACATTTGAATAAATCCCTCCGCGTGTCGCTCCTCGTTAATGAATCCACGCTATTAATTGCGTCTTGAAATTACTAAGAGCCAATGCACACGGTGCGTTACGGCGGCGATGCAACGCCGGAGCGGTGTCGCTGCGTTGTCTTAGGCCCGGTTTTCACGAAAGCGGAGCGGTGCGGAGACGAGAGGAGATGTGTAAGCTGTGCGTAACTTTCAGCTGTCAGTCTATTTATTGCTATCTATGAAACACCGCACATCTCCGCACCGCTCCGCTCTTCTCCGCACCGCGAGATGTGCAAATAATGGAATCTGATTGGTTATTCAAAAAACTTATCTGCTTCTCTCCGCACCGCTCTGCCTTGGTGGAAACCGGGCCTTACATAGAAATATCTGTAGCGGGAACACTAGCGGTGCGCCCCGCGTTGTGCGGAGGTTTCCGGCTACTGGGACCGCGGTCCCAGTCGCAGAATCCATAAAAAATATTATTTTTCTTCCAGCGACTTTCTTACAGCGATAGATAACTTTAAAAAAAATATTTCAAGCCAAAATCGGTACAGTACTAAAATTTATGAGTGGTCCCAGTCGCCGGAAGAAATTTATTTAATTTATACGGATCCGCCGATTTGGACCGCGGTCCTAGTTAATTGCGGTCCCAGTCGTCAGAAACCTCGTCGCGCGCGATACGGTGAAATCATTGCGCGGTTCGGCGCCGCAACTCATCGTGTGCTATGGCTCTTAGAATAGGTGGCAATATACATAATATTACTATCGATTCTAAGTTAGTGAATAGTTCGGGGTTGCGCTCTTTTGGGAGTAAGACCAGTAAGACTATTAATATTATAGCAATGGTAAAACTCCTGATAAAAATGAGTCATCATAACACACTATCGGCACAATATCAAAATTGCGAACGTGCTGTAATTCTGAAGGTATAGTCAACTGCATTTTAATCATTATTTTTATTGTCCATACCTAAGATTACTTTGTTTCATTCAACTCAACTCCGTAATCTCATCTTTAGAATTAGCAAGAATAAAACAAACCAAAACATTGCAACTAATCAGCAACACTTTTATAAAGGTACTCTCCGTCTAAATGCGAGCTTGTTAAAGCAAAAGCACGTTAGATCGTGAAACCCCAGACAAAGTGGGTGCATAGTGGGTGCTTAAGCCTTCTACTCCGAGTGTATTATTTCAAAAGAATTTTCCATTAGGTACATTTCAAACAGGTGCTACTGCAATAAAGCGGAATTACGTCATTCTTACAGATGCAAGCTGGAGAAGACGACGTCCGACTACGCAAAGCAATTCTATTTCATTCAGCTGTTTCCATCTCTTTCACTTTCACTGTGATTCTAATATGATTGAGAGAGATAGATATGATCGATAGAATTCAAATCGTTTTGCTGGATACATCCGAGCAGAAACCTTTGTTCTCCGTAGTATTTCTTGGATTATAGGATAGAAATTGGTTGCTCTCACATGAATGGGTAAAATATCTTGAAGCAGACATTTTGACTATTTCACAATTGTTTGATCAGACAGGATCGTAGAGCAGCTTCTTTGATGCTATTTATCTTTGAATAGTCAAACCCAACGTGCAATTTCGAAAGTCATCGATAGTATATTTTAGGTGTGGGTGTAAATCACATTATTTGGGCCAAAAATAAAAATAATAATAGTATCATTTGACATTTTACACGGCACACTAACTACTAAATTATTTAGTAGAGTTGTTGTACCTAACAAATAAGTATGATATTCACATCAATAAAAAATAAGTGACGGCATAAAAATTGCCATAATAGAAACTGATCCAAAATAAAAGAAAACGTTTTTATTTTGTACAAAAATGTCTATTAATAATGTAATAATAAAATACCTCGAGGCTCAGTTTCTACAGCCCTCGCGTTGTAATGCTTCATTCCCCCTCTGTTCAATTGAGTCAATGCCCTAGCTTAGGAGAGGAATGACCTCCAAAAATATTACCGAAACTTCTTGCAAAATAATTTTATTTGTGTAATGTTTACCCGAGACTCCGAGCCTGTTAGCCGCCAGTATGTAGAGAGCTGTGGCATGAGTAGATCGTGCTTGCAAACAATACAAACTAGGCGATATCAGGGGTCAAGTTTAGATGGGGAGGGATATTTATTTTGATCTCTCTTGCCTGTCTAAGTTCGCGAGGGGCTGTATGCAGAGGGATCACAAGCGGAAATAGCAAGGATATCAACTCATAAATTTTGAAATCGCGAATTGTTGACTGATGTACCGTCAAATGGGGTCTATTTTAAGAGATAATATCTGGATATAGAAACAATTAATCCCAAAGCGTCATTTAGACCAGCGGTTCCCGAAAGGTGGTCCGCGGAACCCTGGGGTTCCGTGGAAAGGCCGCAAGGGTTCCGTAAAAAATATTATCCCACGTTTCGTGACCGACGTTGTTCGCTCGCACCGACTTCTTTACGCACAAGGGAGGGGCAGGGCGTGCGGGCGGAGTAGTACGGGGGTTCCGCTAGGAAAAGTATAATCAATTAGGGTTCCTTGGCAAAAAAAAATTCTGAAACCCTGATTTAGACGATATTCATTGGAGGGATCATGACGAAAGCATTTTATTTAAAAGTACCTAATTTTTTGTGTAAAAATTATAACAACCTAAAATGTCCATAAAATTAAATAATTTCTTTATTATTTCAATTAAAGACCGTAACAACTCTTCAGTCCTTTGTCCGCCTTGGCAAACTGATTTATTATTTTAATTAATTAAAACTGACACAGTAATAAAATTTTATAATAGTCTATTACAAGACTTGTATTTTCCACCCATCTGCTTTAGAACTTTGTATTGTATTACTATAATAGACTCAGATTTTTAATAATACTTATAATTAATGATATACTAACTTATATTTGCGATGCTTGATGTTTGAACTTGCTTTTATTATCCTTATAGCAGTACCATAAGGCAGATAAAATAAGTTCTATGATCAAATTGATCAAAGGGCAAATTTCTATAAATAGGTACTAATCTAATACTGAAGCTCATTGGTGATAACATCAATAAATATGTTTTGTCTCCCCTAGCCGAAAGGATTAAAAAATGGGCAGTAGCGTAAGGTCTGCCATTTTAAAGGATCAATCGAGTTTACTACTCGATTTGTAAACATTTCATTTACTTACGCGGTTACATTTTAAGCCATCGTATTAGCAATCTGCAGTACTGACCATTCCTTTTTCCGTGAATCATGAATAACGTACATTGCTACCGAGAAAAACTAGTTCTTCGAAAACTTGAAGGATTTATTTTGAACGTTAATCTTGGGAGAGCTGACAGCTCTATTCCTGTTCTCTATTCCAGACTGCTGGCTTTATAGACGCTGCAACATCTGAGCATCAAAAGTCGGTAGAAGTCCAAATGTTAATTTAGCCGTTCTCTCAAGTCTCCACTTATAACAACTGGCATAACTGACAGAACAGCAAACCTCTCAATGATACAAGCCGTTTGATAGGATCTCCCCGTGGTCTCATATGAATCGTTTCAGCCACTGAACAACCAGTGAGGAACAATAGGGCTCCTTCAATGATTTTCAGGTTGACCGATTGGAAATACCCTGCATTCAGCGTCTTCCTGCAACCTTATGTCCTTAACATTGAAATGATAATGATGTTAAGAATGATAATGATGACATCATTTCAGTCACTGAATGACTAGTGTCGAACAATAGCAATGCCGGCAATGATTTTCAGGTTGACCGGTTAAAAAATACCCATCATTCAGCGCCTACCTGCTACCTTATGCCCTTAAAATTTTTTTCGGTTTATCTCTTCACCTTGTGGGTGGACGTTCCACGCACGCTTACCAAAATATGGCCTCTATTCTAGAATCTTTCTTTTCCATCAGCCGTCAATGGTTTCACACAAGCAAATTGAAAATAATACAAAACTCACACGCAACGTGTGAATGTACCTTTAACCTCTAATAACGAACAAGTTCAAGGTTTTCATAGAATTTGATCTCACTAACTACAAAATTATACGTAGGTAGTTTAATACTTAGCGTTTAGATGTCGGAGGGCGACATTATGTATAATTTATTCAAAGATAGAATCGCACATGACCATATTCCCAAAGGTAATTAAAATTACGTCTTATTTCTTTCTTTCTATATCCATAAAAGCGAAAGGTCACTTATTGACTGACTCACTCATCACAAAATCTCAGAAACTACACCTGCTAGAAGTCTCAAATTTTGCATGGGTGTTTGTCTTATAACGTAGGTGCTCACTAAGAACGGATTTTACGAATAATTACTAATAGTAATGTTACTTTTCCGTCCTTAAGTTTTTTTTTTTTTTTTTTTTTATGTGATAGGAGGCAAACGAGCAAACGGATCACCTGATGGTAAGTGATTACCGTCGCCCATAGACACCCGCAGACCCAGGGGCGTTACAGGTGCGTTGCCGGCCTTTAAGGTAAAGATACGCTCTCCTCTTGAAAGCTTGCAGGTCGTATCTGCGTAATCTAAGTAATCAATTCTGTATTAAGTGTGATTTTGTTACTTGAGTATTGAATCATTGTCTTTTTTCCTTTCACATACAACGTGTTCCTGACAATATTTTGTAACTCCTAGAGTATTAAGACCACTTCAAAGAATCGAATGGCATTAAAGTTTTTGTTTAATTCAACAATTTCTTTCACCTTATTTTTTCATACAACATAATTCTCTCTTTCTCTTCTGCCTCGCCTTATCCCGCTACACGGGGTCGACTTTCCCAATCATGCGCCGTCCATTTGATTCTATCTTGAACGCATAAAATAATTCGACATATTTAAATAAATTGAACTGGGTGTCAATTTTGGTACAAACTCTACTAAGTCTGAGTTGCACCACCCAAATTTGACCTTAACTATGACGATACGATATTTTTGTATGGAATTTGACAGATATTTGACGTTTGTCTCAGTTAAAGTAAGATGGTGCAACCCGGCCTAAGATGGATAATATCTTCGAAAATATGCGTGTAGGAACACAAATGTTTTTAAGAAATTTTAACTAGTTTTTATTCATAGGATAGCCATAAAGTTACGGGAAATTAAAAGAAACACGTATAGAAATTTTCATAAAATACTTTAACGCCCATATTCACAAACGGTGAAGCAGTAAATCGAACACACAGCGTTGAATAAAGCTCTGTGATTGGTTCGTGTCACCCTGTGCGTCCACGCGCACTGTGAGACCTCATAGTAATGTCTGTGAGTGAATGCGAGCGTAAAGGTAACATACAACCCTTTGGTGGCGATGAATGCCACCGAGCCCGGCAGGGTTGAGAAATATACCGGGTTGCAATCTCGCGTGAATCCACGGCACCGCTTATGTTTGAGTTCCACGCAAAATATGTAGGTAATTTAAAAATAATGAATTTCTCAGTAATTTATTGATGGATTAAAAAAAAACTTCATCGTCTTTTTAGTTTTCCCATTCAGTTTTCAACGTCACGAAATTTCTCCATTGTACATCTAATTAGTAGTGGTTTAGATAGATAAATATCTATAACCTACCAGTTTGGCGATTTTTGCTACTACAGGTTATTTTTGCTATCCTTATAGACAATTTACTCTTATTACTTACCTACATACCTATGTGTGCATTACTATCATCTCATGTAACACCATGTGCGATTGTGGTCAAATACCTGCCTTGATCTTCATAAAAACCCTCGTACTATTTATTTATCATAGTTAATGCAATGAGTTGCCAAAGAAAATTGTACTTCATTAGATACACACACGTTCAATACTTCAATAATAGCTGACTGGCTTTTGTCGTGCAAACCTTACCATAAACCATAGTAATAAACAAAATAGGCCAGTTAGTTTCGTCCTAAATATGTCACATATTTTAGTAGTATCTAAAATACCTAAATAAGCTATAAGTTACATTACTTTATGTTCATGTTTTTACATCATCAATAATCATTTGACGTATCTGGGGGCACGGCAGTGCCCCCACCAAGTCGAGCAAAAAAGCGGCACGGCCGTACCATCCTTTTCTCGAAGCAATTCAGGCCATTTTCGACCGCCTGTAACTTCGTTGTGGATAAAACTAGAAGGCTGAATTTTCATTAGCTATGCAGGCATTGTAAAGACACGGTATATTTAAAATTTCATTCAATTTGAACCAGTAGTTTAAGAATTATAACGGGTCAAAGTTACTTAATTTTGTCACTCACTGACTCACTGACTGACTGACTCACCGATCATCAAAATTCTAAGGCACTTCTAGCAGACCTAGAAGCTTCAAATTTGGAATATAAGTAGTGTTTGGTGTATGAATCAAGGAAAAACTAAAATATTTGTGGGCACGGTAGTGCAACCGCCAAGTCGAGTAAAATTTTTCAATTTCGGTCCAGTTTTCTAGATACATAACTGCTGTCTACAAAATACAAAAAGAAATGAGATCCCATCAAAAACGATACTTGTCAAAAAAACCAAGTCTCGCAACTCAGTTGTTCTACGGTAAAAAGTTGTGAGATCCATGTAATACCAAGTCCAGGCCAGGAAATCTTTAACGTTTTACATAAATATATTGACTTGGCCATCGCATGAAAACACGTGTACCTAAATTAAATTATTTAGTGCGATGGCCAAGTCAATAATTTATGTAAAACGTTAAAGATTTCCTGGCCTGGACTTGGCTTATGATCATAGCCTTCAAAAATTTTATGTTTTCCTAATTAGTATGTTGGCTAAATTTCTAGTGGGTGTGAATACTAAAAACATTTTAGTCACAGATATAAGCCAAAAAATATATTAGAAATTAAATTTTTGATAAGTAGATACTCGTACAAGCCTTAATTGAAGAAGAGATTATTATCATCGGATCATCCAGTCAATGACCTTTCAAGGCTTAGGACAAAAGCACATCTGAAAGCTGTATTTGCACCCAAAATATTACTTAAAACAAACCTGGCAATATATTTTTTATTTGCATTCAAAAACCCACCAAAATATTTTCACGGAATGCTCCAAACTAAAAAAAAAACTTCGCCATTTTAAATGTTATTTTTCAAATGTTGAACGCAGTAGATACCCCTGTGAAAACGTTTTGCTTTGACCCTAAATATGACAGAGACATCAAACCGACTTTACGTTTATTTCATAATGTAGCCGCTGAATTCAGCGAGTTTCTGCACGAACAAACAGACAGCTCTGCTATAACTCTTTGAAAAGTCATTTTGTAGATCCAAACATTTATAACTCAAAGGTAACTCACTGAGTGACTGACTGACTTACTGTTATTAGTGATCTATCAACGCACAGCCCTATCCGCTAAGAAAGGATTTTACGAAACTCCACCCCTAAGGGGGTAAAACGGGATCCAGGCGGCCGCTAGTAATCATATAATTGTAGTATCTGGCCTTATTATGATGCAAAGCGTATAATTTTATTTGTTTCGGATCTGACCTCATAATAATACACTCAACATCAAATAAACCGCACCTTCCGCGACGCGAACTTTAAAGATTTTCTTCTGACACAATCATGGTGCCCCAACAATATTGGTGTTATTTGAAAGCCCAATAAATATCCTTAAAGAAAAACGCATTTAATTTCTTAATAAATGATTTACATATACCATAAATGTGACTTGAAAAAAGTCCTCACTTTGGGCTCACCTCTGAGATCAATTAGACCAATTTTTATGGTTATAAAACCAAATAATGATCACACGTGTCCTCTTTAACAAATTAAAAAGAAAATTATAGCCTATATAATGTTATTCTGGGTTATCTAAATAATATAGGTACCTACAATTCAAAGGTGACTGACTGACTGACATAGTGATCTATCAACGCACAGCCCAAACCACTGGACGGATCGGGCTGAAATTTGGCATGCAGGTAGATGTTATAATGTAGGCAGCCGCTAAGAAAGGATTTTACGCGTATCCACGCGTACGAAGTCGCGGGCGGCCGCTAGTAAACAAAAACACTGTAAAGTTTCATCAAAATCCGTTCAGTACTTTTTGCTTGAAAGAGTAACAAACATCCAAACATCCATACAAACTTTCGTATTTATAATATTATACGAGACTATTCCCACCTCTCGTTCCCACCACTGCAACTCCTGTGTACCCAGGATCTACAGCTTGACCGCCATAAAAACCCAACCAATGAAGGTCCCGGGGGAAAGTTAAACTATCATTGGACCCGCAACGAAATTAATCAGAAGAACATACTTAGGAGGAGTTCGTAATTAAGGTTCGACTTCCCTCCATTGCAAAGTGGATGACAGGTATTTATAATATTAGTAGGTAGTTGGATATTATTAGAGATTGCAAAATCCGGATTTTTCTTAAATCCGGTTTTCCGGATTTGTGTTACGTACAAATCCGGATTATCCGGATTTTTCGAATATTGGGTAAATTTTTTAAACCATCAATTTAATTTAAATAAAACGTAGTTTTTTTCAAAAAGATGTAAGTATTTGAAGAAAAGCGTTTTATTTCATTATCGCGCATGGAATTTATTCCTCTTTTTTTCGGTTTGCGCTACAAGCTTTCGAAATTATTTGAACCTTGCATTATTTTTTTCGTTTTAGTACAAATGCATTTCAGAATAAAAACTTGCTTGTACCTATAAAATATTTTTTTTATTCTTCTTCTTGTCGTGTCGACAACAAACCTACACAGCGTCAACCCAAAACTCCGCCACAAGAGTGGCGTTGTCAGTAGCCTTCATTAAATCTTCCTGCTTGCAGTTGTTTGGGCACGCAGGGCACGACATCATGTGCTTCGTCGACTGGGGAACAAAACCACACTTGCACTCCAAGTTTGATCCATCTAAGAATCCCTACCTGACACCTGAACAGATTGTCCTTACTACGGCAGACCTGTCCGAAGTCTATAAAGATTTCCAGGTAGGCCAGGGGAGCTCATTTTTTTATTATAATTTTATTTTACACTTTTAAGTTGTATTTCAATCTCAGGGCCCTGGTCATTATTTACGGCCAAAGTGCTCGGGAAGACGAATCCAACGAACTCAAACTCTATAAGTTTCTGCCGTTTCGGTTAGGAGTTCCTATGGCCACCTCCTGATTCATCATCAGAACCCTGAACATCTAGCACTTAAGTGCTTGAAAAGACAAATCCAACAAACCCAAACTCGATGAGTTTCCACCGTTTCGTTTAGGAGTTCCTATGGCCACCTTCCGAATCCATCATCAGGACCCTGGGCATCATCTAGCACTAAAGTGCTCGAAAAGACAAATATAACGAACCCAAGTTCGATGCGATTCCGCCGTTTCGTTTAAGAGTTCCTATGGTCACCTCTTGACTCCATCATCAACCCAGCTAAATGGTTGGCGGTATATCCAACAACCTGTTTAGAACTCTTTTAAGGACTTCTCCACAATCACTCCCATTCTCATACAATAACATTTCGAGATGAATTAATGTAAGCAAATCGAATCCGCTGGGTGAACTTGATGGGCGAGGTTGAAGATCTCTACTTACACTTGGCCTCCGGATAAATATGGAGAAAACAAAGCTTATGTCCAATGTCCATGTTGCGCCCTACCCAGTTTCGGTTGGAAGCTCAATTCTCGAGATTGTTGACAAGTATGTCTACCTCGGACAAACGATTCAGCTGGGAAGGTCCAATTTTGAGAAAGAGGCCAATCGTCGAATCCAACTCGGCTGGGCAGCGTTTGGTAAACGACGCAACATCTTTTCGTCCAAAATACCTCAGTGCCTGAAGACTAAGGTCTACAGCCAATGTGTGTTACCAGTGATGACTTATGGTTCGGAAACGTGGCCTCGCGTGCTATGGAGAGGGCTATGCTCGGTGTTTCTTTACGAGATCGAATCAGAAATGAGGAGATCCGTAAACGAACTAAAGTCGCTGACATACTAGCCCGACGGATACAAGCTGAAGTGGCAATGGGCAGGGCACATAGTACGCAGAACTGACGGCCGATGGGGCAGCAAGGTTCTGGAGTGACATGCAATAAATAATTTGAATTCGGAGTGGAGGCCGCGTACCGGAAAACGCAGCGTGGGACGTCCACCCACAAGGTGGACCGATAACATCATAAAGGTAGCAGGAAGGCGCTGGACGCAGGTCGCTACCAACCAGGCAACATGGAAAGCATTGGGCAAGGGGCCTATGTTCAGCAGTGGACGTCCTATGGCTGAGATGATGATGATGATAATGACTTTTAAAACTCAGCGATATGGTGTTTCAGAATCAGCGTCTCGTATATAAAACTCACTGGCCGACTAGCGAATTCACTTACGCATGCGGCATGACGCGTCATTGTGCAGGCACAGTGCAGGTGTGAGTGTTGTGCGACGAAGTGCATTCAATAGATATTTTGGTTTATGATTTTATGATAAAATTTTTGGGGTAAAAATATTCGAAAAAACCGGATTTCAAAGTAAAAATCCGGATTTTTTTAAAGCCTCAAAATCCGGATTTTTCAGATATTTTCGAATTTCGAATAATCCGGATTGCAATCTCTAGATATTATATTTTAGTTCTATTTTAACCTGTCGCAACTGTCTGGTAAAATTAGCTAGCTGAATGGATGCCTAGGCCGTTCATTACTTTCGATAAACTGTAAGGTGTAATTAAGTATCATTTGTATCATGCCCAGTCTATACCAACCATAATAGCCGCGTTAATACACGCTCTACTAATAGCACTGTGAGCTTGCGTTATTTAAGACCTAAAGTAATCGTTATGATATTAAAAAAACATACTACCTTACCTATCGAATCAAAACAAAATCATATTTATACATAGAATGATTTTAAATACGCAGTGTGTAGACATAATTTCCGAATAGATTATGTAGGCACCCACATACAGTTAAAAAATTAAGCACTTATAATTATTTCAACTAAAACTGATTTAGGAGAAACGCTAAAATGATACCAATTTAAATATTAATACTATATTATGATTCGTATCAATTTTGGCGAGACTAAATAATAAAATTGAATAAAGCTGATATTCATATTTTTAATTTCGAATGAAATAATGTAAAGAATTCCACTCGTTCATTTCAGATAAAAATTCATATTTATACTTTATGTGATAGAGTATTGTTTTTTAACTCACTGCATTTTATTTCTTTGGTTTTTTTCTCCCAAAAACTCTATTTTTTCGTACTAAATTGTCTTGATTGTTCTTCATATCATATGACTCAATTCGTAAAGGTTATCTCGGTCTGGAAACTCTTCAATTCCTAGAATTATATTAGACTGAATTAAATGTAGAAAGAGTTTACCGTCTAGGCAAAACAAGAACGAAGAACAAAAGACTTTTGTTCAATACTAACAATAAAAGAACTGAGTTCTTTGTATTTGTAGATACGACTGATACGAGTAAAAAGCTATTTAAAACTACAATAACATAAGCTAAGCACATAGAAACGTTTAGATTTTATCCCCTAAAGTTTGGGCGATCCTTGCAACAGCTTGTTTCAATGATTGTCAATAAAACTATTAGTTTATTTCGAATACAAGAGATAATACTAATACGTGGCAAAGAAAAACAGGGTTAGGAAAACTATGCCCACTCTGCGTTATGCGGCATATAGCATCAAAATATCAATATATTTAATACATTATACAAAGCTGGAATCATTACATTTTCGGATAGATCCCGTTTGAAAATTATAAATACTTAACTAGAAAAAATCGAACTGCCTAGATCCCGTTTATTCTGTAACCTATCATTAGTACCGTTTGATAGAGCTCGTACCTAAAGCACTTTCAGGATCAGTAATCAGTTTTTTGATATCTTGTATAGTTTAGAAATAATCGAGTCATTTCGCATTCAGCATTTGCCGTCGCCCAAATGCGGTCGACCCTTTATGTTACCAGACCTAAAGCCTATTCTCACGTCGAGTCATTTCGCATGAATAACCATAACCGACTATATGCGAGACGAGCACGCAGTAAAGTCGACGCCATACAATATAACTGAATGGCATTGACTGTGGTTAATAAGTGAGATCTACTCGTACGTCGCTTGGAATATTTCGGTCTATTTAATAGATCTTTAAAGCGTAAATTGAGATTACCACATAATGAATGGCAAGTTTTTGAATGAACCCAAAGACTATGAATTTTGGGAATCTAATTTATCAAGAGTGTTATCACCTTGGACGTCACATGGCTCACCGGTAATTTCTAATGTCTCGGTTGCAACGACTTAACCACAAAAAACGTAGATTCTTTCTTTGTGTTTTTGTGAAGAAATTCGGTGCAGTCCTGTTGTCCCCCCTGCTTGGCCCCCCTGGGGGAGACAACAGGACTGGATTTTCAATCAATGGTTTGAGGACTGTTGTCCCCCCTGGCAAACATTGAGTATTTAGAAGCCATATATTTTTATAACTTTTAAGATGAACTGAAAATGGAGTACCTGACTGAATGCCATACTTATTGCCAAACTAAATACCTAAACCTAAACTATATGTCAAATAATAATTAACATTTTGTTAACGAAAAAAATATAAGTAGTTGGTACCGGTACTATTTCTGACTATTCCAAAATCTGCTTTACTTGCTTTTAAAAAAAACTTAATGAATTATCCCTACTAAATAATATTAAGTAAATGCGAAAAACTTTATCTGTCTGTCTGTTACGAATTCACGCCTAAACCATTGAACCGATTTTGATATTTGGTAAAGAGATAGTTTTGAGTCCCGGGAAAGGACGTGCGATAGTTTTTATGCCAGTTTTTGAAACAGGAAGGCGCTCTTATATTTTTTTCTGTGACAAACAAAATTTTACGCAGACAAAACCGTTGGCAATAGCTAAGTTAAAGGTATGCTATTCACATGTATAAAAAATATTATCTTCTGTAAAGTTTACTAAAAATCCGTTTAGTAGTTTTTAAATACGTAAAAGAGTATCAAACATCCATACTCACAAACTTTGACATTTAATCATAATATTCAACACTTGCTCAGTGATTCAACTAGCGGCCGCCCGCGACTTCGTATGCGTGGAGTCCGTTTTACCCCTTCTGTGTGGAATTTCGTAAAATCCTATTATATCCTTCGTATTATTTCATATCCTTAAATAAATAGTTAAAAATAAAATCCGTTCTTGGCAGATGTCTACACTCTATAAGGAACCTACCTGCCAAATTTCAAGTTTGTAGGTGTCAGTATCGGCACCAACACCTTATTTTTTTCGTTATCAAAATGGTAATTTTTACTTAACAAACGGTTATTCAGTTTGGCAATTTGGCATTCAGTCAAGTACTTCCAGTATTTCAAAAATTATGGTATAAAAATATATGGCTTTTAAAATATCATGTTTGCCAGGGGGGACAACAGTCCTCAAATCATTGATTAAAAATCTAGTCCTGTTGTCTCCCCTAGCCAGGGGGGACAACAGGATTTCGAAATCCTGTTGGCTCCCCCAGGGGGGCCAACCAGGGGGGACAACAGGACTGCACCAGAAATTCACATAAAAAATATCAAAGATTGTTAATCATAGATTTTTTCATGCATTCGAAAGATGGTAGATTATATTGCCTTCGACTGTATGAGATGTGAGATGTCGAACGACCGGACACCATCTCTGACCGACTAATTTGAAGCCCCCTATGGTGCTGTCTAAAGGTTGACATTCCTGCATTCTAAGGGGATATCACGGAGGTAGAATGCAGTGAAATCCCCACATAAAAGTGCTTAAAGTATAGACGATAGCATATACACCGTGAAATTTTAGAAGTTGTTTTCCCGCAGTAAAATGATTCTATCTTACTAGTACAATAGATTAAGGAAGTTTTTTTTTAATTCAAATAAAAAATTAGCCTGTACGGAGCGTGTGCCATTCAGTTTATGCTGTACCACCATAATGGTATTACTTAGTGCGAGAGCTTCTTTTACTTTAAATATTGATTTCGTGAGGCAGGCAGAATCCAAATACGTCACATTTTGTAAAAAGACTTTCGTTTCTTACGCTTTCGAGTTGATGATATTTTTTTTATTAGTTGAGAACATTTTCTTTTTTTTCAAAACTAACTCGTACGATACGATAGTACTACTAAATGTCATTCTGCCGCGGGAAAACAACCACTAATATTTCACGGTGTACAACCTGTATGCAAAACATAACCTAATTACGATTACATAAAATCCTACTGTATTCACCTTGGGATGCTATCGTCTGTACCTTAAAATTTTGAACTTTAACTAATTATTGTAAATGCAAAACATGATTGTCGCTGATTGTTCATTTACATCGACTTTCCTTGCAATTGAAACGAATTTAAACAAAATGCACTTTTTCCTTTACTTTAATTTAAACAAACACACAAGCATTGAGCTTATAAAGGGGTAGTATTATAAGTTCCGTTTGCGTCGGGGTAGAAAATAAAAACGGATAAAGTCACAACAAATAACAAGTTCTTTTAAACGTGTCTACGATTTGGTGCTTTCTTTTATCTTGTTTGTTTTGTACCCTGATTGTTTTAAGTTTCAGATGTAGAGGGAATAAGAATAATGTGGTAATATTTTTAAGCAATTTTAGCAAAAAATTTACCAGAATAAAATCAATCGTACATTTACAATAGACGCATTTCCAGTCTTGAATAATACGAAGCAATGCCTAATCAATTGATTTCCTAGAATTTTTTCATAAAAACATGATTTTATTGTAATGAAAACATCGGAAAATCGCTGCGTTAAGTGTAACCAGCACTTAACCAGTTTCGTGGTAAATAAAAAGACTCGGTTCAACAATTTAAGCAAGCAATTAGAAGTTTCCAATTTCTAAATCAACTTGGAACCTCAAAAGAATCAATAAAGGGAAGTTTGCACAACATCCTGTTTGAGTGGAAACCGATTAGCAACAATACCGTCGGAAATCCAATGTTTATTTTATTTAAAACAGGTAATTAAGCATGATACACTCCATATTTATTTTGAGTCTTTATTTAAACAAAGAATAATAAATGTGCCATGATTTTTCTCTTTGGGAATTGAATGTTTGCTTATTATTTGCTTTAGATAGAAAGCAATGAAGTATGTATCATTACATATATTTTTTACTAATATAAATGAAATGTTAAGTTATTGTCAGTCAAAAGACGACTGCACATTAAATTATGTACTTACAGTATGATGTGCTGTTTTAATTGATTATTATTGTATGTAGCTATCTAAAAATTCATGGTCAAATACCGAAAACTGTACTTTTTCATAATATTGGAAAGTTTTATTATAAGTAATGTAAATGGTATATTAAATATGCTGAAACAATATTGTTCATTTGAAATTCTCTAAAATCGCAATCAATAGTTGGTAAGTAAAAAGAAAATAGCCAAAATTTCTTAATACCTACAAAATACCCACTTAAATGTCGCTATGCCCAAAAATGGTCTCATGTAATACGTACACAGATATTATGAAATCTTGTCATTGATGTAGAATTATGCGAGATACATCATTTGCAACGGAATAATTATCCACATGCAGACTCAGCTTAGCTCTTCGTAAAGCACTAAATGCATTGCAACGATACAAATCCGTACACGAACGTTGAAACGTATATGGTACCAATATCGGAAAAGCCGAATTCTATGCATACTGAAACGTACAAATTACTATGATACACGAAAGCTATTTGCACGTGTAATTTCCAGCTACGTGATTAAAACATAGTTATAACTTTTAGTGACAAATATGATGTCGTTAATAAGTCAAACAGAATATATTCAACATTTTAATAGCGTTTATTTCATTTTAATTTCCATTGCCACAAAACTATGAGGTTAATAAATTAATGAAAAATAAACATAGAATAATGCAATATTCGAATTGACTCATAGTTAGGTACATTTTATTGATTGGTCATCATATCATAATAAAACGTCCGTAAAAGGTACCGTTAGGATATTTTTCAGTCAATTATTTAACTGATGCCTTTTCCATATAATTATAGCAAGTCTATCAAAAGAACTCAACAACTTTAAAACCAAAAGTTAAACTCTTCGGTCCCCTTTTTAATCAGGAATTAATGGTCCAAAAATTATCATCTTATGCTCTATAAAATATAATTAGGGGCACGATGGTCTAGTGGTTACAGTTTTTTACTCTTTCTAAGCAGACCCAGGGTTAGGTTCCAAGGTAGTACAGATATCCTACTAACATTATAAATGCGAAAGTTTGGATGCCTGGATGTCTGGATGTTTGTTACTCTTTCACGCAAAAACTACGGAACGGATTTTGTTGAAACTGGTATTGTTTGTAACCCAGATTAACTTAAAGGCTATAAATGTATGCCAATCTGTGACACTAAATTTCACGCGGGTGAAGCCGCGGGCAAAAGCTAGTTAGGCATAATGATACCTGAATAAGGGCAGACACCAGCTGACTCTAAAAATCTTGACACTAAGGTTTATAACCTCAGTTGTTGCAACCCATGTGGGTTGTAAACATGTACTTCAAGAATAAAATCGAAAACATATTTTTCTGTCTTGTGTGTTGGAGCACGCTAATAAAGAGGGTAACTTAAATTAGCTACAAACTCATTAATTAATTCCAAGACTAGTAATTAAGAACTCTACAACGGTTAAAGCATCATGGAGTTAATTTAAAATCGAACCGAAGGTAAACTATGGGTTGCTACGCTAATATTGCAAATAAGTACCTTGAAAATGAAATTCTGATAAATATTCTAAAGTGTTTTTGTCTGTCTAAGGCTGTAAGTGAATATCATAAAAAACAGTTCAATTGCCAGTCAGAATTACACACACTTAAAGGAATAATAATTCATACAATATCAGATTTTATCTTCTTTTCTCCACCTTGTGGACGTCACACGCTGCGTTTTCCGGTACGCGGCCTCCATTCCAGAACCTTGCTGCCCCATTGGCCGTCAGTTCTGCGTACTATGTGCCCTGCCCATGTAGGTACCTACAAGGTGGACCGACGACATCGTAAAGGTAGCAGGGAAGCGCTGGACGCAGGCCGCTACCAATCGATCAACGTGGAAAGCATTGGGGGAGGCCTATGTTCAGTGGACGTCCTATGGCTGAAATGATGATGATGATGATGATGATCTTCTATTCTCATTATAAAATCTAGTCACAATGGCAAAAAAGAACACACAACTTTTTATTTTGCTTTTCTCCTTTTATTTTAAAGTGCAGTTACTTGATTTTTTAATTGGTGTTATTGCCTTAATAGTAATAATAACACTACTACTGCTACCGTAATTGTGCTTAGCAATACGGTTCCGTTAGCAATCGGCGGAATAATAAAAATGTGGTGAGTAAAAAAATATCTCCACAAAAGCTGTAAACAATTTATACCGAGATTGTTTACTTTGATTGTGTTTGTAAAGGTTCACAAATAAAATAGATACATGAATTTTAAAACGCGTCTTACTTATACGAATACATATTTGTAAAAGAAAATTGTGAACACAACCAGATGTTTGTATTAGCCCTTGAAAGTAAATAAAAGGCTCACTAACTTCTCGACTTTACTCATAGCGACGCTTTTAAAATCTGTTATTTTTTTATTATTCTATCACTGAGTTTTTGAAAAAATATGTTAATGAATGTTGTAGGTACTAGGTATGTAGGTTTTGGACTGATATTGACGTATTGGCTACTTATTTTGTATGACATTTAAATTCAACTTGATAACTTAATATTTGCATGTTTTTTCTATGAAGCAAAACATGAGCACACCACATTGTAAAATATCGATGTATTACCATGTTTTGAGCAAATATAATATTTTATTTTGATTTGATTTAAAAAATAACTCAAGAAAACTTCAATTTATATCCTTAAATTCTACTCCAAAGGAAACAAAATAGAATAATCAGATCGTACTTAACGCTGACCAAATCCTATTAACCCCTTGATAGCGTTAAAAATCGGTAAACATCGGATGGCATACATCAGTGCAATTTATGTATTCAGCCGCCCCGGCTACGGCGTAGTCGGTAGTCAGTCGAGCCGTAGACGCGGGCCGCACGCACGTGCGCTACGAACTACGAAACATCTCCGCGCGTAGTACGGAGGGTGGTTGTACGGAGTTTCAGTGGTGTTAAAGTAGTTATGGATATATTCAAGATCTCTATTAGGATTTACGTGATTATTTTGACCACAAAGGGTAAGAAGTTTATGTTATATTTATAAATAAAAATGTGTGTATGGCACTAAAAATTGAAAAACTAGTGTTTGTTACTTGATTTATAGCTGGTTTTATCGCTCTGCAGCAATATATATTATTTGGCCATTGTGAATGACTGTAAATAAATTATAATTAAGTAATTGACAATGAAAAACAAATACTAACATATTTTTTTTAAACAGATTAATATTATTGTAACAAACAGAAGTGTGGTCATTGCCGATTAATTAAGTACCTACTTGTGTTATGATATTGTCTTTTAATACCACAATATTAAATCAATTTATTTTAAAATGGTCATTATTTAAGTTTTTAAGTGTTTTTCAAACGATTTGATTTTATTAGGCAGTGTTATTCCACTAAATAAATTACACAATCTAAACTTGAAATATAATTACGGTACGACATTTAAGAGATAGGTATCTTTAAGTATAAGTTACTGGTTTAGATTTAACGATATATTGAGTGACAGTTAATTAAAATATACGCTAGTCATCCAGCAATTAATTAACAAACTAAACAAACGAATGGATTAATCAATACAGTCCAACTTAGCATAAATATTACCACGAGAATAATTAATCAGTGACAGTTTTTATTATAGTCCTTGACCTCTGGGCCAGATAATTGTCATTCGATCCATAACTTCTTACAGCGGTTACGCACTGTATCCAGTCATAATTAGAAGATGTTTTAAGTATAATTTGATCAATTTGTTGAATGATTTTAATAATTTAATATGGTTTTCATTGTTATTTTTGCTATTTCTGTACTTAATTATTGTAAACCCCTGCATTAAAAGGACCGATTAAAAGGAGAAACTGAAAATCAGTGTCGGGACTATTTCCACCTCTCGTTCCAACACTGCAACTCTTGTATTTTTTTAAATTAATTATGTGTAATGTGTATGTCTTTTGTTGCCAAATGAAATTTAATTATTTTCTTTCTTACTTCTTTCAAGGATATGACTCGGATACAATACTAACAAAAATGATTCTACATCTTTTGTTTTTCCCGAACACTATAATCTCACTGAAGAGGTCCTCTTCAACGCGACAGCGAATAGGCATTACTGGGCAGTTGATATGTATCATCCAAGACTGCCTGCTACTGCATCTCACATAATACTACTTTTTGCCCTTTCTTTGCTGCTGTCTTTCCCGAATATTACAAACCGGGCCTTTTCAAGGTAAGAGTGAATAGGCATTTACTGAGTAGCTACGTACGCTCGTATCATACAAGACTGCATCTCATTTAACGCCAAGTGTTATTGCGGTCAAAATACTTGCCTTATTCTGCATAAAAAAGCTTCGGACTGAGGGTGGTCGGTTTCAGATCAATCAACCTTCGTTCTTTTATAGATGAATCACTTAAAGGTTCACATTACCACTTCGCGTGGGCGAGGCGTCTGATATAAAGACCCACGCATGCACCGGCCCGTGTCTGATTCGAAGGTCAGACGCCCCGCGTATGGCCCGCGCACACCACATTATGATTATGTAAATGGTACCAAAAGATGACCATTATGCTAGATCAAAAAAATACCATTTATTCATTGGCATAAATGAGACAAATGACCTTTGTTGTGCTTTTTTATCTGATGATTAAATAAAATAACAACTTTACCAGTAAAAATATTTTGTTTCAAAACTATATTTTTAATAATACACTAACCAAAGCAATACATTATTATTTATTTAGTAATTTGATGAATTGATTGACTGATAAACAACATCTGCCTCTGTCAATTTACTTTTCAAATCAAATTAATAGTGTTTACCCAAAATTGTATTGCTTGGGGTGACACGTGCTCCATCCCGGATAGTTTTGAGGGGTCAATCAAATCACGAAACTTGTCGACTATGAAGTCGATATTGACAAATTATAATATGAATAGTTCAACATTCTTCCGATAGTTAGAACTAAATTAATGATTGAAATTAAAACTTTGTTGTTTTTGGTAAATAACAATCAATTTTTAACTGACACAAAGAAATAATAAGGCACCATAAGAGCATTTGACGATTTATAAGAACTAATTCAATTAGAATATACTTACAAATAAAGATATTTTTATTTGATTTCATTTCATTCGGATTTTTTACTAAGTAGAAGAAAAACTCGCTCACTTATGATATTTTATAAGACTCTATTTTTTTAATGTTTTCTACAGTACTAAGACACAGCTGTAAAATATATTCACATACTCTACCAAAAAAGGTCTTTTTTGCACATGTATCTGCAATATTATAGTCTAAAGAGCACAGTCGTATCCACTAAGGGTGACCCTGAATCCTAGCTTGCTATTCAGAATAAATAAAAAAGTTTTCACTGACCACAGAGTTTTTTAGATATACCTGTCTTTTTTATCCTAAACTAGTGACCCGCCCCTGCTCGCACAGGTACAATGTATTATACTTAAAAACCTTCCTCTTAAATCACTCTATTTAAAAAAACGCATCAAAATCCGTTGCGTAGTTTTAAAGATCTAAGCATACATAGGGACAGACAGAGGATAGCGACTTTGTTTCATAATATGTAGGTAGTAATAGTGAAGACTACAACAGTAATAGTAGTGCCAAGATTGACTCAATATTCATGCTCAGCTCTCAAGTTACTTATTTCGGCTTTTACCTAGTAGATAATATTACATTATAGTGATCTTTTGTGGTCCCAGTTTCCGTGTCATATAGGACACAAAGAATTATGTCAGACACATGTCCAACTAAGAAAAGGTTACCGCCTACATATTCGTTTTAATAAAATACCGTTACACAAGATTTACGGATATTAAGCCTTCCACACACAGAAAAACAAACTTAATATATGTAGGTACTTTTCAAAGTAATGTCGAGCAAGAAAAGTCAAATAAGTAAAATCTTTGTCTGTAATTAATATACAATTATAATTGAACTAAAATTTAATAAAAAGTACAATTAATAGTTAATCGTTGTATTCGTCAATCAGTGTCGCAGGTACTAAAGTTAATAACTAAAATAAACATCAGCTACGACTTAATTGTCATTCGACCGGTGAAATGTATACCGACCGGTCGATATACATTTAGAAGTGTTTGTTTTAAAGTTTATCGATCAAGTTAATGTCACATTGGAATAGTTAATCTACACTCAACATCAAATAAATCGCACCTTCCGCGTCGCGAACTTTAAAGATTTTCTTCTGACACAATCATGGTGCCTCAACAATATTGGTGTTATTTGAAAGCCCAATAAATATCCTTAAAGAAAAACACATTTAATTTCTTAATAAATGATTAACATATACCATAAATGTGACTTGAAAAAAGACCTTACTTTGGACTCACCTCTGGGATCAATTAGACCAATTTTTATGGTTATAAAACCAAATAATGATCTCACGTGTCCTCTTTAACAGATGGATAGCGATTAATCCCAACTTAACAGTTTTATAGCCATAAAAGTTGGCTCATGCGTAACTACCTATTTTTTGAAGAAGTGACTCTGGATCCTTCTAAAAACACATTTTTGGGGTAAAAACCTTTCCTTTAATGAAATCAAGCTTAGAACTAGGCTTTCAAATTGTACCAATGTTAGTGGGAAGTGGGGATGCATACTTTTGAAACGTGCTTGTTGCGGGAGGTGCGATTTATTTGATGCCGAGTGTAGTATTTAAATGGAAAAAGTTTGTCATGATAATGTATGAAAAATATAAAGTTAATGTTTGTAATTATTTTAATAAGAAACTATTTTTGTCACTGACACAATATTACTTCGTTCTTTGGAATCTTTTTGTTTTACAATTTCCCAATATTGCGTATAATCCGGGCCTTTTGAAGGCGAGAGTGAATAGGCACTTACAGGGTAGATATGTATGTACCATCCTAGACTGCATCTTACTTAACACCAGGTACGATTGCGATCAAATACCTGCCTTGTCCTGCATTAAAAATGTATTTTGTGAGTAACTAATGTCTAAACCTGCAAAACCACAGGAAAAGGCTAACACATACCACTAATTGCTTTCACTCAGATTACACCTACAGTCCATAAAAATGGTATTCAGATACAATTCCACGTCCTACATAGAAATTTACCTAAATGTAATTCAATAGTACCGCATAAACCAGAAGCCTAAATTGGTTTAAAATTGCGAATTTTCCGAATTTGAAATTGATTTGTAAAACAGATAGGTACGAGTACTAGCGTGGGAGCGTGGTCTGGGTGGAACGTGTCAAATGACCAATGGCCTTTACAGATATTTAATATTTAGTACAGGCGACACAGGCGTATATTAGCCAGACTACTAGTTTAAATTATTGGTGACGTGACCCACCAGTAGTGGATGAATATGAATAGAATTTAATTTTAAGTCACAGAAAGCAATCATAGTACGTCAGACTATCTTTATATCAAATTAACACCTAAGTACTACACCTACGTAACTATTTATAATGTAAGATGCCGTGGTTATTAACTTCTTTTAGCATCGCATAGATTAGATACTGACAAGCTTCAACCACACCAACGCGTTCAGATCGCCACCGCCGGCACGATCAAAAGCCAATGACAGCGGTCGCGCGACCCATGACAGTTCACGCGACCTGTCATTGGCCTTTGGTCGCGCCGTTTTTTTTTTTTTTTTTTTTTTTTTCTTTTTTTTTTTTTTTTTGTGGCAACCAAACCTCTCTGGGAGGTTTATTTCTGCCAATGTCGAGTGAAAAATATTGGCATAGTTATCAATAGAACGTGGGTGTTTCAGTTCTATTGATTTTTCATGGATTCCGTGGAGTTAAGTATGCCCGTAAGCAGGTTTCGAGACGCCACCGGGTCCAAAGCGGGTTGTTCATACGACAACCCACTCGACACTCGATGCGCGCTCAAATTCGAAGTATTTCAATGTTTTTTATAATTTATCACTTCACTGCACTTTAGAACACAAAATAACACCAAATTTGTACACTAAAGTACATTAAATAATAAATTGAAACCATTAAAACAGATCGACCATGCTTCCCGTTCAACTACCCTCCACGGAATCCCGCGCCGTGATCGCGATGGCGATCTGCACGCGTTGATGTCGTTGAAACTTCACTCGTATTTTCAAATGTCATTGAGCTCAAAATTTTAATCCTGCAAAAATTCCAGCCAGTGATCGTTCTGAGTGTTGGAATTGAACCAATCACAGGTTAGAATATTTCTTGACTGTAGACTCATACTTGAGTGCCGTTTCAAGTACAGGTCTGAGTGTTTGAGTGGTCTTAGCCGAGTCCACAAGCAAATGTATGAAAGTGTCTTGTCGGCCACTTGTGGCGCACAGGGCCGGCCCTAATCTTATAATTCAAAATTATTTTATTTGCATGGACATTAATATGCTTATATCGTCAAATATTAAAATTTAAAAAATAAAAACAGACTAATAAAAAACTTTAAAGTTTAGCTCCTAAGGAGCTTTTAAATGAAACTAGGTACCTACTGAAGCGACTTTGACACCTGTTACGTAAAAGAGTCTTTTTGATAAAATCCACGCTCGCGAAATCTCGGGCAAACCTAGTTAACTATATTTAGATGTGTGAGATGATTACATATTGAGAAAGCTTTGATGTTTTAACTTATGTTATAAAGTAAATAAGGCCTTATTTGATATAGTACGATTTCTTTGCTCGTTTGCTACAAACCCACAAGTAATAATAATTTCCTTTCTGCTTGTTCTGGTGTTAACGATGGTTCAACCTACGTCCCTCAAAATGTTAACAAGGGTTTAAGGATCATAATGTTAAATTATACCCGAACATTTTAAAATTGAGGTCAACGACATTTAAACCGTCATTATAATTTGATGGAAAGGCGTCCGCAGAAATTTAACAAAATTGCCCCTGAATAGCACTATTAAAGAGATGCTTTTATTGTTATTAGTGTTAAAATTAACAGCTCGGTCTGTTGTAGGTAACATTAGAAGTGGCCTATTAATTTGACCGGGTCGGACCGTCGGGTTCCATCAATTATGCACCTTATGCACACGCCATTTTGAATGTAATTTGCTCGACGCTACTAGACCGTACTGCTCCCGTGCGTTTCCTGCAGTTCAGTCACAGAATAATTAAGTAAGCAGTATTACGCCTCCATACAAATGGCCAAAACATAGCGTTTCAAAATGTCTGTGAAATTTTATCACTCATAAAAGCTACACCTATTCTGATAAGAATTATTAATTAAATCATCTAACGATAAAGACGACAAGAAGAAAAGTCTTCCCTCAGACTGAGTGCTGATTAGCGGACAACCTTGGTATCGTCTCTTATAAAGTTATAACAGTTCATTACTTCAAGGACATTGATTAGACAAATTACTGCTAACAATCCACTACGTCTAATAAACGGACGCCCTAATTAGTTAATAAGGCTACATTAACAAATCACGACAGAACTAATTTCTTTTAACCAGCTCAGCAACAGAAGATAATTAAAGTTGACTATGGTCTCACATTTAACCCGAGCTCGCAAACATTGCCCGTGCACTAATATTACCTACGTACAGTTTGTACCGAATACTTTAGAGGGTTTAAAAGTTGATTAAGACCTAGTTTCACCAATTATTTGGCCCGCCTGCTTCGCCCGCGCGGAATTTTTTCTGTCACGCGCGTCCTTGTTTCAAAAACCGGGATAAAAACTATACTATGTCCTTTACCGGGACTCAAACTATCTTTATGCTAAATTTCATCAAAATCGGTTCAGTGGTTTAGGCGTGAAAGCAAGACAGACAGACAGAGTTACTTTCGAATTTATAATATAAGTATATAGATTTTAAATATCTTACCGGACTGTAAAGCCGTTGCCAACAACGAAACATTGTTTGCTATCGAAACAGAAAACAATATTGTTATTAGTTTGCGTAAAATTAAAAAATACTTGACAAGAGCTTTGGAAACAGCTGTTGATGAAAGACATCTTTTTATCTCAATAAAACACCACAGTGGGTCTAGACAAAGTGCAAATTATAATCGCAAACCAGTCGAAAAGTGGTCGAAAAGCCCCTTTTTTGTATGGAGTTTTGACGGATTCGATTAAAAAGTGCGTTTTGTCTAGGGGGGCAGTTTTGATAATTTTATTATTGTTGCTGATTATACGAGTATTAAACCTACGCTCTTTTACGCTGTACGAAGCTGTTTCTCAGTACGTTATTATATTATACTGGATATTCTGACTCTATTCGTATGAAAAGCGGCCCAAAAGGTAAAATTTTAGCTTTTTCGTGGGGATAAGCCTCCCCTGTCAGCAGGTCTTAAGACGCCATTTGGTTCCTAACATGTTGTTGACACGACAAGTCAGAACCCCCCCCCCCCCTCTAAAAACTAAACTGTTGGCTTGAAAAATCTGAAAAAAGTAGTAGTACTTAGTGCTTTTTATGAACTTTCAAGGAAAACTATAGCGGTTTAAATAAATCAGTTAACTAGTTAGTAATTAGTAATAGTCGTTTTACTCATGTATTATAAAATTTCATACCTAATAAAAATTCCTTAGAAGATTAAAAGTGACTTTAGATGAAGTAATTGCTTGCTTCTGAAATATATTGTGGTAACGAAGGATAATTACGGAACCCTACACTGCGCGTGGCACGACACGCACTTGGCCAATTTTTTTTTGTTATCTTAGGGCCTTACTATTTACTGTACTTCATTCTGAACACATTTTTTTTTTCAAATTCGATAAAATAAAAACTAAGAGCATTAAAACAGATCGACCGTGCTATTATATCCTTCGAAGAATCCACACTGTAGTTGCAAAATGGCCAAGACTGTCACTCCGTAAGAGGACACGAGAAGAGATTTTTCAATCTCATCCCCAATTACGACACAAGCTGTGTTAATACTCCTGTCCCGAAAACGGGACGTCACAAATGAAATAGGTCCAGGGGACGTATTTTTGAAACGTTCGAAAGGAACATTCGCACGCGGATTTTTATTTGGATTACAATTTTTACTGCTTCTTATTTGAGGTATTTCTGAACTACACGAAATAAATGTTACTAATAAAATTAAAGTTTGTTTCAAGCTGATAAATTAATGTTACTGTATCAAAAATGTTCTATTGGGCCTTTTTAGATGTGGTGGTTTGTCTATAATTCCACTATTAGAATTCCAATTATATTTATTTATTTATTTATTTATTTATTAAGGCATACACAACAGGTAACAATCAAGGGATACAACTTTAAATATGATAGAGTTTCGACCACTCGTTCTAGAATTCAAGGAAGCTTTTCAAAAATAGCTATCTCAGGGATTCTCATGCGATTTTAGGAATATATGCGGAACCTAACTCGAATGCTTCAAACATACCTACGTAGCTCAGGTTACGACATCTTTCGTGGAACGACAGATTCCACGATTTTTATTGTGATGTGCTGGAATCAGAAAAAACATTTGACTCGGTATTGGGTATAATGTAAAATTAAGATTGTCGCCTTTCTGAGTGTAAGTACATATGTCTTTTGCTTGAGTGGTGTTAGTGACACAAACACCTGCATAAAGAACAAAATTCTTTGTCAAACATAGATTTTGAGACGTTGTCATAATTTTAGATAGAATGTAAGACATAACTGTATAAATAGGTAAAAAATAGTTTCTAGGTAGGTAGGTTTATTGTCAACCACATACTTAGTCAAATATTTCAGGTCATATTGTCAAAAAGGGATACGTCTTTTAAACATCCAAATTACAAAACAGATTCAGCACATCAACATTCAACACAAGACACAGCATTGTATGTGGTTACTTTATATAGTCTGATATGCATGTCTATGTTGACCATACGAAACCAAGATGACATGGGCGTGGCAACTAAATGAGCCGTCACAGTATCCGATTTGGTCAAACTTGATGGTTCTAATATTATTATATGTAACTTGAGTGCTCTATGAACCTCGCTATAGGCCTCATCTCTATCAAAACTATTATAGTCTTGATAAAGCTCAAATAACAAATATCGATACGTTATAGCATTTTGCTGTAATACAATTCTTTTAAATTCAAATTTAAATGATCTTGCACTAAAATTATACATTTACCTGCATATCTGATCAATTCACAAATTAATTAGAGATTGTGCCATGCTATAGCCTAGAATCCTATAGATCGGACATCTCATCGCTATCACATTAATGTAATCCTCTTCATACAAACTATACTACTAATTAATAACATTACCTACCACAAAGGGCTCAGGTAGACGGAGAAAGCTCGTTTATTAAAAACTTTAATGTTGACAGCTTTAGCAAAAACAATTTTAACAGTATAATACTAAATTCCAGAAATTTTCATTGTATTAATTACAGGCAAAAGCGTGTGCTAATTAAGGCTTAGCAGGCTTTCAAGACACGTACATTGTTCCTCTGATATTGAAGTGATGACTGGATGTTTTGTAGTTTTTCTAAACACAAGTATTCCTCATTAAGACATTAAAAAAGCTGTGGGCTAGACATGGTTAATTAATCATTAGACCTTAATTAACAAATTTCAAGGTAATAAAATCTTGTTATTTCACTTGTTGCCGACCTAGTTACGACTAATTTATTGAAATTAATTTCAGCTGACAATTGTTATGTGGGACAAACAAATTAGTAAACTCGTTTTGTGTAACTTATTCTCAGTTTTTAAGGTAAATAGCAGACTTATACGTTGTGATAACACACTGCTAGTGGTTCATAAAGTCTCATGAAGGGTTGACCTCGGTTGTTAACCTACACGATAAAGGTAGGAAGAATATTGGACCCACGGGTTGCTTTTGTTACCAAAATAATAGCTACGAGTATGTATCTAAGAATATTTAACAGTTAATTACTAAAACAAAGCCTCCATTGTTTACCAGTTCGGTTAGGTAACTGCATCTTGATAGTCGGGTCTAAATTGACTTAGGAAAGGGATTTACTGCATTACACGAATACGATTTTGATTTACAAATATTAAAGGCTAGACGATGATTTTAGAACTTTCAAAGGATAGTCTGATTCAACATTGCTAGATGCCTTATGTCACTTCATACGAACTAAATGTTAGTTACCTACCTACTGATAACATACGATTTCCTTTTGAAATCAATTTTCTAAAGTCTCATGGCTCATGCCAATTATATCCAGCAAATTATTAAATAAAGTATGGGTAATTACAAGCAAAGACTGAATTTTTAACGTTAGTTAATTAACTTTGCGATTAATTAACAAAAATATTAAAACCGATTCCAAAAAACCTGCAAGTCAGTGCCAGCCTGCTCAGTGCCAAGCTCAAGCCAAAAGTACAAAATTTACAAACGCTATCGAAAAAAAAAATTTTTGAAAATCGCTCCACAATTAACGGAGTAATCGGTGAACATACATAGAAAAAATATTTTTGTGTTGGATGGCCATAAATGTATCGACGTTTGTATACCATTATGCTACGACTAATAGGATAGGATTTCTTTGTAAGATTACCAGTAACCAATTGGCGTAGACTACAGTGTACTCTTTAGTTTTGTCTACAAGTAGGTAATACAATAACGGAGAGGGACGAATCCCACGGAATGTCTCATTAATTTATAAGAACGTTATTTATTAATAATCTGATAGATCTTGACATTTTGTAAATTAAATACTAATGCTTTTTCATTGAAAAGTTTAGAAATAAAATAAAAGGAAAATATTATGAAACTGTCTAAATAATATTAGTGACTCTATTAATAAAATATATAGGTGCGTTCAAAACCAGTAAATAGCTTGAAAAGAAATTACACAAATGTACACAAAAGTTTAGTAATAAAAAACCAGGCATTACTGGCCGAATAACCTCGAAGTAAACACTGCGACATCTTGCGAGCCCCATTTTAGTTGTAATTGGTGTGATTTTGCAACAAAATAAAGCGTATATTTTGTTGTCCACCGTACATTCGGAGGAGAAATACTTAATTGAACACAAGAAAACGGTCTGCTTACGATTTCTAAGAAAAAAGACGAAATCTCTTTCAGAGCACTCTGAATTCTCTTCTCTATTTTAAGTTTATGCCAACCTGTCCTTTACACCTTGTATAGATCTATACAGTTTCTTGCGTGTTCTCCGTGATCATAAAGGGGTATTGTCGAAGCCATAATAAAAGTCTCAGGTGTATATTTATCTGGAACAGCTGCCTTCACTTAGCTTTAATGAGATTTTCAGAAATACGCCCAAGGCATGAAGAAAGTTTTCTATTATACTTATTTGTGAGATCGCCTTTGTTTTATAATATTACACGCTTAGCAGAAGCTACTTCTTTGTGATCGCGTTTCAAACATTTTGTATCATAACATAAAAAAATTGGTGTTAATTAATTCAATTTTCGGACTGGGCATTTTATACTATTAAGATTTTTTTACGTTCGTTATACGTTCTCTAATGATGAGCAGTAACGAAATACTCTAAAACTGAACACTTTTCCTACCCGACCAAATCGAAATCAAAAACAAAAATGTGTGTATGTTACAAAGAAAATCCTAGTTTAACAAAATAAGATTTGTATTTTTCAAATTGTAGAGTGCAATGAAGAAAGTTTGTCCAGTCCTATTTTATACAAAAGTTCCCTCTTTACCGATATCGTAATCAGTGTGCCTACCATGAGTTTACGTTAGGTGTGCTCGCTAGCGACTGCGTAAAAAAATGACATTTAAATGTATGACATATTGTGCAGCGCCCCTAGCGGCTACTTTCAAGAAATAAAATCTTCATAGAATTTTTTGACGTATTAGCTAGCGAGCTCACCTAACGTAAACTCATGGTAGGCACACTGGTCTGATGGTTTGCTCGTATGCACAGCACTAGAATGCTTAATTTGCTGTAAACGATAAAATATCTAGAAAGATACACAATACGGTGTATAATTAAAATTTTCCTCGATTGATCTTAATTGGCTTGGTACTAAATAAATTAAAGTTCGGTTTCACACATTTCCGCGAAAGTAGATGTAAAAGGTAGGTACGATGAAATTATGGTAATGAAGTTCGGAATTTCGTATTATTTTACACATTAATGCTCTATTTGTAGCAATGTGCGTTCCACTGAAATAATCACTATGTAGTAACTGTATGTGTGTAAAGTAGATATTGAAACTACAATATTCACTTTGATTTTATAACACTACTAGCGGCCCGCCCCGGCTTCGCGCGGTTGCAATGGAATTTCCCAGGTTTTCTTTTCTACGTATAATATAAGCATGATTAATTAATATGCATATAAACCTTCCTCTTGAGTCACTCTATCTGTTTAAAAATCCGTTGCGTAGTTCTAAAGATCTAAGCATACATAGGGACCTTTTAGTTTTGTTTTGTAATGTACAAACGACATCGAACACTGAATAAAATACAAGTGTGGACCTAAGCTTTATACTAAGATCAACGCTTTATTCTTATTTCTTAGTCTTTACTACATTTGCAGCATACAAGTTTCACCCATTCTCCTGTTGTGTGAAGCGCAAGCCAGCCATGCTAAAATAATCTGTTATCTTTTAACTGCGATTTATTTTATGTAACTGTTATTGTTCTTTGGGGAAACTGTGAGATTTACCGTTGGAAATATGTAGTGGGTTAAAACGCGGAAACTTCGCGAACTTAACTATCCTAGCTTGAGCAAGTTTTGACATAATTTTTTGCACAAAGTGGGCGAGGCGATGCCGGCAGACGTTTCTAAAATTCATGAAATTGCTAACTTTCCTACAAAATACGGTGGTCGCATTTAACGGTTGTTTTCATAATTTACAGAGATAAAGTTTTTGTTTTTTAATCCGGATGACATGGGTCGTTTATAAATGGACAGCATTAATTTGCAATAATTATGAAAGCCGCTAAGTATTAATTACAAAGTCTCAAGGACACATCAGACTTTATGACACCATTATATTGCATAGTCACTTAATTTTTTTTTTTTTGAAGGGACGCGCGCTGGTAGCTTGAGGAGCTTTTCCAGCTTCACCGGGCAGAGTGGCGAGTACAGAAGGTACTCTAGCCGTTTGGCGATCGTCGGTGCGCGTGCCGACGAGGCCGAGTGTGGCTCGTCCGCGTCGGTCGCAGACCGACGTTCGCGATCGGGTCGTATCGAGCGCATAAGGCGCCCGATCAGTGGCGAACCCAACTAGAGGGTTGCCCACCGCGGTGTTGGACCAAAGTCCAGCCTACGGCGGGCTCACTCTAGTGGGCCCGATCGAGGGGACTACGGACGCGGCCTGAGGGCGCCACGGTAGGCTCGGACCTCGGCTCAGGCCGTGTCCGGGGGACGGATAGGGGAGAACCGGCCCGGTACATGTCTGTACCGTCCGAAATGGAAAGCAGGGCCTCGTACTCGCCGGCGAGTACGGTGTAACGAGCTACTGTGTTGTGGAGTAGTCGGCGTGCTTAAGGCAGTGATGTCTGTGTTCAGAAATTCGGTAATAGGATCGTCCGGGTCGTCTAGGACATGCCTAGGTCGTCGGTATTGGGCAGCGACATCTTTCTGGGGTGTATACGTGGCGGCGCTAACGATAAGAGGGTTCTTGTGGTTGATCGCTTTATCAAAGTAGCGGCGAGAGGCTTCTTTCATAAAGTGATCAATCGATGGGATCTCGAAATCTCTATGGAGATTCGTATTACGCACGAACCACGGGGCGTCCGCGGCTCGGCGTAAGAATTTGTTTTGGAGGGTCTGGAATTTCTTAAGGTCTGTGCAGGAAGTGTGAGCAAACACCGGACTGGCGTAAGTCAACACTGGACGGATGCAGGTTTTGTAAATTGTCAACTTATTTCTAAGTGACAATTTACTTTTCCTTCCAACTAGGTGGTAGAGTCGGTGGATGTAGTGGTTCGCACGGCTCAAGACGCGTCTGAGGTGCGGAGCGAACGATAATCTCTGGTCGAGGGTGACACCTAAGTACTTGGCCTCACTTTTCCAAGGAATAGTTTGGTCAAATAAGGTGAGATGGGTGGGGACATTAGGACGAGTGCGAACCGGAGGACGTTTCGCAGACAAAGCCCTAGAAAAGTACACGGCTGCACTTTTTTCGGGATTAACCTCGATACGCCACTTCCTGAACCATTCGCCTAATTGTGTGACTGCGCGTTGGAGCGCCAAGATGACGTAATTCCGATTACGTCCGGACTTGTAGAGTGCGGTGTCGTCCGCAAAGAGGGCTAAATCCGTATGCGGATATTTGGGGATGTCATTGACGTACAATGAAAAGAGGATGGGCGAGAGCACGGAGCCCTGGGGGACTCCGGCTCTTATGGGGCGGGGGGAGGAGAGGGAGCCATCTACTCGGTAACGAAAGGTGCGATTCGATAAAAAGTCACGTAAGATGTGCACGAGACTGTCCGGCACACCGAGTTCGTAAAGCTTGTAAATCAAGCCATTGTGCCAGACTTTATCGAATGCCTTCGCTACGTCGAAGAATAGCACTCCTGTCCCTACGGGTGGCTTAGCAGTGAGGCCGCTAAGTATGTGCTCCGTTAAGCGGTGCACCTGTTGTACGCAGGAATGTGAGGCGCGGAAGCCAAACTGTTCGTTTATTAAGAGATTATTAGAAAAAACATAATCTCTTAATCGAGAGACAATTATACGTTCGTATAACTTACCCATGAGAGACTGATGGGTCTGTAGCTTGTGGGGTCAGCCAGTTTCTTACCGGGCTTCGGGATGCCAATGACTTCTGCCTCTTTCCACGCGTCGGGAAAGATGCAGTGAGACATGGCCGCGTTGAAAATAGCAACCAAGAGGTATACTAGGGGGGCGGGCAGGGCGCGTAAGACTCTATTAGAGATACGGTCCGGGCCGGGGGCTTTGTTGGGACGGAAACCTTTGATTATCGTTCGCACCTCGTCGACGTTGGTCGGGTCTAGGGTTGTGGTCGGAGGGAGGGCGGCTCTACGTTCGACTTCGCTGTCCACCATGCGGAGGTGGGCAGAGTCTACTGGGAGGGTACTGGGGGAGCACTGTGCTTCTAGACTGTCGGCTAGACATTCAGCTTTGGCGTCGTCGTCAAACGCAAGCGTTTGATCGGGACGTAAAAGCGGTGGCGTGGACGCTACGGTGTCAGACTTAAAGGCTCTCGTCAACTTCCAATAGGCTTGGTGAGATGGCGAGATTTCTTTAAGTAGATCATCCCACTGATTGTTACGGAGTTCCGCGATACGAGCCTTGACAGCGCGCTGTAAGGAACGTAGGCGGACTCTGTTTTCCTCGGTTGGATAAGCGTCATAATCGCGAGTGGCTGCGTTCTTTGCCCTCAATAGCTCTCGCGCGTCGTCCGGCAACCTGAGACGGTGGTTAGCCATCGCAGGCACTTGCCTAGACGAGTCGCCGATGGCGACCGAGATGTGACTAGTGAGCGCATCGATCGCGTGAATAGTTTCGTGAGGCGAAACTATATCGTCGGGGATTGAGGACAGTTGTGGGCTCTGACAGTTCCCAAGTTTTACCTTGAGTTTGTCCCAGTCCACAACTGTCTTCATAGTGGGTGTAGACTCAGGAGAGCCTAGTTGGAGTACGACAGGGCGATGGTCAGAAGTGAGCGCGTGCATGGTTTCTATAGACTGTAGGCGGAGGCCTATATTCTTTAGAATTACCATGTCCAGAATGTCGGGCCGATGCTCGACATTGTAAGGATAGTGAGTGGGCGTCATAGGGACTAAGATGTCAAAGATGAGTTCCTCAGAGAGTTCGCTTAGCATCATGCCGTTGGCAGTGGATGTTACGCAACCCCAATGAGTGTGTTTGCTATTAAAGTCGCCGCCAAGAATGACTGCACTATTCATAGCAAACAGGGCCTCAAAGTCGCTCCTTAAGGGAGTCTTGTTCGGGGAGAGGTAAACCGAGCCTATGAGAATGGGCTCGTGTCCAGTCATAGCTAGCCGACAGAGTGAGACTTCTAGGTTAGAGAGAGAAGGGGGATCGACTAAAGCACAGTGCAGAGAACGCTTATAGTAAAAAACGTGCCGCCGCCACGTGTGGGCCTATCGTGTCTAATGATATTGTAGTTCGCTATCCTAGGATTGCGAATAGAGGGTGTTAGGAGGGTCTCTTGAACCAGAAAGATGTCGACCTGGTGGTCGGTAAGGAACTGAGTAACCTCGTCCTTCTGCTGTCTAAGACCGTTAGCGTTGAAAAAAGCTAAGGTGATTGACCGGGGTTTGATCCTAGCGGTGGGGTTAGCCATTACGGAGCGTGGAAAGAAGAGATAGCGTAGCAAAAGTCTACGTGTTCGGCGAGGATAGATAACCTATCCATGATGTTGCCTTCGCCATTAGTCGCGCGCAGTTTTGCGGCGATCACAAACATCTCGCCGACATTAATTTGGCCAAAGAAGTCTCTGACCAATTTAATGTCAGCCGCAGGTGAATGTGTAGGCTGGGGCTTGGCCTGAGGGGCCGGGACTTTGTGGGCCGGTGCCTTAGGGGCAGGGGGACTAGGGTTAGGCGCCTGATGGGTAGGTGCCTTTGGCGTAACCTTAGGGGCTGGGTGGGGTTGAGGAGCCTGCTGGAGCGCGGGTGGGGCCACAGCTGTTTGGGCGGGTGCGGGAGTAAGGCTGGCTGCCTGGGTGTAGGCCAGAGGCCTAGCCCAAGCATTGGGCCTATTGGGACGGAGGCTAGGAGCCTCACTTGCTACCGCAAAGTTGCGAGTAGCATTGATCTGCCTGGGGGCAGAGGGGATGGGGGCACGCGGCTGAGTGCGTGGGGCCCGGGGACAACCGCGATAATTCGCAGGATGACCCTGGGTACCACACAGTATGCAGCTCGGTGGTTCGGTGGCTGTGGCCTTGTCACGGACACAGTCGGCTGTGCCGTGATCGCCTAGGCACTTGACGCACTGGCCGGGAGCGCCGCGCTTTCGGGGTGGCTCAACTTTGAGCCCGGAGATGAAGCAAACCGATTTCAAGTTGAAAATCGATTTCGCTTCGTCGGAATAGTCCAAGACTACTTGGACAAGGTCAAAAGGTTCACGTGTACGAGTCCTGTACAGACGATGAACCTGTTTGACGGGGTAGTTTTGGGCCTTGAGGTCGGCCAAGATGGAGGCGGAGTCTAGCTCCTTGGGAATGCCACGGATAACAACCCGCAGCTCCCTTTCCTCCTCGCGGGGGAAAGTATGATAACCGATACGGTTCTCATCTAGGAACCGCGTTAGGGCTCGGTGCTCGTCGGAGGTGGACAAGGACACCTTAATGCCTACATTGCACGACTTAGCGTGCGAGAAGTTGATGTGGCGCTCCTTAAGCGCGCCGGAAATCTTGTTCCAGGACGCCTTGTCCTGGACAAAGACTGGGGGGACTCTGACAGTCCGCCCGGTGCTCGACTGCGAGCCGGATGGCTGGGAAGATTGCGAGGGCTGAGAGAGGCCCGAGTTGGCCTTCAGCGCCTTCGCAGGGGGGGAAGGAGGGGGAGAGGCCGCGGATTTGCGGGTCCTCTTCGGACGACTGACGGTGGTGAAGCCACTGTCATCGGCGTCTGAGACAGAGTCACATTCCATGTCCCTACTGGGGGCATGGGATTGGTGATCTATCACAATAGAGTGCTCGTTCGTGAGCGGGATTGGTAGAGGGGCCGAGTTCGGATCGCACATGGCGTCCTCGGGACATGAAGGGGAAGCAGGCTCCTCATACACAGAGCTTGCGAGGGTCTTTGCCCGTATGTGGGCTTTAAACCCGGAGAGGACCTCCGGGTGAGTGGCCCGGAGGAACTTTAAAAGTTCCTCCGTGTCCATGGCATGGAGTTGAGATACGCGACGCGTGAATCTACGCCGGTTCGCAAGTCGCAACCACCGAGAAGAGCCGGCAAGAAACTCGGTGGTTATAGCGGTGTGTAAGTCCCGCACAGTCGGTGTAAACCGTGCGGGGTGAGTGGGAAAAGTGTGCCCTAACCAATGTAACTACGCCGCAACGTAGCAACGCCGCGACGTAGGGTGAGTACCTACTCCTAGCAGTCCTTCAGGAGGGCCCCGGTCGCAAAAACAACCGGGGATACGCTCCTTCAGGGATGGAAAATAGGGAGGGGTAGGGGGGGGTCACGCCCGGCAGTGAAAAGACTGTGAAACCGAGTGTCTCAAGGGCGAGGAGGAACGCCTCACCCTCTCAAACGTGCCTTCCAGGAGGCCAAGGTTCACAGCCTAATATACCGGCGGCGGCAGGAAATTTCAGCGCCTTGAAAAAGGCACTGTCGGTCGCTCCCAATCGAACCGAACCGCCTTTAGAAAGGCGTTTAAAACTACGCTTGTTCGTTATCACCGTTAGGTATCCCAAGCGCAGCCGCGGGCAAGCCACGTAATTGTGACAAAACACCACAGAAACAAGACTCGCAGAGCGAAGGCGATAAGCTCGAGGAACACGGAGCGCAGCGCATGCGAGCGGGCGGGCGAGGCGGAGCGCACGTCCTAGGGCTTCCAATCCCGCACCCCGTGGTCGATCCCGGTATTGGCGGGAGTTGGAATTCAAATCCCGCGGGATCCCGGTATTGGCGGGATCCCGCATATAATTATGAAAAATATTATGTGAGGCAAATAAAACAATACTTTAATCAATTTAAATCAACGTAATTTCACTTTAATTAACGTTAAATGAGATCACTCAAATTACACTTCAATTACTGAGATCAAATATAAAAATACAATCAACTTCAATCAAGTACAATAGAAAAAAACAGTTTCAGCTGAATGATAAATAATTATGTAGTTTCTTTCATATTTTTTTTATCATTCAATTGGAAATGTTTGCGAAGAAAACATAGCATGTCTAAAGTGTCGTCTGCCAAACTGCAGCGTATTTTAGAGGCAATATAGCCAGCAGCAGAGAAGGCTCTTACGGCTTCCACACTAGTCGGTGGTATTCCTTTTAAAGAATTGTATGTAAATGTGAGATATTTCCCCATTGACCCTCCGGACTCATAAAGAGTTTTTCAGTAGCCGACCGATCGCAGTCGCGAATGGTCGTGCGCATGTTTCTTTACAGTCCCACAAATCCCGCGGGATCTCGCACCCGTAATCCCGCAGCACGCGGGACTAAGAAATGATGCGGGATCCCGGAATACCGAGATCTCGGTATTGCGGGATTGGAAGCCCTAGCACGTCCGTACCGTGCGAGCGATGCGAAGCGAATGTCTGTAGTCACTTAATTTACACTATCACGCAATTTATATCAAATTTAATTCCAACTAGAACGGGTCAGTCTCAACTAACAACGTTCGCTGAAAAACTCGCACACCTAAAACTTCTAACTTGTGTGACTGTGAACTAACTTTTAGACAGGCAAGTTTAGTACTGCGACCAAAGGGCGAAGCCGCAATCTGGACATCTAGATAACTTACGTTAGTAAAAAATAAGGTCCGTACCTATTTCAAAACAAAGGGCAAAACTAAATTAAATTTTAGACATGGACGCCCTCTTCAAATGCTTGAATTGAATCGACTTTAGAGTTTTAGTTCGAACCTTTATAAAATTCAATTTGTATTTATACGTAAGGTCAGCTATGTTCTGTCTCACGGGCATACAATGTGAAAAAAAAAAGAGTTTAGATCAAATACATTATTAGAACTTGTTCACTTGAACATCTCCGTATCTTCTACCTTATGGTAGCTATTCAATATTATTATTATTCAATACGGTTGAAACGAACGAACGAAGTATTATTGTGATTTATATTAATACCTAGTTAAGCTATTCAGCTTAACTTACCTACTCAACTACAATAGAGTAATACCTAACCCTGTCACCTACTTAAATACGCAAATTTCAATCAAAACAATCATCTAAATTCGCGTCATACTCAACTTAAGATTTGTAGCCCACGCGCAGATAAGCTTCCGTACAGGTAAAGCTAAATAAAAATAACATCGCTGTTGAAGGTTGGAAGCTTTGATAATTTTAATCCGACGCACGTGGACCTACGAAGCCTTTCGTTGTTTGCTCTGCGACTTGCTGGTACTCGTGGTTTCCATGTAAAAGGTCTAAAGTTTGGACTGGGTACTATACAAATATTTGCGTTGAAAAGTAAAGCTATATTTGTTTGTATTTATCGAAGTTTTTCCTTAGAATATTGTAGTGATACTAATTAGGTACTGGCTCTAATATTTAAGTTATAAATTCCAATTAAGTAGTTCTAAATATACGGTAAATTATTTAGTGATGAACGAATTTAATTAGATAGCTTTCATGTGTTTTATTGTTTCATTAATTATTATCGTCTTAACTGTAGCCATACATTAAAAACTAGCTGTTCCCGCGACTTCGTACGCGTGAAAATATGTACCTAGTTTGAATAATATTTCCCGTTTTTGGAACATTTTTCTTTACTGCTTCGCCCCTATTGGCCGTAGGGTTATGTTATATAGCCTTAAGCCTTCCTCGTTAAATGGGCTATCCAACAAAAATCGGACCAGTAGTTCCTGAGATTGGCGCGTTCAACCAAACAAACAATATTAGTATAGTTTTTAGGAAATTATTTTTTCCTTGCTATTTATTGTTCATTTAATATAAACCGACACTCGTGTTTCAAAAAGTAATACCTTATTTGTTACCCAGAACAGGAACAAAATCTTAGGGAAGTGCCATAGTATTTTTTCGACCAAGATTATGTGGGCGCCGCTGGCTAAAGGAAAAACTCAAAACGATGTAAATTAATATTATCTGCAATGAAATAACACGTGAAACAATAATATTTGATGTTATGTTTTATTTATTTTACTTATTAATTCTCGTGAAATAAAACTCCTCCTAAAACGGCTTGACCGATTCATAAGAAAGTGTGTATATTCTCACGAATGGGACAGAAACTATTTTTTATACCCCTAGGTGCAAAACAAGGTTTGCGATACATCTATCATAATAATTGTTAGATAAATGTGTGTACTTAGAACTCTAATGTAAACTACAGGAATACAAGACTTCTCTCGTCAATTCATGCTGATTCTGTTTTATTATTTAACTAGCTGACCCGGCGAACTCTGTTCCGAAGGCAATAAATAAGCCATCGCAATTTTTCCTTATTTGCTCACCGTTTAGACCTACCCTGGACTACGACAAACATTTTAAAACCAAAATCAGCTCAATCGGCCCAGCCGTTCTCGAGTTTTAATCAGACTAACGAACAACAATTCATTTTTATTTATATAGATAGATATACAGGGTGGAATTTTGTAATGCCACCTGGAGGGAAAGTACCCTTAATATTGTAGATAGAAAAAAAATCTCAAAGAAAACATTCCTTTATTTTTGAAAAGAAATAGTACTGCATTCAAAGATTTCCAAAAATTTGCTTGCCACACCCGGGAATCGAACCAACTAAAACCTGTTAAAAATTACACCCTGTATTTTTATTGCATCAATCGTTAGGGTCAAGTATAAGAATGAAATCTCTCTAACAAACGTTACAGAAAATTGTATGGTATGATAGTGAATTTTCGAAAAAATTTCGAAAATCTTTCAATGCAGTTCTCTTTCTTTTCAAAAATAAAGGAATGTTTTCTTTTAGTAAAATTTTCTATCGGCAGTATTAAGAGTACTTTCCCTCCAGGTGGCATTACAAAATTCCACCCTGTAGATGTATTAGCCTTTAGTTTCAAAAAATGTTAAAGTATGGTTACTGTGAAAAAGTGAGCGCAAACAACGCGAAACAGATTCTTTAGAAAAAAATATGCATTTTTGATACGCCAAGAGAACAAAAATATTTTATCAAAATAATGCCATTTTCTTAGTAGGCACTGCCAGTTTACCTATAAATAAGCACTGCGTAGTGCACGCCCTAAAAATCTCAATTCTCTATCTCAGGGCATAAGATGAGATAAGAAGATAAGAAGCGTTTATTTGCCAGAATACAGGTTATAAAGTTCTTACAAAAATGTGAGTACAAGTATTCAACCTGCATGCAGGTGTGCAAATACATTTTGTCAAGTGGTAATTAAGTCAGTAGGATCACTCTTTATTAATATTACATTCAATTACATCAATTTTTAAGGAAGTTTAAGGTGAATATAAGGTGAATTTTAGAATGCAAGAAATTTCACGTTTCGCGGTATTTGTTATCCGAAATTCAGGATTTCGTTAAAACTAAATTACGTAGCGTTAAGAATTTTTAATTGTTTATCCAATGAAACTTCAGACACTTCGTATAAGTTAGGCACTTAACCAATTTGAGAGTAATTAAGTACCTACTTGACTGAAAAAGTTTAGCTACTTATTCCTGAAGTAGTTAGGTTTGTTTGGACATACTCCTATACTAGTCAGAATTGGAGCTTAAGTAGGTACTTTCCTTTAGAAGTAAATAATGAAATTAGGAACTGACGTCAGAACATCAGCCTTTCCAAAGACAAATTTGTTATCGGGTTTCGTAAAATGTTTTCTCGTCCTATTTGCTTTCAAGATTACCCACATTTATACATACAGAGTGATTTTGTAATCAGTGTCAATTTGTTTTAATAAGCTCTATAATAACAATTTTACGATACAACGTTATCTTAATTATTATTAATCGTCGTATGTTTCCCGAAAAAAATATAGAAAATTGAATTCGCGGGTGCCTCTTATTTTTCAAAGGTTAAAACTTATGTTCGCGTACGATATCTATTAAGCTTTGTAGTTAACTGTGTGTACGTATTTTTCCATGAACGAAGCAAATTATCCACGTGCGCCAATTTTGAAACCGCGCGCAGCGGATAAAAATAATTAAATATGGAAAAAAAATGTTTTCTTCACATAAATCGATTCAGTTACTGATTCTGAATCGCTCCTAAAAATCTGGATACTAGTTGCAAACTCACCCTGTATACAGCGTGTGTTTGGAAACACTTGAATATTATGTCTTTTTTAATTTTATTGAATCGAGAAATTATTTCAAGTTAAAACAATATTTCATTCATAAGCTTTACGCCTCTCAATAATTTTAAAATTTCATCTAAAATGCAAAACTTATTTCAAACTAATTTTAATACTTGAAAAATTTTGTGTATTCAATTTTTACCTGAGGTAATGCAGTCCATTAACTCAAGTTTTAAAATAACTATTCTTTCGATTCTTTTTTTCTACTACTTACAGCTGGAGCGTCGATTGCACTTTGAACTTTGATGTTTGAACGATCACAGTCATTTTCCATAATTATTACGTAAACTTAGGCTTGTTAATGTATGCTATGGTTACAAAAATATCAATTAGTAACTAATTATAATTAATCATAACCGTAAAATACATTCGTATCATCGCGTACGTATGGGTTTCTTTCAAATAAAACATAATTGTCTGTAATTCACGCAAAAACTACTAAACGGATTTTGTTCAATCTTTACAGTATTATTGTTTTTAAGTAGGTATCAGAATAACATACCTATAGGCTTAAACTTTAAAATACCTATTTATAATCCACGCGGGCAAAACCGTGAACAAAAACTAGTGACTACAAATTTTTCTTTATAGTTGTTTTAGTGCCTTCAAATAAGCGTAGGCTGCGCTTGCAGTGAGAGCTTCCAGATATAAAGCTGGTGTCATTAACCTAGGCCAGACGTACTGGCGCTATTTTTCGTCTGGAATCGTTTCAAAAAGCATAGATCATACTTCTCAGCCAGTTCACAGAATATGTTTAAAAGTTACGATTTAAGTTGGTATTTTGCATCAAGTTTAAGATAATTTGTGACTCTACGTACCTATACAAAAATTATATGGAATCATCCTTTACATCATGTACTTTTTCGTGAAAGTGCCAAAGACAAAAATAGAACATCAGGTAGGTACATTCATGTGGATTAAGAGTTTATAAATATTTATAGACGTCATTGGGATCAATGATCTATCTTGTAGAAGAATACTGACATGGAGCTGTAGAGGCATTACGAAAATACGAAAACACCGTTAGGAAGAAGCCCTTTCATTTTATGATAGAGACGTGTCTTTCGAGAAGCGCTTCCGTAAGTTCCGAAATCGATTTGACCATAGCTCTTTACGAGAGGTTCACCGAATTCCAGCCTCGACCCCCAAAGAAATCTAGACGTCTTGATGGGACTGTACCAAATGAACTGTTCACTCAAACCAGCCTGTGCCAGATCGTCTGGCATTCCGCCCGCCTGTTTCCCGGCAACGGATTCAATGATCCGGTACGTGACGAATATTTAAAATGGAGCTTACAAAAGGCTCGTTAATTGATTCAGTAGAGCCCTATTTAACAAGTAAACGTGTTAAGTCAATTACACCAAAAAGGCCATAAAGTTGATACGTTGTCACAATATCTTCTATCTATATTTATAAAAGCGAAAGGTCACTGACAGACTCACTCACCATGAAATCTCAGAAACTATAACACCTACAAACTTGAAATTTGACAGGTAGGTTCCTTATAGGATGTAGACATCCACTAAAAGCCGCTAGTTTTTGATTAAACTATTTATTTCGCAACACACTGTAAATTGACGGATATTCATCTTTTAATGTGAATTTAGTGGAAGTTATTCCGTTGTTTTATAAAACCTCTAGCTGAAAAGCATCAACAAATTGTCTGATTGTCGCCAGCTGTGGGTCTAGACAAAGTGCAAATTATAATCGCAAACCAGTCGAAAAGTGGTCGTAAAGCCCCTTTTTTGTATGGAGTTTTGACGGATTCGATTTTCGATTCGCTGCTGTACGTAGCTGTCACTTTCGTCGCTAGATAGCTTGCGATTATCACTTTTGTTCTTTCCCGGTTGAACTAAATGTTTCCCAACTATGCCGACAATGTTACAGGAAGCGACCCTTTTCTCAAGAGTGGCGTTGAACTAAGGATTATATTTCTTGGTCACGAAAAGAGGTTAAGGAAAACGTTCGCGTTTTTTGACGGATGCACGAACGGAGAATATGAATTGGCATAACATTCGTATAGACATCGATGGCCAGTATTATTCAATAAAGTTATTGATATTATTATTTCAGGCAGAAAAAAGCTGTTTATTGAGACACAAAGCTAAACTGAACACGAAGTAAAAAATATAGGAAAGATATTATCTCAAAGTGGCCCAACACAAAGCTGCGTTTAGATTAATCGAATCCTAAAAATTCTAAAAAAGACTTTTCGCTGAAATGGAGCTACCTATTACAAAAACTTTTGATGCAAATAGGTACCTAGAATTTTTCTGTGAAAACGATTGCTGTACAGTTGAATACTCTCCAAACTCTGCATTTTTTCAGAAACGATAAATGCGTATAAATAAATAATAAACTACTATAAATAATGTAGCATATAATACCCACCATGTTCATAGGTTTTAAGAATTTAACACTCGAAGGTTATGCAACTTCTTTAAGCTAAGGCACTAATTTTATTACAAACGCGAAAATTTCTCAGGATGGATTGATGGATGGATGTTTGTTACTTTTCCACGCCAAAACTTCTAGACGGATTAAAATGAACAATGTTTCAGCTAAACACCAAGTACCTAGCTCGTAAATATTACTTTAGAGTTTTCATTTAATCTCCGCGAACGAAACTACTATATTTATTGGTCTAGAGTTAGTAGTTATTTTGACTTTTCTTAAGTCTTCCACTATTCTGATTTAATAGTTTTACATAATTTACACTGACACAGTTATACATAATATAGATAGGAAGAAATAATGGGTAGCTATTCGTTAAAACGAATTCACTTATCTTTAGAAACCAGCGCCGAATAAGCCGGCTCATTATCGACCGGGGAGTAATTAAAGCCGCCGTATCCACAGGTGAATGGGACATGATATAATGGGATCGGCACAACTGTCTTGATGGTACGGAAGCTCATGGTTTTCTAAACCAAAGTGAAGGCCAAATGTTCTGTACTCTTGTAAATTAGACATGGTTGACATCCTACTGTGGAGACTACATACCCTGATTTTGATAATGACGATGCAAAAAAGTTATGATCCACTGAACGTCAAAGTTTTGTAAGAATCTATATACCTACCTAATACATATTATGGTATCTGTTGTGTTAAAATACACTGACAATAGTGACACCATACCATTAAACTGTATTCTCTAATTAACCCGTTCACGCACACTGGATTCATTAAATGTGACACACTGTGATTTCAGTGTTCATTAAATCGCTCCAAATATCTCTACGGTAAATGGCGTGCACAATATTCGAGAGCAACATTATAGGGCCGGATTAATTCCAATCTGAGATAAAAATATGTGTTGGCTCTCGAAGTTTTGACAGTAGCGCATTCCAGTTAAAATTGTATGAATACTATCAATTAAACATGCTGAACAGAGTAAAACTGGACACTATGGTTTTGTACATGGAAACATGGATTATGTGCAGTTCCGCGCGCTTGGTAGTGAAGTTACCAAGCGTGAATGTGTTAATATAAAAAAAACTACTATAATATAAAATGAGTTTTAGCGGTACTACGAGTAATAACTCAATACGCTTCGATCTAATGAAAGCTTAAAGCTCAAGCTTTCAAAACAAAATTTTCAACTTGTCTGTTGGGCTTTCCCATTCCCATAGGCTTAATTACAAAAACTCGTTACCTATTAATTAGTTGCCCAAGTTAGTTATTCCCCATGAGGTTATAATAATCCAAGTATTTTCCAACTCGTTATTGAATATCATTTTGCGAGACCATTTCAACCCAAATGCGTCTTATCTCTGGCTACGCAGATTCAATGCTAGTGTTGGGAAAGACTTAAGTCTTAACACAGGTTTTATACGGGCGTGTAATAAAATGAGACTCAGATATGAGTCTACACTCAAATAAATACAGGCCTGTGATATTACATTTCATGAATCTATACTGGTTTGAATCGAGTTTTGAACTCCGTTTTATAGTACGGGCCTTAAAGTCGTCTGTTAAGTACCGCACTCATTTAGGCCGAGTTTCCGAGAATCTTAAGTAATTCTGAATGCCAAGTCTGTTACTGTGATCTTATTAAGAAAACGCTTATTTTATCGCGCAAATTAAGTGTTTTCGTCGAACTTGAGCTATTTTCGAATTTTATCAAAAATCTTATCTACTGCCAAATTTTAATAAAGAAGCCAATATTAGGTTAGGTATATTTAATTTTATTAATAATAAGAACTGAAGTTAGAGTAGGTACCTATTTTTAGTGTTTGACATTAAGTAATAGCCAACTTCTGTTGATATCGTCGAGATCTCGTCGACAGACTATTAAAAATACGCGTACTTTATTAAGCTATATTTAATATTTATACATTTATCGGGCGGGGTGTATTATTTTTTTTCAACTAATTCCCATCACTAACGTAAGGACTTTTTCGCTTTTAAAAATAAAAGATAAGTGAGGCAGAAAACGATGCCATAGCCACGGCGAGCTTACACTAAGCCGCAAGTATTTACATAAACGGGCACTTACCAAGAGATCGCATTAAATATGATTTTTGACATGTTTATTAGGGGCATTATCCTACTTAAAACCTATGAAAGCGGCAATAAAATACAAACCGCGTGCTGTCACGCCATAAAACTCGAATCCAAAAATACTTTAGTAAGTATGGATTCAGGCCGGTAATCGCAAAAACAATCAGTTTATTCACAAACTTTTGCCAAGAAGATTAATGTAATAAAGAAAAGTAAAGCTTACTTTGGGATTGCTAAGTTGGTTCGCGAACAACTTAAGTATATAATTGATGGTCACCGCAAACTTCCTATTCTTTGTAACTACGGTCTATTCCGAGACTACGAGTATATTCTTCAAAATGACTTCGATATATTTGACGCAATCTTCTCCCACATTTACTGAAGGAGAAAAAGAGACGGGCGAAGCTGAAACCGTTTTCAGTAAGTCTTTTATAGACATAACGACTTAATATAAATGAAACGAAATAGCATTCTCTGAGAATAGTATAATGACACTCTTTAACGTAAATTCTGTATCTACGCCATTTTCATCTTTTATTATACTATTTTACTGCTTTTCTTGTTCCTCTTTTAGTGAGGTTTTTAGCTCAATAACGACTCATGAATGCTTGAATGCAAAAAAGCCACGAGTCAAAATAATTTACATCGTCATCATTTCAGCCACAGCACGTCCACTGCTGAACATAGGCTTCCCCCTATGATTTCCATACTATTAGTTGAAGTTGAAAATACGTCATTCTGCGTAAAATGCTTGTAAAATTGTACATATTTTTTATGTTTGTCACTCACCAAATCTCACATAATTGCTAGGCTACCAAATACCCATATTAAAAGTATAGTTCTCAGAAACGAGTTTTTAGTTTAATAGGTTTCATTAAGTAGGTACCTACTATCCTTTGTAACGTAATAAATTACTTTGGCAGAACTAATTAGCGGGTACTATTAAGTTTTCGGTGTCGTGGCGAAGGTGTTCACTTCCACGAATATCGTCTCAATTCCGAAGGGAACAGGGTTCTCTTGAACACGTTTTACTAATGTTTGCTACACTTTTTTGATTAATAACACTAACAAAATACAGATCAGTAGGCCTAAGATGCGCGCCGCGATAAGCACATTAAAAATATATTGTAACGATTTGTGTAGAGAAACTTTTTTTTCAGGATTTCGGTATTCCATCTTTAGTATTGCTGAATTGAACATATGAATGCGGCAACTACCAAATATAGTTTCTACAAGTACCGATCTCTACTTGCATGATGATCGGTTGGTAGCGGCCTGCGTCCAGCGCCTTCCTGCTACCTTTATAATGTCGTCGGCCCACCTTGTGGGTGGACGTCCCACGTTGCGTTTTCCGGTACGCGGCCTCCACTCCTGAACCTTGCTGCCCCATCGGCCGTCAGTTCTGCGTACTAAGTATGTGCCCTGCTCATTGCCACTTCAGCTTGTTAATCCGTCGGGATATGTCAGCGACTTTAGATCGTTTACGGGTCTCCTCATTTCTGATTTGATCTCGTAAAGAATAAAAAAACAACAAAGTCATATAAATCTAGCAAATCAGAGTTCATATTTGAACTGTAACTGTTTTTTTGTTTAATTTTAGTTATGGCACCCTGGGGAGCGATCACGGTCGCCCGATTCGTTCCAGCTCTGTGCACTGCTATCTTTTATACAATAGCATTAAACTTTTACGGAATTACGAGAAAGTTGAACATAATAAATCACTATTTGCTGGACTTAACTGAACTATAGTTAGTTCTCCGTTAATCGCATTATTATGAACTAGCAACCCCCCCGACTTCACATGGATGCTAAGTAGGACACACACCTTCCTCTTGAATCACTCTACCTATCAAAAAAACCGCATCAAAATCCGTTGCTTATTGTTAAAGATCTAAGCATACATAGGGACAGACAGGAAAGCGACTTTGTTTTATAATAAGTAGTGATATTTAAACTAACTAGACCAATTTATTAAGTTTTCTTTCTAGTTCTTTCGTAGTCCTAACATAATTTTGAATTAGAATCTTTTGAAACCACCGTGGCCGGTTTGTGTGCGCGTGTATACTATTAGGTGAAAAGAAGGTTTTAAAAATGTTTTACTGAAATGAAATAAGATTTACTAAAAGGGATCAAGTAATATTCCGTTTCACAAAATAAACACACCTAATACGTACAAAAGCTAAAACGCTTTATGTGAATATTATTTGAGAGACGAAGATCTTATTTCGGGCGAGTTAATAAAATCGTTGTTAAAATAACATACTTCATGGCTGAATTTTATAAGCCTCGTATGCTTCCCCTTTATTATTATTCAATCATCCGATAGAATTTGTTATGTAAAGGTGGTTCTACATTGGCAAATCATCGTCTTAGTCCTATTTCCAGTTGCAACATAATAGTGAATACCAAATTTCTGACTTCACCATACCATTTATATGCCCCTGTTAACATGGGCTAGTGTCGGCTCATATACCCATTTACCTAACACCTTGTAGACATACATTTAGATTTTCAAAAGCAATATTTCTTATTCATTTTATGTAATACTAGCTTTCCGCCCGCGGCTTCGCGCGCGTGGACTACATTATCTACATATTTGACGGAACCCTATTTTTTTCCAAAATAAAATTTAGCCTATGTTACTCGTGGATAATGTAGCTTTCGAATGGTGAAAGAATTTTTAAAAACAATCCAGTAGTTTTTAAGCCTATTCATTACAACCAAACAAACAAACAAAGTTTTCCTCTTTATAATATTAGTGTAGATAGTGTAGACAACATATCATTCTAAAAATACTATTTCATACAACTAATCGTCATTATTACTCGAAAAACATTATTTTCTCTATTACTTCATTTGGATAATAACTATTCCAATATGTTTATACTCATAAACTTATAAGAAAGTTTATAAATAGAGGTAGGTATATGTATGGATAAGGGAGGTTCTTTACAATGGGCCTTGAGAGCTGTCTAACAAACTACTTAGGTATGCTATGCTTTGATAACGATAATAATTGGCAGGATGTGGAATACAACGGGTGGGCTACCGGATCCGTCAATCTAGGTATACAGTATCAAGACAAGATGAAACGCTAATCGAAAACGTGTGGGAATAATAATATGTAAATAGGAACAAACGTCTTTGTAGGCAAAGTTTTAGGCAATATTGCCCAGCAACCAAACTTAAGGCAACATTTCGCCAATATGGCGGCAATTTTCACTTAAAATAGAATTTCTGCCGTTGAAGCCATTTATTGCACCAAGAATGGTCACGAACATTTTTAAAAGGTACTGAAAGAAAGAAAGAAAAAGTATTTATTCGGTGCAAGTACACAACAAAATAACGACTAAAACTAGACAACAGAACGGGTACGGTACTACTACAACATTGTCGACTTGTTGCCCATAAAATACTTTTTTTACATTCTATCAATTTGTGTGCGTCGATCTGAGTTCACCAATGTGTTCACCACCTTCTGAAAAGTTTATGAAATGCTAAATTTTATAAAAATTGCGGAGGCCCTCGTAAATGTCTCGTAACCTCAAATGCTAAGGTATAAACGTAAATAATTCCAACAGTGACGCGTGTATGACAGTAAGTCTGAGTTGCACCAACCTACTTTAACCGTAACTATAACATTAACCGGTGTTTTTTGTATGGAGTTTGACAGATTTTTGACGTTTGTCAAAGTTAAAGGAAGATGGTGCAACCCAGCCTAAGTCTTGAGTGAAAGGTTAGTATGACTTACTTGACTTATGGTCCTATGTCCCCTAGATGGGGCAGAGGGCGTCCACAACAGTCCTCCATCTCGTTCGGTCTTGAGCTTCTCGCTTGATCTCGCTCCAGGTTTTGCCGATCTTCTTCGCCTCGTCCGCTACAGTGCGCCGCCAAGTTTGCCTGGGTCGACTACGTTTGCGTTTTCCTTGGGGATTCCAATCCAGAGCCTGCTTAGGGATGTGATCGGGGTCCCTTCGGAGAGTGTGGCCAATCCAGTTCCACTTGCGGCGCTTGATCTGCTGGTCGATCGGAATTTCGTGGCAGCGTTCCAATACGTTCTCGACGTTGGAGATTTTCTCGGGCCAGTATATGCCGAGAATTCGGCGAAGGCAGCGGTTGATGAAGACCTGCAGCTGGTGCGAGATAACCTTGGTGACCTTCCACGTTTCACACCCATAGAGCAGAACGGATTTAACGTTGGACCCGAATATTTTGATCTTGACCCTTCGGGTCAATTTCCGTGACTGCCATATGGGGCGAAGTTGTGCGAAGGTAGCTCTGGCCTTGGCAATGCGCGAAGTGATGTCCTCTTCGGTACCTCCAGTTTCTGACACGACGCTCCCGAGGTAGGTGAAATTGTGGACTCGTGCCACATCCTCTGCACCAATCCGCAATGGCGTGCAATTTCTCACACCAGATCGCATCTCTTGGGTCTTCCGGCAGTTAATTTTGAGCCCTGTGATACCCGCTTCTCGATGTAGGTCATCAAGTTTGGACTGCATATCGTGATGCGTGTGGCTCAGCAAACAGAGGTCATCGGCATAATCTAAGTCTTCTAAGACTCCGATTATACCCCACTCTATTCCACGCCGTTGGTCTTGATATGCGCGATTCATGACTCCATCCAAGACAACCAGAAAGAGAAGGGGCGAAAGCAGGCAGCCTTGCCGGACGCCCGCATGCACCTCGATGTCTTCGGAGATGAGGCCGTCGTGAGTCACCGTACAAGAATATTTCCTGTAGATGGCCTTCAGTAGGTCGATGATTTTCGGCGGGACACCAATGTCAGCGAGTCGCGACCATATACTTGCCCACTTCAGCGTATCAAAGGCTTTTTCAAAGTCTACAAAGGTTAGGTAGACTTCCCTTTGCCATTCTGAAGCCTGCTCCAAAATGATACGCAAAGTATTGATCTGGTCGGTGCACGAGCGGTTCGGGCGGAAGCCAGCCTGTTCCCTCCGCAAAAGAGGTTCAACGGCCCCCGATAACCTATCCAAGATAATCTTGCAGAAAACCTTTGACGGTATCGAGAGCAAAGTGATACCTCTCCAATTGCTACACTGGCTTAGATCCCCTTTCTTTGGCACAGTAATTAAAAGCCCCTTATTCCAGTCGTCTGGGAGTTCCTCTTCCATCCAGATGTTTTCGATGAGAGGTGTCAGAACGTCGGCGGCGGAGTTTACGTCGACTCTCAGCATTTCTGCGGTGATAAGGTCGAGTCCTGGGGCCTTGCCAATCTTGAGGGACAGGATAGCTTTGGTCACTTCGGCGTGTGATGGTGGTTCCACATTGATGTCGAGCAGCCTAGGTGGAGTAGAGGTGTGCTGCGGTGGCTCAGGCGTGGTGGTGGCTGTAGTCAAGGTAGGGCGGAAGACCTCCTGAAAGTGTTCACGCCATCGTTGCAGTTGCCCTTCAGACGACACAATAAGCTCTCCATCACTTGACTTAAGAGGCTTCTTCTTTGGTCTGCTACTTCCTGCCAAGGTTTTCGTCGCTTAGTTAGAAAGGTTAGTATTGTATTCTTAAAATAAGTTGGAAGGTATGAATAGCAGCTATGGTACGAAGTAATAGAACTGTGGGCGCGCACTGTACCTTCAATAATGATCCAATAATGCGGTTCACTCAAGCTTCAATACGGACTTATGAAAATAATGTAGTGGAGCTGACGTATTTCATATTCTATTAATGATAGTACCCAAAAATAGATCTTAAGGCACATAGCTCGTAGATCTGATGCCCTTTGGGACACGAAAGTTCTCGATTGGCGGGCACGAGTCGGAAAACGTAGTGTGGGCAAGACTCCCGCTAGGACGATATGGTATGAACGTCCCGGGAAGTACCTGGATGCGAGCAGCGCAGGGTCGGTCTTTGTGAAAATCCTTGGGCTTTTGTCCAGAAGTGGTCTTCATTTAGCTAAAGCAAAAATAAGTCTATAGTTTTTCTGTTGTTATGAACTTTATTAATAACAGAAAATGTATTTGTAGATTTTTTTTTAATATTTAGAAACTTTTTTTTAGTTTAGTTTTATGCTAAAAATAACTCTTTGGCGAATAACTCCCTTTGTGTTGGTTTAAGTCGAACCTTTTTTTAAACAAAAAATATACAATAATTGAAGGAGGTACATAAACTATTGTCAAATCATCCTTGACTTATGATTTCTCGGATCTGGACGTCAAGGCGTTTTTACGAGTGAGAAAACCTTGTACTTATTTCTAACAATAAGTATTCTAACTTTCGTAAGAATATCTATACTAGACTTCGTAGACTAGTTACATACGCATCAACGGGGCCATCTTTTTCTGCTTTGACATCAATTGGCGTAACAAAATACATTTAGGTACTATGCGCTCATATAAATACAATTACCTAGTTCTTTCTACAAAAGAAATATTTATTATGTTAACAATATTATTATACTCGTAAATGCTATTTCAAAAATATTGTTGCTTATCGTGACCCTGTGACATTCTTTTGCTATAGCGAAATACTTAAGATTGTTTATTTTGTCCCATATTTGTAATTTTTTCACAAAACCGTGTCAATATTTAGGTACACAATAAGATCTTGGGTACAACACTAGACTTCAGCAAAGTGACGCGAATGGGGTTCACTTTGAAAGATAAATGTGTGACAAAAAAGTTTTCAGTTTATGTTATAATTTAAATTCTTTAGACTCAAAATTAAAATACACCGTTTAAATATTATGACAAAGATGTATGAATCTTGTAAAGGTTGTGATTTTAGGGCAAAAAATTTAATGAGACTAAATAAGATCCCTCTAATGTATTTGATAAATACGCTCATTTCAAGGCTTAAAACCTCGGGTATCTTAGCCTTATTCATATAACTTGTAATAAAAACAGTGCGGTGTTTTGCTCTTTAAAGTAACAAAAACATTCGTTATTATTAATTTTATTTATTTTATTTTTCTTTTTCTTTATTCAGAAAACCACAGCTCTTTATAATTATATGATCAAACGAACTTACCAAGTGAAGTTCGATCTGAATTATCCTGTTTTCGCCGAAGAGATTTATTTTACCGTGTAGTACCCCTGTACGACAAGCCAATCCGCACACAATATTCAGCGTAGTAGTAGTAAAAAACAAAAGAGCGGGCAACCCCACCCCTACCACGCCGTAGGCTCGGTGTCCGAGCGGTCTCATTATATTTAGAGAAGAGATGACATTGACGTTTACCTCCAGGGAAGAAGATAAAGAAATCTTCGGGTTGGGAGGGACCTTAAATCTCTTCGGCGAAAACAGGATAATTCAGATCGAACTTCACTTGGTAAGTTCGTTTGATCATATAATTATCCTGTTTTCGCCTCCGAGATTTATTTTACCGTGTAGATGTTTAGAGCATGGATCAATGTCCATGTTAAATGGTTAAGAGAGTAAATGTCAATGTACTAAATACATAATAAAGCAATATTTTTGTATTATAATCGTATTGCATCACTTATTCATAACAATAACAAGTATCACGGTCTCAACAAGATTTTGTTCATTATAGAGTATTATTATATACATTTATTTGTACTTCTATTAACTGTTAAGTACGACTACTGATTGTAAAAAGTTGCCAAGACAGTTAACAGAGCATCCTGTCTATCCAGCACACTGGCTAATTGTGTCAACGTTGACAGCGGCGCAAACCGCAGGCCATACTGCCGCGTGTCTTGTGCTGTGTGGGCCGAACGCCCTCGTGTCGACACTCCTTTCCTATATTTATCCAGTTTCATCTCAGAACTGAGCTTGACGACGGTAGTGGTTAACACCGAATCGATCACAGTGACTGCAAGGCTAACACTCTGATTGTTGTAAAACATAAGCTCACTTGCATTTTAATTAAATAAATAAATAATGTGGTTAATTAAAACTTATTAATTTATTTGGATACAGTTTGACCAGTATTCCAAAACAGTATTAATTTGGATTCCAAGTAACACTGTTGCGAGGAAAAAGTTTGGTTTCTATTTAATAGCACTATTTAATAGCAATCTTTTGATTCTTGAAACCTTACCTATAAATTATAATATTTATTTAAATAATTATATATTTCAATAAATTATATGATTTCACTAACGATATTGCTAAGCGGTGGTTATTTAATGTTATTATAGGATGCACCCGACTTTAGAATATGCTAAGAAAATAGAGTAAGGTAAGTACAATGATGTAATTGAGCATTGTAAAAATATTTATTTGTCAGTCATTTGGTGTAGTGGTTTCGAAACGGACTACTATGCCGAGAGGTCCCGGGTTCGATCCCTGGCCGGAAAGAAATTGAATTGATACATTTTAATTTCTGTGATGGGTCTAGGTGTTACTATGTATAATATGTACTTATGTATATAAAAACGGTATTTAAGTATGTTTATATCCGTTGTCTAGGACCCATAGCTTTGCTCAGTTTGGGACTAGGAGCGTAGTGTAAAATGTCGAAGGAAGGATATTTATTTATTATTTGCGGAGTGTATAGCGGAGTCTGGTAGGTACGTTTTATTTGATCCACGACTGCCAAATACAAAACTCACTGCCAAGGAAAGGTAAGCTTAAATGGGCAATATGGTACTACTGATGTACCTGTTGCCCCAGCATTCTATTTTTTTTATTTATTTATTTTTTTTGTGAAAAAACGTATTAACGTCTAAAAAAATGGTCGCCATTCTAAGGCGAATTAATTGGAATTAATTCATGTTAATCGTGTAGAAATCTCTACGCCAGACGATAAAATATGAATTATGACTAAATATCAAACAAAGTTCAAGAAACAAAAAATAGGTTTATGTCATGTACTGAAACCAAAGCGTCTAACATTTTCTGAGACAATATTAAACAAAGCTCCTACTCCGTGTCTTTATTCAGACACCTTGATTCAGTCAGCTTCAGTATTATGACTGTGATGATTGAATTTTTATAATCATGCTAAGAAAAAATAACAAAATACTAATTCTCAATTTATACTTCATAGAAAGGGAAGAAAGACTCATTCATTATTATGAGTTTGTGGCAGCGTTATCGATTCGTAAAATAATATCGCATTATTTTTTGATATTATTAAAAAATGTCCTTAATCGAAACTAAAGGTTACAAGTAGTGGTAGTACTGATAGGTACCTACATAATACATAGTTTATTTTATGTGGTTGATTCGTTCTTTGACTGACCAAAGTCCACTAGTCCGGTTGTTATTACAAGCGGCCCGATTTCTTTTTTGATGTGTCAATAATTTTCTATTACATTAATTACAATGTAATTATTATTGTGTTATATTTATAAAGGCATAGTTATTATCGCTTTAACGCATAATAAGATACTTTGCTTGTCTAAAAGATTTAGCAAGATAAGAAATGATTCAATGTATTTCATGATGTCGCATCTCTTCTTATGAGAATACTAACGTTATACATAAATAATAATTTATACGAACCAATTGTAAAACAGTACATGGAGTTAAAGCTTTTTTTTTTTTTTTTAGTAAATGAATAATAATAATGATGATGAAGCCTTACTTTGTAAGACTATCAATAGTATTATTAGCATTAATCATACATTGATTAGTAGGTACAAACCTACATAATAATGTTTTTCCAATACAAGAAAAAAATGACGTCATCTTATGTACCGATACCGATACAGTTTAAGGAAGCTCTTAGATTTTATTTATTATTTATAGATACAAGCTGGTGAGACGTCATAAATAAAAAAATAAACTTTGTAAAAATATCAGGGCTAAAGAAAGGCCGCAAAGAGACAAACAAAAATGTTGCCTGTTTGTTCAGATACAAAACAAACATTCGTTAAAATAAGACCATAATTCTATTTGCTTTTCAGTGGCTATCGTGTTTATGTAATAAACAATTATTAAATTAATAAGTTTCTTTAAACCATAAATGAATCTTTTGTTAAAAGTTTAATTGCGGTTAAAATATCATCCCTTTTGAAGTGCTTAAACCACATAAACTTTGTTTAGCATCTTATATAAACGCTATCTAAGTCCACCATCTAAGAACATTTTTTTTTTAACAAGTGGGTAATCTCAGAATGTACTCGTGTCGACGGATGCGATTAAGAATATTCTTAATATCAACGTCTCTGCGCCGACGTGTATAATTATTTGTTATGCATAATTAATTATGTTTACTCGCATGGTTATGATGATTATGAAAAAATTCATCTGGGTTCGAATCGGGAATCGAATAGGTATCTCGGTACAATAAATTCTGTAACCGGATATTAGGTACATTGCATTTAAAATAACAATATTTTAAGCGGCCAGCACATACCTGTACATAGATGGCGCGTCGTCTAGGGACGCGGGTTACCTTGGTGTTCTGGTCGGTCTTTAATGGCGCTTCCCGCGTTGCGCTGGCAGCGCTGGGCAAGCGGCGGCGGCGGCGCGGGGCTGCGGCGTAAATAACGGCGCCTGCGCTTGTGGAAGGTGGCGTGGTTGCGCCGCGGGCGGGTGATAGGTCTTAGCCCATCATACCATACAGCAGGGCGTAGCTTGTCGGTACGGCCTCTGTATAAAGCCTCGATTCACATAGTTATGCTAACGGCTAAAGCTTAAATTATATATTCAGTGCCTGGATTAGTTGTCATATCAAATAAATACCTCTTTTCCCGTTTTAGAGGATTATAATGAGTTATAGTTGTCGACCGTCGATGTAATTGGTCGACCGACCGGAAATGTAGAAAGATCTTTTGTAAGTTTCCAACAAAAAAATGTGAGACTGATAAGTACTCACAATCACAATGTCAGTTAATATGAGTCGTTGCATAGAAAAAACGACATATTGTCATACTTCATATTTTATACAGGGTGTTTCAAAAAAACCCCTAATAACTGAAGGGTGTTTAATAAACGTCTATAAAGAGTCCCTTGTTAATTTCTTACAATCATAGCGACATATTCTAATTTCGGGTAAATTTATGTAAAATAAAAATATCGATTATAAAAATTCCCATCACTAATTTGGGTTCATTGTCCTACCAGGAGTGACCAGGGGTGACCAGGAGCAACTTTCTATGTTCACGCCCCCGGCCACGCCTCATAAAACATTCTGTGCGCCTAGTATTACTAGGTATTATTTAATACCTACGGAGAAAAAAAATTACACGCACGTCGTTAACAAAACAACAAGCATTCAAAATTATGGTTCACGGATGATGATGACGTGACCGTCATCCCATCACCCGTCATCACCCGTGACGACACGGGCGTCCACTAGAACCCGATCGATGAAGAGCCCGTAAAATGGAGACGTGTCACCATATCAAGGAAACACTGATACGACGGAAGCCGTCGCTGGTCAGCCGCCGGTCTACCTTCGATAAACTGTTCCCGATAAAGTTCACGGTCTTGAACTAAATTTCCATCAGCTCGACCCACACACAACATCATCTCATAATATTCGGAATTAGAAAACATTGCCATTGTAGCAAAACAACACAAAACACAAAGCTTTCGAAAGTAGTTAAACGATAGGAAAACACACCGATCACGCACGAAGCATATGAACGACTAAATCAAAGAAGAGCCGACGGCCGGTGTCGCGATCTTTCGGCACTTCTGCACAGTGCAAAGTGGTGCGAACGGGATCGTGCCACATGCCAAATTTTTGCAACTTCTTATTATGACAATGCAACATTTCGAATGATTTTAGTACGCTAATTTTTATTTCGCAGGTAAAGGAATGTCGCAATGTCGTTTATGTACCTACTTTGTCTACCAAGTTACGTCTCATTTTAAAATAGAAGAAATGTTATTGAATTCTCAGATTTATTTTCATATCAACATTCTAAAGCGTCCCTTAATAATTTTCACTTTTACAAAAGCAGCCTAAGACTGATTTACACGTACTAAGTAGTTAAGTCGGTAACTAAATTTTAACTTAATTTTAAGTCTATGTCCAAATGTCTCATAATTAGTATGAAACTGTTTGTCAAAAGGTGTCAAGTGACAAGCCCCACCCACCAACATACCCGAAAAAATATTGTAAAATTTAGTTACCTACTTAACATAACAATCCTAAACGTGTTTACACGGGAACATTAATTGCATCTCTGTTAATAATAAACAGTCCTCTTAACTTACTGCAACATCAGAAACATGACTGTTCTACAAATAATGTAAAACCAGAATCAGCTATCTTTTTAAATCTATGATCTGCATTCCGAAAACAGATGAGTATGCAATTCAAATAGTTGTGCTTTTTTGTGCTATTTTTGATTTATTTTGTTTGACAAAGAGATAATTAATAAATTTAACAAAACATTGAGTGACTGTGTTCAAACACGCAAAGTAAATAATAGGCTCGGCGAGTTAAGGAACAAAGGTCACCTTCTCTTTGACTGAGCCTCAATGTTTAGGCGTTCTGATATCAGTGTCAATAACGCGCACCTACTTAGTATTTCTCCCATACCTTTATTCAGCCGCCTTGTTTAGTTTAAGCATATTAAAGTAATATCATCCCGTGATTATGTTCTAGCATTACCTTTGTAATAAGTTTACGTTTACAGCAAGAGTTTGCTGAGTTAGAATTACATACACAATCTTAAGAGTATTTGTACCACCAAAAGTTTAACATACAAAAGGCATGTTTAAAATTAGTTGTGAATAAAAAAATATTGTTGGTCCGGAATAAGTACGCAATGCATATTTCGGCCCATTGTGTACCAGGCGCCACCAGGCGCGCAGCGCTGCGCACGAGTTAGCCGTTAGATGGGGCGGGGGGTGGTGTTCCCGAGCGTCTGCCCACTAATGAGGTTGCCAACATTTTCTTTGGGTATTATTTTAATTTTTCATTGATTTTTAAGATTTTAAGTTTAAAAGTACGAGGCGATTTTGAAATTTATTAAAGAAAGGTTTATGAGTAAATAAAAACATATTTTTTAAATGAATAGTTAAACATTTGGCCGCGATCTCACCTGATGGTAAGTTAGTATTACCATTGACTAGGCATTTATGTTTTGAAATAATGATTATGGATGTGAGTAGTTAACCCACTTGTTACTAGCGTTTGATATACGGATCAACATAAAAATTAAATTATTATAAACAATGAGGGTGGTTTCTGATAACATTGTTTATGTTAAACGATTCCTGTGGGGTCTCTTTGTCCATCAGAAGTGTTTTGTTCTACATTGGGTGTCACATTTCAATCGTAAGCGTTTTGTTGTTTTTGTAAATTTTACGATGACTTTTTCAGGGTGAATACAAATATGATAAGTATTTATTCTAAAGTATTTCCTGCCGAAATATGAAAGTTTGTGGCCCACTTTTTGTAAATCGATAACATAATTATAAACATTTTTATAGTAACTGTTAAAAATTCAACGTTAAACTTAGTGATCCGTATAAGGAACGCTAGTAATATGAGCTGTGGTATTTTGTTGTTTTAGCGCATGTCTTCGAGGCCCTTTCCTTTAATATGAAATCATTGAAGAATTGGAGAAAAATGAAGATGAGTGTATCCCTAACTCAATCACAATTTTTCCGCCGGAAAATCCGGAAAATTGTAATGGTGACTTAACCAAAGAGAGCTCTGGTGATGAAAACAAAGTGCCAATAGATTTGCCTGGATTACAAATGAGAGCCCACATAGAAATCACTAGAGAATTCTTCATCCAGTGATGATGAAGAAGACTGCATCCCGTTAGCTTAGATTGCCAATTATGCCCTAGACAGGGTCAGTCATGTTTGAAGATAATGAAGAAATTATTGTTTGTAAATGAGATGATTTAGTGTGGTTACAGTTGCTTCAAATGCATTGAAAATTGCGCCAACTGTCAAAACCAAGAGATTTTCTCCGCCACATAAACAGAGGAGAAGTATTTTCACATCTCAAATTCAGCCACAACACACAGTTTTTATGAAACTCACGCTTTGATACAAATGCAATGTTTTTTGCAAGAAATATAATATTACCCTTTATCCCAGAAAATGTTTCACACTACTGGAATTAAATTTGAAAAATAATCAATTTAACTCTGAATATTATTTTATTAATGAATATTCCATATTTTATGCAAATACTTTAATAACTTACGCAAGTCGCAAAGAGTGGGTATTATCTCTAAGTTCATACAAGTGGCCGTACATATTACTAGGGTTCCGTATATCAAACACCATTTTCCAGCGTTTCCGTTAGACCAATATTTTTTTTTGTATTTTTCCTTTTGCCTTGATGCATTAAATAGCCGATATATGCAAAATCACAGGAATCGTAAGAAAAAAGGGATATCCGTAACAACTGGGTTAATGTTTTTAGATTTTTCTGATACGACAAATTTTATCGAATGGAGGGAAAAACTTACACGGAGTTGTACGATACGATGCTACAGTATGACGTCATGTTCTTCATACCAACTTAAAATTTCACTTTTGGGATAATTGAAAAATGTAGTAAGGTGCCCCACTCGCCCCCGCGAACGCGCGGGTTTAAAAGGTGCCAACCGTTACTATGCAAATGTGCAAACTCAAAACAAGCCACCAAAAAAAAATTCTAAGTAAAAATGTTTACAATCACTGTCTATTAGGGTTTCGTAAAAGAAACTGAAAACCCAAAATGCTTAAGCTCAAGCACTGATGTTTCCCTAGTACTTTTGCTTCCGCGTTGGCCTTTCTTTGAGCGCTTGCCTTACTAAATAAAATGTTTGTCAAAATGTACGTTTTTTGTTGTTGTTGTTGTTATTATTATTATTATTTTAGAATTGTTTTAAATTCTCAGCATTTTTTAAATGCCGCTATTAATGTTATTATTATTGGCAAATTATTACAAAATAATAATAATGGTACAGATGCGTTCACATCAACCTTTTGCTGCTTAAATAGGAGACATTTTGCAAGGATTTTGTAAAATATGATGTGAACGCCTCTGTATCCAATGACATAAAACTAAGGCCTCATACGTTGTGCGACGTACTGATTTCAAACATTGGCATTGTGTGTGCAGGAGTGCTTTTACGGAAAAGCGATTTAAGACGCGTATTCTTGAAATGGAACGTTATTTGCAGCCGAATCCTGCGGATGGCTTCGATGCGTCTCACACGGCGTTTATTGTTGCGGGATTCACCGCGCGAAGAGAGGCTGGCACCACCACTTCACCCATCTCGCATCAATATTTTTTGTGTTTATGCGTGCGATAATAAGTACCGCATCACGCGCTGCGGCTCCGTAATTATGAGGCCTTATTGATGCTTATGGTGAACTTACAAACTGGTTACTAAATGCTTATTTTTATACGGAACACAATTCAATCTTACTCCTGGTGGTACCAGGAAAGGTACTAGGAGTAAGCTAAAGATGGGCGGAAATGCAATTTCAAAGATTAAATAATAACAGAATTCGACTGAAGGTACGGTAACGTAACCTACCTGGAATTTCACGGATTTTTTTATTTTTTTTCTGTTGTCTAAGAATGTTTGAAAACTATCATTAGTAGTGATGTTGCTATCGGAAAAAGTTATTTACTTACGATTTTTTTTCCATCAAGTGGCCTGATTTCGATAGATGAAGTTTTCACAAAAATTTTTAAATGTACGTACCCATGTAAAGTTTTAGTGAGTACCTATTTAAAATGTTTATTTAACGAACAAACATGCTTTTAACACATCGATAAAGGAAGTAGGCAAAAAATGCGGCTAATTGACATTCTGAAAAATACAAAGTCTATGATTTGCGTTCGATGAACCCCGCTGCAGCTGATCGAAAGTGAGGGAATTCATATCGATATTTTTGGAAACTTTCGATGTACGTTATTTCCAAAACCGTTCAAGATATGACAATAGGAACAACGGCTTCTATTTCAGATTGTTTCAGTTTCTGTGCCCTTTCAGGCTTTAGGGGGTATTTTGAAACACCCTGTATAAAGTAGGCATTTATTTCCACTTCGACTCGGTTCGGTCAACAAACCGGCCTAAGGTTTATTTAGGATCTTTTATTCTGACCTTATAATAGCAAGTAATGAATCTACATAAATGCACTTTGAATTTTGATCTGATACTTATTTCTTTCTTACTAGCCTTTGTATTTAGACCAATATCGATTGGTGTAATGTATAAAAATACGAAACAACAAAATTATTCAGTTACCCTTTGTAGCATTGAACAATGTGTATGGCCACAGGGTCATCGGTCGTTATAAAAGCAGGCGGAGGCTCGACTGGGGCGAGTGCGTCCGCGGCGCCGGGTCATCATGCTCCAAGACGGTTGATGGTTCATAAGGTGTAAGGCCAAGAAGGCAAGCTCTTAATGTGGGTAGTTTCGTAGAAACGCAACATTTTTCTGTATGAGCTCATTATGTTCTGTTTTTACGGCTTTTAAAAATGGCCGAAAAGAAGATACTTAACTCGTAAAAGTGAAAAATATTACAATACCTGGCTACCTCGGTAGTTAATATCTCGTTTTTACTCGCTAGAGCAAAAAACGGCTACTGGTTAAAAAATAACCGAACATAAAGTGGCTGCTGGTTAATATCTCGTATTAACGCTACTGGTTAAAAAATGACCCGCAAAAATGACCGAATATAAAGTGGTTGCTGGTTAATATCTCGTATTAACTCGCTAGAGCAGAAAATGGCTACTGGGTAACATCTCGCATTACCTCGGAGAAAAAAATGGCTACTGGGTAACATCTCGCATTACCTCGGAGCAAAAGAATGGCTACTGGGTAACATCTCGCATTACCTCGGAGCAAAAAATGGCTACTGGTTAACATCGCGCGTTAACTTGGAGCTAAAAATGGGTCAAAGTTACGCGTCGTGTCACAACGCTTATAATAAAAATGTACGAGCACTTGCACAAAATAGTTGTTACAACCAACCTTGTGTTGGGTCTAATTCTCGTCACTACACTGCACAACTTAAAATAATTACGTTTTTTGTCGGTAAAAACGTCCTGGTGACGTCACTTAAGCATTTTTCTTATACTGCGTGCGGTCGTTGCGCGTGCGCACAAAGGAATGAGACCGCTCGGACACCGAGCCTACGGCGTGGTAGGGGTGGGGTTGCCCGCTCTTTTGTTTTTTACTACTACTACGCTGAATATTGTGTGCGGATTGGCTTGTCGTACAGGGGTACTACACGGTAAAATAAATCTCGGAGGCGAAAACAGGATAATAATAATACAAACAGGTATTTTTGTTCTTACAGCCAATAATGGATTCTATATATTATTACAATCTCGTAAAAAACAGTCAAAGGGGCAAAAAAAAGAAACATAGGCTCGCATGCAGGTTGTGTGTGTGTGTGTGTGTGTGTGTGTGAGTGTGCGTGAGTTTTCATTTACCTAATAAGTCGCAAATCTCCCTCTTGAAAGAGTGCCTGGACGTGCAAAACAAATCGACTTGACTAAACTTTTTGTTATAAATGCGGTGCATTCTGCATACCACAGAATTTTGGGAGTAATTACTGCGAGACAAAGAACTGCTAAAAAGCTTAGTATGTCTAGTACGGGTGCGAGGAGCACCAAAAGTAAGCGTTTTGGATGCAAGGTTAAGGCTGTCTATGTTGCTATTGCAGATGTTATAAAGAAAGGTCACGTCAAGTAAACAACGACGGTCTTCAAATGACATAATATTTTGGGATTTACAAGAATCCTCGTAATCTGACCACATGTGGTATTCTTAATTACAGAACTAATAATTACAGTAACTAATAGTATTGATAATTACAGAACGATATTAAAGGACAATGTTCTACGACCTAATTAATTATTTATTGACTCTGCTCATCAATACAGTGTAAGTCACGTTAAAGTGTACATATGAAAATAGATGAAACTAGACCTATTTTTATCGACAAAAAAGAGGTCAAAAAATTTTTGAGATTTTTTTAAAAAAAATTAATGAATTTTTTTTCTTCCAATTACTTATTGTAAAGAAAGCGTAATAACTTTTAAACTAAGCGGTATATCCTGATAAAATAAAAACAGTAATAATGCTAAATAATAGGCGATACTAAAAAAATACATAAAATATACAAAAAAGGCCAACAAATAGTAAAAAATGAAACTTTTTGAAAAAAATCTGCTTTTAAATTCGTGTTTTTTTTGGTTATTTGATAAATTTCTCCAAAAAATGCCCCTATAACCGGTGGTTTTTATTACTTTGTATTATTTTCTATCGTATTACCTTCGTAAAACCAAAAATTGCATGTCTCTATCCCTATCACAACGTTTGCAATGATCGTTTGAACTAAGCCTCTCCGGGCGCGCCATTCAAAGCTTCGGTAACAACGAAACTGAAAATGGCTCTAGATTTGTAATTTTGATAAAGACAAGTTAGATTTCATATAAAAACAAAAGATTTCGAAGTAAAATAAGCATTTTAGTTAAAATTAAAATTGTCTCTACCTGTAGCGGAGAATAATGTTGTGGCAGGCCTTTGTTCAAACGATCATAGCAAATGTTGTGATAGGGATAGAGACATGCAATTTTTGGTTTTACGAAGGTAATACGATAGAGAATAATACAAAGTAATAAAAACCACCAGTTATAGGGGCCTTTTTTGGAGAAATTTATCAAATAACCTAAAAAACACGAATTTAAAAGCAGTTTTTTTTTTCAAAAAGTTTCATTTTTTACTATTTGTTGGCCTTTTTTGTGTATTTTATGTATTTTTTTTAGTATCGCCTGTTATTTAGCATTATTACTGTTTTTATTTTATCAGGATATACCGCTTAGTTTAAAAGTTATTACGCTTTCTTTACAATAAGTAATTGGAAGAAAAAAAATTCATTAATTTTTTTTAAAAAAATCTCAAAAAATTTTTGACCTCTTTTTTGTCGATAAAAATAGGTCTAGTTTCATCTATTTTCATATGTACACTTTAACGTGACTCACACTGTATATCTTCAAATGTTTGTAATAAAATATAAAAATATTGATTCAATACTACCACTCACAATCTTTGACTTTTTGTGGCACTTATAGGCGATCTCATCAATCATTCCGCAGATGATTTATGGATAGGACAAACCTACACTATAAGAGCCCACGGGAAGCACTTTTTTCAGGAAAGTAGATTACCTTGTCGCCGCTAGTGGGTAGTGTATTTATTTATAGCACCACAACTTAAAGTGTTTGATACTTCAAACGACAACTTTTAAGATCTGCTACCACAAAGATAGACTTTCGAACTTGTTCTCTACTTCTACATGTATTTTTTTCAATTTTGTTTCCTGCTAAACTAAGTTCAGTTATTTCAGGTTTCAGTGTGGGCGATGTTTTGTTTGATGCGTGACGTAGGCAGACATAAGTGGATACAGGTCACAGGGCAACAGAGAGGAGAGTAAAAGATCCTCTGTCACCCTCTTAATAGCGGTCTAACGAAACTTACGCCATTTAAGAGGAACTTTAGGCCGCGAGTACACTAAGGCTGAGTTGCACCAACTTACTTTGACTTTAACAAAGTCAAAAATCTATCAAACTCCATACAAAAAACACCGGTTATCGTTATAGTTACGGTCATAGTTAAGTAGTGCAACTCAGCCTAAATGTTTTAAAGCATGTCACTTAGCGCTATGGCATCTAATTTTGTTTTAATAGATGCTAATTTGAAATGAGGAAATCCGTAAACGAACTAAAGTCGCTGACATAGCCCGACGGATTAGCAAGCTGAAGTGGCAATGGGCAGGGCACATAGTGCGCAGAACTGACGGCCGATGGGGCAGCAAGGTTCTGGAATGGAGGCCGCGTACCGGAAGGCGCAGCGTGGGACGTCCACCTACAAGGTGGACCGACGACATCGTAAAGGTGGCAGGGAGGCGCTGGATGCAGGCCGCTACCAATCGATCAATGTGGAAAGCATTAGGGGAGGCCTATGTTCAGCAGTGGACGTCCTATGGCTGACATGATGATGATGATGAGATGCTAATTTGCAAAGTAAATTATAGTTTGATGAGCTACGAGATGTTCAATTAATTTTCAACTGACAACTTTGTTTTAAGTAACATTGTGCTAAAAATAATAAAGCTACATGGAAAAATGGCTCTACAGAAGTAGAGTGATGGTTATGGCGAATATAGCGTATTGGTGGTACAGAAGTAATAAACTACTCCCGCTCCGACTCACACTGCGCCTGATATTGTCACCGAAAACCATCATTTATTCTACTCGCTCGAGATAAACTTCCTACAAAACGATTAGAAAGGATAGTACAGGGTATTAGTTAAGTAGGACGATCGTGTTGCTTAGAAATTTGGCTGTCTTAAAATTTGATAGATATTGAATATTTTATACTCAAAAGCCTATAATTTCCAACCCAGTAGGTAGAGTAAATTTTGAACTGCTTTAGAGGTCTGGAATGAATTATATAAATTATTAAAAGCTTCAGTGATTAAAACAAGAGAACCGTTCCAAACTTCTGGCACAAACATATCAAAGCATCAACTAACTTCAAATTAAGGGCTTATGTGCAATTTGTGCGGAATGACCCTTACCTTTTACCGGATTAAACTGAAGATAATAAGGATTTTAGAGTTTCGCAATAGCTCATTCGAATAAACCAGCTCGGTATACGTAAGGGGCCTAATGCAAATTATCCGTGGTGTGGCGTACTTATCGGTAGTACATTTTTACTTAAAACTTTATACAGGGTTGAAATGATAAGTGATCTCACTCGATTATTTCTAAACTATACAAGATATCGAAAAACTGATTACTGATCCTGAAAGTGCTCCACGAGCTCTTTCAAACGCTATTACATGTTCGAATACTATTCTGTGACACAATTTCTGTACGGCTAGCACGAAAAACTTTCGAGTTCAAATCGTTTGCGTACTCGAATCGCCATCAAAAGATTTAGTAAGAAAACTACAACAGCGCCCCTGTAAACGTGTCGTAAAGTGAACTTAGTATGAGATGTGGTTGCACGAAACTTATTTTGAGAATCAAAATTGTCACGTTATCGTTCAATTCGAAGATTGAGTATCGAATTTTATCGAATACGCAAACGATTCGAAGACGAAAGTTGTTCATGCTAGAGGTACTGTATTAAAAATTCATTTTTCCTACGAAAAGCAACGCTAAAAATACTTACAAAGTTTTAAATTTTTAAGTGTAAAGTGGGTGTCGAATAAAATATAATAAGATAAAACTAATGTAATTGGATACACTCGTATCTCTCAATCTCTGTTTAAAAGATAACTGTATTATTTGCATCTAAATTGAAGCTGTGGAAGTGCAAGTAACCCCAACACCCGCTGCACGCGAGTGTAACTTGCACTTGACCGGTTTTCGTTCCTACTTCATAATGAGATGGTGATTATTTATTCCTGAATATAAAAACTCACTTCGATTTTGCATTTGTTCATAATGTCAGTTTTTATGATGTTACTGTACTGTGAAATGAAATTAAATAAAATAGTTTATTCAGCACATAGGCCCTTTCCAGGGCACTTATACACGTCCCAAATATAGCTTGCCCTACCAAATAACTATTGTGTTAAATAGTAGTTAATTCTACGTGAACACAGAATTTAACAGCAAATGTTAGTTTGGTTCGGGAAATAAGTGAAGATCTATTCATCTACTTCTATTCTACTTTTTGATATTATGATATCCTGCCTACGAGTATCTCAATATTGTGTAGCATGAATGTTCTATTTTTACATTTCGTTGACTATCTTTTTACTATCCCAACGGATTGTAGATGTATTTGTAAATAATTTCAGCTTGTCACGCGTTCAGATAAACAAGGTGTTGACAGACGTACATTCGATAGTAATCGTATCGAACCCTAAAAATAATCTAGATTGGTAAATGTGTGGGAGTGACACTTGTGCGGTTGTGGCATTCACATGTTTTCTCGTATTTTATTATTCATACTACGGCGTCTGGATATACTGATTGTTCTTTAAAGATGGAATTGTGTAAGATTATATAAAATGTGAATACATTTTGTGGATCTTGTCTTTGACTTAATATTTTATTCAAAGTTGTTATATCACTAAATAAATACTCTCTTTTTCAGACACATTTTTTAAAATGTATTTACATATTTAAAAGACTTTCGATGAAATCCTTTGGTCACATTGATGTTAAAGCCATGTAAAAGTAAGCGCCTTAATTTACTTATTAAGCGTCATTGACTTTTAATACAAGGTGACTTTGCAAACAGTATCGATTTTTTTAATTAGCTCTAGAACAATTTAACAATACAACTTTATCTTTATTATTTTTAATCGTGGTATTTTTCGCAAAAAAAATAGTGAAAATCTTATTGCCCATAAATCTTAAGTTTTAAAAGATAAGGCTTATTTTCGCCCACCATTACGTCTTTTAAGCTTTGCAGTTAACTATATGAAGGTATTTTTCTGTGAACGAAGTAAATTATCCACGTGTGCCAATTTTTTAACCACGCATAGCTGATAAAACAAATTAAATATGAAAAAAAAAGGTTTCTTTACGTAAATCGATTAAGTTAGTACTGATTGTAAGTCGCTCCTAAAAATTTGGACACTGATTGCAATGTCACCCTGTATAAGCAATTTAGGTTTTAATCAAAAGTCAATTTAAATAAAAGCTTCAAAAAAGCTTGAATATACACTAAGACTTAAATAAAGAGTGGTGTTAAAATTCGTCGAAAATTCAGACATTAAAATTTAAAAATCTTAGCGCAAACAATTTCTAAAGTTTGTGTGACTCCAGGCTGAACTGTGATAAATATTTATGACATAATTACGCTCTTCGAAACTTCGATTACACAGCCACGAAGAATTTGGGACCACTTCGTTCGCAGGCATATGTTTCGTCGGAAAGTTACGGCGTCGCTTGCAAACTTTGCGTAGTTATTCGGGCTTTTCTCTTCCCTTCATTGACTTTGATTACTACGAACTTGACTAGATACAGAAAGAAAAAACAAGGAAGGCAGCATAAACATTTTTATATGGAACCCTGTATGGACGTTTACAAGAATTCGTGGAATTCTGAGAATGCATTGATGTAGCTTTTTCGACCTTTTGAAGACGTTATGAAATATTTATTTTAATAAGAGACATTACGAAAATGTTTTGCTTATGGCATATCATTTTCGCAGAATTTCATAAATCGATGCAAAAGCTGGCAAAGATAATTCACTGTAATTAACCGACTTCAAAAAAGGAGGAGGTTATATGTTCGACTGTATGTATTTTTTTTTCTATGTATGTTCACCGATTACTCCGTCAATTGTGGACCGATTTTCAAAATTCTTTTTTTTTTCGATAGGGTACACTTCTGAGGTGGTCCCATTGTCACCAAGTTAGGATCTGATGATGGGATCCTAGGGAAATCGAGGGCAACCCTCAAATTTTATAGGCACGTATATCGTTTTTCAAACTTTTTCTTAAGTTATTTAAGTATTTGCTCCTGGAAATCATCATCTCATATTGATGAGCTGATGATAGAAGGTAAAACTCCTTAATGCTTAGGAGTTGGAAGATAATTCTTTTAATTTTATAGATAAGTATAGTTTCTAAAGTCATTCAAGTGTTTACATCAGATATTCATCATCTCATCATGATGAACTGGTCATGGTAGGTACAACTCCTTAATGCTTAGGAGTTGGAGGATAATTCTTTAAATATTATACACTCGGCATCAAATAAATCGCACCTCCCGCGACAAGCACTTATCAAACGTATGCATCCCCACTTCCCACCAACATTGGTACCATTTGAAAGCCTAGTTCTAAACTTCATTTCATTAAAGGAAAGGTTTTTACCCCCAAAATGTGTCTTTACAAGGATCCAGAGTCATTTCTTAAAAAAATAGGTAGTTACGCTATAGCCATTTTTTATGACTATAAAACTGTTAAGTTGGGATTAATCGCTTTCCATCTGTTAAAGAGGACACGTGAGATCTTTATTTGGTATTATAACCATAAAAATTGGTCTAATTGATCCCAGAGGTGAGCCCAAAGTGAGGTCTATTTTCAAGTCACATTTATGGTATATGTTAATCATTTATTTAGAAATGAAATGTATTTTTCTTAAAGGATATTTATTGGGCTTTCAAATAACACCAATATTGTTGGGGTACCATGATTGTGTCAGAAGAAAATCTTTAAAGTTCGCGTCGCGGAAGGTACGGTTTATTTGATGTTGAGTGTAGTTACAAATAGACCAACAGTTGTATTCTTTCATGTTTTTAAGGTGGGCTGACGGTTTAAGGTCTTTTTAGGTTTCCTATATGGTAACCTGTATTTTGTAGGGAATATTATTTTACACTAGACATGAAGAATATGGTCTAAATGTACTGCCTACCTTCAGTGGTAACATCAAGGTAATAATTAGTTATAGTTAACTAAAAAGCAAGAAATAAGTAAAATTTTATAAAAAAAAATAAAACCGACTCCAAAAAACCTACACTAAAAAGTAGAAAAATAATTACTAATTACCTACTTATTTATTAGGACGAATTAATATTTATGTAGGTATACCATGATTGATACTTTTGGAGTCGGTGCAGGCAAACTTTACATGTTTCATAATCTTGGCACCGACTCCAGAAGTATCAATCATGGTATACCTACATACATATTAATTCATCCTAATAAATAAGTAGGTAATTATTAATTATTTTTCTACTTTTTAGTGTAGGTTTTTTTTTAAGTACAACTATAAACATGGTCTTCTCCTCTTAGTTTCTGTCTCATCACGATACATTTCAAGTGTACCTACGGTGTTGTGTGCACACTTACCCGACCCATGTTTGGGTCGCTAGAAAAAGGTTTATATTTACAATTTCTAACGTAAAACATCTCAGCGACCAAACATAATATCTGACCGTACTTCACGGTATCGGCTCACAAAGCGAATGGCGTGGAAAAGAATATGGATGAGGGTAAAATTACCCCACTTCATGTGAAAGCTTAGGCAGAATTCTACGCTAATCGGTTGGGTGTGCTTGCTCAGTTAATGGTTAGTGAAGAAACTTTTTGATGGTTTTAATATTTAAGTGACTCAATAAACGTCTTTTCAATAAATTAGTAACTTTCAAAGTAATGATTAGTAAAGAGATCTTACAAAAACGACTTTTCAGTGAAATAGCATACGAGAATTACCTGCTTTCTTTTACTTTATCATTTCTTGTGACTTTTTTATATCTGACAATAACGGTGGCTTTATTTCAAGAACTTAATAGTTTCGGAGCTCCACCGACCTTTCTCGATGTTACGTCATAAGTTGTTATGATTAATCGCACATCGTTATTGGCAATAACTACGTCGTCTGACGTCAGGACAGTTACTGATTTTTAGTAATAGTTTTTAGTTTACTATGTTTTATGTTTTACCGTGAAAGAATCAGTATCGGAGCGAGATTTTTCTGAAAAATATTAAATCAAATTCTGTGGAAGCGTATTATACTCATTCACACCGGCTACCCACAGGCTTCAGCAATAGGTATAAATGCCAAATAAAATACTTTATCCAATAACAAAAATTGTACGGATAAACGGTTTTTATATCATAAAGCTTATTTATAATATTTCTCCTGAAAATTCTTTACAAAGAAAAACCGGCCAAGTGCGAGTCGGACTCGCGCACCGAGGGTTCCGTACCATTGATTTATGAAATTAAAATTATTATTTTTTATTTAAGTTATTAGTATGAAAGATTACGCGGTAATAAGCGGTTTACGATTAACGAGGTATTAAAAAAAATACTTACTAGATCTCGTTCAAAACAATTTTCGTTGGTAGTTTTTATAGTAATGTACATCGTATGTTTTTTTCGATTTTTCATTTTCTTATTTTAGAAGTTAAGAGGGGGGGACCAACTTTTTTCCACTTTGGAAGCGTCTGTCACGCAAACTATTCGGTTTAGAAAAAAAATGTTTGAGTTTCAGTTCTAAGTATGGGGAGCCCCCAATATTTATTATTATTTTTTTATTTTTGCATCAAAATCTTAATGCGGTTCACAGAATACATCTACTTACCAAGTTTCAACAGTATAGCTCTTATAGTTTCGGAAAAAAATGGCTGTAACATACGGACGGACAGACGGACGGACGGACGGACGAACAGACAGACAGATATGACGAATCTATAAGGGTTCCGTTTTTTGCCATTTGGCTACGGAACCCTAAAAACGATCATAACTTTTGAAAGCAACAGCCGAATCCGCTTTTTTGTTATCATTAGCAATTACTCACGCTATTTCCCTACCTTTTAGCGTCATAATTAATTTAATTAGATAGTATTTTGCGTTTGTCGTTAAATTGTAAGCGGATTTACCAACAGTGTTTATTTGTTCATGCATAAAATGGCTCACTCTTCAGTTTGAAAATACGGCACTGTAGCCATATTTTCATACTAAAGACTGCTTTTACTAGTATGATTTACCACAGATTTTGGCAAAGATCATTCTGTACATGTACATACATGTTTCAATCTCTTTTCAATGTGATATTAAATTTTAAGAGAATACAAAGTGCCATTTAAAGGAAACCACTCCACTTTGAAGGAAAAAGAATATGTTTTAGGTATATTTTGGTAGAAATACTTGTTACAATCTAGATAGAATATTATCTATCACAAGTTCATTGTCTAAATATTTGCCGCTTGGTGGGTTTAGAACTCACGAATTCCGGAAAATTTACACTAAAGCAAACCATCCAACGGATTATAATCAAACTTAACTGCCTTTGATCGTGACTCTACTCGTGCCAAAAATGCTTTTAATAAGCATCAAGTAAAATTAAAGTCTTGCATCCTAAGTTATGTTTCTTTGAATTTATTTTTAACCGACTTCAAAAAAGGAGGAGGCTATAATAAGGTACTTGATACAAATAAGGCCTATCTAACTTTAAATGCTTATATTTCAATAAATATTAACGCCAGTCAACAACAACAAGGTTAATTAACTTCTTCCATCCTTTAATTTAAGCAATATTACAAAAAATAACACAATTTTTAACTAAATCTATTCAAAATAAGCAAATTACGAAACCACTGATTTTGGCTTTAATAAATCACCTACACGGAATAAGGCCTATATGATTCAAATGCCTCTAGACCTTAAAATTGAGGTTGTATTAAACAAAATGCGGTCTAATAACATTAAACAAGTCGATTTGTTTGCGTTATCAAAATTGTACATACCAAGTAAACAGAAATATACTGTATATATCTAGATAAACTTAAATTCCACTTATTAAGAATAATACATAAATTATAGATAAAATTAAATATTCATAGTAACCAAGTAATGATTCCTTACTTAAATTATCAAAAGAAATATCAAAAACAAACAATATTATTTTTTTGTATAGGGCTTATTAAAACACCGTGTTCGAATAAGGCCTACACATAAAACCTCTTAAATAAATCAGTTTAGGAACATCATTTAGCCTTGAATTTTTGTAAACAAAATGAGATCTCAATTTTTGTTAGAAACAGGGCATAAAAAGGCTTCTGAATCATTTTTACGAACTCCTACACAATCTTTGTGATACCACCAAAAGCAGTCCTTTATGGTAGCGTATCTGCTACATTGTCTTCGAGACAGGCATGATAATACCAGATTTTATTCTCCTTTCCTTTAGAATTATACATACGGCTTTTTTTTCTCATTTTTTATTGGTTTTGTATTTTGTTTCTTTTTTTTTTACAGGTTTAGTAATTTTTTTCGACTCTGTTTTCTTTTTTTTTCCCTGCTGTTAGTAACATTCTTATTAAATAAATATTTAGTTACTCTTTGACTCATTTAGTTTAATGAATTTGTCCGTAATCAGGTGTTGACATAAGTATCTAATATGGCCTACCATGCTGAAATAAGGCCTAGGCCTTATTAGATATCTCGCTCTTGTTGTCTTTAAAAATTTACAAATAATGCATCTATAGCCAGTAGTACAAATAAAGGTAATTATTAGCTAGTAAGAAATATTTAGAAACGATTACTAAGAAAAGCTTAATCTAAAACAGCGTAATTTTACCGAAAGTTTAAGATGAAATCTGCAGATTTTTATAAGGGAGCACGAAATCACCCACCACTTTAGAAGAACGCGTGCCAATTGGTGCTGGGATCGTGGATCGGGACGCTCTTGCACTCTACCGGGTTATAGGGCATATGAGTACGTGTCCTTGAAGTATTATCCCGGTTGGATTTATTTATCTGTGTTTTCTGATGTATAGGCCTTATTAGAACGTAGGCCTTATTTGTATCAAGTACCTTATATGAAAATGAAAAATGAAAATGATATTTTTTTTTATGTTCGGCTGTATGTTTTTTTTTCTATATTTTATAATAAAGAGGTTAGCTTTTGAAATGATTCTCCTTTTTAAATCGCTGCCCAAAAGATGAGATATTGGCCACATAGAAAAAAATCTTATTTTCTTTTAATATTATCGACTGGCCTTTGTTATTTTCTGCTTCGTTTTTGTGGTCTTTTAATTAAATTGAATAGTAATTAGCATAAAATAAAGGCTTTCTAGTGACAAAATGCAGAATACGTAAGTTGATTTGTTGTGTTTTTTTTACTTACTTTTATATTATCTATCGTGGATTATGTTTTGATAATACAGTAGGTATTGAATAGTGTTAACAAAAGAACTAAAATTAGATTGACTTGGTGGTTTATAAAATCTAACATATTATAACAGCCCATAAAAGAAGCGGAAAGTATTTTACAGTTTAAATCCGTGTGCTCTAGCGACTATCATTTTTGTGAGCAAAGAAACAAAACGCGTGCCGATTCGATGCTCGATGCAAACGTAAAATTGACATTCGCAAAAAGCCCCACAATCGTCATAGCGCGAAATAACTTTGTGGTTGGCTCAGTGAGTACAATATTCCGAATGCGTTGAACTAAATTGTACGGTTTCGAAATCCAATTTTGCCCCCTACTCATGTAACATAGACATAAAATTAAACATCGGACATAAATTTCATTCTGTTAATACCTAATGATACCTCAAAACATAAATATCCTAGATATTACCACATCGTATGTCGCTTGTCATCATGGTTTTAATTACAGATAAGTAATTATTATGACTACCTACACTTCCTACAGTTACCTACCTAACTATTTATAAAGACCGGTCCGCCTTTAAGGTAGTAATAACAGGGTTCCGATTCAATTATGATTTTTTATACCTGAATATGAGGTTGGACATAGCTAGAGCCATAAAACTACAAGTAAGCAGTTTACATACATAAATATATAGAATTTTGTTATGAAATATACTTACATTATAATATTTATAATCTCTGTGTCTTCAAGACAAGCCACTAAGTAGTCATTTAAGTACGTTTGTTGTAAGATTGTATCTAACAATCTTAAACTATATTTAAGTACGCTTAACGTCAATTAGTGTGTAATACTAGAACGGAGTAGATCAGAGTAACAGGCAAAATCGAAATGCAAAACTAAATCAATCCTTATATCGTCTTAAGTCCTTCTCATCAATTAACTAACATGATAAACTTTTGTCGAAGCATTTTATCTAATTTACGCGATAAGCTCATACATTGATCGATAAGTTTTTATCACGACGCGCATCTGGAGTTCTCCAAAAGTAACCCATTTCCTTCTTTCCAGGGCTGTTATGCCTTCGTAACGTCCACGTAGTGGTCCCAGAGGCAGTCGAACGCGGTTCCAAGGTGGAGATGCGGTGCCTCTACGACTTGGAGAAGGAGGAGCTGTATTCCGTGAAATGGTACCGGGGGGACCGGGAGTTCTACAGATACTCGCCCCGGGACGTCCCGCCGCTCAGAATATTTGGCATCCCCGGCATTGAAGTTGATGTAAGTAGTTGTTTACTTGTTTATTCCTTTTAGTGCTACGTGTACAGTGGTTGAAAATGTTCTTGTAACTTGAACGTCCGCTCGAACGCTCAATGACCGATTCCATACAAAATGTATGGAAGTGTCATCTGCGATTCATTGCAGACACTTGTACTTTGTACTAGCAAGTGGCTAGTTAATTGCAACCTAGTATTTATTACCTAGTTAATTGTAAATAAAAATAACTTTACTTAGCTAGTTTTACAAGTAATGTTAGGTCTTTATCCCGCGTCAACGAAATATGTGAAACTTGCAAAAAATATAAAACAAATTACTTACAATAAAAATCACAGTTTTTTGCAGACACAATGATAAAGTGTTCTAAAATTGTCTATTGACATAATAGAACTTATTTTCAATCTAGCAAATGTGTCCAATGAAATAGTAAATTATTTCTAAATGAGCTAATTGATCTTTGACAGCAACAACTAACGGAATTTTTGATAACATTGAAACTTTAATAGAACTGAAATGACTGGTCAAAGCCGCTGAAACGGTCTAAATTAGTGGAATTAGCTCGCTGGACATAGATAATTGAATATCCATGTTACTCGGTTTTGCAAAATTACTGTCTAGCAATATTTAGCAATATAGTCTTCTAATGGGGTTAGTTAACTTCAACTTTAGTTTGTGTATTTATACGAGTCCCTACTTAGCTCATGAAAGACAGTTATATTGCTCTAATTCTAAGGCTGAGTTGTGCCACCTTGTTTTAACCGTAACAATAACATTAACCGGTGCTTTATATATGGAGTTTGACAGATTTTTGACGTTTGTCAAAGTTAAAATAAGATTGAGTGCAATTGAGCCATAAGATTGAGTGCAATAGTTTGTTATTGCACTCAATCTTATGGCTTAATTTAATTGCTTATATAATTAGCTCGCAGAATTGCTAAAATCAAGTGGCAGTGGACGGGGCACATAGCTCGTAGAGACGATGGCCGTTGGGGCAGGAAAGTTCTCGAGTGGCGACCACGGGCTGGAAGACGTAGCGTGGGCAGGCCTCCTACTAGGTGGACCGACGATCTGGTTTAGGACCTTTAGGTCGCGGGAAGAGCCTGGATGCGGGCAGCGCAGGACCGTTCATTGTGGAAAACCTTGGGGGAGGCCTTTGTCCAGCAGTGGACGTCATTTGACTGAAACGATACGAATTGAGCCTAAGTAATGGAACAATAATTCGTAGTTTGTTTTTAGACAAATCGATTCGTGATTGAACCACTACTAACACAACTATTAACTTCGTTACGATTTGATTGTTGTTGGTGTTTAACAATTATTATTTACGTATTAAGTAAACAAACGCCAAAACGTAAACATATGAAATAATAAATTTCATTACGTACTTAGGTACATACCTATAGGAAAATAACCACTAATTATTTAATGTTTGGTCAATGATCAAAGAGAAAGTTGAAATAGGTACCTACATTATATTTGCTGTTTTCGCAGAATTGTATATTTCTTTTCTAATTTAATTATGCTTATCCTGAAGCCTGAAATTAAGTCAACTTTTAATATTCAATCTGAAAGTATACGTTTCTGAAATCAGTAGTAATTTTACAGGATGAAAGGTTTTGCATGAAATATTATACACATAGCATCATACTTACCCTTATGATTGTAATTAACACAAATAAGTATGATGGTTGAAATTCAAAATTTTTATTGCATATTAAGTGTTTATAATTTGATGATTAATGATTCTGCAATACAAGGCAAACACACTTAAAATACCTTTTAAAAAACCCTTAATTTATTAACAATGCCATTCCTCAGGGAGCTGAAATGCTTTAGCGGAGCCGCATTCTGCTCGAAATTTTTAAGGCAGATGTTTTCACAGATACCTTTAAAACGGCACGCGCTCTGGTATACAAAATACTAATAGAAATTGTTGCTGTGTGCACAAACGAACGTGTCGTTAAATATTCAGGCAACTGCAGCGTATAGCGCTAAATAAACTTCTTGACAATTTTCAGTTTTCAGAGCTTAATTTTATCGAATTTTACAGGAAACCAAGCCCTCGGAACGAGATTAATTTCCTAAATTAGTTTATCTCTTCTTGCTTTATTATTTTATTAATAAAATATATTTCCAAGTAAATGCAAAAGAACATAAAGGGGCTACATGACATTCTAAAAAAACATAGGAAACATTTACACTATAACAAAGGCTCCTAAACTATTGGACCAATTTAAAAAAATATTTCACCATTAGAATCTCACATTATTTCTGATGAACGTAGATAGTACGAAGTTTGGTAAAAAAGTACAAAATTAAGTTGATTTTTTGTCCCTTACTTTAATTCATATTTCCGGTGATGATAATGTTACTTGACACTTTACTTTTAAAATAATTAGCGAGAAATCTCCATTCTAAACTGTTCATCGTCCCATTAAACCAGCACTGACATTAAGGTTACTAGTCGTCCGGCTTTGAATTCCCAGCACACTTCAGCACCAGTTTGAGAGCTTAAGGTTTGCGGTAAGTTATTTATGCTTCTGAATAAATTGATTTGCACCCACGAGACTCGTCGGGCTTCAGATGCCCGAAACTTAAGCCAGAGACACTTTTGTTAGTGGCACTTTGAAGCAATTTGTTGTGAACGATGTGATTTGGTAACCATTCCCCGCGGTGTAAGAAACTTCGGAACTTTTTCAACCTGGACTTATGGATAATGAAAACATAATACGAAAGTATTTTATTGGACAACAACAAGATCCATTAAGGTTAGTGAATACCAAACTTTGATAAGTCTAAATTATGAAACTGGTATTAAGGCCGGGTAGCAGAGAAAATGGCGAAAATGGGGTTTTCATTTTTCATTTTTGAGGTACTAAACAGTAAAATTAAATTCTAAGATTTTTATTGGGCATAGTTGAGGATATTTTCTAGGGCTATTAACGGCTGGAAACACGATTTGATGAAGTTGACTCGATAGAATAAATTCCCAAAGTTACCTCTATTCGTTTTCTATTTATGGTTTTATTTTTAAAATAAGCGATTTGAGATTCTAAATCTTTTACTAAACTAAAGTTCAGAAATATCTTGAGGGCTTTTAACGGATGAAATTTTTATATTGCGTCTTATTTAGTTACTATGTTAAAAAATGTGGAAAAAATCGTCCATGACGGCTTGGACAATCTCAATCAGTCGCGCGGTGGCGCTTACGGAGGACGGACGCGTGTCAGTTTTTTGGCCGTGACAGTTCGCGATTTGTCAATATTTTTGACAATGATGACTTTGATGAGTCACAGTATAATAATATCAGTGTTACTGGAGAAAGCTTAAATTTTTGATAATGAAAAATTATCAATTTTGTCTACTTATTGAAATTTAAATCGTTCGCATCCTTTTAAACGAAAACTCTACTCATGATACATAGTACATTCCTCAAATATGAGACAAAACCAATGAGTTAAAATTACATTTTAATAGTACCTACATAAAATCGTCTTACACTCTTTAGAAGAGCACACTGACACAAATAAATAATAAAAAATACTGTCTAAGGTCTGTAGCTAAAGGTCTAAGCTGTAAGATAGAAGAATCTTCTAGCCAAAAAAATGGCAGATGCAGCAGATGTCAACGGATTTAAAACTAGAGTTCATATGACTCCTTGTAGACTTCAGTCTCTAGAGCGTCCCTTCCTCCACCATGCGTAAGAATTTTCACAAAAATACTGTCTAAGGTCTGTAGCTAAAGGTCTAAGCTGCAAGATGGAAGAATCTTCTAGCCAAAAAGATGGCAGATGCAGCAGATGTCAACGGATTTAAAACTGGAGTTCATGTGACTCCTTGTAGACTTGAGTGTCTAGAGCGTCCCTTCCTCCACCATGCGTAAGAATTTTCACAAAAATACTGTCTAAGGTCTGTAGCTAAAGGTCTAAGCTGCAAGATAGAAGAATCTTCTAGCCAAAAAGATGGCAGATGCAGCAGATGTCAACGGATTTAAAACTGGAGTTCATGTGACTTCTTGTAGACTTGAGTGTCTAGAGCGTCCCTTCTTCCACCATGCGTAAGAATTTTCACAAAAATACTGTCTAAGGTCTGTAGCTAAAGGTCTACGCTGCAAGATGGAAGAATCTTCGCACTCCAGGTAACCGTGTGTGATGCTTATTGCTCATAGTGATTTTCGATACAGAGCCCCGTACATACGTTATACATAAATTATGGAAAGAAAACACCCAGACCAATACAAACAAATATGTATGCAATTTTAGTATGATATTTTTATTTATTAATAAACAAAAAGACTGAACAAAATTGATGCGTGTACTGATTAATGTAATTAACCACATGCAAAGCTTTGTGAATTGCAACAACTATAATTTATTATCCAAGCTCTAAATAATCGCTACTACGAGTAACTAGAGATGGGTAGTGGGTAAAAACCCATTTCACCCGATTGGGTTAAAACTGGGTGATTTGGGTAAAAACCCATTCTGGTGGGTGAAAACAAAAATAGCGTTTTTTTTAGTGAGAAGTGGTATTTGTTGCTAAGGGGGCGTTCTAGTGTTACGTAATGCAATCTGGGGGGAGAGGTCTTGAAAAACGTTACAATGCGTTACAGTGGCGGAAGGGCGGTTCGATTTCAAGTTTTTAAGCAGAAGTACTTTGTAGTTGGTGTTGTTATTTGTAACTTTATACCGTAATGTCATCAAAGAGAGAGTTTCGCATCTTTGGCATCCTCCCCCCCTCCATGTCCATTTGCCATTAAAAGAAATTAGTACCATTAGTTTTCCGCAACATGGCGAGGGTTTTTATGTTCCTGGTCAGGCTATAATAAAATTATTTTTCTACTTTTAGTGTATACTTTTTCGGAGTCAGTTTAATTTTTAGTCGGTTTTATTTAAACGAAATTATTTTACTTTTTTATGCAATTATGCTTACTTTCCATTGCTTATTTTCCTATAATATAAGTAAATAAAATAAAAGAAAATAAAAATCTTCTTTCAATTGATAGCATCTTAAATTACCTCCCTAGCGGAATAGAGCAACAAAGAACTGAGCGAGCGAGATGTCACTAGTAGCAACACTGTCAAACAGAACTTTTTGCAACTATTTGAAGTTTAATAACTTTACGGATTACGAACATTAATTGTTTTACTGTCCAGTGTGTTTTTTGATTACATCTGTGCATACAGTTTGTTTCCTGTTCTCGAAAATTTTATAATCAGTTCACATTCAATGTTGCGACTTTGTTGCATATTTTTAGTATTTTGCCGATCACCCTGCGATGATACGCAAGTACTACAATAATTTCACTTCGCGATTAACGAGAGGTTTTGTCGCATCACTAGTTCACAGACTAAAAATATTTTTATGTCAGTTGGCCATTTTTGATGACATTTCTGCTGATTTCTAAAAAATTAGACTGTATATTCTATATTTATTCGATTCTAAAATATATTCCCAAAAATTTTGAAAGTTGTTTTAATTTGTATCACTTGGATATGATTTGTATTAGAAAGTGCTGTGAGTGTGACGCTTGAACGGAAGTAAGTCAACCTAACCTAACCAACTGCGTATTTCTAAACTGCGTATTTCTATACTGTGTAGCCGCGAGAGCTCTTTGGCGCGCTGTCTTCGGCGAAGTATTGCGCGCGCAGATTTTGACAGCGCGAAATACCTACTTTAGCAGAAATACCAAGCCTTAAGATATTAAACTCTGCTGAGAAAACTGTGAGAAACACTTTATGAGCTCGCTTGTTATTTGAAAACTGTGGTAAAAAAACTTCAATTGTGGCGCTTCTTTTCAACCGACTTCAAAAAAGGAGGAGGTTCTCAATTCGACCCGTATGTTTTTTTTTTTTTTTTTTTTTCTATGTTTTCAACACATACATATCCCCTGGATAAATAAAACAATGTAAAATATTTTAATACCCGTCTTAATGCAAACATGTTTTCAGAGAAAATGTCCCATATTATTATGAATACACGAATGAAATGTGAATTCAAAGGTTTCGTTTTTATGCTTCAAATTTCACAAAATGGCACAATTTTTAGTATTCTATTTGTTTTCCCATAATGGAGAACTAAAAGGCTAATAGGTAGGTAAATAGCGTAAAATTATGATACAAAAGTCAGAAATATAATTTTTGCGAAACATGAAACTGTAGAATAAAGCCTATAATAAAATACTCAAAATGATATTAATAATTCTACTAAAACTAATAATTTTCGGGAAAAGTTTGATTTTCATACACACATCTTTCGTTTCGATAATATTTACGACTAAATTCTAACCATTGGTGAATACAATTTAGTTCCCCGAATAAATCTGTTATTTTCCAATAATTAGCGTGAATTTGATTAGAAGTACACGGGTTTGCCGTAAACCAACCCAAATAGTGTTCGAACATGAGTTCACTCACAATATTAATTGTTATTAATGGAAACACAAATGACACAAACAAATATGGCTTGTGAGCCGCAAGCAATATTACTGAGTCAAATCTTTCAGAGCTATAACAGAGCAAAAAATCACACAGTATTTATGACTTTTTATGACTTTATCTGTATCATACTTAGTCATAACTAGGGACCGGATGCATTTGCATATTTGCATATTAAAGTCATTCTTCAATAGCATATTTTACCTAAAATCTAGTGAAGATGCATATTAACGATACATTTACAATATTTATCTGAGTGCAGCGCACTCACTCTGCGTCCCGAAATGTGACAAAAGTAATAATATTTTTCAAATCAAACTTTTCCTCTAACGAAATGTGAATAAAAAGGTCGTGTTTTCCAAACTAACAAACATAATTGTATGCTGATTTTGAAATGGGTATAAATGAAAACTTACTTTTTTCTTTTTTCGTTCCTGAAATGTATTATTTAATTTTGCATAGCTTTTTATGTTGCATATAATCCGGTCTCAACTTAACTGTATTTAAACTACTCGTACCTACTCCGCACTTTACGCTTCAAAAAAAGATAAGTTGCAATTTTAAAACTGTGGTAATTACTGAGTTCTGAAAGCTAATGCTAATAAACTATTTTATTTATTATGGTAGCTACTGTTGGCATTTTAATCCGTAAAACATGCCCACTTTAATCACGTTTTTGTCCGTCAACGTGATAACAACTCTTAAAACTACAAATTTACGATATTTGTGGTACTAATTATACAATGTCATGACTGCTGCGAGTATGCGTCTACTGCGTAATTGTGTTTGAGCATGAAAGCTCCAGTACAAAGTTGCTGGAAACTTTGACGGCCAGCCAGTTTATATTATGACAGTGCTTTATAACATTTTCTGACTCGAGTGTTTGTCTAACAGTTAAATCAACACAGATGATCGTAATTACTTAAATTATAAATATAAAAGTTTGTAACTCAATTAAAAATAGACTATTGAAGAGATTTAATTATCAAATTAGACCCCGCCGTAAATGAATTTTAAAGGAGAACACGTGAGTGGTTCTTAGATCATTTACATCATTTATTTTAATAAAAAAATTTATTATAAATAAAATGATCATAAACTCATTTTATCGCCAAGGTGGAAGCGTTAAATTCCAATGCTGCTACCATAAAAACTGTTCTTATAAAATTATTGAATTTGATCATAAGATAATGGCAATCATAGTAGCTATCTAAAATAAACAATTAGATCCACTATAGGTATTGTATTACTACTCATAAAATCCTATACGACCTATTGAAAGAAAACGAGGGTCATAATTAACAAGTTCCTCTTTAATGTTGGTATACTATAGTCTCATCTCACTACTCGTATAACTAGTTCTACTGCAAATTAAAATACTTAAGCTTACCTAAAAAAAATGGTTTCTCCCTTGTGTCGCAAAAATAAGTTGGAAAAGATCGACCGCAAAAGTGCTAAAGTTTCCGACATGACACACGACGAACGCACGAGTGACACCGCAAATGTGTCTAGAGACGTGACAGGTCTTTGTGACGCCATCTGCATCAAAACATGAACATTCGCAAATCTCTATTTGCGAATGTTCATGCTTTTGTAACCGTAAAAGACAGAGTCGAATTAGGTAGTCGTTTCTCAATACATACGAATCTATTTATCCATAATACTTAGTAGATACTAAGTTAGTTTTATAAACACACTTTTACTTGTTATATTAATGACTTCCAAATGGCTCTTGTCCTTAACTAAAACAGCAACAGTCTGTATAAAGCTTACTGCAAATAGTTTCCTATTTTATGCAAAAAAAAATTTCTCTCCAAAGTAGAGTAAAATTCGAAAGAGCAAAAATAGTTTAGCTCATATTTTTTCAGTGCACCTAAGTACTACTATGCTACTTTCACTGTCTTACACTGAGTCATGACGTGTTGTCGTCTTTTCAGTAGCTGGATTATATTAAAACCATAAAAGCTTTTCATGACGGGGGAAAAATAAAAAAATAATATAAAAATTCTCTCAAATAGAAACATAACTGTCACATATTATTAACTCACTCTGGTTTGTGTCGACGAGATAATTATTTTTTACTACCGACATTTCATGCCTTGATAGGCCGCTTAAATTTTATCACCGCTACGGGTTTAATTCGGAAAACTGCCACTGACAGTGTCATAAAATTACGTAGAGCCGCCCAGCGGTGTCAATTATGAAATTTAATACCGTATGTGTATCGCTAACACAGTATAATGTTGTCAATGAAACAATTCTACTTATTAATGAAGCGGGGAAAATATCCAACAATTTGTCTATTAATTAGATCATTATTGCTACAATTACCCTCATTAGAGAGAAATTGCAATAAGGTTCATTGTTTGTTAAGTTAACCAAAAACATCAAATTATTGCAACAAACTGATCAATTATTGTCCGTGACTAAAACTTAATATTAAGTCGTATAACGAGAAAGTGTTCCAATTCACAGGGCAAAAAATGAGTTCTAGGAATCGTAAAAGTGTTCTACTCTACACAAGTTTTGATTTAGTTTTTAGAACACAAGTAGTTTAGTAATTGTAGATAAACTTTGTCTCACCTAAAGTTTTTTCCAGCAACGACAGCTCAACTAGGTGAGGCAAACTTGGAAAAAACAATGGAAAGCTAGGATTTCCACGTCAATTATTCTTCCTACAGATGTTTCATTGTTTTAGGTGACTAACCTTCTACTCCCTGCTCCGCCCACTTAGATTCCATTTCAATAAACAAGTTTTGCGCTAAAAATATCGAATACCTCAGATACGACTTCTACCCACGACCTTTCACTATCCAGCATACTTTTGAAAGACAATACCATTTTGTCTTTCAAAAGTATGCTGGATAGTGAAAGGTCGTTTTTAACTCAAAATAAAAGTACGTAAGTATTAATGTAACATTCTAAATAATAATGAGATTAGATTATCTCAATCAATATTACTATAGGTGACAATAATTGAGCGTATGTATGGTACATACATAATACTATTCTAAACTCCTAATTTCAGTAGAATATAGCCTAAATGTTTTTCGATTATAATACAATGTAGTTAAGCATCCACCATTTTTGCGAACATATCTCGAAAATTAGTAGGCTCTTGGGACCGCGATTTTATTTCAGGATAAAAATATCCCATTGCGTGGCTCATGGGTCATAATTCATGTTCATGATAAGTATCAACAGCGAGCGAGACCGATTAATTTTTTACGTAGAGTACAGAGAAATACCGAAGTATCCGACATTATTTGTTTAAACGGATGACTGGTTGCGAACCGGCGCGTATCTGCTGCCTTTTATTTTATAGGTCGCGCTGTAAATGGCTCGTCGCTGACGTTGCAACAAACAAATTTACGAGAATTCTCCTCGAGGGATGTTTCAATCTTTATTAGTTTCACATAGTTCGCAGAATAGACTGTAGAAATGCATCTAAAATAAATTAGATTTCCTTATTGCCTTTTCAATGCGCAAATCTTTAATAACTAGAGGTATAATCTTACACCAATTTTTGTAGACTGGTTCCGTAAAGAAGTGGCGAAAGAAACTAAACCATATTTGTTCACTTCCGTTTATTACAAAATGTACTATTGTCATTGTAATAAAACAGCAACTGTCTGTCTAGTAGCAAGTCCACCAATCTCATTGTAATTTCTCCGAGAGTCACCCGCTGCATAAAACCAAAAACATCCCAAGAGAGCAGTCCTGACGTTATTAAGTTATCGTCTTAACCGAGAACGCTATTATGTTTCTAAAATGTTTGCACAAATAAAGCACAATCGGTGACCCGCAAAACCAACTGACCCAACACATCCGTTATCTCTCCCAGTAATAATTCGATGGAAATGAAAGGCTCGAGGACAAAATAAATGCTGAATAATTGGAGCGATATCTATACCTTCTGCTTATTAAACAGGGTTTCTGCAATGAGGCAAAATAGAAGGGAAGGTTACCTTTCCCGGTATAGCTACAGAAATACATTGTTAGACGACCATTTTATTCTTTTGGAGATATTAAGGCTATTCTTTACAAACTGAAGCATTATACATAACTACATACTTGTATAGTTGTGAATATGATACAATATGTTCTACTATTGGAACCGTATTCCAAGCACAATACATATACCTTTTATCAACCAAATTAAATAGAGCCTTATGCCGACCGCCACATAAGCCCATCCCAGAGCAACACCCGTTATTCAAAATAATAAAACGTTACAAACCGGAATCTTCATAAATTGAGTCACCATTACCGCCATCTGGTAGACCCGGGGATAAACTAAATTCTAATGTTTTATTCATTCTTAATATGACAATGTCTTATATCGAAAATAAATATAGACAAAAGTCGTAGCGCACACGACAACAAATATTTTCCTGTTTGCCGAAGCCGCGACAAGAATATTGTACAGATAAAAACAAGCAGGAGAAAGTTAGGTGGGTAAGGGATTAGGGAAGAATAGGGAAAACAGTATTTATCTCAGGCAGGAAGCCGGCTGGTGTTCCACTAGATTATCTTTTGCGGTTCAAAATTAAAGAGCGCTGAGAAGAGCAATCGCCTACCAACAGTTGTAGTTGAATTTTAAGTTTGGTCCATCAATTCAGTGTCCGAAACTTGGACAACAAACAACCGGAGCGCTGAAATCACAATTCGGCCGATTCGATACGAATCAAAGTGACAATTTGGTAAGCTGAACATTCGCTTGCATTTTTAACAGAAGTAACAACTAATGAATATTCAGCAGTGGACGTCCTCTAGCTGAAATGAAGATGATGATGATGAATAGTTTTAAAGTTTTTTTACGTACTAAGAAGCATTTGTATAGGCGCTAACATAATACTTAGCATACAAATTGACGCTATCACTGAAGTGGGTGAATATCAACAAACTCGATTTTTGCCTAATTCCGGTGGCGAATTTTAATTTCCACTTTCCAAAACTTTTTTGTGGCAGAAATAATAGTAAATAACTTGTATTATTCAATTATATGGTAGAGATCAAAATATTATTAATACTTCTCGAGATATGTTAATTTGAAATTCTCAAGAGCCACCGAAATTGTATTTGAGCCACCGGAATTAAGAACCAATCCACCGAAATTTATTTATACAGCGGAATCCGGAATGTTATGGATGATTGTCTCAAATTACTTATTTATTTGTACTTGATTACAAATAAATAAGTATTATTATCCAGTAAAGATGTATATTCAGGCCTGTGTTGTGACCCTAAAAAGCATCAGATCTTCCCATGTGAGTCGTAAGAGCCGACTAAGCAATCAAAATACTGAAGGGTGGGCTGCAGCATCTTTCCAGGTATTATACTACCATACTGGAACTACCAACCAGCCTGCTAAGCATGGTGATAACCGCAAAATCCCCCCATAGAGAACAAATCCAAAACTTTCTGGCTCTAGCCGCCAACAGCCCCGTTATTCTAGACTCATCACAAAGACATCATACATGACCCTCAAACCCAGAAACCAACTCTAGTCCCGGGAGGGCGACCAACTGCCCCAGGTTGTTGTTAGGTTTATCTTCCATAAGTAAAAATGTTGGTCCAGGCCAGCCAAGTTTTCATGATGGTATCATACCTATCCTACACTCAGAATTACGCAACTAATTATTCGCTAAAGACCATGCGAACTGGAGATTAAGTATGAAGATATTTCTAGATCTATACCAGACAGCTGAACTAACACATTACATATTTGTGAGTTAAATGAAAGTAGTACAATTAAGAAATGGAGGACTAAATCCAGCCAGCCTCATGGAGAGAGAAGGCCTAGCAAAACATGCCAGAACTGTAAAAGCGTACTAAGCTGCACCCTAATAGTACTACTGCAAAAATCAAAATGTAGTAATCATTTTTAGACGAACAGGCAATTTAATCACTGTGCATTCTCCGATCACCAAACAGCTTATGACCGCAGTCTATGGAGGAACACTATCTGCGGTCGCGATCCTCATCAGTGAGGGACCGAGGAAGAAGAAGAAGTGATCACCGAAATAGACGAATGCCGAATAAAAGATGCTCAAAAGATGTCGACTGATGAAGTCTAAGCCACGACCAGTGCCAATTCAGCTCCAAAATTACACGAATTTTCAGCTCGAGTGGCAGAATAGATTGCAACCTACGAGACTAGGGAAATTTTAGCTGTTTCAGAACTATTCTCATCTGTTTTTAAGATTCTGCTTAGTATCGATGTATAAATACCTATTCAAGTCCTCACGCTGATACAAAGTGTATTATAGAGACGATTTTTTGTAATAAATCGAAAGTATGTATTTGCGAGGACCAAATTGAATATACCTACCAACATGAATAATGAGGATAGCAAAACCATTTTGGTAAATGCCTAAGCTGCTAGGAGAGATTAGAAGCACTACTAGTAATTAGGCTGAAGATCGAGATTATCCCGACACTTTAGCGAAGATATCCTAGACTTAAGCTTGAGCGAGATTAGAATACCCTATTAAAAACAACAAGGTATGAACCAGGAGATAATGAAATCACGACTGAGCTTATGAAATCAGTGGTCGCTTACTATGGGCCTCATAAGAAGGCTCACGGTCACCCAAAGGGCGATGGAGCGGGCTATTCTCGGAGTTTCCCTGCGTGATCGAATCAGAAATGAGGAGATCCGAATGAGAACCAAAGTAACCGACATAGGTCGCAGAATTGCTAAAATCAAGTGCCAGTGGGCGGGGTACATAGCTCGTAGAGACGATGGCCGTTAGGGCAGGAAAGTTCTCGAGTGGCGACCACGGGCTGGAAGACGTAGCGTGGGCAGGCCTCCTACTAGGTGGACCGACGATTTGGTAAAGGTCGCGGGAAGAGCCTGGATGCGGGCAGCGCAGGATCGTTCATTATGGAAAACCTTGGGGGAGGCCTTTGTCCAGCAGTGGACGTCATTTGGCTGAAACGAACGAACAAACATGCAACTTCTGAAGTATTTGTATGAAAACTTCATCATATTAGCCCTCCCCCAAGATCACAACTCGAAACTTATCTGATTGCTGCGAGGGTTCAGAGTTGGAGACAACATAATCTCTTAAAGTCTTCACTACCTCCCACTTAGAGGTTTTCAAGCTTCTGAGCTAGACCGAGCTCAGTATACGGCGAGTACATCACACAACTTCGATTAACTGACGATATTGTAGTTATTACTGAGACCTTAGTAGACCTAGGTACAATGCTCCAGAGCCAATAAGACCAATCCTGGCAATAGATTCGCCACCGGAGCCACCGAAATTGCGCCACCGGAATTAAAAAACTGTAACAAAATTCAAATTATAAAGAAAACTATAATTCTGATCAATAATTTCTGTATGCAGATACAACAAAACACCAAACTTTAATCATGTTAAAGAATCGTTTAGCATCTAAGTAAGTAGCTTTCACTCATACACTTGTCAGCGAAATTGAAAAATTTTGTATTCCTGTGCCGCTGATACAAATATTTACGGGTCTGCTGGAAAAACAATACCACAAGTCGCAAGTCTTTATAGCCCGATCAGGAGGACACAGATGTGTGATGCAGGGAAGAAGAACTCTACGTCTCTCAAAGCTTCTTTGAAGATGTAAGAGAGTGTCAAAATTGAGCCACTGTAATTGCTTTTTTTCGTGGGACAGTTTTGAAAGGCTATTTAAAACACTTAAATTATGAAATATCACATTTCTTTCATATCATTTGGAAGTCTTATTTAATGTATTTTATGGCTATACTATTCTTAAATTACTAGAATCCCCGAGAAAGAAGGAATAACACAATTTATGAGTAGAAATAGAGTTAGGACACGCCACCGCTATTAGATTTTGGGTCTTTAAAAATTTTTTTAGTACATAAAATAACTACCTATTGTCCTGAAGACTTTGCTATCGTGTAAAACGCTGTTTAAACTATATACAGAAAAAAAATCATCGCTCTAGTTACATTTCTCCAATCGATTCTCAGCTCCGCCGCGTAAAAAACGTGCTTGGGATATTCACCCAAGTCCGGAGTCATTTAGTCGCCCCACAAATCCGCACGCCACCAAAGCGGTGACAAATTATTCACCCGCAATCCTGCCCGTATTTACAAATCCATACTAATATTTCATAAATGCGAAAGTATCTCTATCTGTCTGTTACCTTACAATAACAACGGAAACCGAACGGAATGGAACAAGTCAACTTTAGGATAGTCTGAAAAGGGAGCAACGCATGACAAAAAAAATCTGCGACCGACCAAATTCCACGCGGGTAAAGCTGCAGGCAAAAGGTAGTCTTCTGTAATTTCAGCTTACGTCAGACTATTTATGGTCCGCCGGAGACGCCTGTATTAGACTAATCCGTAATAAAAAATAGTTTATGAATATTTGGCTTAATTTAATTTTGTTTATCATCTTCAAATATTTACTATTAATTAACGGTTTAACCTTGAATCCCCGTTTGGTTCGTTGTTAAATTAACTTGTTAAGAAGCTTTCATATTCAATAGTCTTTTGTTATAAGTTGTTAATTAATTAGTGTTTTTGAAGGAATCAATTACAAACCCATTAATTAGATAACAAAAAGATAGAGTTGAGTGTAATCTTTAAATCTTTGAGGGTGAGAGATTGTGATAATTTTGCTGAAACAATGCTGCACTATTTCTAAATGAAAAAGGCTTGATTTAACCTGAAAATAGACACGTTGCCCGGGGCAATAGAATTTCTGTGTGACCAACCGAAATCTACGCAAGAGAAGGCACGTCCAAAAAATCTTTTGAGTAGCGCAGCGCTTGAAAATAGCAGCGCCTAACAGTTGGCTTGTGCCTACAGCCGATGCACACGGCTCGTGCGTCCCATTTGCAAATGAACACCGATTGAATAGGTCAACATGCCTACACATTCATGTTGGATTTTGGCCAAAACAAGGAGGTAGACTTTATTAATAAATTGCATAGTTCTTATAATAGATAGCTGTGTCCGCGACTTCGTGTATAAAACTTCGGCATATTTTTCTTCGTTTTCGTATCATTTTTCATTAATGTTCTACTCCTATTGGTCATAGCATGATAAAAAAACGGGACTATTCCCACCTCTCGTTCCCACCACTGCAACTCCTGTGTAGCCAGGATCTACAGCTTGACCGCCACAAAAACCCAACCAATGAAGGTCAAGTTCGTCCCGGGGGAAAGTTAAACTGTCATTGGACCCGCAACGAAATTAATCAGAAGAACATAGGAGGAGTTCGAAATTAAGGTTCGACTTCCCTCCATTGCAAATCGGATGACAGGTGACAAACAAAGTTTTAAAACCTTTAAGAAAAGATTATGCACCACGGACAATAAATTGAGTATTGAGTATTGAGTAAAAGCACGGAGATTTTTCCTTGTCGCGACAAGATCGGTGTAATAAATTGCGGAAACAGATGATAGTAAGTATATGGCCTTCCTCCTTCCTCGATAATAGGCTAACCAATACAAAAATGTTTTTTCATATCGGACCAGTGAAATACATTCAACCAAACAAACTCTTCAGCTTTATTGTTAGTACCTACTTATAGCTTTGTGATGCAATGAAAAAAAAGTTGCCCAAAGTAATACTATTAGATACATAGAACATAGACCTATTTCTATGTTTTGTGATCAAATAAAAAATTTCAGCACAAATTATCTAAAAATACTTCACCGTTAAAACGTGTCTACGAATTTGCATCGAAAACTTTTTTTTTAAACTTCGGTGTTGTGGGGTTTCATTTCCGATACACGCGTTACATTCACGGAGGCGGGTCGCTACTTTCATTTGTTATTTTTTGAGATGGTTGTCCGATAAAAATTGTATAAATATTTTATCGTTTGTTGATTGAACCATTTTTCCTGGTTTACGTGTCGTCTAAACGGTTGTTTATCCCTACACGTGACCAAACAACATTATAAGGGGTTAGGTTTTAACGTTTGTTTTTCCCGTGAATACAACACAGGTAAAAACCTTTTTTATGGGGTAAAATGCATCGAATTGTATACCCTCAGCTGTAGGAACCTGACATGTTTCTATGGAAACAAATATTAGTTATAATTGATTTATTTTTGTAACTGACTACAAAATCTTAGCGTAAGGTTTGTTGCATTGTAACATAAATTGGAAGAGCTGCAGATCTGTAGAACGTAGTAGAAATTACTGCATTTAAACTTGTATGAGTTCTCTTCGCGTAGTTCTTTTAAGAAGTTATCGCTGGAAAGAGATGTAACTGTAAGGAGAGTGATGTTTATCCCGAAGTTGTAAGACTAGTGCCGGGGCTGTCATAAACTTGAGGCGCAGCGTGTACTTTATTTATTTAGTCCGCGTTAGTTTACACGCGGAGCTTGGTGTTAGGACAAAATCAATTATGAGATGTGTCAGCAGAACGTTTATGAATACGTTGTTTTTCACGTCTTTCAGTTGTCTTCAGATAAATATTGGTCCTAAGTAGAAAATAATGTGGTGGTAGATCCGCAGCGTAATGCGGATCGTGATAGACTCCGGGAAAGCGTCAACGCATTACGTAATTTGATTCTCTTGGTGAGTGATTTTGAGTTAAGTGAATCCTTTTGATGTGCAGCGCGTAGGTTAACTCAAATTCGGAAATGATAATTTGAAGCGTCTTTCGTCAGCAGAAAGCACTGGGGTTGTTTGGTCACACTATTAGATTATATAAACATAGCTTGAGAGGCAGATTATATTGGGGAGCGCAAGAGTAAACATACCAGGGATAGGGACCAACCCTCGGTCTAACGTTGTAAACAGAGTTGACTCTAGCCGAGTACTCCTCGACGCACATGACAACAGGTCACGATCTTTGATAGTGAAGGGCGAAAGAGAAGAAGTTGATGCTACCAGCACATTAGATACATTTTTGTAGCACATATTATATCAATCTATTTCGGATGCCGAAGTGTTCAGCTTAGTATGTATCTGTTGCACAAATCCCTGGATTATTTTGTTACTTCACCAAAGTGCACCTTTGCTTATCGTTAGCTAACTATGCTTTCAGCTCCGCCAAATTCCGCGTGTGCCCGACCGCGGCTTTACGCAGATCTGTCATATAAACTTGAGGCAGCGTGTACTGACGCGGGCAGTTATTTATTCACACGCCGACGGAGCGGCGCGTGACGAGTGAAACCCCATTCATTCTGTTTAATACAGTTATTCTATGAAAGGTTTTTGAGGGATCGTTTTAATATGAACTGGAGTGTATAAGATCAATTTATGAATTTTATAGTAGGTACCTATTTATTTATTTATTTTTATGTATTTATAGTATAGAAGGAAATCATTTTTATAATATTATTCAATTCCTAATACTGGTAACATAATTATGGTAAGTATTTCTAGCTACTCTATTAGAAGACAAGAGGTACTTGAACATTCGTGCAGTCTAATTTAATTGTTTCCCAGATACTAATGGATTGGGGGAAATATTATTTGAATGCGTTTTTACGCTAATAAAATAAAAACGTTTTAATTCAAACGTGTTTGTGGTTTGGTGTGGGCATATTTAATTAATTAAAGTTATTGCTAATATTTGCAAAACTTTTACTTTGTGCATGAATGGATTCGATTTTATTTTGCATTGTAGTACACATCAATTAAGTTTATTGCTTGAAAAAATATTTTGCTAATAAACATAACGCACTCTTTGCAATTAATTTCAAAGTAAGAATACATTGATTACAGTAATAGTATGTATTATTAATACAAGATAAGTATTAATAGCTATGACACACCAACTGATTTAAGTCAGTCAGTTGACTTCGAAAAGAGTATAAAATCGAATGATTATGTTATCTGTGTGGTCAAACCATCATATTTATTACAAAGTTCAAAAGATTGATTTTAATACATAAAATGGTTTATTTAAGTGATAAATAACCTTTTAACATACATTACATAATTACCTATTGCATAACAGTTATAAGAGGTACTAATTAGACAGGCAAAAATACACCATTAGAAACCGTCCTATTAGCCTCCATTTATATTTCGAGTTTTAAAACAGTTTCAGAAATTAATGACTGCACTAACTATTGTTTGGTTTATTTCCAGTACGACCTCATACACTTTACAGGCTCAGCTTCAAATGAATATGATAATCCCACACAATCATCAATCAAAATGCAATTTGCATACTTGAAACGAGTTTACGCACCTTTGCAATTCATCCGCTCTCTATCAGTTGTTCGGCGGCGAGTATCAACACCATTTTCAGCATTTCAGTAATAGGATACATTGTGTGCATGCAATATATTTAGTAGCTTTTGGCAGCATACGCGTAACAATATCATTTTAGAGTACCGAATATTGTTTTCAAAAATATGTATTAGAGTATTGTATCAAGAACAGCTTAATGCTGTATACAGTGTGAGTCACGTTAAAGTGTACATATGAAAATATGTGAAACAAGACCTATTTTTATCGACAAAAAAGAGGTCAAAAAATTTTTGAGATTTTTTTTTATTTTTTTATAGAATTTTTTTCTTCCAATTACTTCTCGTAAAGAAAACGTAATAACTTTTAAACTAAGAGGTATATCCTGATAAAATAAAAACAGTAATAATGCTAAATAACAGGCGATACTAAAAAAATACATAAAATACCCAGAATGTGCCAACAAATAATAAAAAATGATACTTTTTGAAAAAAATCTGCTTAAAAATTCGTATTTTTTTGTATTATTCTCTATCGTATTATCTTTGTAAAACCAAAAATCGCATGTCTCTATCCCTATCACAACATTTGCTATGATCGTTTGAACTAAGCCTCTCCGGGCGCGCCATTCAACGCTTCGTTAACAACGAAACTGAAAATGGCTCTAGATTTGTAATTTTGATAAAGACAAGTTAGATTTCAAATAAAAATCAAAGATTTCGAAGTAAAATAAGCATTTTAGTTAAAATTAAAATTGTCTCTACCTGTAGCGGAGAATAATGTTGTGGCAGGCCTTTGTTCAAACGATCATAGCAAATGTTGTGATAGGGATAGAGACATGCGATTTTTGGTTTTACGAAGGTAATACGATAGAGAATAATACAAAGTAATAAAAACCACAGGTTATAGGGGCATTTTTTGGAGAAATTTATCAAATAACCAAAAAAACACGAATTTAAAAGCAGATTTTTTTCAAAAAGTACCATTTTTTATTATTTGTTGGCCTTTTTTGTGTATTTTATGTATTTTTTTAGTATCGCCTGCTATTTAGAATTATTACTGTTTTTATTTTATCAGGATATACCGCTTGGTTTAAAAGTTATTACGTTTTCTTTACAATAAGTAATTGGAAGAAAAAAAATTATATAAAAAATTTAAAAAAAATCTCAAAAATTTTTTGACCTCTTTTTTGTCGATAAAAATAGGTCTAGTTTCATCTATTTTCATATGTACATTTTAACGTGACTCACACTGTATTAACAGGGTCGGGATTTCGGGTTGTTGATATTTTTTAAATTGGTATCATGAATTTCTAAGGGTTCGTTGCTGGTGCAAAGTGCAGTAGGTGGTCCTAACTTTGACCGTAACTTTAACGATAACTGGTATTTTTTATATGGAGACAGATTTTTAGTTAAAGTAAGATGGTGCAACCCAGCCTAAGATTATTATTTTTCTTATTATTTGTGCTTTTCCAACACTTTATTTCTTGTGGTGTGTGGTGTGAAAAAAGATAATCTTTATAAGTACCTACTCGTGTACGTGTCTACTTTTGTAGTTAAGGAAAAGTTAGTATCTGGATTTCATAACCTTTTCTGACGTTTTAAACGATTGTTCGTGAAGACTTTTGGTCGAATATAAAATGTTTCCTCTTCTATTTGAAGCTATTTTGGTTCAAAGATAAAGTAAAACAATAGACTATAATAATATAATATCTACCCCCACATTTTCAATTCTGTGTCAGGTGATTTTCATTGAAACGGTGACGTTTGATGGAGGCAGAGGTTACAAACCCTTTTACGGCGATTGAAGTTACTCGTAGCTTAAAATACCCAACAATACTGCCACATAATAGCGATTCGGAAAATTCTATTTGAGAATACGGGACGAAAAGACTTTGTAATGGTTAAAACATGACTTGGTGGTTCGCGTATCAGATTAACACCTCAGAAGAGTTGAGAGCGGGATGGATACCCACACAAACATTTCTTAATGAATAAATGATTTTAATGATCTGAATATTTTGTATGTTTATTTAAGCACTGAATAATAATACGTAGAGTTTAACATATGTCTATTTTCAAACAATAAACATATTGAAGTATTTTCATTCGACATCAGCACCCATATACAAGATTTTTGCATTGTATTGGGTCTGATTGCGCTATGTAAAAATACCTATGATTCATTAAATACGATCTTAAATAAAACCAACCCCTATTCAGCTTTCTCAATACGTCTGGCCATGGCAGCTCAAACTGTGCATTTTCCTTAGGTAAATCATAAATTCTGTACCCCCAGTGAAAACGGAGTTAAGTCGAAAATGGTGATTTTTGGGAAATCGCATTTGAAGTTAAAAAAAATCCTGCTTCGTCGCTATTAGAGATAACTTGGTGAAATATTTTTTAGGTGAAAGGTAATGTTAGATATAATTAGGCAGTGTGCCAGTTTGGGAAATATAGCATGTGGTTTTTTCGTAATTAAATAAAAACCCAGTTATATCGCCATGCACGGCAACTTTACATTCGTGTAAAGTGATGTAATGGGACATAAATCATTTTACACCACACTGAATAGACCACCCGCTAACAAGTGTAAAGTGATACATTTTATGCCATTTCTGTTGATATTTTTTTGTTTCTTCAATTTTAGAAAAAGTTGTAAAACAAACATTAGTAATTACACTATGAGGAATCATTATTTCAGGTTATTTAGGGTAAATCGTCCAAAAATTGCTACTTATATCAATATACACCAATTTTGTGATGAGAAAAAAAATGTGTATACTGATCTAACTAACATAATAGCGATCTAAGTATCCTAATAATTATGTGTAAAGTGATATAAGTGGCGATTGTAAAGGAATAAGGCTAGAATTTTAGAGTGAATTCTAATTATTTACTCCTTAAATGTTTATTCTGATCTGAAACTACTATTTTATTAATTATTACACCATATACAATGAATGATATCGGCCTAAATCACATACATTATCTCCTATTTTAAAGTAAGTATTAGTTAAAGCAATTGGGTAATAAAGACCAGAAACAACAATGGTTTCACATCAACTAATTAGACAGGAGACAGAGAAAAGTTTGTTTTCTACAATTACCCTATTAGGAATCAAACTCTGGACCAGAGATGATGATGCCAAGCTATATTGATTGCTTTTTGGCTACAGAAGGATAATATAAAAGTAAAGTCATAAAATGCATTTGTTTTCAACAAAGAGGCTTTTGAAAAGCCCTTTAACACGTCCTAGTATCACTTGAACCCTACTTTTATTTTGGGACATAAATGGGTCAGTGCTGAGAAGAAGCAGCGCAAGATATTTAGCCACCCTTGTCAGCCTCTTCTTAAATCATAAATAACTTGAAAAAATCGAACTGCCTAAGACGGGAATCTTCTTAAATCAATAGAGACATGAATTAACAAGACATGTTATACTTGCGAGCTAAGCAGATAAAGTCCAGCAACACATGCCATTTACATAATTATTTACTTTATAAATAGTATCCATTCATAAGGACTTACGTAGTTAGTTTTGCAGGGCAATCGAATATTGCACTTAACCTTTTGATTAGACCATTGTGCGCTATTTGATCTTCCTATTCCAACCGCTCCAGATCCCCCCAGGTAGCAGCAACCTATCTAGGTCGCTACAGGCCTTCTGCAGCGACCCTGGTGATTGGAGAATTTGAGCCTGTTGATCTGCTACGCTTCTGCACTCCTTGTGCACGTGCTGTGGTTTTTCTTCTGCCTCCATGCATCTTCTGCCTCCATGCATCTTCTGCACAGTAGGCTGTCTGTACAGCTATACTGTGTAGGTGTTTGTTTAACATACCTGTTATTACACTTAGGACCTTGCGGATGTTGTCCCTGTTTAGTCTTATGAGTCTTTAACTTTTTCGATATAATATCCACAACTGCATCTTTTGTTTCCCTACATCTTTCACAATCTTTCCATTCTGTGTGGTGTTATATTTCTATATTGGAGCGCAGCCAGGTCTTGATCTGTGCTTATGGCATCGGCATTATAATTGTTCCGGACCAAATACCGTCGTGTACGATCCCCTTCTGGCCAGTTCATCTGCTGCGTCGTTGCCCAAGGAGTTACTGTGTCCTTTGATCCACTTCAGGAGTGCAGGGTAACGCCAGTTGCGTCTGCAATGACTTAGGAGCGCGTCATGGCATTCCAATATAAGTATTATAATGTAGTATATTAAGTTGCTTTGTATTGCTTGCACTATCTGAGATTATTTTTATATTCAGACCTCGGATGTCTATGGTTGCAACCGCCTGTGCTGCTCTGATTGTAATCTGCTTGGAAAATTGTATCGTGTTTAACTAGTGTTGTTGATATTCTTAGTATATTTAGGTAATTCGAGAAGACACCAGCTCCCGTACCTTTTTGGGTTTGGAGCCGTCAGTGTAATATCCTAACTTCATTGATTCCAGAGCAATCTTGCGTTTCCGCTGTAAGCTGGATATTATATCTTCAGTCGAAGAGTGAACACAGGGAATTCTGCCGATAGGTGCCTCGGTGAGAGGTATTTCTTTTTTTAGGGTTTTGTGCAGGATCGTGGAATGTCCTGTCTCCTTGTTTTGCTTCTATATGCCGTTCTTACCTTTAAGTCTTAGAGCGGCTGCTTGCGCTTCCTCCTGAATGATGAGGTCTAAAGATCTGAGATTCAGAAGGTACTCAAGTGATGTCGATGGAGTGGTTCTCATACAACTAGTGGCCGCTATGCTTACTAGGCGTTGCAGGCTTTGGAGTTTTGATCTTGCTGTGGATAGTTGTGTTCTGTGCCACCACACAAGTGATCCATAATAATATGTGTAAGAGGGCCATATAACCGACGTGTAGAGCCAGTGTTATCTTTGGGTTGAGACCTTATCTACTACCAATGAGTCTCTTGCACTGATGGAATGCTATACAGGCCATTTTTATTTTGTTCTCGATATGACTCGCCCAGTTCAATTTGTTGTCAAAGGTGATGAGTTTTGTTTATAAAGAGTTCTGGTAGTTGGAGCTCTTGTAAATTCTATAATGCACGTATTAAGTACTTTTATTGACAACGTTAGGCACTATGAATTCAATTATATGTTTTACTAGTAGATGTTCACTATTATTTATTAAAACTATTAACTAAAGTTCTTTGATTTATAAACTACGCATTATGTTTTCCTTTAATCTGACAATTGGGCTAAGTTATATCATTTTACACCAAATAATTAACCAAATCATTAGTTGCGATTTTCAAATGTTTTTGATCTAAGTAACTTATAACATTTTACACATGTACGAAAGTTTTGTGGTTAATGGTATTAGTCTAATTGAATCATTATACACAAAATAAATAATCATTTGTCTTTTACTTTTTGTGCTATAAATTAAGTTACATTCTTTTTCACCAACCAACAATACATAGTATTTTTTGTGTATATTAATATGAGTCATCTTATATTGTTAATCACAAATTCAATCTGAACAACTTCAATCGTGTAAAAAGTAGTAACACGAGTCGTACCTCTTGACACAATAAAAAATTGAAAGAAGCCTCCGGTACACTTTGTTAAAAGTAGACATGTATCAATATACACGAAAGAAAACTCAAAATTGGTTCACAAAGCCTTACTTGTATCATTTGGCACAAAATTATTTTCTTTTCTATACGTCGTAGAAACATACCGATTAGATACAAAAATAGCTAATTTTTCAGAGATTCACATTATGTTATAAAGTCAATTTTGATCTAAGTCGAGTTAGATCCCTTTTCACTGGGGGTACAGAATTATTGTGCTCTGCTCTACTACTAGTGGAGTGACATATTCATTTTTTCTCCCACGCATCACAAACACGTCACGACATTGCAGACATAGTATTACTTACTAGCTTTTGCCCGCCGCTTCACCCGCGTGAAATTTAGTTTGTCACAGATCGTCATAAATTTTAGCCTATATGTTATTCTGGGTTATAAACAATAATACTGTAGAGTTTCATCAAAATCCGTTCAGTAGTTTTTGCGTGAAAGAGTAACAAACATACGAACATCCATACAAAGTTTCGCATTTGTAATATTATTCAGTTTTATTTATTTTATTCCAGATAACAGAAACCGATGGAGAACGCCTGACGATCATCCCAGCATCTCCTCAAGTGGCGGAGGGCCAGTATACTTGCGAGGTGTCGGCCGACGCGCCCTCCTTCCTCACGGCACAAGTGCACACACACATGTACGTCGTCGGTAAGTGTCGCCATTGTGTCTGCTCGCCGGATAATCGGTTATTTGCCTCAACTTCGTGCTTTACCCGACTTAAGTGGATAAACTGTATCCGTTCGTTTCAACCCGTTTCAACCAAAGTACGTCCATTTCTGGACAGAGACCAATTCCATAACGACCGGTCTTGCACTGCCCGCATCCAGATTTGTCCTGGTACTTTAGAAGAAAAATCGTTCAGAAGCTTTTACACGATTAAATTAAGTATATCAATCATTCTTTGCTTTTGGTAATTATGAGAGTCGTACAGTGGTTTCAGTGGAGCCTTAATAAAAATGATCTGATGACGATGAAGTCTCTTAGAAATTTGTACGTGTTATGTACTTAAAATATTAATAACTAAAATGCGCAGAAATTGTACTTAGGTTGTGAACATATGGCATTGTTTTTAGACAGTAAAATCATGAAATTACGTAATAACCAACCACTAATTACACCATCAATGAAAAATAACATTTATCATGATTGTTTATGTTTACTTGTCAGCCTTAGTAGGTTAGGGTCAGGGCAAAGTTTGACTTATTTATTTGTTGTAAAAATACTAATGAATAACGTCCATTCTTATGGTCCAATACAAAAAGACCCTATAGAATGAGTTTTCTTGGCGTATTTAAAGAAAAAGTATTAGAATGATTTTATGTCTTTTGAGGTGAAGACATCATAAATAAAGCCTGCATTAAGCACATAAAGAACAAAGCATTGTCTCCACTGCGCCAGGGCTCGGTGCCAAGACGAATGGAACTGGATTAAAAACAGGCGCATTTATTATCCAAGGAACGTCATAAATATCGCAATAATAATATAAAGAGCGTAAAAGTATCAATATAATCAAATTTTACGAACTCATTGGGCTACTTCAAAGCCAATGGAGTCTCCATAAAACGTCAATGTACTCGAAAATCTGGGGAAAATATTTTTCGCAAGATATCTTTTCTCCTGCGTCACTGCACATCTATGTATAGCTAAAGTTCGAACTACACAGACACGCGAAATTTATTGCTTTGTGATAGTTTATCCTATAGGGATAAGGCGGAGTGAAGTCAGGCGTGTTAAGTTGAACAGTGCGCTATAACAATATCTAGTAGGTATAGGTATAACAAGAGTGGCGCCTGCGAATACTGATGTAGGAAACTTTTAGAATTATAATGAAACTTAGATTTGATCAAATCTGCATAATACTTACACGTATGCTTGCAATAAATGAAGTCTTATGCAGTTAGATTTTTCTGTTTCTTTTGTCTGTAATTACTCGTTATCTTGAAATTTACTAAAGGGGTATTCATACAACTTTCAAACTGACGAAGGTTTGTGATATAGGTAATTAAGCACACACACAAAGCCGGGTCGGGCCGTTTGTTCATTAATAAACGGAGTTATACACGATTCGGCTGTTAACCTTTGATCCCGGGCTTAGATCCTAAGCCGAACTTCGGTCGGACAAGCAATTTATATTTTTTACAAGTCAAATATAATTTATATGTCGATCAAACTTTACAAAAATGTGTTTACCATTCCAATATCTCAGGCGATCCTTTTAAATTAACGGTTTATGAATATACCTATTATGCGGTCAAAGACCTTTTGGGCTATGATTCAAAAGCCGTTATAACATTCTATAACATCATTAATCAATAAGTTCGTAATATGTCTCATTACCGGGGACTGAGCCTGCCGAAGGTCCCTTAAAGCGACTACACTTTAGTAATTGAATACGAATTTCAGAAATGCCACTTCAAAGTACATAACAGTAGTATGATGTATGAGAAATCACTCATAATCGCGTACTCTTATAATTGATATACTCGTACATATAATAACAATTTTAAAATAATAATTGTTGTAGACTGTGTGATACTGAAGTTTTTTCTCCTTCTTCTTTCTTCTACTCTACTGCCTTCCGAAATCAGAATTACAATAGGTATCCCAACAAACAATGGGTATGAGACCGAAATTCTCGAATTTGGCACAATCGTCCTTATAGATCCCGCAAAATGTTCTCCTGATTGAGCTTGCACAGAGAATCCTGCCTTAGGTTAATTGCTCAGCAGTCTACAGTACCTCTAGATGGGTTCACTACTTGATAAGTCGTCTTTAGAACCCAATGCGGCCCGATCGCAAACAACAAAATGCGATGAACCGGCACGATGGCTACCGGCTTGTAACTTCTTCTCTAGACGAGTGGCAAAAAATCACCATCGAAATCGCTTCACGGTCGCTTAACTACACACAAAGAAACGCTGGAGGGAAGAGTTTTCGAAAAAAATGACACGTATTCCTACCTGTGTAATAGCAGGCCTGGCTCACTCCGCGCGGTACATCCGATAATTACCTACAGCGAAGCGCCCCGCCGCACTATGTGACGAAAGGCCGATCTAGATGGACAATATTATTTGACAATATTAATTAGCTTTAAAGGCGGTATCTATTGATGATTTGACTATATATAGCAAAAACAGTCATAATTGCATTCAGTTTTGGTACATTTAACGCTATAATACATAAACCAGTATACGTTGATACACGGTTATAAAGAATTACTACCTGATAGGAGGTCAGCTTAAAATGGACATGTTTCTAAGAAGAAAAACAAAGCTGAATTCTTTATGGCAATTGAAAATAAATAAAAAGGATGAGTGAATAAGAATATAGAATGCCATGCCAGGCACTTTCCAGCCAATTGTTACAACAAATTCGGGAAATGTTCATTTCAATATTTCATAACTCCTCCGTTGCCTCGTAAGTTTCGTATTTTATCGAAATATTCATTCCGCTTATTTTTTTCATTTTTGGGATATTTTATCCATTGTTCGTAGAACTCCCTTCGGGATATAAATATTACGTATTCTGAAAAAAAAAAGAACGAAAAAAAAATTTTGCCATCAGCTTTACTAAAAAAATTGACAAGGTTCCGCACCAGTCCGCACTTTCTAATTTACTTTGAGCAATACAATATGGATGAGACTACAACATATATAAGTTGCAGCCATGGTACAACAAAGTACATGTAGTTTCTGGTCCAACAAACACAAAGTTCGCATTAAAAATGTAATATCCATCACATTCGACAGCTATGTTTTCGGCAACTGTAAAGTTATTTGCAATGTGAATGAATAAAAATGGTAGTTCTTACCATCAACTTCACGATCCATCAATTACTTTAGCACAATTAATTTTATAAACACTTTAAAATAGCGACAGACCAAATGCAGAAAAGTGAATGATTTCTTCATGAATTCCACCCGTAATGACACTTCAAAAATATTTATTAATTTATTGGAGGGTACTTGCACAAAATTATCACCAGAATCGTGACCTCCAGATTGTCGGCTATCGATTTTGCTAGTATTATTGGAGATTTGAGTTAACCCTTTTTGTCCATCTAGATCGGTCTTTCGTCACATAGTGCGCCGGCGGGTATTATATCAGTCGAGTGTCACGCGCGCGCCCGTCAGGACGCTGGCGTGCGTTGTAGTACCTAATTCTATGATCGAAGTATTATTACAAAATGGACATAAAGAGAAAGAAATATTATTGTGCGGCGTTCGGGTGTTTAAATTCGAAAAGAAATCTACCGGATTTATCTCTTTTTTCACTTCCCAAAGATGCTGAAAGGTATGTTGGCCATGTAGGTAATCAATAATTCTTAGGATAGTATAGGAATCTAACCTACCATGACTACTGCTCAGAATGCGTTCGTTCGTTTCAGCAAATTAATGACGTCCACTGCTGGACAAAGGCCTCTCCCAAGGTTTTCCATAATGAATGCGTACTTACCTACATACGTATCTCATTACAAATAAGTATTATTAATTATTTTTTTACTAGACACTACTAGACAGCAACCCTAACAGCGTAAGAAGAGTTCAGAGGCACGCGATAGAAAGAGACAAAACTTGTAGGTGAATAAAATTGTAGGTACGTAGTGCTGTGCGAGCTGAATTCCACTGTATCGCGTCGTAGCAAGACTCGCATTTATTTAAATCGTCTTGCGGAGTAATCCTTCTGTACCTGTACTATTACTTATTCTGTGGTAATAGGTTTGTTACCAGACAGTCACTACCCTACCTGGTTAAAGCTGGTGAAACTTTAACAAGCACTGGTTCATCTAAAACAATAACAGGCACATTAACCTCAAATTGCAAAAAAAAATACTTGTGGCTCAGACGCGATTACTCAAACGTAGGGTAGGTACGTCGATAATATAGGAACTTAGAAATAATTCGTCTGCAATTTATCACGGCCATTAGTAGTTTTAGTTTTACCGTTTTACTGTGATTGTCAACGGAGCGTCCGTGGCGTCAGCTTGAAATTTTGGCTGAGTTGCACCATCTAACTTTGACCGTAACTTTAACGATAACCGATGTTTTTTGTATGGAATTTGACAGATTTTTGACGTTTGTGAAAGTTAAAGCAAGATGGTGCAACCCAGCCTTAAAGTGCAGAATTTCTATCACTGCATTCGGTTTTAATCGATTTTGAATTGAACGCTGCAGTAACAAGTTTATATTTGCGATAACATTCCGCCTCTAGACGGAGGACCGCAAACTGTCTGGAGACGCTTGGTGGTGTATGGCTCTCTGGGGATCTAGGCTCACAGTTTCTTGTTTCTCTAGGTATTTATTTGCTTAGCTTCACAAATAATAAGTCTAAAAATAGAAAGCACTATTTTGCGTGTAATTTTTGTGTAAGTACGAGTATAAGTAACTAGAAATGTAGGTAAAAGCTCACAAAAAGACTTTTGTTGTTATAACGCGGACGTCAATGTATTTTCTTTTTATGTACACCTAAGTGTTATTATAATTATATTAATGTGTAAAATATACCTTTTTTTTTTCGGGGAAAAAATGCATTGAATTGCATACCTATCCTGCGGGGACAGGGTAGGTTATGTGGGGCTCACCAAGTCAGAAGGACAAAGGCATACCCACTAAAAAGACCCCGGTGCTCCGTCATTCGCCTTAAGTGGGAAGGAACTGTGGGATTCCGGACAAAGCCTTCACTACCACAGTCATCTATACTTATAATAAATCTGTAAAGAGGTCAATTCTGTACATGAAATTTATTTTCAAAATAACTATCAGGGGGTGATTAGTTATCGATACTGATGCCAAAAATGCAATCAGTAAATTTTTTGTCTGTCTGTCTGTCTGTCTGTCTGTCTGTCTGTCTGTCTGTCTGTCTGTCTATCTGTCCGTCTGTATGTTCCTTATAGAAACAAAAACTACTCGACGGATTTTAACGAAATTTGGTACAATTATTTTTCACACTCCTGGGCAGGTTATAGTATACTTAGGAATTCCCACGGTAGCGGGAATTAGCGGGAAAATCCTTTTATCTAAACCGCTTAAGTTAGACGCTTCAAATTTGGCATGTAGGTACCTTAGTAAACTTAAAGCTTAGTTATAACAAAAAATTCCCGAAATTCTCACGGGCACGGGAATTAGCGGGAAAATCCTTTTGTATGAAAAATCTAAACCGCTTAAGTTAGACGCTTGAAATTTGGCATGCAGGTATCTTAGTAAATTTAAAGCTTAGTTACAATAGGATATTGCAAAATTCCCACGGGAACGGGAGTTAGCGGGATAAAACATTTGTATGAAAAAATCTATACCGTGTAAGATAGATGAAGGGGGTAAAACGGGATCCACGCGTACGAAGTCGCGGGCGGCCGCTAGTGTAAAATATACCTAGTTTAACTAGATCATTACTATGAATCCTTAAGAAAAACACTAGCGTTCTAAATATGTTTGGGTACGTTCAGTAGTTCAACATAATATTGCACTAGTAGTTATTTTCCTTCATGACTCACAAGCCCCACTTACAAGTCAGCCGTTATTAATACAATGACTTGTCGTTTCACCCAAAACATACATATTTCATTACCAATATCGTCTAAGCAGTAAAACTCTCATGAATATTAAAATTAGTAATCTATCTTTGGAATTTGGTTTGCAACAGAAAGAGCCCAACGCACTGCAATAAAAATTTAGTCTTCTACGTATAAATATTTTTGACCTATCAGCATCTTTCGTCCCTCACGAAAAAGCTAGCTTAAGCTCAGGGATACTAGAGTGAGGGTCAGTCTGACAAAAACTTAAATCTGTGAATTTACATGCGACCGTTTGTTGAAAACTATTGGTATGTTATTTTCCCTCGGTAAACAATACCTACACAAAAATAAAATCAAATGTTATTGCATACGAGTATCAAATAAAGATAAGTAGATAGAAATATTATACTCTTTATGCACCACACAAAACTGAATAATATGAATTATGAAGACAAATGAAAAGAATACAAGTTTAGAAGCGGCATAATTTAGGCGGCCTTATCGTTAAGAGACGATTTATTTCAGTCAATCCAAGAAAAGGACACATTTTTTAAATAAAAGGGACTGACGCAAAATGCAATTTAATTTACAGTATTTCATTTTTCTTTTTTTCCACCAGATCTGCCAAAGAATGGTCCATCGATGCACGGGCTCAAGAGGCGGTACAAGCCAGGCATGAAGCTGAAGGTGGAATGTATCAGCAGGGACTCCATGCCAGCCGCCAATCTCTCCTTCTTTATCAACAGTGAACCGGTAAGTACTTACCCGACTGCAAAAAGGATCGTAATGTGCGTAGTGGGCATGTCAAGTATTTTAGTAAGTTGCCGTTTGGGAGTTTTCTATGTAATATGAACGAACTGAGTTTATACAATAAAATATAAATAGGTCAAAAGATAACGGATATGTTTTAGACAATATTACCTAATAATATTGTCTAAAACATATCCGTCAAACATTATTTTATGTTTGTTTGGTTTCTAAAGTTGCACGTGTGTGGGTAAAATAGTTTATTATTCATAAACAAACCAACTTACTAGGTGATAACTACCTTTCTAGATTTAGATTATCCTAAAAATACTGTACAAGCTGAACTAGAGAGATTGACCACCCCTATCCCTGAAAGTTATAAATAGTTTTAAGCTCTGAAAATCTATGTCTTACCTACTTTTGACACCACGATGTGGTTTTCCTACATAGTTCTAGGATTACACTAAATCATTTTAAGTGAAAAACCCACACGCTGCTATTTACTAAAAATATATATATTATTATCGTAAAAAAACGATTATTCGTATCTAATAATTGCATTAGTGCAGTCGTATAAATCTCAAACCACAAAATGCCAATGATTTTACAAGCTATGAAAAAAAACAATCCACTGACCTCCACATGCAATCATTAAACGAATCTTAATAATCTATACACCACAAAGCTCCTTTAATTAAATTAAATTCCTTCCCACATACTGACAGACCTGGAATTTAGGTTAGAGTTATTAACAGGTCGCTCTCATTGTAGGTGTATATTACAATACATACAATTAATCTGAAATCACATATTTTGGCACGTTACTAGTCTCTACATAGTTTCCAGTGAGAATTATTAATTACCAATAACTCTGGTTTGCAATTAATAATTTACATTACATTCTGAATTACAATAATCTAACGCGTCAAGAGACATTTGCCCTTTGATATTGTTAGATGAATTTTAATTAGTTTCTTGGCTATGGTAACGGGGTTTTCCCGTTGCTGATTTATGAGTCCAAATCGTGATTGTTGTATAAACTTCAATAAAAAGTTTTACTGGTTTCTAAGGTTTCTACTCTAGGCGACATTTATTATGTAATTCATGAGTAGACTACTTACAACTTGACGTTTCGGCCACAAAACACCATCTGTTTTGTGTTTGGACTGTGTTGTTACAACCGTTCTTACGGCTAACACCCGCCATATAATAATACCATTTTTAGTATGGAACCCTAAAAACAATTCTTTTTTTAAATATTTCAATAGTCGCATGGGTGATTCACGCTCGAGATCAGCAAGCTAGCGATTTCCTTTTCGAATCATTTTTTGTAAAGTGGCTATAGGTATAATATTATACAGGTAGGAATCGATAAGTGATCTCATTCGATTATTTCTAAACTATACAAGATATTGAAAAACTGGTTACTAATCCTGTAAGTGCTTCACAAGCTCTATCCAACGGTACCAATATTAGGTTACAGAATTACCTGGATCTATCCGAAAATTTAATGTTTTCAGCCTCCATACTAAATGTATGCCAGCCAAACAATAATAGAAGTATTAATTTTTTTTATTAATTAATAAACACTTAAAATGAACTCGTAAATTGCATTCATATTTAAAACTAGCTGTGCCCGCGACTTCGTAAGCGTGAAAACCCGTTTTCGCAACATTTTTCATTATTACTCTGCTCCTATTGATCGTAGCGTGATGTTGTATAGCCTATAGCCTTCCTCGATAAATGGGCTATCTAACACTGAAAGAATTTTTCAAATCGCACCAGTAGTTCCGGAGATTAGCGCGTTCAAGTAAACAAACAAACAAACAAACTAACTATTCAGCTTTATAATATTAATATAGATGATTCTTGGAAAACATTGGTTTTAGGCTTTACTTGCTTTAGTATTAACACGACATGAGTGCCATGACTGCGGCTGTACTAAATGTATGGAAGCTGGAAACATTGAATTTTCGAATGGATCCAGTTTATTTTGTAACCTATTATTGGTGCCGTTTGAAAGAGCTTATGAAGCACTTTCAGGATCAGTAACCAGTTTTTGAATGTTTTGTATAGTTTTTAATATTATGTGGTTTTACTAAATGTATGGAAGCTGGAAACATTGAATTTTCGGATAGATCTAGTTTATCCTGTAACCTATTATTGGTGCCGTTTGAAAGAGCTTGTGAAGCACTTTCAGAATCAGTAATCAGTTTTTCGATATCTTGTATAGTTTAAAAATAATCGAGTGAGATCACTTAACGTTTCCACCCTGTATGTGCAGGAGCAAATTGTTGACGGTTATTTGCATTCAATTCAATATTCTATGGCATTTGACTATGTATATTTCTAGTTACCAAAATAACATGTCTATTTTGATATTCATTAGGCTGGGCTGTTAATTACTTCCATACGTGATCTTTTCATTAGTACAAACCATATCAAAATTCCTTCAATAAATGAAAATATGGTCGTAATGTTGAACTTTATAATAAAAGATAATCTTATATTTCAATTTACATCATAAAATAATCTAATGAGTTTTATTTAGAAAATAATAAACTAAGTATGATACACGTCTTTCAGTTTTAAAAATTCGTCAGCCCACATAGGCTTAGGCGCCCACGACATTTGTTTATCTGTTGTCACTCAGAAGACAGATTATACTGGCGAAACAATAATAAAAATTGAAAAAAAAATGCCAAAGTTCAAATTATGAAAAATTATTCTTGAGCCCCAAAAGTTACGTAATTTTTATGTCAAACATTCGTTACCTAGTACTAAATGTATTTTAATTATAGCTTTATTAATTACATAAAAAATTAATAAAACCTTGTAAGTATTAGAAACTCAAATATTACTCATTTATCTCACTTATTTATTCAAGAAGTTGGTAAATGGTTAATTTCAAAACTTAAACTAACTAATAATCGTATGATAAACCTATTATAGTCGTCTTCCTAATACTTTCGGAGGCAACGTGTATAGTCAATGACAATCGGCATATCATTGTTTCCTCGTAACATATGGCAATACAAATAAGTTTAAGACATTACAGTAAATAGGGACCATATGCCTACTACTTACAGGATACAAGCACGACGTTTCATACTAAATATGTATCAAGTAGTAATAAACAAACATAGTCTGTAATGAAATACCCTAAGGACTTTGAGTACTAGGTATCAGATTAATCTAAGTAGGTACATAACATATTAAAACAAAATACTGATATGATAGGCTTACTCACTGTACCTACGGTAGAAGGTTAATTTCGTTAAGCACATAGGTTTATAGAGGTTAATATCCTGTCAGAACCTGTTAAGAAATTTAATAGTTTTGAGTTTGAATTTGCTGAAAAGCAACTTCAGCAATGAAAATATTTGTCTATTATCACGTGCCTCGAAAAAATAATATTATTAAACATATACAACTATGGAAATTAGTGTTTTAGCCATTAGCCAGCTACATGTTAATTTGAAAGCGAAATAATATTTTTTCCTATGTGGACAAAGCTCAATAACCACTAAAGCTCATATTGAGGCCTACGAAATTCAATTACATTTGTGTCACTGTAGTGTTAGTAATTGTTCATTCCACAGTTGGTCCCATGTAAACCTACTTCAGCAGAATAACCACGTTCGCACCGCATGGCTGCCTTTTAGCCTGTGTTGTACAGAATAATTACAATCTGGCAGCACGTCGTCTCACAACCCTCGCTGTTACCTTACGCTTATATTCACAGTGTCAAATTGGATAGTTGACATTTATTATGAACATTCAAAGCTAGTCACGAAAATCCACTTGGCTTTGTAATCATTGAAAACAGCGATCATATTTTTTTGAGATTTGCAGAAATCACTATAAACTGGTGGTTTAACTTATGGTGACAATTATTGTACAATAATTGTATGAAAACGACACGCAGCGCCGAATCTCTAGGCAATATTAAGCCTCAATAACAATGTATTGTCATTGTGTCTAAACCCAGGCATTGTCCGCCATCTTTTTCTATTCATGCCAGAAACTTAATACCATGTGGCTAGGCGTATTTACATCGTAATTATGTATATAGCCTCGAAAATGTTATGTTTACGTAATGATATATGGCCCCTAAAAACTAACGCGTGACTCCACTTTGGCTGCTTTGCATTATCCAGGTTTGTGGATCCCGTGGGGCTTCATGAAAAATGTTCTTAACGTGAATATATTATGCGTCCACCGTAATTTTTATATTAAACTCAAACTTTATAACTTCCACGTGGATGAAATTTCTTATAATTCATTCATTGTGAAATCACCGGAAAAAGCTACGGCATTTTTTACTTCGAGTAGCTCATTTTCATGTGCTGAGTTTTACAAAGTCCGCGAACATCAATTTAAATAAGCAACGTTGTTGTATTATTCACGAAGAGAATAATAAACCTAAGATTAAGCTTTAACATTTTCCACTACAATGTTACCTAATCGATATATCGATCGATATATATCCTAATAAAAAATTTACGATAAGAATAACAATACGGTTGACATTCACAAAAACTAATCTGACATTTTGTTGAAGCTAAGTCAAATTCTTCGATAATTTGATCGGATGGATGTAATTCTACTCAAAATATAGAGCGGGTACAATATTACACACAAGGGACATACGACATACATACAAGGGAACAAGGGGATATGATGGTTTCTGTAACCGCTTTTTACAGAAACTTTAAATATGTTTCAATAATAAAAGTAAGCTAAAAAGCATCTAAAACAAACGAAGAATATACTACCAGTGCGTTTCAGTCATCATTTAAAATTAATATTTGTAATTTTATGTTATCCACCGACGTTATATTATCAATTTCTGAGTTGACTGATTATTATCAAAATACACTTTTGTTTCATCTGTCAAGTGGGCTGTTACCACTGAGTTCATAAGCCTGGCGTCAGGCACTTTGAGCCCCGTAGACGTCTGACGTCGCTTAAACTAATCGACCGGCTTAATGTGTACTCCTAGAATCCTCCTACAAACACCGAGCTACTACCAATTAGGCTGATTCAGCTTCTTTAATCAATTAGAAACATGATCTTACATATTATGTCTAGAAGTCGGAAGCTGTTATTTAAAAGATCCGAAATCTGGAGGCGCGTCTAAAAACTCTGTAACAATCACAAAGCGTGTCGTGCAAAACTTGAGTCAATGTTTTCCAACTTCAGTACTTACAACGGCATTAAAACTGTGTCAGCATCGCGAACGTATATTATCGGATCTACTAAGCCACGGACTTCCACTTGGCTCGAACTACCCGCAGTTTTAATCCATTAGCAGTTTGGTGCACATAATCTGCCGGCCCCGTTCGTGTGCAATTGGAATTCCCCGCGACCAGATATATGGAAATGCTGTTTGTTTGGGCGGCGACGATAGCGGAATACCAAGTCTAACGTGACGTTATCCGAACAGATGAACAAAAATACTGTAGCACCCAAAACCCGGGCAACCATAACGTCGTTAAATCTCGCGGTGACGACCATTTGTGAAATATTGGTTCATATCAACCAACGTAATTGAAGTAAATAAACACAATATTTTTAAATCTGCGCAAACTATTGCACTGTTCGTGATTTTGTGTTTAATTAAGTTGGCCCAAACTTTACTACTCTAATAAAATCCTCGAGTCGAGTCGAGAATATCTTCAAGGATTCTTTCATTGTGCAGTCCAACACATGTTCAGAGGAATCCACTATAAAATCACATTAATTGTGCATAACACTGGAAAAAAATGGTCTCATGTATTGTCTTATCAATGTTATCAAAATAGTAGTTTCATTTATGCTACATAAGGTACATAACTTGTGTAGGAGTACGTTAAAAAGTGTAATAACCGATCCGTTGGTCTATAACAGCAAGAGTAGACAGAATAAATTGTGCCAATAAATAATGTCGTACCGATTCAAGGAGAGTTTGAAAAAGAGGTCGTACCCTAGTTGTTATGTAAGATTGATCTCAATCTTACAAGTAGGTACACGTGGATAGGTGTATCAACAAACGGATAAGTCCTTGACACTATCAATAAAAAGCTTTTTATACAAAAAGAGGCTCGTTGGCAAAAGTTAAGTAATGAACTCAGACTATGTCGTTGAGTTGAAAACATGTAGGTAGAATTTTCCTAACAAAAAGGTTTTCCAGTTCTGCAAAGTTTTTCATATACTTACCTACATTATTGCGGTACATATTAATGATTTAGATAAGACAATAGAGCAGTAAGTACCTACCTACTAGGTACCTATCATACAGTGTTATGCTAAAGAAAATTTTTTTACCGCCTACTCCTATCTTAACGAAAGCCCGCCACTGTATGAAATTAAATTACGTTTTCCTCTAGAGCCAATTAATTCGACTTACCTTGTGAATAATGATGTTAATCCAGTTGAGTGAGATATGGTAATTTTTTATTGTGTTTATCAAAGCTGGGAACGGGCAATTTTGTGAGAAATTCAGAACCTAAATGAAGATTAGCGGCGAAGATTTAGTTACTTGTGTGAGATGGGTTAATAAGTAATAATCTTTGTACATTATGTTTTCATGTTACGTTATTAATGTGACGTGGAACATACTCGTATGTCATTTAATTTAGGTAGGTTGAAAAATCATATAAGAAATAAGGCATAAAATGCCATTGTTTTTAACTTGTTGTTCCGTCTTAGAAGCAATGTGAGTAGGAAAAAACATGTGACATGCTTTCAAAACCATGAAGTTGCCTTTTTCCTGGGAAATTTATATGTTGCCAATTATGAGGAAACTCCTTTTGCTCACGATATGGCTCATTAAAGAAATTACATGGTACAAGCTATTACATACTTCTTTCTACCGCAACAACCACCATTAATAGAGAAAATTGTTTTTAATATGTAGTTCCCGCTAAATAGTTCTTCCGTCACAATTCAAGCTTTTGGAGAGCTTTTATTCTGTGATAGCCTTTTCATTTGAAATATAAACTGAGAATAACTTTTTCATGCAAATCTTGTTAAATTAATGTAGTAATGAGAATTATTTTTTAATAAAATGCTAATCTTAACCTTCTTTAATTAAAGTGTCTGATTGATTCACACAGCGTTGTAATAATTAAAAATCGTGTTATTGCAAAGCCGTTTCTACAGAATCTTAGTAAGTAATAATTTGTATAACTTTTTATTGAAATTCTGAAAATGTATATATCAACCGGAGAGGTAAGATAAACTACATTTTGCGCGAAATTTTAAAGATAAACATCAAATGATATTCATGTGACAAAGAGACAGAAACTCAAACTTCTATTTTGCGGAACCCCAAAAACCACGTCTACAGCAACATTGTATTCAGAGTGATAAATGATACGTGTCAGACCTAATAAGCAAAAGCTTATTATAAGTACAGAACTACACCCTTCGGTAAGCTGTCAGCGAATTTTTGCCGCGCGCCCCAGTATTACTTTATTTCCATTATTGCTTCGATAGCTCCTACCAATGAGAACAAACGATCCGGCGTGGCACACTCATCACGGATACGGATTGATTGGCGAGATTATACGAGCTATCAAGCTATGAAGACCGTAGCGAAAATCGAATGGCGCAAATAGAGAGATCACGTAGAAGAGATGTGTTCTGTTGCACTAGCTCTGCAAGCTTTTGAATATTGTTGGAGCTATGCAATATTATTCAAACATTTTAAATTTAGAGTCTCTGATAAAGCCTGAAAATTCAAAGCATGTAGCTCCTAAAATGATGTGCAACATAATCTTTCTGTGACGTCCGCATTCCACCCGAGCGACTGCGGGTGAAACAAGTTTATCCAGGAAACATTTAATTTTACACTTAATTATGTTCATTATCATAAAGTCACTTTGTACTCACTTTCAACAAACCCGCATTAAACCTCCAGTCAACGGAGATTAGGTTAATCCATAACTGTAATTGAAATTCGGGGTAGATTGTTGTGATAGGTATGTAATACAAAGCTATGGGCATTACACAGACGCGTCTAATACGAATATTGTCACTCATAAACTGATTGTTTGTTAATTTGGTTCTAAACTTTGTGAATGCTTTTAAATCTAATTGGTTAAGTCACAGTCTAATGTACTAACTTATTAAGTTAGCTTTTATCTTGACAGGTGAATTCACTGACTAATGATTTCTGTTTATTATGTTTTTCTAAATTGTAATATGTTTATAGAGATAAATGTGCTTTAAAGGGTAAAATAGAATCTTCATTTTATTGTACTTAATGTGAAATTACATTACAGTAAACGTCGTTACGGCGACATAATATACGTTAGCGTGGTGGCTTTTGGTTACCCACATTTCCCAGATGAAGATCTGTGCGATTGTTTTTCAACCTTTTTAGATTAAATTGTGGTAAAGTTATTATGTTACCCAGAATTAACTGTATTATTTTACAATAATACCCAGAGGCTAACAATAAAGTTACTTACTCGTATTTAAAATTATAAAAATAACTATTGAACATACAATATAAAAAATAAATACTGTAGCATCTTATGAAGTTAAAACAGATGCCATTCTGCAGTAAAAATTGACTAAATTACATATAGGCTGGTATATTTATGGTCGACTCTACGTTAATTTAGCCCATTCTCTTATGTGCCGTTTTTTTCCTAAAATCTTTAACTTATTAACCGAGAGACAGTCTTGCCTGATAAGTCTAGGCATTTTTCCTCCAAATCACAAATAATTGTGAATTTGCATATTCATTTCTTAAATCCTCCGGCAAGTTTCACTTCCATCCAGATAAATATTATATGCTAAACATGACATCTTCCATATACATAGTTATTGAAAATTGAGTTAGGTTTATGAATATTCAGTCTAAACGTAATATTTAGTTAGTATATGTGAACCACTCTCGTTGCTTACGCAAATTCGTCAATTAGACAAATATTAATCCCTCCGCAACTTCTAACGCGTCGAGTGTTGACGCCTAAAATCAGTCTGAGAATTCATTAATTTAAATATCATACCTATAATTTGCACATCTATTTTAATGGATTTTGAACTTTACTCCAATAAATGACGTTAAAAAAGGATGTAGGTACTAATTACATTCTCATTTTGTGTCTGTATATGTAGGTTAAGTGTAGATTTAGGGTTTACTCTGTACTTGTCTAATGCGTGTCTTGTCTTTTCGAGGCCTAACTAGGCCATTGTGTTCTGAGCTGGTTTTAAGAGATAGCAAGATTATACACATATACCATACATACCACAGCTAGAATAGGACAATCTTGCCTGCCTCGAGCGATGACGAAGTAATGGTCTGTTTGTCTGCTCTAGGTTGTGTAGGATTCGGATATTGCCGACAACGAATATTCTTCATGGCGGTGATGACTCATCTGCTGCCTTATTCTAAATAAGTATTAACGTCACTTTAAACTCATGATGACGTCACAATCAAATTGAGCAATTTAAACAGTCTGTATAAACCCTTTTAGACTGAGATTCCACTAGCGCTCATATTGTTAAGCAGTGCGCCTGAAAATACTTAAGCTACAAATAGGATTACTACGTTTTCCTAGTATCACAAGTGACCCGAACTGAGCTTTGGACAAAAAAGGGTTTAGTTAAGCGAGATCTTTATACAAACGGCGCTAATGGAATATGTTTACAAAGAGACCTATGTGTAGGATGCTCAAAGTCTCAACGACAGTATTCCATACTGAATTCCTCTACTTATTCACTCAACGCAAAGATTCTACGAACTTTCGTTCAAACGGATTACTAATGTTTGGCCAAAAAACGTTTCCCAAATTATCACATCGCAAACAACGTTTCGCAAATTTTCATTTGGCAAATTCTCATTTGGCAAAACAACTTATTGCAAACTTTTAATTCGCAAATGTCGTTTTTGGCATATTATTGTTTAGCCAATTATTGTTTGGCAAAGTATGTTTTGCCAAATGTTTCATTTGGCAAAAATATTTCACGGTAAACTATTTACAAAATAATTTGATTGGTGCATAGAATGGAATACAAATTAGCTTGTGGTTATTATTTTGTTTAGTTAATATAAAATTTGTTCTAAATTAATTTTCTTATTTCATTCTTTTTATCGAAATTTCCAAATGATTCATTAACAACTAGCTGACCCGGCGAACTTCGTACCGCCTTAGCGTAGAGATTTTCTTTATATTTTTTTCCGTAAAAACCTTGTACAGAGTATTAGAAAACTACAAAAAAAAATCAGCCAAATCGGTCAAGCCGTTTTCATGTTATGTCGTGACAACGGAAAACGGGTTTCATTTTTATTAACATACTAGCTTTCCGCCCGCGGCTTCGCCCGGGGTTTTCCCGGAAATTATTCGAACTTTTCTCGCCTTAAAAACCATCCTTGAACTTCAACGAACATTAAAAAAAAAGAATTGGTAAAATTGGTCCAGGCGTTGTTGAGACATGCGCTTACCAACACATTTTGCGATTCATTTTTATATTATAGATATAGATAGAGGTGATTCTAGCGCTCGGCGGCCGCTACCGCGGCACGCTTCGCTCGCCTTCCTAACCTAACCTACTATTTTCTGCAATACCTACTTTTTGCAACCATACTATTTTCTGCAATTCTTTGTTTTACATAAAATTCTTGTGAAAACCATGATCATATGCCTTATGCTTTGATTTGTGAGTAACGGTGGGTAAGTATGTGAAGTGTCAATTTGACCAAACAAATTATTTGGGATATAATATTTGGCAAAATAAAACATTTGCTATACAGGGTGTTAGGTAAATGGGTATATGAGCCGACACTAGCCCATGTTAACATGGGCATATAAATGGTATGGTGAAGTCAGAAATTTGATATCATCATTTTAATTTTTTTAATCTTCATACAAAATAAATTTTATAAAATCCGATTTGTATGAAAAATGAAATAATTAAAATGAAGATATCAAATTTCTGACTTCACCATACCATTTATATGACCATTTTAACATGGGCCAGTGTCGGCTCATATACCCATTTACCTAACATCCTGTATAAACATTTGCCAAGTAAAATTTTGCCAAATGATAATTTGACCAAATGAATTAGTTGCGAAAAGTACAGTTGCTAAAAGTTCATTTGGGAAATGAAACTTTGGCGATAAGTTGTTTGCGAAGTGAAATTTGGCGAAAAGTAATTTGGCCAAACGGAAGGATACCCGTTCAAACTCATACTCTGCTGCGCAGGTTTTCTAATCATCTTAGCAACGCAGCTGCCTCGCGGTCTTTGCTGGAACGCAGTCCTAAAATATTATGCAGATATGCTGCTTAAATTCGTGCCACTGCTCGGCGAGGATTCGCGCTTAACCCTCATTATGATCCACCTGGATTTAATAACGCAGCGTTAGAATACACGACGTGCTTAATTCCAAGGTTTGTATCATAGAAACAAAGGACGTTACGGAATACGAGTGTGTTACTCAAAATGCATTGTTTTAAAATTTGACTTTCCAAATACAACGTGCTCTTTTTGATTTCTTTAACTAGTTTTTATTTATAGTAGGTAATTTCCGGAAAACAAAAGGAGCACGTTGTATAATTGGATAGCTCAATTCGTAATAATGCAAAGTATGCCTTTGGAGCAGAAAAATATTAACTAAATCATTACGATAGGTCGTACTTATTTGCATAGCAGATGTTTTGCTCAAGGCAAGTTTTAATAAGCCTATAATATCATAGTCTACTAAAGCAAGACCCTCCTGAAAACTTTGACAAGTTAGCGCTCCTGCACACGACGCCGCTACCGCGCCGCGCCGCGCCTTTGCATTTTTTAAACTCGGCCCAGTGTCTACGTCCAACTTCAGTTTGAGAGACAAGTACCTACTTCCCAAATCAACTCAAGAATATCCCACAGGTATTAGAAAATGTCAATCCAAAGAAAGCTACCTACTTACTAAGTAATAAACTAAGTCTAAAGCTCACTAATTATTTGTAACAAGAATTCGATAGAGTACAAAAATAGTATAAAATATTGTTAGGTAAATAAGTAAAAGCGAAAGTTTGTAGATGGATGGCTGTTTGTAGATGGATGGCTGTTTGTAATTCTATCATGCAAAAACTAAGTACTAGACAAGTTTAATCAATCTTTACAGTTACATAGCTATTGATTTATTTTTGCTACTGCAAAGTCAAAATTAAATAACGGTAAGACTCGTCAGAATCAGTTAATCAACAACCAGTCAATATCTTTACATCGTTTTGTTATTTTTTTTAATTTGTAAAATTCTATTGACACGGACTTGTGATACGATACGCAAGCATTACATTTTGGCTTAGTGTTTATTACAAGAGGGAAGAACAACTTTTGTCACATATTTATTTGTTTTCAAATGTAAATACATTAAAAAAATAAAATCTAGTTACATTAACAATCATCAATAAAATAAGCTTTTTTATTTATTTCTTCAGAAATAACGCTATTTCATTAAGATCTTATCCTTACTTAGAAACATCTCAGTTTGTTAATTAGGTCACAAACCCATTCCAAGTAACAAAGCTCTGTGGTCATAGTATTATTAGAGCTAATTTCCGACATAATAGTTATTTCTGAGTTAGAGTATGTTTCCCAGAACGGTTCATTGCTAAGAAATCTCATCTCTCAGAAAAGTCGGAAAGCTGAAAAACAAATATACTACACCTCATCGTTGATTGTCAAACATGAGTTGCCGACTCATATTAGCGAAGCGATTTCATACAAATCTGATTTTATAAATTTTATTTTGTATGAACAAATGAACATTTAAAAAATTAAAATGATGAAATCAAATTTCTGACTTCGCCATACCATTTATATGCATAATAATATGTTAACATGGACTAGTGTCGGCTCGTATACCCATTTACCTAACACCCTGTAGATGAAAATTAATAAAATTAAAATGTTGATATCACTGACTTCACCATACCAATCCCGAGTAGCATTTTACTCCATTTAAGAGTTCACATTTAGTTCCAATGTGTACTTAAAGCATTAGTACAGTTCACTCGTGATGTATAAGCTGTATTATTGCAATTAATTACACCTATACCTGTCTAAGGGACTTATAGGAGTGTAGACTAGTGTAGAGTTATACTTTTATACGATTGTTGGTGTTATAATACTCTAACAACTATCCTTTAGTCAGCCGTCTGACTAAGAGCATTATAGGAGGGTAGAGATACGGCAATCGCTGTTTAACGGCCTACTTGTACGATGTTATAGAGCTAGCATTTTAATAGAACACACGTGGTCATTTATAAAGCCAAAGGCTGTTATGTTTACTTGTTTTAGACTGTTATACAGCTAGTAGCTGTAGTAGGACTTGTTTGTGATAATTAAATAACCTTTTTTTACTATCTGTACAAAAGTGTTTCAATGGTTCGCATGTGCACTGTAGGCTGTTAAAAGGACTATATGTGTTGTCCATTAACATCAATAGCAGTTTATTTGTCCACAAGTACTACTCTTATTTGCTTTAAGCTGAACATGAATGTGAATGTGATATTCTATTACACTTTTCCCCAAGCCTGTTTTTAGTTGTTCATGGTGGTTCTGTACATGATGCAGAGGAAAATATTATGCCTGAACCTGAAAGTTCCCTTCAAAATATACAGATATCAGAGTGTGATGATTGCAGTTCTAGTGATAGTGAATACAATTTTGATTTGGACAATTATTTATTTAACCTTTCGCAAAAAAATAAGAACATGGGCTATTGAAAATCGTATTCCTCATTCCGCTTTGAATAAATTGTCAGGCATAATAAAACGGGAACACTACCGTCTGATGCTTTAGGTATTCATACTTGACTATTAGTAGCTGGGCTAGGCGATTTAACGGACATTAATATTTTTTATTGCGGATCTCTAAAATTTCAGTATTTGAAAGAATTAAAGATACACAATTGACCTGAACTAGGTACATCTTAAAGCTGTACATAAGTTCACATTAGAATAAATTTATAGACATTAGCGCTGTAGTGGTACAAATGTGGAACTTCATATAGATAACAGCATTCTAACAGAACACATGTGAACCTAATATACGCTCACCGCATTAAATCGGAGTTATAACAGTTCACATAGCCGTATTTCATTTCCACCATTTTGTTCTACATAACCTAAAATATTTACCAAATAAATCTCCAAAATTAATGCAGATTTATTACAAAATTCGCAGATAGAGCGATTGAGTTTTGGTTTCATGTTATAATTAATTACCGTAATATAATTATAATGCCAATACAATATCAAAAACTGAAAATTGTAGATTTCCTCTCAGCCAGATTTAAATATTTTAAAATGAATATCGCGTTTTTACAGAGGCGCGTAAATATTTTAGCTGTAAATATGTATACATTTCACGATAAAGTTGCATTCCCAATGGCATTAACATTATTAAGTATTTAAAACCCGTGTTATTATTTGCATAAATGATTATCCGCCCGAGTTGTTTCCCTCTTGGCACTCACGTACAAATACCAAAGTTATAGCGCGCGATGTTTTACCGCGAACCAGGAGTGCTGTCTGTGTCTCCCGTGACTGCCACTAGCCCGCTCCGCCGCTCGCCCCGCCTACGCACACTGCGCTCATAAACTCCGGCGCCCCTCGTCGGCCAGTCCGTCTCAGAAAGGCAAACGGTGCGCGCGTCACGAGCCGCGGGGCCGGCGCATTTTGTTTCTCACTGTTTTCTTTTGTCTTTTCTGTTTTCTAATTTGTAAAATCTACTTGTGTCACGTTTTTTTCAATTGTCTATAGTGAATAAACCATTTAAAACCTACTTATACGCCTATAAAGTAATATTAAAATGTGGAAATAATTTAGGACACACGTGAACTTTATGTAGCATTGGAGTACTTTTGTCGGACTTTATAACTTTGAAAGCTGTGCATTTAGCCACTTGTTACTCTTTATTACACTCACGTACGTTGTATGGTTCACACTGCGTCCCATATAGTGCCGTAAGTCAGCCTTAAGTCCGATGTTACTACTTAAACTGCTATTATAATGCTATTATACTGCTAATGTGTGCAAATTGCAAATTTTTCTGTGTGTGGCCACACTACCGCTAACAGCTGATTTGAACTTGTCCCAATTTATTTACTGATTTTTATTATATTTAATATTGTAAAAGGTCTCTAAACTCATCACTGTTACTGTTTTATGTAATTATATGTGAAATATCGTTTAAATCTGTGTATTGCATTGTGTTTATGGTGCAAATTGTGCAAATACTTAGGACCGATTTGACAGTGCAATTTCGAAAATATTACGTTGGATTTTGTTAACATTGTTCTATCTTTGGAAACAGGTACCTATTTGTTTTATATTTACAACAGTAGTGCATATTTTAGAAGCGAAATACTATTAGTGTGACCTTATACTGTCACCCGCGTAAGAGGTTATACCTATTTACCTACAATTTTATTAACCTCCAATTATTGATCAATTGATCCTTTGGCATTTACTTTCTAATACTTTATTATTTACCAAAAGCAACAATGCTTACACGTAAAGCCTTTGCTCGCCGGGAGGAGTCCCAACTCCAACTGGCTTTGAGAGATTTGAAGGCAGCCAAAGACTTGATTGAGCAATTAAATAGGGAAAGAGAGGACAATGAGAGGGAGCTGATGGATGTGTGGGATAAAAACAAGCATTTAAAGAAAGAGATGGCTGAGCTGCACACCAACTATGAGACAATTGTAGAGGAACGGAATAGGCTACAATTAATCATTGACGGGTTTGGTGAGTGCAATGAAGAGTACGTACACAACCTCAGACGTATGACCATCATGAAACAAGACCTTTATGATGCTCACAGCCATATCGAATTAATGGAAGCTGAAAGAGAAGCCTGCACAGCCACCAAAACCCAAATCATGTTTGACGAGTTAGTCGGTAGTGCGCCCAGCCTGACCCAAACTGCATCTGACAAACAATTAATTACCATAGACCTAACTTGTGATAATACTTTAAACAATACTCCTGTATGTGGTAAGATTGTCAGATGCAGTAAAAATAAATTTAAAAAGTATGTAAAAATTAGTAATTATATTAAAAAAACAAATAAGTTGATTAAAAAACAAAAATGCTTATACAACAAAGTAAACTATATAAATGAGAGACAGCGTCTAAAGAATGAGCTTGACATATGTTCCACAATGTTAGAGAATAGTGTACTGAAATATGAACATGATGTCGAAAACCTAGAATATAAATTATGTAATCTTAAGAAATCTTTGAACACAATGTCTGAACGGTATCAATGTACAAAAAAAGAGTGTGATGAACATTTCCAGGCTTTGAAAAAATTTATATCTAATTGCAACTGTCAAAATTCTATCCTATTGGATGAATCTTGTACAGATAGTTTTCAGTCTGGTTGTGAGTCACCACCTACTCTAAACACCCTAAACAAAGACTACTGTCCTAGGATATCACACACATTTACCAGCGGCTCCCCAACTAAAAATATTGAAAAAACCAACATAGTAATGTTCAGTGATGAGTTAGGCAAAAATATGGGCCAACTTATTAATAGTTACTTGGGACAAAGTGTAATCAACCATTGTTTACCGGGTGCTTCCTATTTACAATTTATGAGAAAAATAACAAATTATTCGTTCTCAATAAATACCACATTAGTAATTTTAATAGGAAATAGGGGCAATGTAGGCAAAAAAGACCTACTAAATATTTTTGATAGCTTATGTTTACTTAATGTAGATAAAATAATTTTGTTCACATTCCCCTACAGTAGAAGCTTGCCACAGGAGGAAAATAATTTAAGATATAAATTGAATTTGACATTGAATACACTGACATATAATCAATGCAAATTCCATGTAATTGACATTAACAATTATTTAAAAAATAAATGTTTATTGACAATAGATAAATATAATTATCTAAATAAATATTGTAAAAGACGAATAGCGAATTCGCTATCATATTTTATTAAATATTTAGCCATTAATTTGGCTAGCCAAACTGCTTTTATTGAGCAGAACATGGATGTTCGACCCTTGGAATCTGTTCCAAATCATAATTTAAATTACATCGTAAGACAATAGAGGATAACTCTGGCATACAAAATTCGGGTACAAAGAAATTTAACGGTTTTAATTTAGTGCATCAAAATGTACAAGGCTTCTCCGGCAAAGACTTGGAAATTGAGTTATTTATCCAAGAATTGAATATTCATGTCTTATGTTTAACGGAACATTGGCTCAGGCAATATGAACTAATGCTGAGCATTAATAGTTATAAGCTTATTAGTTCATTCACTAGAGAGTTAGCTATTCGTGGAGGGTCACTAATATTAATCAATGATAAATTAAAATGTAAAGAGCGTAAAGATATTGTATCTCTCTCTGTTGAGCGAACTATTGAGCTGTCATGTGCAGAACTGGACGACTATGTTATTGTATGTGTATATAGACCCCCATCTAGTAACTATGAATTATTTGAAACCACAATGGAAGAGGTACTTAGAAGAGTGTGTAATAGTTCAAAGAAAGTAGTTGTATGTGGAGACTTTAATATCAATATAATAGAAGATTCCTCTCTTTCAATACGGTTTTTAAATTTATTCAAATCTTTTAACTTGTTAAATCTTTTCTCTGAACCAACTAGGGTGACTCCAACATCAGCTACTTGCTTAGACAATATATTCTGTAACTGCTTAGTGCTAGAGAAATCAATAATAAATTTTGTTAATTCTGATCATTGCGGTCAAATAGCGTCATTTCAACACCATTTTGTGCCATCGAGCAAGGAAATAGAATATAGACCAGTCACTGCATCCCAGAAAGACAAATTTAAATCTCAAATATCTAATAAGGTCCCACTTTTGCATTATTTTAACTGTAGTATAAATATTTTATATGAGCAATTATTTGAATTAATTAAAAATGAGTTCAATAAAACTTTTCCTAAGAAAACAATTATTATTAAAAACAATAAAACTAAATTCAGTGACTGGGCTACAGTAGGTATTTATATTAGTAGGAAAAAAATGTTTGAATTATATGGTAGAAAAGCCTATAGTAGCGACCCGGACTTTATAGAATATGTAAAAAAATACTCAAAAGTTTTTAAACAAGTTTGTACTATGGCAAAATCTATTTACATACGTGACAAAATTAAAAACTCTGGCAACAAAATTAAAGCTACTTGGAATTGTATTAATAAAGAAACTTGTAGAATTATATCTCGGGATGACACATTCGCATTAAAAATTGATAATAAGTATATTAAATGCAATGATAAGGTAGCAAACGCATTCGAAGGTTACTTCTCAAATGTACCAATCATAACAACAAGCAATCTTAATTCATGTTCATATCAGGCAATGTCTCTTCTCGAGGGTTGTGTTGATGTTTGCAATAGCCCATTAAAATTTAGACAAATAGACCCCATAGTTATTATAAAAACTTTCAAAGAACTAAATATAAAAAAGACAGAGGATATATGGGGCATATCAACAGACATAATAAAACCCATCATTCCTCTTATAGCTCCCCATTTAGCTCATACCTTTAATGAATGTATTAACGAAGGTCAGTTCCCTACCCTGATGAAACATAGTAAAATCATACCATTATTTAAAGCAGGAGACAAAAGTGACCCATCCAACTTTAGACCTATATCGATACTACCTGCGCTCAGTAAAATATTTGAAAAAATTATTTTCAATCAACTACTGTCTCATTTTAACTTAAATAAACTGTTTCATGAAAAACAATATGGGTTCACAAAAGGGAAAAGTACGACCGATGCAGGGGTTGCTCTTATCAAACACATTTTCGATGCTTGGCAGGAGAAAAAAGATGCTATTGGTGTATTTTGTGACTTATCGAAGGCGTTTGACTGTGTTGATCATCAAACTCTGTTATTTAAGCTAGAACATTATGGCGTATCAGGCAAGGCCTTAAGCCTATTACACTCTTACCTCTCAGACAGATTACAAAAAGTAAATATTCACGGAACTAACTCTTCGGGCGCCCCCCTAAAAATGGGAGTGCCCCAAGGCTCAATACTGGGACCATTGCTCTTTCTGATTTATATAAATGATCTACCTTTTTATTCAAAGAACCTTTTTTTAAAAAAGATTATTAGTAATTTGTTATTACACAAATTACTAATACTCCCGTTAGCCCCTCGTACTAAGCTAAATATGCTTGTGTCACGAGTGAGCTCACCACAATAGTCGAGCGGCGGCGGGGACCGAACCCGCGTTCCCCGGATCACGAGTCGGCCAGTCCGACCCCTTCACCGTTCGGCTATCGTGGCTTTTGGTTTACAACTAATAATTTGCTATTAAACGCAAAAAAAACTAAATGTTTAAAATTCACTATGCCTAATGTCAAACAAGTTAATACTAATATTACAGTAAATAATGAACGCATTGAACTGATAAACTCTACTGTCTTTCTAGGTATTACCCTAGACTGTAAATTACAATGGGGCCCCCATATTGCTGCCTTGGCGGGAAGACTTAGTTCAGCTGCCTTTGCGGTGAGAAAGATCAGAAACTTGACTGATGTTGAAACAGCAAGGCTTGTATATTTTAGTTATTTTCATAGTATTATGTCTTATGGTCTTTTACTGTGGGGCTCAGCAGCAGACATAGAATCAATTTTCATTTTACAGAAAAGAGCTGTCCGGGCAATATACGGTCTTAAACCACGTGACTCGCTTAGAGAAGTTTTTAAAGAAATCAATATATTGACTGTGGCTTCGCAATACATATTTGATAACATTATGTATGTCCGTAAACATATACATTTATTTACTAAGAAAAGTGACGTCCACTCATTTAACACGAGACATAAGAATAAACTTGCTGTTCCATCATTTAGGTTGCATAAGATAGGTAATTCATTCTTGGGGAAATGTATTACCATATTTAACAAAATACCACACAACCTTGTCGAATTGCCAATAAACAAATTTATGATACATATAAAAAATACCCTTATGTCCAAAGGGTACTACAAGGTTCGAGACTATATTGATGACAAGGATGCGTGGTCAGTTCAGTCTGCACATATTTGATGTACTTAAATTTGACTATTCTTACCGTTAGATAATTCCTGGCAATAAGTGGTGACTGAGTTTGTTCCGGCGTTTCTTCTCAGCACTTGCCATATGTTTGTCTCGAAGCGCTGGTAGGGCCCAAAAGATAAGGAGACATGTAAAGTGCCCCATAAGGGCTACCTTTTCTTTTTTTTATTATTTTCTTGACGTTCATAAGTGCCACTTGTGGTCTAAACTGAATAAATATTTTTGATTTTGATTTTGATTTTTTGATAATGTACAGCCATAGTGAACTTAAGGCTGTCTAATTTGTGCCCAAACTGGTTCTATAAAAGCATTATAGCAAGCTATACAGCTCGTATACAGCTGACATACACAGCTTGTGGAGTACATGTGAACGACTAGTAAACTCTTAAATGGAGTAAAATGTTACTTGGGATATGCATAATAATTATGTTAACATGGGCTACAGCTAACCTAATCTAACACCCTGTATAAATAGTTAGTTGTAATTATTTTTATAAAAATAAAAGAGCGCTTACTGTTACAAAAACAACACATCGTCCGTTTATTACTGTGTCACATTCGCGACACCCCCGACTTTTGCATGTCGAGCGCATACCGAGATTTGAATTTCGAAGGAAAGCTCGCGTTTCGTCCGTTTATATGAAGTAACAATACTGTATACCTAATAGATAGTATGTATTACCGTGCCTCTCTCTGATCCAGTGCTGTTGACAGATCCTTAATTTTTTTTTAAATCTAGTAGTTTTTAATTTTTCAGCCAGAGTCACTCTAGATTCTTTCTTAGTAAAATTGTGTAACCTTTTTTGACATATCCAAGACCTGACCATATTTAAAAAGAAAAAGAAGACTTTGACATTAAAGTGTCATTCTCGACAATGCGTTAGGGGTGGTAAGCATTGCACCGCCTATGTCACGGTAATACTATCATACAGTATTGTAACTTCATATAAACGGACGAAACGCGAGCTTTCCTTCGAAATTCAAATCTCGGTATGCGCTCGACATGCAGAAGTCGGGGGTGTCGCGAATGTGTCACAGTAATAAACTGACGATGTGTTGTTTTGTAAACAGTAAGTGTTTTTTTTTTATAAAAATAATTACAAGTAAACTATTTATACAGGGTGTTAGGTAAATGGGCTTATAAGCCGACACTAGCCCATGTTAACATTGTATGTAAATAGTAGGTATGGTTGGTGTAGTCAGTGATATCATATTTTTTTAATTTTCATACAAAATAAAATTATTAAAATCAGATTTGTATGAAAATTAAAATGATTAAAATGCTAATATCAATTTTCTGACTTCACCATACCATTTATATGCACACGTTAACATGGGCCAGTGTCTGCTTATAAAGCCATTTACCTAACACTCTGTATAATAAATCAAGCATTTTGTACGCCTCAGTCGAGGCGCATACATTTTACGGTCGCAAATTTATAATATTTGTCACTAAATCTTAACACAAATATATTTTTTTAGTTAAATCTACTAATGACAAGACAACATGCATTTTTATCCTATTTCATTCACAAAGTATTTTGTTTGTCAAAATAAAATAAAAAATTACAATCACAAAATACATTCACAAAACTAGATAGAAATTCTTAGTAGGCAGATGTAGTGAAAATAGGGTCTGCAGGTGGGCAGCCCTATCGCATGTTGTCATAGGGTGACGTACCGCGCGGCTGTTGACATTTATTTAAAAAATATGGCCGAGTTGGAATACTGTATAGATAGTATTACCGTGCCTATGTCTATGTTTATGTTCCACGCGAAAATATGGAGGTAATATAAATAATTAATTTCTCAGCCATTTCTTGATGGATTTCAAGAATAACTTCACCGGCTTTAGTTTTGGTCTATATTTTAATCCCATTCAGTGAAATCTAATGTTTTCAACATCACGAAACTTGTCCATTGTATAATATTCTAAGCAAATCCTACCTAATTAATAGACAAATATTTCGGAAACAACTAGGTACACCATCCACGACTTACTAATCAGAATTTCAATAATTACTCTTGAGACAGAATACAATTCGTCGGCCGAACAAGAAGTGCTTCTCAAGCAAACTCTGTTACTCTGGACTAAGCTTAATTGCTGGTTCAGATAACGGATAATGGTTTTCTAGTTTTGTAGTTAAATACTGTTTTTGCTCGTTCGTGACCTTTCACTGAGCTGTTGGATTTAAGGCTAAATAGGATTGTTGTAAATCGACTTCACGGGCCAATTTATTTTAATTGGAAATGGCGCAATCGTGAACTTAATTCGCTTAACATCTTCAGTATTAAGAAATCATACTCCTATTCTATGGAAATATTGAATTATCTCAAAACCTTTTTTTTTTTTCATTGAAGTAATATTACTACGTAGTACATTATAACTCAATGTTTTTTTTAAATAACATAAAATAATTATAAGAAGTTAAAAATTATTGAAAAACTTGAAGTTTCCAAATAAATATTAAATTGATATATTATATTAGTTATTATGCTCTATGTCTACGAATTTCATCAAATAAATATCCTACGAAATTATTATTTCCAATATTACATAATTATTCAATATTATATTCAATGTATAAGCTTGACTCTTCGAGAGACACAGTCTTCTTTGGTTGTTTGGCGAGATTCTAATTAGAAACAAATTATAACTTCTGAACCCGTCAAGTTGAAGGTCCACGTGGAGTGAAAATATGGGCATATTACACCAGCAGTTAGAGCAAGTTCTACTGAAACATAACACAAGCGGCATGCAATGAATAAGCCAGTGTGGGTCCGTGTTATGCGAGCGGGTGCGGTGAAATTCAGTATAACGGTAGCTCAACTTGAATCGGTAAACTATGCTCTTAGCCATTGTAATTCGGACTTTGTAATGCTATTCGCTTTGGTCAAAATCAAACTATTGGCATTTCAGCTCAGCTTCAAGTAGCAATAATGATAATCGACCGATAAAGACTGTAAAAATTGAAAAAAAAAGTAAAAATGTTATGAAATTTAAAAATTATTTACTTGTGATTTAATGTCATTTTTTTCATACAAAAATAATTACGTTTTAATTGATAAGAAAATACGAACATTGCCAGAAGTGGAGTTAACAGTAAAATTAAGATGTTGTAGGATATCTTTGCTTGCAGCACGAAACAATAAAAATACATCATTGTTACATTTTCATAAAATATGTTGAACCACCGTCTAAGCTAGAACAAGCTTAGAACTCTGTTTACAATCTTTTATTCAGCTTCACCTGTCCCGGTGTCTTTCTGTATCATAAAATTTTAGACGCTTCCCAGAGTTTAAATAAAATGTTGTATACGCAGGTTACCTTTTCCTGAATAGCAATATACAATGAATTTTTGTGCAGGGCTCATGATGCAGATGGTTGCTAAAGTATCGTTTGTACCTATTAAATTATAATGTAGTCTAGCGTTACTTTTCTGTCTTACCTGGTTCTGGATGCTTAATTACCTGGTTACAGCTACTTTACGAGAATTGCCAAATTATGGGTATGTATGCACATGCTATAACTGTTTTTTTTTTGTCCACAGGCACACTCACAACACGTGCTGCACAGAGTGGACGGCAAGACGCCGGGCGGACTCATGACCGCCTACAGCACCATCCAGTTTATAGTCCAGAAACACCACTTCATTCGAGGGAAAATTAAGGTAAGGCATCTACAGGTGGATAATTTGCATAAATTGTTCAACTGTCACACTAGTTACCTATTCCTAACTAAGGGTTGGTAACGAATCTTTCTTCTTCACAGTCGTTACACTTTTGATTCAGTGGTTGTGGTCATCATTGGTAGTGATTTTTAAAGGGTGGATCTTTGCTCAAATTAAAGAAAAAAGTTTTTACAAACGTCTGGGCCAAGCGGCTGCCAATTTGTTTTTTTTAATAAATATTTATTTCCACACAGATACGGTGCACGGCGAACATGTACACCATATACCTTCAGAGCCTCGAGAAGAGCGCGGAGGAGGAACGGGTGCCCACCACGCCCACCAGCCCGCCCGAAGTGCACGAAGCCATCGTCTACTCCATACACCGCCTGCCCGAGAGCAGTAAGTACTTTTGAACTAGTGTATAATATAGACCCGGTTTCTGAATTAAGATTTTTGGTTTGAGCGTGCTCATCAAGTATGAACTTTTTATATGTGAGCGCGTGGATCCCGTTTTACCTCCTTAGGGATTGAATTTTGTAAAATCCCGTCTTAGTGAGCACCTAATACGTTCTAAAAGGAACCCCCATGCAAAATTTGAGACTCCCTGGCACTTGTAGTTTCTGAGATTTCGTGATGAGTGAGTCAGTCAGTGACCTTTCGCTTTTAGTATAGATTCATTCTTTACTAGAAGATGAACACGCTCAAGCTGTAATTATAAGCCGCAGACTCTTCTCTGATAGCTTTTAGAGCGGAAAGGTTATCACGTGGTGACCAGGCACCGAAAGACACTTGTCTTGGTAATGCAGCGGACAGCAGGCATCCCACTCGATGGAACTATCTTCTTCTTGTCGCGTCGACAACAAATCTACACAGTGCCAGCCCAAAACTCTGCTACAAGAGTGGCGTCATGATGAAACTATGATCTCGTGAAGGTCACAAAGTATGAAGAGAGAGATCTTTGGGCGGGGCGGCTGAAAAGTAGTCTGTCATGAAATAATAAAGTACTTACGTTAGTTTTCAGATTAAGCAGATTTGTTGATGACCACCTCATACTAAATTACCAATTCTCTCTGAAATAAAAAAGAAACTCAGAAACTTTTCATTAGTTTTCCGAGATCGTTAAATATGTATTAGGTACTACGCTCTACAATCCCTAACGAGCACAAAGATGTCACTGGAGAATAATAAAGAGATTTGATCTTTTAAAGTTACAATGCTTACATTTTTTGTACTATTAAAGTGACTTTTTACCTGTCTGTTCCGACAAACTGACAGTCTAATTAGACGTTTTTACAAGCATTATTTTCATCTACCCACCTCACGGCATCTTATTTGTCATTTCCCTGTATTTAACAACCTGGGTATAGTACGGGTCTAATCGTGTCAAAGAGGTTTTAGTATGACTTTGTGGCTCTTTTGAGGTAGGTATAAAATATAAGCCCCACAAAATAAAGTTACAGATCCTTTGAATTTATCTTCAAATTACATGACAATAGCATCACTTTAAGATGCTCTATGCGTGAGCAGCTCTGATATAAAACCAAACAAGTCCTATAAAGTCAAAATTTAACAACATACTCTTGTTTGTTAAAGGAAATATTGAGCTTCTTGTTTTTACTGCCAAAAACTTTCCCGCGGAACAAAGCTTATTTTATTTCGTCAAAAACAATTAAGTACCTTATCTTGGGAACTTCTGTATCCAGTACGTATTATTTTTCACTCTTTTCGTTCAAAGTACTGACATAAAAAGTGTTTTATGTCTTGAGATGGAACAAAAACTGAACTGTATTGTACCCAGTTGCCTTTTTGTATTCAGCCCCTACTATAATAATTTACATTTTGCGGTTAAGATTACAAGTTGAAAAGAGCTTCGAGCAATGCTCAAGATTTTTATTAGTAATAATATTGATTAATTTCACCTGTTATGAATATTAAACTTTATGAATATCCGGGAAAGGTCATACTGTTATAAATGGACAGACCTTTTTTTTCTTTATCCCTGTTTATGATATTTCACAAGTTGTAATTTTAATTGTATTAAATTAAATCTATTGTAGTAATTCCTAAATCACATGACCACATGATAATAGTTGCTTGTAGATATATTATTTTTAGCAAAAGCTCATATGTACTGGTTAGGCAAATGAAATTTGACACTATTTGAAAGCCAACTGACCTAAAAAAGAATTTTATGTTGTGAAAAGAGCAGGCCATTTATCCCCAACATCAATTCCACAAAAGGAATATTTTTGATTCTCGATTCAAAAATATATTTCGGTTTCATTGCTTTTAGCCCAATCCCATAATAGTGTTACCTAATTTGTCAACCTTATCTAATCTCATTAAATAGACATAGTTACCTAAACTAGTGCTACTTTACGTTGGTATTCAATATTTTAAGTGCCAATTAGCAAAACAAAAGACGATCCTTGGGTTGAGATCCGTCCACAATGCGGATTTTCGTTAATTAATCATCGACACACCATTAACATTTCACAATAGACTTCATCGCTTAGACTGTCGACCGTAAATTACGCCTTGTTTTAAAACTAGTCATGCCTGGGTCTGCAAGTCTTCGGTGTAACTTTACACTCGCTTCAAAATTCAATTTTCGAGCTGGATTAATACGTTGTTTAGGTGTTAGGGTACCTAAGCTCGCGATGAAAGCGAGGCTAGTGTCACGATGCCTCCACTCTGTGACGCGACTTTGAAAGTTGCCAAGAGTCGTAGCTTTGTCACATCTAATCTCGCAGCTTAACAAACTCCTGTTCAAGTTTAAATATTATCGTGTTAAGTGTACTTATAAACAGGAAAACCTTGGATACAGAACGCGTTAATTTATGAAATACCTCACTTTACTTTGGATTGAAACTACTCCTTAGAACGTAGGGCTTGCAAAATCGGATAGTTTTCAATTCCGGAACAGATTTCCGATATTGGGCACTCAACTCCGGAATTCCGGAACTAGTTCCGGAGTTGGTTAAAAAAAGAAAGCGCCACCCGACAAACATGTAGGTACACGTATGTGGCATCCACTTCAGGACCTTGTCCCATCGGCCGTCTGTTCTACGTACTATGTGCCCTGCCCATTGCCACTTCAGCTTGCAAATCCGACCGCTATGTCAGGCGACTAGTAATCTCCACATTTCTGGTTCGATCTCGAAAAGAAACACCGAGCATTAGCCCTCTTCATAGCACGCTGTGCGACTTTGAGCTTATTATAAGGCCTATTTATAGAGAGAGGCCACGTTTTCAAAACATAATGTCATCACTACTGGTAACACTCACTAATTGTAGACTTTCGTCTTTGAGTACTGAGGTGTTTTGGTTGAAAAGATGTTATGTAGTTTCTCGTACGCTCCCCAGCCGAGTTGGATTCGACGTATTATAACGTAATATAGAATCGCCCTCGTGCTCAGCCAGGCTCAAAGACCTTCTAATAGTCCAAGAACGCCAGTCATAATGGCAAGTTAGACTCTTCGGTCTTCTGTATAACCTGCCGTAGCGTATAGATGTGGTATATGGTACTGTTAACCTTTTCGATAACCGGCTTCCTCGAGAGGCTATAAGTCATCGAACCTACGCGCGAGACTATTCGTGATGACTCTCAAAAACAGCTTGTAGACATGACTCAGAACCCAGATGGGCCTGTAATTCCTTAATAAGGCTTTTACCCCTGTCTTGAAGAAAAACACCACTACTCCTCTGTTCCATGCCTCTGGCATTATTCCCTGGAGAAGACGAAGTTACAGAGTCTCTGAAGGACTTTCAGTATCGGTTTTCCACCCGCCGCGATCAGAAGCTCCGAGGTTATTCCATCATCACCCGGTGCCTTGTTGTTTTTTAGTTGTATGAGAGCCATCCTAATCTCGTATAGGCTGATGTCCGGGATATCTTCGATATATTGTCGAGTTAGCTTAGCTCTTGGTGGAACTATCCTGTGGTTGAGCTATTAACAGGTTAGGTGACCGTGGTATATAGCTGTCCATAAAAACTTTTCGATCTCTCCCAGAACCCTTTGTTGATGTTACATTACCGTCCGCTGTCTTTAGCTTCGTCAGCTGGCTTTGCTAGAGTTGTCTCTTGCGAACATTTTGGAGCTTTGATTCTTCTCTATCGCCTCTTTAATACTATTAGTAATAAAATTGCGAATACATGACTGTCTCGAGGACTTCCTTATAGAAGGACCGATTTGGATAAAAATCATTTTGAAAACTTAAAATAATTTATGAAAAATTTCAATATCGGAATGCGATATTGGCTTCAGTTCCGGAATTGAAATATCGGAAAACACCTATCCGGAATTCCGGAGTTACGAAATTCCGGAATTCCGGTATTCAAGCCCTATTAGAACGCCCCGCTTTAACTTACTTTTAAAGCAGTCCCGGAACGAAAACTGAAAGCTCTATAAAACTCTATATCTCTAAATAAACATTAAAGCAGTTTATGGTTTCATAGATTTTACCCTCACACTTTCTGATAGGTATTACCTACGTGTGTATTACGTAACCGCTAATGACTTCGAAATAGTATGATTGATTTCGATGTGCTATTAATATTAGAGAAGAAAGATTAACGATCAATTAACCTTGCAAGATTCCCAATGTTAATTACGATATTCTATACTAAAACTCAAATGATATTGTTTTATAGATAAAACTTACATATAATGTTGGAAAATTTTTGCATAAAATACCTACTTAGACACCATTATTCTACGAACTATGAAAGCCAGGTTACATAATTGGTCAAGGCCACAACCGGCGGCCTGAAGATAACCTCTGGGACTCAAACTCACGTCCCACGGGTGCAAGATAAGCATTCGGATGGAGTGTCAAGGTTCTTCTTCGTATATTTCAGAATTAACGAACGAGTTCAGGCATCCTAACCACGACTTAGCAGCGAATGTTTCAGCCTTAATGGGAGTTGTTTGATTTCCTCGGGGAGCGGTAGGCACCCCTACTTGGGGCACGCTAATTTCACTGGACCATTACGTGGTTGCGTTGAGGAGGAAACGCAAAAAATACGTCGATGTAATGACACTTTGCTGTTAATTTTGTTGACAAAACAAAAATTCCTTTTCTCTCTTTTAGAGTAAAACTTAGAAAGAGCCATGTATGTTACAATACATATCCATATCCATTCACCAATATGAGAGCTCATAGCAATACTGATATGGCGACGAAAATTCAAAATTAATTACCACTGCTTATGAGGTAATAATTACCATTGAGGGTATAAACACACCTTTATAGCCTTCGTCATTGTCCAATAATCACCGTCCTTAGTCTACTAATATCCTTCGATCATGCGATAGACATGTTTGACAGGCTCTACCGAGGGTTCAATACCGTTATATTGCTAAGGCCAAATTGCATAATATCCTAGACCAGCCGGGTGAGGCAGCTAATCCGTCACCTACCTGAGATTGATCCCGCGCGTTATTTAGTCGGGTGATCGATAATAGTTCGCCACATGCCAAGAATTCTATGTCTAATACCTCTACTTGTGTAACGATCAAAGTTTATTAGGTATTTCTGGAGACCTCTAACTAAGTCTTATAAAGTAAATTATCTTGTTTTGTGTAAGTACCAAGAAAAACAAAAAACACATTGCTTGGAACCGAATCCAAGTACTTACTCGTAGTACCGAAATCTCATTTGAATGAGAGAGTGCTTCAATAGTGAATATTTGGATTTAAATAATTCGTAATTCTCACGTAATAAATTGAAATATTCACTAAATGTACAAAGCCTGGCATAGCATTGAATTTAGTGTAATAATGTATCCGGATAAATGTAACACTATGGTTGCTGTACATTTAAATGAGATTAAGCGTTATTAGTGTCGCAATGAAAATATATAACTTAATGGTGTACTAATTTATATGCAAAATTTATAAAGAATGCAAAGAATTGAGCTCAAAATGTCCTGTTTTCCTTTTTCTTCCGCGCCTCATTGCCCGTGTCGACTCTATTAGTCTTAAATAATTCGCTATTCCTGGCGATCACAACAACAAATAGCGTGCCAGTCATTGTTGTTGTGATTTCGACCTTATTGTTTTCAAAATAAATGGCAGCGTGTATTATGTACTGAAAAATTCAATTTGCGTTATGTAGCGTAACGTAATTTTTCGTATGATTTGTCAGCGGTTAACGAGGCATGCCGGCTTAATTTCGTCAAACAACTGTTTGTCTAAACCTTTTAGAAAACAATTATAACCGTGATGCCAAAATAAGCTAAATTTTAATGTTCTTGAGTTTAAAGTAACAAATAAAAACTCAGTTTCTTTTTTTCAGATTCCGGGCCCGTTTCATCTCCATCCACAATCTTCAGGATGCTATTAATCGTAACTTCATTTCTTCCGACTGTGTTTAGATAACTCATTAATGTAATTATGTAGCTACAATAAATTAATGTAAAGCATTTTCTACGTGGTGAAGTGGAATCGAAAACATCTGATTAATGTTAGCAATGAACATTCCTTATGCGGGTCATCTTAAGCCTCTGGCAAACACCGGGCTAACGTTATATTTGACAAAGGCGATCGTGTGTTCAAAATTTTATTTATTATTACGTGTATTTTTGAAATATTTGAACTCAAAATTACATTCGGCCTTGCACAAGTCAGCTACAAATTCCTAAAAAATACTAATTTTGAATTCCTTCCGGGAACTCAATCGAGAAACGACATCAAAAGAACGGATTAATTTTATTACCATTTTGATACACGTTCCGTTCCACGAAGTCTTTTGATTAAAAACCGGTAATGGATCACAATTTATGAGAAATTGAGTTCCGTTATTTGTTTTTTTTTTCTGCATTAAAATGTAAAAGAGTTTAAAAATAAATGTTTTGAAGATAAAACCTGCTTTCTATTGAAAGGTAAATATAAATGTATAACATTAGGTTTAATATAGGTTCTCAATTATTTTAAGGTTTGAATGTACAATTTAATCGTGTCGGATGTAAAATTTGAGTGCTTTTCTAAGATATAGTGGTTTTAAAAAAAACGATGCGCTTAGCTCACTCTACGCACTCTACTACGAGTAGGTACGCCCGCTGTGTGCCAGATACTTTATTGATAATAATCCAAGTGCTTTTTAATTGCAATTTCTAATCTCACGAACACTATCTACTTCGGTGATTTCGATTCCACCCGGTGTATCTATTTATCAAAAAATATATCAACCCGCAAAGTGGGCACTTCTTTCTGAACACTGAATACTAAAACGATTTTATATTATTGTCATGTTGTAGATTAAGTTGTCTAGTTTGTAACTGGACGTTAAAATAAAAAATTAAATTGATATAAGTGATGAATCTGAGAGTGTTTATGTAAATAAAATCATTAAATTTTAAATAGTTGTTTACTATAAGTAGCTCGACCAAATGTTGTTGACCCTTCGTTGATCTCATGAGTAAACAAATAATATTAAGAGGTCTTCAAAATGTTTGGTACCTAGATAAAGATATTCCACTTAAAAAGAACCAAGTTTAAATGATTAGCCAAAATTGTAAATTACAAGCTTAAGATATTGCAAACCACCTCTGGTGGTGCACTGACCCGCGACGTTGTAGTTGCGGGTTCGATACCCGCCGAGGGCAAATGTTAGATGGAATTCTTGAATTATGTGTTATTATTTCATGGACACTACTATTTTTTGACGGTCTTCTTCAAAACTTACTCGTATTATGACTACATAAATCGTCTGATCCTTTAGTAGTTTACAATACCTATTTTAAAGCCACGTTTAGATCTGTAGTAGAACTTCCAGATCCAAGACAGACTTTAAACCAACCATTACTTAGTTGTAAAGGAACTACCATTTCGAACTCTCTTAAACTATTCGTTTGTTTCCTTTAAGTCTAAGTATTTATTATATTTATAAACAAAAACGTTTTCCATTTTGACTGTTTTAGGACCTCTCCAGTTTCAACTGCACAGTGAAGGCCTTCCACAACCCCAAATACCTAGTTCAATGCCCAAACTTTCCCCTCCTTCCTCAATATAGGTAATAATAATATTAGCTATGATAGTCAGTGGTGTAATGGACTATAAATTGAATATAACGAAGTATTCATAAGCTAATATTGCCTTGTATATTATTATAAACAAACAAAATGTATCAGCAATGTACATTTCGTATTATCTATGTGTTTAATGTTATATTCTCCTGTATTTGTTAAAAGCTATTATACTAATTTATTAATACTACTTACCGAAATCTCAAGTCTTTTTTTCTACTCAAACTTTATAAATGATGGATTGTGAAGAAAAATAAATGTTCTTTATTGTTTTTATCATCTTTAGATTTAACTAGATATCTGCGCTTTGCATCCCAACCTCCGTATCTCCTTAGAACAGGTCTCATCAAATCAAATCAAATCATTTATTTCGCTTGAAAGTGATACGTTACATGTCAGTACTTAGATGGTAAAGTAAATTAGAATAGGATCACACATCTCAATTCTCAACTTAAGAAACAAGAGAGAGCATGGGTTAATACATTTCAATAATTTTTGCCATACAAATATTTCTCTATTTAAGTATCAAATTCAGTGTCGAAAGAAATTACTTTTGTATTCCAACTATCACTCCCTTCTCAAAGATTATCCGAATGTCTGAGATGAATTAACGAGAGAGCACTAAAGCCCCGCGTTAGGTTTCTGTACGGGCTCTTTTTGGTTTTCATTTAAGAAACGAGAAATTACAGGATCCAACAATCAAACGTCTATAGTATTAAATTAAAAGTGGTGGATCTAATTTTATAAATAAAACACCGGATGATAATTTAACTTCCACTTCTATTTCATTAGTAATTTTCAAACTATGTCACAATAATTAACATGAAAGCATGAAATAGCGTGTGCGACGTTACTCCTACGTTTACCCCTGAAATATCATCTGTCATTAGTGACCTGACACTGGGTAGCACTAGGTTGCAGTCCATTGGCCACAGATCATAAAAAAACTTGAATATTCAGATTTTTAACGTTAACACTAGCAATATAAGTGGGTAAGTAATCTAAAATTATTTCCGTCGACATTACCGAGTGTAAAAGTGCCGTAAATTACAGGTGTGATATACACGTTCCAGGAATAGCGACGCGGACACTTTTATGAACGCATAGCCATTTTGTGAAATATAACATACAGTTGCATTTTCGCTACTTTTCACTTCAACTACGGTAATTTTCCAGCGTTACGACCACTTACCGAGCAATAATAGAGAATGCTCCAGCAATAAATTTACTTTTAATAACTCTTTAGGAAGATGGCGTCAATTTTTATTTTATTTCAAAATACCTATCATATTATTTTTTTAAATATTAGCCATGGTGCCAATTATCTTCTTTTTTTTATTTTTTTTTATTTGTGGCAACCAAACCTCTCTGGGAGGTTTATTTCTGCCAATGTCGAGTGAAAAATATTGACATAGTTATCAATAGAACGTGGGTGTTTCAGTTCTATTGATTTTTCATGGATTCCGTGGAGTTAAGTATGCCCGTAAGCAGGTTTCGAGACGCCACCGGGTCCAAAGCGGGTTGTTCATTCGACAACCCACTCGACACTCGATGCGCGCTCAAATTCGAAGTATTTCAATGTTTTTTATAATTTATCACTTCACTGCACTTTAGAACACAAAATAACACCAAATTTGTACACTAAAGTCCATTAAATAATAAATTGAAACCATTAAAACAGATCGACCATGCTTCCCGTTCAACTACCCTCCACGGAATCTCATTATCTTCTTTGTTTCCGGAAAATTATTACAGTCATTATCTGTGGGTTGCACTTAGTGTGCTTGTTATTATTGACTACACAAATATTTTATTCGTGAAGGGAAGGATTTTTAAAATGTCTAAGCATCTTATTACCTACCTCGAAAAAAACTACTGTAACATTCTAACTGAAGTCTATGTGAGCCGCAGGCGTGTAGTGCATAATAGAGAGCCACTTCCATCAGTTAAAACAAAGGTATGTGTTTGCAAATTCATAAATTATACAAGTGCAATCAGCTAAAGGAAATTATTTCAAAGTAATTACCTACTATACGTTTTCATAGCATATAACAAATAATCGTTTTCAAGTGCATGATCAATATGATCATAATATTAATTTACCAGTTTTTTATGTTAGTTACTAACTAATTTAAGTATGTATTTATTTTAAGACTGAGTATTTAAAGTTATCCAGCTACTTAGGCATCTAAAATAAAAGTTTTAAGTAGAATCAAGTCAATTTCTGTTAAATCGCAAATTACACTAGCAGAAAGACGCTAACGCAATAATCCAGTATAACTACGCTTATAATATATAATTACGTTTGAGAACATCTTTGAAAACTGTTCAAAGTTATTCGTACAACGACATTCAGTGACATTCAGTTGGCAAATACCAGTAGACGACTTATGATCGATAATAATATACTGGTGTCTTGCCACCGCTAACTTATAAGATATGGATACTGTTTATTCAAGATATTTACCATCCGAAAAGGTCTCTGTACAACCGACGGCACATCGAATGTAACTGTTAGATCGCGAAAATCGCTCATAATTCGGGGGAAATAAAGGCCAGTGTATTGTGTATTTGTGTATTGTACATAACAACGGAATGAAAATGCTATATTGGGTATGAAGACTCAACTCCCGGCAGAGGAGTGATAGAGTCTGAAATGAGCACACGACGATCATTCAAAGTGGGTCCGATTTGTAATAAGATAACGAGAGGTTAACGATGACACGGGTTTAACAAAGGTGAGGAGAAGATGACAAGTTTAGCGATAATCGAGTATATTAACAAATCAATCTAGTTAACTACTTATATTCTCAACCCTCTTCCTTTATAAATACAGCTTTTCATATAAGTCATCTTAGGATAACGTGTAGACAGTTTATTAAGTATTATTACCGAATCTGAAATTAGTTAAATTTGAGAATATGATCAATTACTTTATTCTCACGTATACATTTATGTAAATTTATCTATAGTTACATTTGTATTACTTATACCAAGTCTAAAAGTAAAACGAAGTGAAAAGTTCACTGCACGTTCCACCGGTAGTAACAGGCGCTTTATGTCTTCTAAAACGTAGAGCTTGTTAATGCTTAAATGTTTTCCACAAAATGGCGAAGTTGTGAAATGTTTGTCGATATTTAATATCTGTTAGGGTCAGTCTGTTCGTGACTCCGAAGTGCCCACAAGAGCGGTTGGAATATTTTTTCTTTCGAGAGCCGAGACCCTATTTCTACGACTGACGAATTCTTCACGTATTTTCACTGTTAATTCTTTATTGTTGTGCCAACCCGAATTTATGTATTTCATTAAATGAATTACTGAAATATGTGTTCGTTTTAATTTGTAGTTCATTGTTCCTTATGAAAGATTGAAAATTCCGAGGAAATCTGAAACAAGTGGCTATAATATTTCCTTAATTGTTGTGAAGATAAAGTTTAACTTTGATGTTCAACTTTAGTACATTAATCAAAATTATTCAAATACTTCAAAACTTTACCTAAATACTTACATTTGTTGATATTTATTGTCTGCTGCGGTTACGCACCTGCGCTACGAACAGATTACAGCTTATTAACAGTGAATAATGAAAATTGCCGGGATGAAAATTGTTTTACTATTTTATTTACCTTAGCGATAAACCGCTTAAAATGTAGGTTTAAGCTCCATTTATTTACTGTAGAGACTGTCCACTTAGTGTGATTTATAATAAAGAAATACATTTGTTCAACCTAGTTGCAACATAATATCCTTACAGAACATCATATTATATCAATACACTCAACCAAAACCGTGAAACAACTGTATCTCTTATTCTACGAAAAGATTCCTCATTTCGCGGTAATTTAATATTTTATCATATTAATTATTCTGATTTATTAATGTAATTTTTGAGAAGACACTCATTTGGTAGCTTTCCTTAATGACTAAAGGAAGGAGATTGATATTTAGAAATGGCTTGTGTGGCCTCAGGCTTTACTTTAGGTACGATGCCCTCCATATCTCTGTGAGTTTAGTAAACAATTACTTCTGAAGCCATGAAAGGGTAAAATCAAGTAAGTTCCATAACAACTTATTAGTGGAAAATAAACTAATGCGAAGTTATATTTATACGATTTTAACCTTTATTTATCGCTGAAATAATTTGTTATTTACAGGAATAATAACTGAGTAACAAAACGTTCTCGCCTCATAAAATATTTCTAAGTTTTGAATGAACAAGCTAGGTTTTATTTTACAATTGTTAAGCGCTTACTGTAATAGGTACTATTTAGGTAGCATACGTTTTGTTTGAAGTTTTTCACTCCTCAATTATTCGATAGTTATTCATACAATTAATAAAAGTCGCTATCTACAGCAGTTGTTCAGGCACGTTTTTATGTAAAGCTGGATTAAAACAAGTTTTAAGGCTGATAGATTACATGCTTAAAACTAAAACAACACCAACACGATCAACAGTCACAGTTAACATTATTATACTGAGTACCTATAGCAATAAATCGAAGCAACCTTGAAACTCAGTTGGACCGATAAATAACTTTGATAAACACAGAACATTTGCCATTACTGTAAAATAGTTAAGAACTCACGTAATAGATCCCTTTTAATTGTATTAATCTTGGTGCTAATCTGGTTCTACTACCTAAGGATTAATACCATTGTTAGTGATCTGTATTTGCAATTAGAGGAAATTTATATAATATTCTTCGACCTATATACTTCAAACTAATTAGATTCGTGCTCTCTGCTCACACACACACACTATCTGTAGTACTTATGTCAAAGTCTGGGACTAATGCACTATTGCTTTTTGTATGAATGGCGGACGGGCTTTACAGTGATAATGACTAAGGCTGAGTTACACCACCTAACTTTGACCGCAACTATAACGATAACCGGTGCTTTTTGTATGGAGTTTGACAGATTTTTGACGTTTGTCAAAGTCAAAGAAAGATGGTGCAACCCAGCCTTAATATACAAAGGTTTCAGCGGTGGGAACGAGAAATGAGAATACAAAGTTAACATCGTGCCAGTTAGCGTGCGCCTGAATAAGAGTACGAGCAGTCCTATATGATTCACTTGATGGAGAAAATCTTTAACAAATCTCAAGAACTAAGTAAAAATTTGAGATTAAATAAAAATAGGTGCCTATAATATATTATTTGTAGTAATTATTTAGTTTAAATGTAGTTTTCATTCTGTGCATATTTAAAAAAAATAAGATTTCATGGTTTTCTTTCCTTTCATTTGATTTATCAAAGTTAGAACTAACAAAAATGCAGGGTTTAATTTTTAACAGATTTTAGTCGGTTCGATTCCCGGATGTTGCAAGATAATTTTCGGATATATTAGAATACGGTTTTCATTTTTATAAAAAACTAGCTGACCCGGCGAACTTTGTTCCGCCTTAATGGCAATAAATAAGCAGACTTTTTTTTTTCGAACGGGATAAAAAGTATCCTATGTCCTTCACCTGGCTCTAAACTACCTCCCTGACAATTTTCAGCTAAATCGGTTCAGCCGTTCTTGAGTTATAAGTGGAGTAACTAACACGACTTTCTTTTATATATATAGATGAAGGAATGTTTTCTTTGAGTAAAGTTTTCTCTACAATATTTAGAGCACTTTCCCTCCAGGTGACATTACAAAATTCCACCCTGTATACCAACACGAAGATGTCACACGTCTTGTAATTTTCCTGTTTTCTCATAAATGTGCAAGCACACAGTTCTTATTTAATGGATAGATTTATGCAAAGTGCTTATACAGTATGCATGAGGTTGAGATAAAAGTAACTGAAAATACGATTTAATATATTTTTATATTTCGGCTGGTCTTTCCTCCCTTAGCAATTTGCAAGTTATTGCTGTTGGCTTAGAAATCAGAATTCTTATTCCTTGTAGGTACGGAACCTGCCGTGTCTTATGGTTCGCACACTTCGAGGTCTGCAAGCGGTTGCAGGTTCGAATCGGTTGGCATAATGTAAGTAAATGAGAATGGACAGAAACAAACACATTACTGAAAACGTATTAATATTTATTGATTTAATTACCAGCATATTAATGAAAAATACGTAAAAATATCAAGCCTAAACGATTACTAAAAAAACATAATAACTAGAATGTTATAATAATACAGATAAGTATTGTTTTAATAAAGTAATTAACAAAAAAGTGCAAAACAAACGTTCAGTGATTACGAACTCTAAAAACCTTTGCGAGCATGTTCTGGCAACAACAATGGCTGATAAATCCTTTGTAAGCTCATTAATAACTTTACCCTCTGGAATGGTAAACATATAATTTAATTAATCATAAAAATGTTTAAATTACCACATTGCGAAATTCTGAATTCTGACATTGACGCTTCATTTCAAAACGTTGGAACCGGTTGGTTACCGAAAAATGCTGATCGTAAAAATCCTTAATTAGATTTCTAAACTTGTTACTTACTGGTCTGGATAAAGAAAGATTATAGACAATATTGTTTTCACCAAGTAAACAAAAGAAACTAGTTTTATTATTCTTGGTCTACGATTAATATCACGTTACCAAATTACTGTCGTCGGGCTAGAAGTTTCTATTTGATTGTTACGAACTGATGAATCCAAACGAGTCTCATCTAAGTTACAGAAAAAGAGATAAAATAGGTAATTACAAAAAAAAAGAAACGATAGACGACAGATTCATTATTACAGCTTATTGAAAGCTTTTACAGAAACTACATAATGTATAACAATGGTTACGACAGACTCCGAAATTCACGGCCGCAAGTCCGATTTACTTATAAGTCACTTAATACACTTATACGAAAATTTTCTCCAAAATAACCAACATTTCCATTAAAATAAGCTGAAAAACCATCAAGTTGATGACAAAACAGCAGCGTATTAGGATTCAAAGAGGCACGAGTGTGAGTTCCATTTCCCGCTTGCGACAATATAGTCTCTGCCTAATTGTTTATTATTCTCTCTCGTTTACTCCGAGCAATAAGGCGTATCGTCACGTACACCCATTCCCACCGACATTCATATGATTTCTTAATAAAGTGCGACCCGGCCGGGGCACCCATATCAATAAGAGAGCGAAGGAATTTAATGAAATTCCCTTCTGAAGAATTCTCCCGGCTCTTAGGTGGGTAGATTCCGGCACCATACCCTTATTATTTTAAATTGCCATCGGGTATACAAGGACTCCTGTTAATTATTTTTATTATAGCAAGCACTTGTGCCTCGCTAATTGTACGGCATTTACTTATCGATTTCCATGTTTGTAGCTCTCGAGTAATTTTAGAAGCTATTCAGAATGTGAGCTTAGTACGTTATGGTTTGTTGGCTTGAACCCATTTATTTTTTAAATTCTGTTTAATGAATTACGAATGTCTGACAACAATAAACTAATATATTTTCTTTAAGAACATTATTTTGAAATCACATTAGTGTGACATTGGAAATTTCATAAATATTATCTACTTAGACCATGTAGACCCGAAGCATCGGTAGGGTTATACTGGGACGTGTTAACCCTTTATAATTCAACAACTATGATTTCTTTAAAAAGTTGATTTTTTAATAGGTTTTAGTAAATAACTAAACACGTATTTTTTATTTTTGTTATTTTTTAATTATGAAAGTAACAAAATTACAAAATAGGGAGTGTGACATATCTGTTACACTGTCTTAAAAGCGTTTCATACGTCTTAATGTTTTCTTTAAGACGTATGAAACGCTTTGAAACAATTGTTTTGTTTGTTGTAGCATAATGCTACGCCCCACTTTTCACATAATGTTTGTGATACGCCAGCGCAGTTAGGGTACTTGCAACGAATCCTCTTTTCTGCCCATACAGGCCAATGCCCTACTTGGTCCTGTCGCACAGCTATCGGAGGGACATATTGGGCTGGACCTTTTCGTTTTTTGGCCTGAATTTCAGGTTCAATGGTTCGCCGTGTTGTGTTCGCTTTGGTACCAATTTTGCACAATATTGTAGCAATCTCTTCGCGAAAATCTGCTGAAGACAACAGCTGCGCATCTTGCGGGTTATTCGCCTTGCGTACCCTTTTATATAAAATCCAGGCATTAGACATGACAAGGTCCAAGAAATTTTTTTCCAGGCGACTGTGGATATCTCCGATTCTTCTACACTGCCAACATACTCAACCGAGTAGCGATTCGTTGTAAGTTTTTCTTTCTCCATCGTACATTCAGTTTAGGCTTGCTTTGACGACGAGCTGATGGTCCTGGCTGAGAAGAAGATTCTTTGGTAGCTGAAGGCTGAGAAGTACTTACATTGTGCTCTAAGTTCTCAATAATATCATCGATATCTAATCCTTCAACCACTTCAACAGCATCATCTTCGAACGGGTGCTCCAGATCTGGAATAAAGTCAGGGTCCACAACGCTGTCGTCATCATCTTCATATCCGTCCTCGCTGACCTCATAATCAAAGAGATGTTGCTCAATGTCTTCTTCTCTTAGACTCCGAGAAGCCATTCTGTCAAATAATAAAACAAAGTTCAATGTACTGCACTAAGGGAACATTACAACGCAATGTAACAGAAATGTCACAAACAAATATTCGATGAATTTATCAAGAATTACGAAAGATTATGCGTTACTAACAACAAATAGTCATAATCATAAACTTACCTACTAGATTATACAACAGCTTCGTAGTTTACTTCGATATCGTATTTTTTTTCGATTTTTCCATTTACGACTCGCGAAAGGTTCTTACAAATTGGCGGGAAGTGACTTTCGTCCAACTTTTGATACAAGTAACGCCATCTCGTATGCACAAAAGGCACTAAAATGCATAGAACGGTTTGTCACCGTCGTGCGACATTGATTTAAAATAGAATAAAATTTATGTTTGGAATTTTATGACGAAGTAATTGGTTTGTAACTGTTATGTCACACGGTGATATAAAGGGTTAAAAGAGCTTTCTATAAGTCTACTTGCAAAATAAATTAATTTTTATTTGAATTACACTGAAATAGCATTTATAGCATTATTCCTTATAGACTTCAGTGAAACAATGTAAGCACATCACACATTTACTTTCTACATTATTACTTCTTGCAAAAACAAAATACCCACATTACAAAAGACCCAAACACTGACAAATGGGCTGGGAGAGCGTCTTAAAACGTTCTAAGAATGCGTGTCTCTCAAAAGCAAAGTTAATGAAGAAATACTTGGTGCGTTGACAAATACATATAAACACTTACGAAATCTCCAAGGAACACACAAGGAAGCCTCATCTGTTCTTTTGAATTGCGACAAAAGCTTTAACCGGAATACGAAACTTTTATGGCAGGAATAAAAGAACAATTATTTTAATTAATTGTATAAATGTAGCGGGGTTTCAGTGTTATTTAAGATTGTTTATTTTGCTTTCTGTAAATATTTGTGGAGGTACTTCAATACTGCAAATATTTTCTTTTTATTCAGCTAGTAATCCATAAAGTATTAATATTATTTTGAACGCGCATGGCACTTCGGTTGAAGAATGCAATAGTCTCTTAGACTAGTCTGCCAATAATACTCATCCGCACAGACAGTTCAGTATTTCAGTGGTCATGACGCGTATAGAAATTTAGAAAGCCCGATGATAAAGAGTTTCAAAGTGAGTAAGCTCACAGCTTAAATAAAATTGAAATATTTATTTATTGTTTAGTCCTTAAGCTACTTAGCTAAATGTTTTATTGCCCACTATACTTACATAAACTACGCCCACGGTCACAAAATTTAGTTATGTATAAGGATAGCAATATCCCGGGGTGAATAAAAAGCAATAACTGCAAATCTTGATGACTTCACCGGAATAAGAACTAGGACTTGGTATTTATGAAGCTGAAATGTGTTTCTTTATTCCCGAGGCGGGTCCGGACGCGCAAACCCTATCCACCAATGTTAAGGATTAAATTGCAATAATACGAAGCACTACAAGTGGTTATCGTACACCGCAGCCTAAATGCATTATTGCTTTATGGACCGTATACTGTGAGCAGTAAAGGTGCGAGTGGTGTGTAGGTTTCTATGGTGCCATTAACAGTGAGATCGTACAAATTGAGCAAAGTTATGACTTGGCATAAAGATCTGGTGGAAATACTCCGGTGGCTTGTAAATTTGTGAGCTGAACGTCGAGGGGGATGATAGATGGCGGCGCCCGCGGCGGTCATTAGCTCATTATTGTGATGGAAATGAACATTTCAATTCCTGACTTGCAGTTTCAATACTGGTAAATAAGTAAATATCACCTGCTGCAGTCGTGAATAGTCAGATGGGGATCTCGTTTAACAAGCTACCCGGTGAATAGGCGAAAGATTTAAAGGTAAGTTTTGAAAAGAAACTAGATTCACGAGTCAGGTCGGTGGAGATATCTGTGGTAAAAAGGAGTACCTAGGTCTGATTGCTCCCGATTTGAGTAATATTCAAATGTTTTATTTATGCATGAATATAAATTTCGTAACCGGATTTGTATTGTGCATTAGTACCGAGAGATAGGCACAATGATGATGCATTATTGTCAGAAGTAAGAAACCCAACATCATACTCGTAAATTGATCTGAAATGAAATATTTGAATATTGAAAAATGCCAATACTTTTTATGTTCGCAATAATTTCAATTGAGACGCAGGCACTGAGTGTTTAATCTAGGCTAGATTAAGGACGGCGGGATTAAGCTTCCGAAAAACAATTCCTCACTTCATCCATCACAGCACCGACGGCCGTTTGCAACGTCTCAGTAATTTTTCAAGCGGCAACACCTGAACAATCAGTCCCTTTTTTATTTACATAAAAGTGAGACTATTTCGTGGCTATTCTAATAATAAAACCAGTACATATTCCCACTTTCGTGCCAATATTTTCCGCGTTTTCAATTCAACCACTACAATCAGAACGAATCGAATTCAAATAGATTTTGTAAAAAACGGTTTAATTTCACTCGAACCGAAATGGACGCATTTTATTCGCAAAAAACTAACATCAATCTGTTATTCGATACTAAACACTGAACAAAATTAAATCCAAATACTTTATCCGACTACCAAATGCACCGATACTCGTATTTCAGCTATTTGAATAGTAATTGCATTCGGTCAGATTGAGCTCTAAGCCTTGATTGAGCTGAAAACGTGTCGTTATGCTCACTCTTACGATACTAAGTGATGTTGGAAAGAGACAGAGCGGGTTTGAGATGAATCTCTGAGAGAGACAGAGTAACGAGACAGTGTACGTGAGCGACATAGATATAAGTAGAGCGTATGCAAGCCACGGATACAAGCTAACAATCGATGTGAAACAAATGCTATTGTACTTTTTTATTGTTGTAAGAGCCACTTAATGGCAATATTTACATTTGTGAATGAAAATCTGGATTTACCGAGGCGACAATCACACGATACGAGGATCAGGGAATGCACCTTTCGAGCCTAAAAGACCACAAAATGTGAATTGTATTGTCAAATGTACAATTTTTGAAATACAAATATGTAATTATAATGTTGACGCGTACCATAATCATCCTTTACGTCCTTGCTAAAACATGTCCATATACATCTGATATGTTATTTAGTCCAGTCCCTATCACGCTCTACTTCACGCTAGCGCTTACTCCACGCTTACATAAACGCGTGTTAAATTAACTTCATTCAACGCAAGAGATGCTTAATATTTCTGCGATTTAAATCACAATACAATTTTTATTCTTATTACTTTGAACATGTTAAAGGTTTAAAAGTAGATCTAAAATAAAAAGAAACAGAACATTGCTTAAAGGCAACGCAGGTAGGTAGGTACGTTATATCGCCAGGCCTTGACATAAACAAATCAAGTAACACCATAGGTAAGTACATCGTTTTAACTAAAGATTACGATTTTACCGTCATTAGTAACAACAAGAGTCATGCGATGCCGACTGCTAACGTCGATACAGGCAGAAAACTTTGCCTATAACCGCCACCTGTTGTCCAAAATGGGTACTAGCAGTAATCACCGTTTAATCTATGCCGGGTCCTCGTAACTCCGCTACCTACTGTTTAAACTAAGGCCTCATTTACATTAGTTATGTTAAATTCTTAATGGCAAGCAAACAAATGCATGCAAAATTCTCGCTTGCTTGCTAAACCCACTGATATTATTTCTTTTGTTACTGAGAAAAAAAATAGAAATTAATATTTTATGTGTCCAAAATATTAATCCATATTGGTTTTACTGATGGCCAGCAAAATAAATTCATACCCTGGGATTAGCCCTGCACAGCACAGCCCATATTAAAAAGAATATTTAATTTTAATAAAAAGCTTTGCTTTCACGCAATACCTGCAAAGTTCGGCACAAGCAGGTGGGCCGACATAAAATAATTACGTAAAACTCGCTGAAAATACACCGCAATTTCGTTAATAATTATCGGTAATAACCTTAATACTCAACACGTGCCAGTAAGCATCAAATAAATATTTAAAGGAATTGGACATAAGAGTACATACTCAATATTATTTCAAAAATCTGTGGTTTACTCTTCCAAAGTTTATTGCCAATGCCAAACAGCCGTTTTTAACGAAATAAATGATGATAAAATAGGAGTAAGAAACTTCCGCTAGGAATGTGAGTCATCATCATCATCATCATTTCAGCCATAGGACGTCCACTGCTGAACATAGGCCTCCCCCAATACTTTCTATGTTGATCGATTTGTAGCGGCCTGCGTCCAGCGCTTCCCTGCTACCTTTATGATCTCGTCGGTCCACCTCAGCATAATCTCGTAAAATTGTTGAAAAGGAGATAAACAGTCATTCGGAGATGTCATTAATAAGAGAGGCTGCAATTGACTTAGTTACGTTTCACTGCTTATCTCAGCACTATACCTAGTATGTGTCTAAGTTAAAATGTAATATTACTTCAATGGTATGTGTAGTACCAGTTAGTTTTGCAGGGCAATCAAAACTGCCTCTCCATGGGGCCAATAATACACTCCAAATACACCCCATACATGCTGCTGTTCATAAGCTAACTTACTAAAATAAATATGTATGCTAATAATAAAATTTTAAACTGCTCGTAAACCAAACTATCATTGTCCATAAAATATCGGATCAGTGTTCTGAAAACTTCACGTCAGTGGACTTGCCCTGATTCACCCGTGTTTGCTGTCTATGGTCGGTCGTAAAAACCCGTGTGTACGCATCCTAACAAGATTGAAGCAGATAGTGAGATGTTGGTTTAGGCCCACGCTCGCGTGATCACGGCTTATTATTATAATCTGGGCGAACAATCACTTACAAGCATAACATTAGGATGCGTAGTGGCAGAATTTACGACCCACATATGAGATTATTTTCGTGTTGACACTGAATTTATTTTACACTAGCTTTTGCCCGCGGCTTCACCCGTGTGAAATTTAGTGTCACAGATCGGCATAAATTATAGCCTATATGTTAATCTGGGTTACAAACAATAATACTGTAAAGTTTCAACAAAATCCGTTCAGTAGTTTTTGCGTGAAAGAGTAACAAACATCCAGACATCCAGACATCTAGACATCCAAACTTTCGCATTTATAATATTATATTATACAGGGTGTCCCGTAATGTAACGTCAAGCCGGAACTGGGTGTTGAGGCAAGTTATGCTGGTTATCAGAAAAATATTAAAAAAAATCTATGTGGCATATTTTCAAAATAATGGGCATTTAAAAAAAATCAAAAATTTTTACTCCAGGTGACGGTCTTTTTACTCGGGTTGCCACAAATCTTCACTTTTTCCAAATTTTTTTTTGTTATGTAACCCTGAATAATGCTTCTCTAAATTGTTATCAAAATTACAAAACCAGCTGCTATAACTTGGATGAAAAAAATACATTATTCCCAAAAAAATTTTCAAAATAAAAATTTTTCCTAGTTTAAACTGACTGTACTGAAAAAAAATGTACTACGCGAGTGTGGCAAGTGACGTCATAATTTGGCGCATTTAGTAAGGATTCCAAAATGGTATAACACTTGGTAAATTCTTGCTGCAATCTACCTTAGTTAAAAATTATTATTCTAATGTGCCCAAAATTCAAGTTTCTGGCTTAAATGAGGTGGAGAAGCCATTTTAAAAGGTATGAGCGAAACGGAGAGGGCCATCTTACCAAGCAGGGATGTTATGGATATCCGTAACCGTAACCGAAACTATCGGATATCCGAAATAAAAAAATATCCATAACCGTAACCGAAACTGATTCAAAAGTTACGGATAGTTTCGGAGAAAGGCGGAGTCTAAGGGTACAATTATTCCAAACTGCAAAACTCTATGAAATCTGCAGTATACACGCCGCAGCAGCAATGCCGCGCTGCCGATTTCATAGAGTTTTGCAGTTTGCGGTCTGCGGCCCGTCTTGGAATTGTACCTTAAATCTTAATATTTGTTACCAACTTGTCTGGCATTCCCTGGCACCATCTAATATGCCAGCCTGTTTAACCTTTATCATACATAGGTGTCCTCTTAGTTGGTACATAAAGTAGCTATGTGGGTCACGCAGCATCTTGCTATTTGAATTATACCTACATTTTTGAAATTCTAATAATTCCGTAACCGAAATTATCCGAAACTTTCGGATAATCTGAAATGATTTCATATCCGTGACCGTAACCGAAACCGGTATAATATTATTGTAATATCCGTAACCGTATTCATAACCGAAACTTCATATCCTTATTATCCCTGTTACCAAGTACAAGTGCAGGCAGAGCAGGTAGTAACGGCGCGCACGCACGGGTGCCTTTTGTCACAGTATGTCAACTACTAATTACTGTCATTGTGACAAAAGTTTCTGTGACTGACTGTACGGTAGTCAGTCACAGAAACTTGAATTTTGGGCACATTAGAATAATAATTTTTAACCAAGGTAGATAAAGTTAAAAACGGGATTATTTCCAAAAAAAACAAAAATTGTCGACAATTACAGCAAGAATTTACCAAGTGTTATACCATTTTGGAATCCTTACTAAATGCGCCAAATTATGACGTCACATGCCACACTTGCGTAGTACTTTTTTTTTTTCAGTACAGTCAGTTTAAACTAGACAAAATTTTTATTTTGAAATTTTTTTTGGGAATAATGTATTTTTTTTATCCAAGCTGGAGCAGCTGGTTTTGTAATTTTGATAACAATTTAGAGAAGCATTATTCAGGGTTACATAACAAAAAAAAAATTTGGAAAAAGTGAAGATTTGTGGCAACACGAGTAAAAAGACCGTCACCTGGAGTAGAAATTTTTGATTTTTTTTAAATGCCCATTATTTTGAAAATATGCCACATAGATTTTTTTTTATATTTTTCTGATAACCAGCACAACTTGCCTCAACACCCAGTTCCGGCTTGACGTTACATTACGGGACACCCTGTATATTATTATTATATTAAAATATTAAATATTAATATTAATAAATATTTAATATTAAGTAGGATTTACACCGCGAAGCCATGAAAGAGTGCTGAAATGTTTGAATTGGGATTATTAAAATTTAATCTGATTCATGCTATTTTAAAAACAAAAGTATCTATACCTACCTACGGATAGTATTTTCGCATCACATTTGTATGTAGAGCAATCAAAATCCAGGTTTAATTTCAATGTGACTATCGTGTTATTGTTCAATTCAGCTAAATAATTTTAGTCAGCTGCAAGCAATATCTATTATCAAATGCATTTCGAACAACCACAGCGGCGCGTAAACGCCGATATACAGGTTGTTAGGTAAATGGGTTTATAACATAATATGCATATAAATGGTATGGTGAAGTCACAAAATTGATACTTATCATCATTTCAATTATTTTAATTTTCATACAAATCTGATTTTATAAATTTTATTTTGTATGAAAATTAAAAAATATTAAAATGATGATATTCTGACTTCACCATACCATTTATATACATATGTTAAAATGGGCTAGTGTCGGCTTATAAACCCATTTACCTAACACCCTGTAAGTATGTATTTGGTACCCTCAAAATAAAACGATTGAAGGATTTCCGCAAAGTTGAGAAAAACTACATTTCAAATTACCCAACTTCACATGGTTATTAATATGTAATACTACTTACATATTAATAACCATATTAATAACCACCTACTTATTATATTGCACAAAACCCATATTACAACTTCATTGTCTTTTACAGGTCCAAGTAAACGTTTTCATCAACTCTATCTCCAAAATAGTCTTATTACCTCTATCCCTTCTTAAGAAGAAGGATTTTACCAGACAGGCAGACAGACAACGACCTGAGGACAACTTAATCCAATTATAATTGAATTTACATAGCTCTAGTGCCTACAAAGTCCACTGCACAGCACTAGGCAAGGAAACTAGAGATAACATTAAATATTTACTTTAATTTGCCGATAGAACAACATTTAGTATCGGTGGGTATTCTGAGAAAACAGCAGAAGCTACGGCACTAAATTAGCTTTCAATGCTACTTGCGCCCGTAAGCGTTTGCGAATGCAATTTGGCGCAATGTATGTAAATAGGTTACATAAACTGGCCGTATAATGTACAGACCTACGCGATAGCTTTTAGTGGTGGGAATGGGAAGGACCGAAGTCCTTTGGAGTCCTTTTTTTGGAGACCCAATTGGAATCAAAATGTCTCTAAGCACGGTTATCGAATACTCAATACCTACTTACATAAAAGTACTTTAGAACAAGTTATTTTGAATTGAAATTTCATTTTTAAATAAAATACAAATGACACACATTCAGTGCAAAATCTATTGTCTTCTTCTTTGAGTAGGGAGGTTGTTTACATCTTTAAAAACATGAGCAGCTTAGACGAAATGTCGGTTCAAATTAGAATTCAGAACTCTTACTTAAAATTATACTCAGAGTTGGAGTCTCGCAAACTCTGCCGAAATTAGTTCAGTCTTCAATAGTATTCAAAGGCCGCTTTCCCAACACTAACAGTTTGTGAACCTATTTACAAACAGTTTCAAACTGCTTATTGTTTCACTTTTTGTGCTGAATGAGTAATGGCCATGCTCATAAAGCATTTGAATAGTCAAATGCTAAATACATTTTGTCTATTCATCACTTTTCAGTAGAATAATATTCTGAAAATTTATCACGAAAAACAATTTCGCAGGCAATGAAACACATTTTTGCGTAGTATTTTTTTATATTTACAAGATTCGGAAGTCCACGCGAGCTTCCCTCGGGAGATGGAAGCTTCAAAAGCAACTGCTAACACATTCAGCATCGTCCAATCGCAACCACCTGGAAGAGAAAAATCTTTGACTTCAAAAAGAAAATCTTCATTATTAGACATACATACCTACTGATATAAATTGTTCAGAACATCATTGAGACAAAGAAGCCCAACAAAATAGTTTTTTTTTTTTTGGGCTATATTTCAATTCGAGATGTAACTTGAACCATCTGACCGTACACGTCTCAGACCCATATAAATAAAAGGTCTTGGTTGACTCATCGAGTACTAGCCTAACTAGAAAACTTTTTACAACACCAAGTTGCAGGAACTGCTATTTTTAAATAATCAAAGTAATTTAAACTGAAATCCAACCAAAAAGGAGTCACCTTGTTGGACTACCATGAATTTCATTGTGGCTATGATTATATCCATCAAAGAGTGAGTTTTTACAGTTTCGTTATTGAAAATTCAGGTGCTATAAAATATTCCCGGCTTACAAAAAAGAGATTTAATATTTTTAAATGCGTTTTATGTGCACAAAATAGAATCGACGTTGATGACGACTGAAAATGTTCCATCGCGTACCTACCTTAAAATAACCTACTGTTTTTGTTTTAAAGGCCTATGCAAACATTTTTTTTTTACATTACAACGAAACGGATTCACAGTTGAAGTATGAATACAGATAAATGTTGAAAAGCAAAAACAAATAGTGACCATTATTTACTTTAATTTCTATGTGAATCTATACTAATATTATAAAGCTGAAGAGTTTGTTTGTTTGTTTACTTGAACGCACTAATCTCAGGATCAACTGGTCCGATTTAAAAAAAATCTTTCAGTGTTAGATAGCCCATTTATCGAGGAAGGCTTATAGGCCATATTCCATCACACTACGAGTAATAGGTGCAGAGCAAAAATGAAAAATATTGCGAAAACGGGTTTTCACGCGTACGAAGTCACGGGCACAGCTAGTAAATAAATAAAATAGAGAACTAAGAACTTTGAAAACTGTGACAACTAAATACATACATAAAGTTGTATGTATGTTGTAATCAAAGTAATCGTAAACTCAAAGATAGGCAATTGTAGTGTAACTGTGTATTAATTTTGTAATTGTTTTAGTAACAGCCACAGGAAGAAAACATTTTTTTTGGTTCCTAATGTTAGATCATTGGTGAAGTCAGCATTCTTATTATTCCTCTATGATGACTTCATAATATTTTTAATACAATAACTTTTTTATCTTTTGCGTTGTCCAAACAAAGCTGGATGGAGAATTCTTGAAGAAGAAATTTTGACAACGTTGGTCCTCGTCTTCTAGCAGCGTTACCATCAAAAGTAGCTTAGTTTTAAGCTCATATTTCAAAACTGCAAAACTTTGGATTATATTGACGAAACTTCATTCAAACTATCTACTACATACCTCTTTTTAAGAAAAGATAAGTCGCTACTTTGATGCCTTTGCCCAGCTTGTACCAGTGGATACTTAAGTAGGTTTCTTTTTTCTGTTATGTATAAATCCTTATTTGACGAAATTAAAAGTATATTTTCATTGTTTTTTTTTTTCATTGATTGTTTTCAGTCATATTTAAACGGTTGAACATAAGCCAGTAAAACCAAAGCTGCGTGCACAGCCAGATTTACATAAATATCAAGCTTCCCTAGGAACATGCCCGCCGAGAAAAAAGAAGTTATTTTCACTCGGCGAAGTCGTAGATTACGCAAATACGTAGTTTCTGGGCCCCGCGAGCATTTATCACACTTTGGTAGCAAAACTTTCGCTCGGATGCATGATCGAAACCGCCCTATTAAACCCGCGCTCACCCTATTTGTATTTCGTAAAGAAATATGTCCCGTTTTCTTGAATAATTAGGTACTTGAAACCTTTCAACTTGAAACATTCTACCTACTCGCTCGTTAATGAATAAATCAAATGAACGCGTCTAATGAAAGTTAATAATAGGTATTCGAAAGCCCTTCGAGTAGGTACTTGAATGTGGTGTTAACATTTCGTAAAGGATAACGCTCAATATATTTTATTAACTTAACGCCAAATTCAATTATTATTATATGCTACGAGTAACGTTATAATCAAAGGAATCCATAATTATTAAAACCTGGTTATTTGTAATTATCTGCCTAAAACAAAGTTTCCGCAATAATAACAACTGATTGCTTTAATTAAAACTCCCGTGTATAACTATACCTAATAAATAAATTATAAATATTAACTGAACACTTAAAAACATAAATTAATATTTAAAATTAAATTCATGTTGTAGTCCCAAGTTCTAACTTGTTTGTGAGAACAATTTGTAATTTATTTTATGTAACTTAGTTAAATTAATTGGTTAGCACACATACAGTAAGTGCACGTAATAATTATTTGGACCTAAATAGATTATGTTTTATGTATGTTTATGTTATTTTTACAATATTTCACATTTTGGCCTAGCACTCCCACTTGACATTCATGATGAAATACAACAACAGAATAGGTATAATAAAGTTAGCAAGGCAAAAACTTCAAACCTTACACTCGCTCAAGCGTAACCCCAACTAGTACCCGAGTAGGGGATAAAAGGAAGGACAACAACTTGTCCATGTTCCTAAATAATTCAAGTGCGGTCATTATTGTGTGATAAAATTAAAATAAAACATACTGCTCTGTTATCTGTGACGTTTGTCTTGTCGGTGTAAAAATGGCGAATGTTTAAACCGAATCTCGTTACACGCCGTATATTGTAAGCTTTGGCGGCAACTTATTTATGGTGGGGTGCCAAACTCCCCCCAAAGAGAAAAATGTTTCCAATGCTGGGCCCGCAGTTACGATATATTAAATTAAAGCAATTTATAAGTCGGCTTACGGCACCCTCGGAAACTCGCCCGCAATGCGACTAGAGGGATTCGCCATTTACAAGCGAGGAGGGGCCTTAGCGTCCGCGACAAATTAGGAGGTGTTTTTTGCTTGTTTATTTAGTACTGTAATTAAAAAAAATATTTTCGAAGAAATCGTCAATATAATATACAGTGTGTCCGGGCATGTAGTGAAAAACTTTAAGGGCGTAATCTATGGACAATTTTATCGATGAAAATACTTCAAATTTATTAGTCTACGTCTATTAGTTTCGACGTAATTGTTGAACAAACATACCCCTTCCCAGCGGTTTCCATAGTAATCGGAATAGGTTGTGTGATTCTTTCAGGCAGTGCATTTTCGCATGTCGCGTGCGCTTTTAAAAACTAAAAATTAAAAACTTAAATCGATGTAATTTTTCGAGAAATGGGTCAGGCCCCAAATTTGAAGTATTTTCATCGATAAAATTGTCCATAGATTACGCCCTTAAAGTTTGATCATTACATGCCCGGACACACTGTATATTTTATTATTTGGTCCAATGTGTTGAGCTGCTTTTACCATTTATGACATTAATAAAAGTTGTTAGATAACATTGGATGCCACTCTACCAGAAAAAAAATGTAGTTCTATAGTTATGAAGGTACATAGTTTAAAATTACTGTAAAAACTTTAGCGAGTGTAATGTCTTGTGTTTTCACGTCAAATGACTCTACTATCTATTTAAAATAATATCTATCTAAATTTACACTACAGTTGCTACTAAAAATATTAAATATGTTAACATAAAATCGCTGTAAATGGAGCCATACCCTAGCATTATGTTGAAATATTATACTTAGTCCATATCTAAACACGCGTATTGTTTCGGATTTCGGTCAACTTCATGAAAGCGCCTCCCTGAAGTTAAGCTAGCTTAAGGTCTTGGCTTGACGACCGGCAAAAAACATGAACGTTTATTACGTTTTCCCTATAATTTCTAAATTAATAATTCAAATATCTTTAGTAATTTAGTTTTTATTTTTTCAATACAACCTACCCGTTTTTTGGTTGGGTAGGTATCGTATCGGTATGATAGTTATGATTTCATTATTTATTAATGCTTGAATATATTCCACTGTCTGTCTTAGAAGGCTTTTAAAGTTGTGGAAAATAAACCCCAATTACTTTTCCATCCAATATTTACATAACCATACTTTGGATTCAAGGAAATAAAGAATCTGTAGGCGTCATCTCATTTTGTGCCATCGATATTTGAGTAGATGGAAAGTTCGCCACATCATGCAGGGTAAGCTTCTCATATTCCTACATTCTTGTTGTTTGGAATCAGGAAATTCAGTGTGAGTCATCTCACTCAGTGATTTCCGGAAATTTCGAAATTTCGACGGTTGGAAAGTTGGAATATAATAAATACTTTGAAACAAGCATTTGCCTTTCAAATTGGGCAAGTCAAAAGTGGAATGACGAGCGGCTATAAAGTGAATGCCGCCATAACCGAATAACTTTTATATTACTGGGATATCAGTCTCGAACTGACTGGATCTGAATCATAGGCACATTTGGCTAAATTATTCAGTCTAGACTCGAGGTAATAAATAAACACTCTTGTTATGACGCCTGTAGGTGCGGATGTGAATCCAAGAAAGGGGCAAAAAGTACGTCAAGTAAGTAGGTACGTTTTGAATTTATAAAGACATTGATTTTTATACAGTGAGACTTTATTTAGATACTTACTAAACTCACGTGCTAATGACACTTCCAATAAGTTTTAATGATCAAGGTACCTACCAAGCTACTTCCAATTTTTGGGGTTAATTAAATTACAAAAAATAACTTCCGGCGGTAACGGAAATTTTATTTCATGAGGTTGATGTTAACTTAATTATGGCGTTCACCGCGTTCCTTATTGGAACACTGACCAAAATTAATATTTTTATCAGTAGGTAATTAATATCCGCAAGTTCCACCCTGACTATGGGGAGTTTCGACCTTTATTCATCGTCTTGTATTTCTGTTTTCTATTAATTTAAGTAGAATTAGAAGGACATCTTGGCATCATTGTATTCATTTTGAGCTGTTCTAATCAAGCTATATATTTTCACACGTAATTTTTAACTGGTGTTTTGTTAAAACTCATCTAACAATAGCTTGCATTATACAGCCCGGCTATTGAATATTATGCCAATGATACAAAGCATGAGTCAGCACAAAAGCAGCTGTTATGCCAAAGACAAATTCAGCTACGGCCGCGGCGCCGTCTAGGCGGGTGGCTGGGGCGGGCCGCCCAGAGTAACCGGACCCCCACTAATAGTTCAAACCGCCCGGGGACAATACCCGATGTAGCAGATAAGACATCTCTCCCGGTTCATCACATTCTGGACGAAGAATGTTTATTTTTATCCTTGCCAACTATGCATCGAGGTTGTGACTTGTGGGGTAAGACACAGGGGTGAATCGCGAGCGCGGAGAGTTGCAAGAATTCCGATATTTCACAATCACAATGTTATCTGTTATTGAACGATATTTTATTGGTTCTTTAAAATACATGTGTAGCCTTTCTAGTGGCTTCCACTTTAAAGCTCGTTATTATCAAAAGAGTGGAATATTATCCACTTCGTACTCAAAACGGTTTTGAAGAATTTGTATGATATTTGCATCAAGTATACAGAGAATTTAACCTCCTCGATCCAGAAGTCCTGAGTTGAATTCTCAGACCTTTCATCTTAAATTGAAAAATCGTTTTAATTTGTGAATAGTTGTGTAATAGTTTGGTTGGAACATTGCTGAGTTGCCCCAAATTTCGTTAAGCCATTCATTCAATTGTTTCATTACGACGCCAGAAAGTCTGACACTAGGGTTGTGACCTCAGTTGTTACATCCTACACGATGTAGGAGTAAAATAAATGCAACTGGCACGTCGTTGCGACTGCGCCATTGCGTCATGCCACCGTGACAAATGCGTCAGCCCGTAACGCTGGTGAGTCTGCCAGTTCGCGGCACCGATCAATCGAGAAAGACAGAAATGCATTTTTATTTTAAAAAAGTAATCGAGCTTTAAATATGTGACCGAGTGTGAGATTACATTTGCAAAATTACCTAGTTTTTTTAAAACTGGAAAAATATCCTTCAACTTGAAATTGTTATTTTTTTTTTCAATCTATCACACTTGCTGTCGAGGAAAGGTTACTATAAATAGCAATCAACGTAATTTTGTACTCAAGCTTTCTTAACATAATAAAATATTACGAGGCACAGGTATATTACGTCGCCTTCAAATGAGCAAAACATTACACACTTATTACGCTGCGAGTACCTACCTCTATTTTCGTGCCTTTGTTTTATAATTGGTATTATTTACATAAAATAAGTATTATTTTAAAAAATAATGATGTGCTTAAAACCTTAAATATTAGGAGCGTCTCGCTGCGAGAAGTGCAACTCCAACCTTAAACCGGCTCATTATTTAATCTGTGGGCACAAAAGGCACTTGCAAAGTAAGATAAACATATTCTTGTGTGCGCAGAGGCCGTGATTACGCGTAATGAAACTCGCGTAACGACTTCTTGACACATCTAATGGAGGATTTATCTCAACAACGCGAAGAACAAAGGCTTATCCCATTCCACGAGGTATGATGAAAAGACGTTACACGCCGCTTTTGTGAAACTCAGGCTATTCAGAGTACCTAGTTTAGGGCACTAGAGTGTATAATGTACATTGTACATTGTATGCTATTATATCACGTACCGACAGCAATTCGTTAAAAAGGTAGGTACCTAGGTACCTAGTACAATACGAAATTACGTAAGTTTGCTAAAGATTTTAAGGCTGATTTGGTGATTGTTATAATATACACACGGTAAACCTAAAGTGTTCAAACTACAAAACACTCAGTAAATACTTCAAATAGTGGTCTACAACTTAATAACTCTTTAACATGAGCTAATTTTGCAGGGTGAATGACTAGTCCACTTTTATGAAAGTTTTCAAGTCTAGAACAGCATAATTGTTGTAAGTTTATAATAACTATTTCCAAGTTTGACAAAATGGAGCAAGTCACTTTTCTCCCAAGCATTAAGGACTTTGCTTTCGGTCCCAAATGACATGCTTTAAGTAAAGCCGAGACAAAAAGCTAATTTGAATCTCCCAAACGTTTAAATATTCAGCCATAAAGAGCAATTATGAGCAATATTGCTACAACTGCCTCAATTTATGTCGTTTATAATATTGCTTCTGTTTTATCCGTAATATCCGAGTGTTCATTGTTCAGATTAAGTAGGTAATGTATCGCGTAAATGTAGAATCTGAAGTTACTTTGTGTTTTATAAAGCATTGTACTACCTCGTGCTTAACTTATTAGTCCTACACTACATTATATATTTTCTTTGAGAATTAAAGAGAGACATAAATAAATCCGTTTTAATTACATGTTAATATGAAAGTAAAGGCTATTAGTATCAAAGTGGAGTACCAAATTATATTAAACGACTAACATATTATGTAAGTACCTTGACACACTTCAAGTCTTCTTCATAACTCCAAGTGGTTAACAAGCTTGCATTAAGGACAAACTTAAAAGCCCTTTAAAGCTCGTTCATTTGCTAGGCGCCTGTAAAATCATATTAACTTACTTTAATTAAAGAAATGTTAATTTTACCGCTGTCTGGAATTCTAATTCGTTTATTTACGGTATACTTACTCGTTTAAAGGCACGCAAGGTAATATAATATAACTACCTATATTCCCCGTTATTGAAGAAAAAATAATTTCGCTCAATTATAATTATACATGTTATGACCCATTTCTGCCCTTGTGGTTGTTCAGGTGTTTTTTTCACACACCCATCTTTCAAATACTGCTTCTAGCTTACTGTTTTTCATATGTAGTAAATCCTCGATTACAAACAAATTGTTGCCTACCCATAAAACCTAAATAATGTTTATCCAAAATCAGTAATAGAAGCCATGCAATATTTTAATATGTATTTTGGCCAAAGTCCGATTCACTAATGCTCATTACCCTGAAATGGTACAGATAAATAATAGAGCACCACTCATCGCTTATCACTGTGATATATTAAATTCTAATAGCCGATGACATCTCATTTGCATTAGGCTGATCTTCAATATACTCGTACCTACCTAATCCATATAATTACTATAGGCATTGATTTATTCGGGTCCCCTACGTAGTTTCCAATGTAGCTGTAGCGAGGAAAGTTGTGGCTATTTTTTTCACTGCCTCATAGTGTCGAATGCAAATTATTTTGATTAATAAATCTAATGTTCTAATTACCACTTACAAACTGTTTATTTGGTACTTATCTTACGTATATTTGAGATTCATATTCGCAAACATAGCTGGTTATCGTCTTAACTAACCACCAGCCCAAACAGCCGTCTGCTCAGTTACCTTACTTTCATTATTACTTTAGTTTTCTCTTTGACAAGCTCATTTTTTATTCACTTTAGGAGAGTAGCTAATCCCTCTCGTAGCTCGCTGAGCCACGCCAAATTGGTGTACTAGTCATCTGTAAGCCGTGTGTTACCCACATTTACCTCGAATATTATAGCAAAGGAACATGCAACTATGGATAGTTATTTTCTCGGACTTTGAGATATTTGCGACAAAAATACTTAACCACATGATCGCATGAAGAATGTGCTCTTTTAGAATAGTTCACATTTATCTTTCTTCTCAACAAATATTATTAAAGCAAAAGTTTTCGAGGATGGATGGAGTTACTCTTTCAAACAAAATCTACTAACGGATTTGTAGTTTATATGTACTATAAATAAAAATACGAGTACATCAGCTTTATGTTTTTCGAAATTAGCATAAGTATTCGAAATCAGTTCGTAATAAATGAACCGATATAACAGTAAACTAGACTTTTTGTAAAAGTCATTCAGTTGGAAAATATTCAGAAAAAACTGAAAGCTTTTTGGATGGAACAAGGTCTGTCGAGTCAGCTAGTATTACCATAAAAACAAAGCAATTTAAAAAGTTTATTTACGTTTCAGACAGACCTCGCCGAACGAAGCAAGCTTATAATGTGGGCCAGCCAGCCCTGATAGGGATTTTATTCTAAAGCACAAATAATGTCCAACGCGGACTAGCGAAAGTAATCAAGCTGCGTTAAGGCATTTGACAAGGCTTTAATGGCTTTATCAAATTGAGTGCACAGAAGATATTGCTGTCCATTGCGAAAGAGGATAGGTACGCCTGGATTCCTAGAAATATTTTTTTTTTATATTCAGGGTGTTAGGTAAATGGGTATATGAGCCGACACTAGCCTATGTTAACATGGGCATATAAATGGTATGGTGAAGTCAGAAATTTGATATCATCATTTTAATTTTTTTAATTTTCATACAAAATAAATTTTATTAAATCCGATTTGTATGAAAAATAAAATTACTAAAATGAAAATATCAATTTTCTGACTTAACCATACCATTTATATGACCATGTTAGCATGGGCTAGTGTCGGCTCATATACCCATTTACCTAACACCCTGTATATTTATTTATTTTCTGTAACTTGGCTTTTAACGAGCACTTTACATATCCCAGTACACATATTTTTACCATACCACAGTATGGTTATGCTAAATCCTGATTAATAATGTAAGTCAGTGTTTAGATTAAATAGCGTCAAACACAGTCACTCTTTACTTAATCAGTTGTACGCCACAAACTGTAGATTTGAATTTTCCACTATTCAAGCAAAATGCGTTCGAAACGGTGATAATCAGAGACAAGCTAAGTCTCCGTCCAATCTATGGACGCTAACGTAACGCTACACTCGGGTTTAATGTGTAAATGCACGCCATGGTCCGCTATCTCTAATCTACATTCTACAATTAGTGGTAACTACAAGACACTACTAGGAGATTACAGCTAATACTTCTGCTAAGCAAGAGTTACCTTACTGTCAAATAAATTACGAAAATCACATCTTAAATGTATCGCTTCAAATGCGTGGAGCCCTTAAATAAACATGGCATAAATTTATTCATCCACAATACGTATTTTCTTCATGGCCATCTAACTCAATATTTTCAGTAAAACACATTCCACGATCTGGTGAGGAGCCTGGATGCGGGCGGCGCAGGACCGGTCTTTGTGAAAATCCTCCTTGGGGGAGGCCTTTGTCCAGCGGTGGACGTCATTCTCCTGAAACGAACGAACGTGGCACGATGCTAAATTGAACTCATTATTTATTCATACATTCTAAAATTACCTACTTGTTTGTTTATTAAAAATTTTGAAACTGCTGTAGAGGTTAAAATAAATCTTACAAGGCTTAACTTAAGATTAAAGTTGCAAATACTTTCAAACTTAAGTTTCGTGGTGTTTAAGTACATTTTCACTCACTTGCCTAAGCGCTTTATCTCAGCCACCTTGACCTAACTCGAAACAGTTAAGCTCGGGAGGGCGAGGATACAATCCCTAGAAATAGGCTAACCAAGATTTTAAATACACGAATACTTTAGTACGTACTTAAAGGAGGTAATATAATTATTTCCTTAATAGTAAGATAAATGCTATTCGTCAAAATAATGATGATAATACCCTAAATATTTTTTAGTTCAATGGTGTGGACAAAAAAGTATGAAGCTACAAACTGAAGAAATACGAAAACAAAAAGCAATAATCTACTCTTATTTGTGCACGAAGTTGAAAATAAACTCCGAAATAACAGAAATCAACATAATGATGAAAAGTGATGGCTTTTTTGAGGACGGTTTCATTTGTCAGCATGTCCATCACACTTAAGGGAAAATTGGGAAACAAAGTACTTAGATATAAAATATTCGGACCATGATTTACATCGGCCAAAGAGCGGGGGTGGACATAGCAAGTTTTATGACTTATCGTGGTCCCCCTGATCAATTCTGTCCCCCTGCACTCCTGTCCATGTCTCGACAAATATATCAATAAGATATGCCCTTATCTGTCTGTGAACAGGCGCTGCTTTCGGGGACTGGTCAATCCAAGTTATTCCAACTTATGTATGCGAGTCATTTCTACTAGTATTTGAGTATGTAATCTGTAAGTCTAGATATTAGCACGTCACTACCTTGTTTAATATGCCACGCAATTTTGTATACCCATTCTTATAAGATACACTATACAAGAATGCATGGTAAATTCAGTGAACTGCTCCTGAATCGAATGTACCTGCTATTTCTATTTATTTATATTAACCGGCAGACAGTGGTGACTGAGTTTGTTGCGGCGCTTCTTCTCAGCACTTGCCAAATGTTGGTCTCGAAGCGCTGGTAGGGTAAAAAGATTATGAGACATGTAGAGGCTCCTTAAGAGCAAAATGACGATTTGTAAGAACTATTTATTAGTCTAAACAAATAAAGAAATTTTGACTTTTGACTTTTTTTGACTTTTATCTCACAAACGAAGAGCAGTGATTGAAGAAAGTTCTAGGGTCCTTGATTTATTGAAAACACACTTTCCACGTTTGCCATTGATTAATCATTCAATACATCTCTTTCATTTTATCAAAAAACGAACAAGAAGGAAGGTATGTGACGCGTGCATGTGCCAGGTGTGTTATACAGCCTTCTATAACACGGAAGTAATGGCTGTAGATATTAGTCAACAAAATCTATTACAATATTAATGGGTTAAGTTGTCAACTTCTCCAATATCGATTTGTTTTGTAAGTACATAGGTAGTACGTTATTAGCCTGCTACTACAGTCATCTTTTTATAAATTTTTGTGAAGCTATAAAATATTTACAGTTAAACAAAAGAATGATAAGTTATTCGATAGCGGAACTCGCGCAAAAATAAACCTAATTTTGAACTTCCAAGAGGCTTGTGATGTGTTTTCTTAATAACGACGTTATGAGGATTCATAACCCAAATATAAAAATCGAATGATTAAAGTAACGATCGGCAGGAGGCTCTTTCATGTAAATAAGCAAAGCCTATCAGACCCGTTTGATGGGAATAAGGGTTCGAAATGATTCTCCATCCCAATTAAAGATTATCGTGGATGGATCAAAGGGCTAATTATAATTGGGATGTGGAAGCAGCGTCTTTATCAGCGAAAAAACATTAAAATACGTGGAAATTGTGCAAAGCGAAGGAAACCTTACACATTTTTGAACTTAAAGGGCTTTTAATCCCTTTGTTCCATCTCGCAAATCAGTTATTTTCATCCTTTCTTACAGTCGACAAAGACGATTTTGACGTAAAATCGACAGCAAATCAGGCACAGTTTTGTTGTATAATAGCACCTATTACAACTTAAATAAGATGCTTTTTGTGGGTAACTTGATGCGCTCTCGTCGGTACCTAATACTCGTATAAAGTTGTACGTCAATCTTAGGTCGTATACGTACATTTTACGGATCTTCTTTATTCCTTTTTTATTGCAAAAGTTTTTCGTTTGTTGGTCTATTAATGTCCATATTTTACTTTCTGCTTTAAAGATTTTGAGGTGCGCCTCGTGTGTTGCGTGCTTTGATTTAACGCCTTAAAATATCACGTAAGTTGTTGCTAAAGTCGTCCTAAATCTCTAATGTACTGAAAAACAAATGTTAAAACTCTGCAGCTGTATTGTAAGAGTCGGCATTATCCTTTCAAACAGTACTTAAAATTATTGTACTTAGTGTCGTCAGCGAAGTTTCCTTATGATGTAGGAGCAGTAAAAATTGAAACATTAAATATATTTTGCGACATAATTCGTCGACGCCTCCCTTTTAAGCGAATGTCGTCTCAGCGAAGTATTTTTACGATTTAAAAGAGAAGCAGGGAAGCCGGGCCGCAGTAAAAAAACAGTTAAACTGTTACTCGCGACTCGTAAAGCAGACAAATTGACTTTTTCTGACATCGCTGACGACTGAGTTATTTCTGTTTGTAAATCACCACTAATCGGTTATTTCTTTTTCAGCCGACTGCAACCGAAGGGAGGTTATGGATTTCGGGTAGCGTGCGTAAGTTCCAAATCTGTCAGAGATGTGCCGTGGACACCCACTTTATTGTGAATTAAACCACATACAGCCGCTTCAATTTAAAATCAACAAACAGTAAAAAAAATATGCGAAATGGACAGGGCCTAAAAGGACAGTATAAATAATAATAATAATAAAATCATATTTATTTCTCTCACACACACAAAAAAAATTTATTACATTCTTATAATGAGTATTACATATTTGAGGCATCTTGTGTGTGAGAGACTGGTGCCTGATATAGGTTTCAGAGAAACCCGTATTTCAGGTCACCAGTGCTCCACCCCCAGGTTGTTTGCATAGTATCTTAGGTACATAAGGTGATGCGCTAGCAGACAAACAATAAAACATTAAAAACAATAAAATCATACATTGTAGTATACTTACTTGAAACGCAGTAATCCACTCTAGCAAAATAATAACAGACATTTATGAAAGCAGCCGAGCTAAAGTGGACTAAAATGTTTGCAGAGTGCATCCTAATTACTGAACCCAAGACGTCTCTAATTGCAACCCTAAAGACCAACATCGTCGCGAGAACCCTAAAACTGTAAACAAGTATCTATTTAATTAAAACCCTTTGTACTGGTGCCATTACTCGAGTACACATAACATACTTCATCGCTCCAGAAAATATACTGCTAACAATTTCAGACCGGAGCCTCACTCCACTCATCGCAAAAAATCGTTTCATTGCCTCTTTGAATAAATATGAAACACGTTTTCTTATGGTTACACGGGATAATGACAATTTCGCTCCACACCAATTTGTGGAAAGGGCTAAAAGATTCTCACGTTGGCTCACGGCTCAGGTTGTATAATAAGGTGTGCGTTCAAGACTCGAATATTCGCAAAAATCGTGACGAGCCTTAATTTGAGAACGATTTCACGCGCAAATTGCGGGTTTGACCTTCCCATCCGCATTTGTGAAGTGTCATCAAAGACATTTCCTTTCATTAGTAAATGATCTCTAGCAGCACAATAATCGATATAATTATTATAAGTCGATCAAATTCTTGTTTACCTACACAAATTCATTTAGAAGGTCACGAAAAATGGTTCAGCTATGCTTTGAATTATCTTTGTTTTCGGGAAACAAAACAACAAAGCCCCGCGGTGAGCTCTCTAGAGAATTTTGTAACAGATAAGTAGGTTACTGAAACTAAAGCTAAATCTCAACTTCTATTTTCCGCGAATTTCAGGGTTTAATAGTACATACTGCTTTTTACATTATACATCATTGCATGTGTAGCACTATAAAAATACAGTTTTAAAGTGTGCTAAGTATGCCTACTTTTTATTCAGTCCGTAAAAGATAACCCATCAAAAACAATACTTGTCAAAAAAACCAAGTCTCGCAACTCAGTTGTTCTACGGTAAAAAGTTGTGAGATCCATGTAATACCAAGTCCAGGCCAGGAAATCTTAAACGTTTTACATAAATTATTGACTTGGCCATCGCACTAAATAATTTAATTTACACGTGTTTTCATGCGATGGCCAAGTCAATACAGGGTGGAAACGTTAAGTGATCTCACTCGATTATTTCTAAACTATACAAGATATCAAAAAACTAATTACTGATCCTGAAAGTGCTTCACGAGCTCTATCAAACGGTACCAATAATAGGTTACAGAATTAACTGGATCTATCCGAAAATTAAATGTTTTCAGCCTCAATACTAAATGTATGCCAGCCAAACAAAATTAGAAGTATTTTTTTTATTAAATAATAAACACTTAAAATGAACTCGTAAATTGCATTCTTATTTAAAATTATTCATGGAAAACATTGGTTTTAGGCTTTACTTGCTATAATATTATCAAGACATGAGTGCCATGACTGTGGCAGTGTGGCTGTACTAAATGTATGGAAGCTGGAAACATTGAATTTTAGGATGGATCCAGTTAATTTTGTAACCTATTATTGGTATCGTTGGATAGAGCTCGTGAAGCACTTTCAGGACCAGTAACCAGTTTTTTAATATCTTGTATAGTTTTTAATATTATGTGGTTTTACTAAATGTATGGAAGCTAGAAACATTGAATTTTTGGATATATCCAGTTTATTATGTAACCTATTATTGGTGCCGTTTGAAAGAGCTTCTGAAGCACTTTCAGAATCAGTAATCAGTTTTTCGATATCTTGTATAGTTTAGAAATAATCGAATGAGATCACTTAACGTTTCCACCCTGTATATTTATGTAAAACGTTAAAGACACATATTTTCATCTGTAGCATCGTAGAAATATAGCTTCAAAGTGGTGTTCTGTAGAGTTTAAAATATCAGCATTTTTTATTGAAACAGCGTTGTCATCAAACCTTTACCAGCCGACTCCGGATTCTACGAATTAATAAAGTTTGCGGAAAGCGCTGTACTTACAATAACACTTTGTTTCTGCTTACCCAATAAGTTGAAACGCCGAATCGTCCCATAACAAGGTAATGTCGAAGTTTCAGGATAAGTTCGCGGAAAAAGTTAACAACGAGCTGAGCGGGAGAGCCGATATGGCGGCGGTGATTATATCGAGACCGATTCGGTCGTTAAAGTCCTCGCAAAAAACAGTTGGGGCAAACGACGGTGACCTAGAATGATAGGATTTATTGCTTCAGGGTTTACCACCATTTATTTTTATATATCATTTTCTCACAAGTTTGTCAAGCGAGAAAAATATGTTTACTTAAAAATTTGTGTGATAGCCGGATAAGCTCTCTGTGAAAAGGAATAAAAACTTTTTGTGATTTTCCTGTACATCCACATTAAAAAGTTCCATAAAACGGTGTCACCCATTAAAAGATTGCTAAAAATTAAAAATAACATTAATTTAATATTCATCCTGCGGCTGCGCTCACGTTAAACTTGGGATAAAAACGTCGGTTTTCATATTTATCAGGGCTTTAAAGTATCAAAACAGCCATTACTTACCCGCGGAACGGCACTGCTGCCACTGAGGTATTATTTCATAAACCTGTTTCATTTACGAGCGAAGTTGCTAAAGTTACATTCGGAAAAAGTTACAGAGCCGGACTGAAGTTGTGGAGGCGCACCTGCGTGCTAACTTGATTTGACTCATCGTTTATGGCCGCGCCTCACTCACGTTAGTGTCGGCGATCAGCGATTTTGCGACTTCATCATAATATTTGTTATCATTCGGCGTTCGATCGTAATAATAAAAGCGTGCAATTGAGCCATTTGGTCAAACTCAAACGATATGGCCACTTCTCGTTCCCAACAAGTGTAGCTCTAGGGTGCATAGGAAATGCATCCTATGCGCGAAGGATCTACGAGTACAGCGGGCACCAATAAAACCAAACCAATGTGATTCAATCTCGGGAATAAATATGATCCTGCAGTTCGGAAATCATGTTAACCAAAGGTCTGTTAAAGTGGTTCTAAATCTGAATAGAGTTGTGACCTCTAACAACCAACCAACTTAAAAAATAAGAGACCTGGAGATTTAACAACTGAAGCAAGTCGCATTTAATTTAATCAACACAAAGACACCTTCCACTCGACGTTAATTCAGTCAACACTCAGATGTACTCGACAGATGCCAGTCTCGCATAAATCTAAATCACTGTGACCGGTCCAGGTGTTTAAATTACGAGTACGTCGAGTCTCTGCGTCCATCTTCCGAAACGAGGCGGTCAGTGACGTATTTAGAATAGTGTGGCTGCGATTTTACTAAATTCTATAGGAAAATCCGGGTTCCAAAAAGCGGTCTAATCGTCAATCAGTTCTAAAAATAGCTTGTAGAGCGCCGCGAACGTTATAGCCGACGGCTAACACGTCTACAAAAAGGCTAGATTTTTTTTCAACAGCTTTTGTATGAATATATCGAACTGTCAACGTTAACTGACAGTCAGAACGAGCAATGTATTTTTTTACTAGCAAACGACATTATGATAATGTCGTTTCTCGTAGCATAACAATTTGTTTGGAAAATTCCGCATATTTTTTATTCACAACATTGGTACGTAAATGTCACAACATTAACATCAACCCCAAAATTGTAAACAAAACGAAGTCCCGGTAACAATACTTGTACTCCGAAAGAAAAAATATGAATATTCAGCACTAATATAATGCTCTAACCAAATAAATTTCACGTAGCATTACGTTACCTGGTGTTGGCGACATTTATCTCAGTTGAGGAGACGTGCACCGCCAAACTCGGCTTGAGGGTTATCTACACTGCGGCTATATGACGAGCCAGAAAACATTTTTGTAAGATTTATAGACTAACCATCTAGTTTTAATAACGCCAGCCGCGTAGAGTGCGCCGCTAAATGGGTACCTAGTGCCTAGTTAATAATACCAACATGTTTTATATGGCACCTAATATGTGATTATGTTTCTGTGTTAACGGTGTTGTTGTTAAAGTTTATGGTGTGGTTATTATTTGTAGGACTGTATTTCTCTTTTATTTTTTATTAAGAAACGTAAAATTGTGTCGACAGTAGATTTAAGAAAAAATTCTTAATAACATAGAGAAACATGTATAATAATATAAGAGACTGTTCACAAAAATCTCGGTATTTTAGTAAAATTCTAGATGATAAATACAAGATGGCGAGCCAAATGTTTATCGTGTTCGTCACCATACATACATGGCTCTATCAACCCGTCATCTGCTATTCGATGTCCTTTAATAGGCTGACAAGAGTTGTGATGCTTGTTAAATGCTACCGTAAAGTTACTTGTTTACGACACGTGAAGAACTTTAAGTCCAACGCACGCTCTGTCTTTCTTTACTCTCGGCCCCTTATTCCAGACTTTTATGGCGGGAACGTGCTCTTCCTGAAAATCCATGATATTGGACTAAAGCCGTTTCTTTCCGAATTATCAAATTAAGTACTCAACTTTCCATATTCCACATCTCAAGTTATAATTGGAGTTTGAACTTTCGGTGTCATAAATCATCCACACACTTTCTTGTAAGGGCGTATGCTGAGACAAGGAACAGAATAGAGAATAAGGTATTAACCAGACAAAATATGACACTCAATTATTTTTACTCGTTTTATGCATATAAAAATAATTAACTCATACTTGAAAGCTAAGCCCTACGGCCTACATCATGTAAACCAGCCCTTACGATGACGGAGTACGAAAAAAGCTGGTGAAGTAAAATTATTATGCCAGTGTCGCTCGAGAGTCATTACGATATCCAACTTTAGGAGGAATGTTACTTTTTGTGATGTACAATCCCGTTGCAGACGACCGTCATATATTTTCGTTGGGAATTCTCGAGTTGCCACCGCTGCTCCATTACCAACTTATCATTCAGTCGTTGGAAGGATTTTAAATCGATACCAGTACAGTGCAATTTAGATACTGGACATTCCAATTCATTTATCAATTTGATATGCAATCGCAAATAACCCAGAATTAATGATTGGTGATTAGCTATTGCTAATAAATACAATATGCAATAAGCACACATAATCAATCCTAATTGAAATCTGTTGCGGTAACAATAAATTAAGGATCAAGAAATTACCTACAATCGTTTATCACTGAATTAACCATTGATTTCCATTACTAGTTCCCAATTTTTCCCGGAATCATTTTTATCGGGCCATAGGATATGTAATCAGCCCGTGGTAGCAAAATACCTTTTATGGGTAGGCAGAACGTAGGAAATTCCATAATAGTCTGTAATAGGGTCTCGAAAGTCCCTTATAAATTGAGATAAGCGTGAAACTTGAGTGTTTTTATCGTATATTGATAACCACCAGGGACATAACTGCGCAAAGTAAGTGTACTCGGTATTTGAAACAGTAATAATATTGCCAGTTTGAGTGATTTGGGTCTCTTCAGTAAACGTTTTAACGTGAAACAAATTGGTTTCATTTTGCTGAAGAATGTACGAGTAACACGGGATCATAATTACTATGAATGTAATGATGATGAAAGAGCTTTAGGGCTAGAAAAAAAAACAAGAGCTTTGAAAACATGTTTATTTATTCATCTCTTAATTACTAACTGCTTGCATAAAACACTGCATGCATATTAAAATACTAAAACCAGTTTAATATTCGTTCGTTCGTTCGTTCGTTTCAGCCGAAAGACGTCCACTGCTGGACAAAGGCCTCCCCCAAGGATTTCCACAAAGACCGGTCCTGCGCCGCTTGCATCCAGGTACTTCCCGCGACCTTCAACAGATCGTCGGTCCACCAATAGTTTAATATTACCAAAACATAATTATACGAATAAGTATAACATGATGAGATTTTTTTTATATTTCGTTAAAATAGAATAGGCTTAACAAGGTATAGAGTATAGATAGAGCCTTACAGATAAATGCTGTCGAAACTCATACAATAAGCCTTGCATTTACGTAAGAGGATCTTCTTCACGACAGGCTTGCATGCTCAATACAGATACTTGTTATTTATTTATTTACAAATACACGAAGACCCAAGGCTGTCCCCTGTATACAAGCTAAAAACTAAAAGTCCTAGAACACTATGTCACATAGGCAGCAACTATGTAAATACTTAATAAGTTACTTACCTTAACTTAGAGGAAACTGTCCCTTACATAATACTTATGTAAAAATTGCTGTCGAAAATTTTCAGGAGATTATATTATGTAAAAATTACTGTTTTACGTAACTAAGTTACGTGTAGGTTTTCTCATTTCAACAAAGAGGTAAGAACTCTATTAAAATACATTTTCAAGCATTCATCGGATTTCCCAGCCCAGTATCAGTTAAAAATTTGACCTAATTTCCTTCAATCCGTGCTATTTACACAATAATATTTATGCGATGCAGTTCTACGTTTAATTAAGATCGTTGCCCCTTAGATCTTATTTCTCTCGGATGCCCGGTGCTGCCCGATATAAACGCTGCCCCTGTATCCTAAATATGCGTCTTCACCCACCATTAGCCTCAGAAATGAGCTTCTGTGTTGAGTAAAAGCTCAATATTCACCATTTTGTCACCTACAAAATTTTATTTTGAGTACGCCTCAAGTCACTACTTATTTCAAACCATTTTTTATACCTAAACAAGATACAATACTTTTTAAACAAATACAGAAGTCGTTTGTTCACAAGAACCTAGTTTTATTTTTCTTAGAAATTGGAACATTGCTCGTAATGCAAACATAGTAAAGAGATATTTTCCTTGCGTTAACTTCTATTGTTGGCCAAGATTGTAAAAGAATATGTAAACAAAGCAAACTGATGCATCAGTTGGTAATTGGTATTTTGTGTAATAATTGTTCATACAATTAATACCTAGGGTTCTAAGTAGGCAACGTAACTATACAAAACGCTGTTGAGTTATTCTACAATCTAGAGTCATCGAATTGATCTTTAAATTTAAACTGAATCTAGAATAAAATAATAATTGTCCTTGCTGTCACCCACTAGCAATCTCTTTCACAGCGGACCGCCTTTATACGTCTTGTGCTCGGATTCAACAGTTGAAATTAATAGCGATGTGCGCTTTTAAAGCATATAGTCCTTAAACGTCTATTGTTACCTTTACACAATAGCAGTATTCCTGCGTTGAAATATGCAGTGAAAATTCTTCATACAATGTTCGTTCAGTCGCAAGCTGCATTCAATAAATGGGTCAGCTATTCAATGGCAAATTGAGTGCAAAACAAGGATCTTTTAATATTTTCTCACTCGATGTTAACATTAAATCTTGAATCAGATAACCACGTCCACGAGTAAAAAGACAAAAATACTAGTCAGTTCTCTTAAAACAAAGTAAGCGAATTGCTGCGAGTCAAAGCATAGCAACATAATAATGAACAATCAAACTTTCCAGTCATTGGACTAAGTAGTTATTTGTTTGATCCTAGTAACAATCTAATAGGTAATATGGTTTTATTAACTGATGATAAGTAATTCGACCAAAATATCTGAAAAACACGCCTTTACGTCTGAACTCTATAAAAATACGCTGTATACTTACGTATGATCACCGAGAAAACCTATTATAAATTCTATTACACAGGAGCGTAAAGGAGGATTACGTCAAAAAAGAACATTGTAGCAAACAGAAGTTGCGTAAAGTACGATTACCACAAAAAGTATTTTAATTCGGGCGGATTCATTATGTGCAAATTAAATTTGAAGCGTGTGATCACTCGCGCTCGAGGGCGCGTACGTGCGCCCGCTCCGCTCCACTCCGCTCCGCTCCGTAATCAAATCGCGCAAGTTTTCCGCTTTATACGTGTTTATTATCCGCCACTCGTTCACGAGGTAATTCGCACTGCAGGTTTATTTGTACAGAGAAAATTAACATTCGTTTGTGTCTTTTTTCACATTTATTAATTTATGCTCACTGCGCGCCCGACTTGGTATGCGGGGAGCACGACGTTCTGTATAGACATAATGAGTGGGGCGAAAATGTTTTAACCCCGAAATTACATAATATTTCAAACGACTGCTCTTACTTTTTTGGCTTTACGAGTAACTTTATTATTTAAAAATTCAATTGTAACGTTAACATAATATGACCGTTTGTTTTTGCAGATGTACAGTTCAACTGAAAAATATCTTGATAGGTAAGGTTGAGACTACTCAATAAATATTTGTTTAGTTATTTTGAGAAATCTCGTTGTTATGATGTCGACTGTACAAAAGAACTAAATCCCTAGTACTTACAAATTTTCTATTATTGCTATTGAATGATTGGAAATAAATTCTAATAATATGAAGCTTACCGTGACGTTGAAGACTACTTACATAAATAACCAATAAATAACATTGAAGGTAACTCGAAGTATTTATATTGACATTTTGATTTTTATCGCTCTGGAAAGAGTACAAAGGGAAATTAATACACGATATTGTGGCGGTAGCGCGCTTCACTTTGCTAGCCAAAAGTGTAAGAGTAAATTTCGTGATGCTCTCTAAATTGTACCGCGGCCCGAAACGCTCATTACGCGAGTACTTGAGGCGAGCACGTACTCTTATAAAGGTTATTGTATTATGTCTGAACAGCTACCCCGAGTACGGATGGGGTAAAGGACTCGAATGCCGTTTGAAAACATTCTTGGTTGCGCGCCAATCGAAAACAAGTAGGCACCTTCCCAAGCCGTCTGACCAGCGTGGGAGTGTAGGCCATATCATCCATTTGCCTGTAATAAATAAAGGTCATAGCAAACATATCAATTCGGAAAGGGATCAACACCTGCCATCGCCTTTCGCGCGCTGTCAATCGCGAGGCGACGCGTTAACGTTACGGTGCGTTGAAGTATGGAGTTTCATACAAATAATACTGACCGCCTCGAGTTGATACGGTTACGATCCCTTTCCGGGTTGATAAATACGAGCTTTAAGAGAGTATCGTGTTTCTGCAGAGGAGACTTAATGACCTGATGATGATGATTATTTAATACACAGTACACGCAAACATTCAAGTAGTTTAAAAAAATGCTGTCGACTGTACTTACACGAATTTAATACCTCCCATGGTATTTATCATAATTCATCATGAACGTATAAACATGTTAAGGTACTAGTCCAGTAGAATTAGCTTTTAAATCGGAAATAATTCCTACAAAAGATTTTATTGTTTTAATGGCTTCATTGGTTGCCCATTAAGACTCTCCTAAGTTTTCGACTTCGACGGAGTTGTGCTTAAGTGGTGGGGGCCCCCGAAAGGGGCGTTTTTTCGGTTTTCCGGTTATACCGCGTAAAGGACTTACCCTATCAAAAAGTGGTCTTCATGACGGTTGAAGGGCACTTAATCCTGCATTGAATAAGACCAAGTTCATATGTTTTGGACAAACCGTTCTCGCGCTAAAGTTCGGCAAAGTAGAAAATATACGTATAATTAATGACCCTCTCCACGTCCAATGGTTTGTTACCCACAGGCTTCCAAGTCTTGAAAAGGGCCACCTCAACCAGTGTAACCCTATCAAGGCTTACGAGCTTGATGCGCCTATCCTTGTTCGTCCCAGCCGTTCCTTAACTGCGGTTGCTGCACCTCTTCCTGGCACTCACCTGAACGACTCTGTGTTACCTACTGTGGCTGCCCCTCTTCCTTGTATCCTCCTGCATGACTACGTTGCCTAGCCGTATGCCTGGTCTAAGGTTCGACGCCAAAAATCAACAACAACAAGTTCATATTAAAACGCTGAAGAGTTTTTTGTTTGTTTGTTTGAACGCGCTAATCTTAAGAATTACTAGTTTGATTGAAATCATTATTTTTGTGTTGAATAGCTCATAGATTGAGAAGGCTATAGAATATATACAATCACTCTACGACTAATAGAGGCGAAGCAGTAAAGAAAAATGTTGCAAGCACGGGAAATAGTATTTAAACTATTTTCACTCGTACGAAGTTGATTTTGTGGCGTCGAACCTTGGACCAGGCATATGGCTAAGCAATTAAATCGTACAGGAGGGTACAAGAAAGAGGGGCAGCCACATTAGGTAACACAGAGTCGTTCAGGAGAGTGCCAGGAAGAGGTGCAGCAACCGCAGTTAAGGAACGGCTGGGACGAACAAGGATAAGCGAATCAAACTCGTGAGCCTTGTTAGGGTTACACTGGTTAAGGCGACCCTTTACAAGGCTTGGAAGCATGTGGGTAACAAGCCATTGGACGTGGAGAGGGTCATTAATTATACGTATATTTTCTACTTTGCCGAACTTTAGTGCGAGAACGGCTTGTCCAAAACATATGAATTTGGTCTTATTCAATGCAGGATTAAGTGCCCTTTAACCGTCATGAAGACCACTTTTCGATAGGGTAAGTCCTTTACGCGGTATAACCGGAAAACCGAAAAAACGCCCCTTTCGGGGGCCCCACCACTTAAGCACAACTCCGTCGAAGTCGAAAACTTAGGAGAGTCTTAATGGGCAACCAATGAAGCCATTAAAGCAAAAAAATCTTTTGTAGGAATTATTTCCGATTTAATCAATTTTTGTGTTTAATTCTACTGGCCTATACGGAATTCGTGTGAATTGTTGCTGTGTTTACAAAAGCTCTCTCGACAGAATAAGCTTCACTGCCCACTTCGTAGCGCGATGTCCTTATTTTTAAATAAGGCTACGATGGTTAGGTACTAAATAACAAGGGCTTGTTAAATTGTCTAAGCTTTAGAGATTGTCCTGATATAATATACTTCTACATAAGTTTCAGTAAAATCTGAGCCATAATACCCGCATGTTCATATAGAAGTAATGGAATTTGACATTCAAACTCAAACGAGCCCCATTGTGTTGAGCGCCGTTAAATGAAAAGGATTAAATTGCCTTTCTGTTATATTCCGCTCTTAGTGTTAAGGATTTACTTTACGAAATTATCTTACTTTTGTACATTTCATTTTATTCTTGTTTAATTTACGTGATTGAGAGTGCCGTGAATGAAGAATTAAACTCAATATTAAATAGTAAAGCTTCATAAATACGTGGATCATTTAACTTGTAAAACAAACTACAAGTATTTAAATTTTAAATTCTTAAATAAAACTGTAAAATGGAGATCGTGACATAATTAATTTGCCGATGATAGCCTTTTAAAATATCAAAGAATGTTGTCTAAATTATTTACTTTACATTCCAATTTCTTGATGATTGACGTTATCGCTTCCTTTAATAATAAGCAGAATTGGGGTTTAAATATCACTCGTAATTTCGTACAAAGCAGCGGTTTCGATGCTGTCAAAATGGACATCAGTCCTTGGAAGTGACAAACAGAAAGCCTTTTAGTTGGTATCAAATTTTGGAATCTGTCCGACGCCCAGAGAGGAAAACACGGCGGTATCACTGAAAGGAATATAACGTCAGGCGGTTGATTTGAAATGGTATAAAATTTACTATGTTTGACTAGAAACAATGCATTTAAAATATAAAATACAAGCAAATCTATACCTACAAGGTGTATAAAAGTAAATGGGGTAGGTATAAACTTGAGGTAGACATAACAGAATAAGGAATCATGGGAGTATCTAGTTTTGAGTCAACAATTAGGAAAAGTAAATACTCAGATAACATATTCAGTCTGAAATTAATTTATACATGCTATTTTTACCCCGAGCCTCTGCTAATCTCTTAGAGCAATCTCACAGAGAATCAACAAGTAACTTGATAACACTTACCGTTTCTTCCACTCCTGCTGTTTGCTTTTAATTTTATTCGTATCTTATCGAGTGCTATCGAAATCCTTTCAGCGTGAGATCCTCTCTGCGCAGGGTTCAATAAGAATTAGCGGCGGGGTGAGCGGCCGACAGCAATTGCTGTGTTAATCTCCCGATGTATAGGTTTGTTGTTAGCCGCTTCGCATAGGTTAGTGCTGTGAGAGAAATAGATCTGCCATCGATATCTGGATCCTTCCTACTAATTTTATAAATGAAAAAGCTTGAGAAAGCGGGTGGATGGATGTTTGTTACTCTTGCCAAAACTACTGAACGGATTTTGATTAATATAACATAATACATCAGAATAACATTATGCTTTAATATTTATAACGTAAGTGTGAATTAAGTGGTTTATTCTGTGACAAACTGAATTTCAGGCGGGTGAAGTCGTGGGCATAAGCTGTAGTAGTATGTATTTATTAGTACTTATTTATTTCTTAAATCGAGTACACAAAAAATATCGATACATTTTCTGCTACTTGGACTTAAATTGCACTTCTACGGGACAATTATTTATCGACAATCGAACTACCAATATTGATACAGCACTTCAGTCTGGCGAATCCCGAGGAACATATCTGTAATTTGAAAACCATTCTCCAGTAGTTACTGCTGTAGAATAGATTCAATGCCTGGAATAAGAGCAAACAAAATATCTATTGAAAGACGTTGGTCACGTAACTATGTAACTGTTTGTCTTGTTGCTCCAGAGAAAAGTCTAATATAAAATTCTCTATATTTTAAAAGACGTGGTTTTTCTAAAGATGTGAAATAAAGCAACCCTAGAATTTTAGACAGTAGTAAATTAGATAGTTTAGTAAACAGACAGAATGCACATTCATCATCATCATCATCATTTCAGCCACAGGACGTTCACTGCTGAACATAGCCTCCTCCTCCCTCAATGACATCTACATCGCAAGATTGGTAGCGGCCTGCATGTAGCGCCATCCTGCCTGCTACGTGCTGCTACCAACCGTGCACATTATGCTTTGACTTTTTTCATGTGTATTCTGTCAGTTGAATTTGAAAGAATGCCTAACTCTTATATTGCAGTCAGTTATACAGTATTCAGTATTCACGCATACTGTACCCATTGGTACCAATGCTTATAGCTTGAAATAGAATCTCCCTGAACCACAATTAAATTACTATTTCCCGCAAATAAATTCCGTTCCCAAAGAATGAAAGAATGAACTGTAGAAACGGTTGAAACGGCTGAAACGGTTTAGGGCACTCGCACGGAAATAGTTTGCACAACTGTTTTTGTTTGCGTCCAGTTAAAACACCGACACTTTATTACCGTTCTAGTTTTTCAATAAAACTGCATGTGGCAGTGTCGGTCAAATCGTCACGTTCCGCAAAGCCATTGTGCTGTAAATGCATCTGACAGATTATGCCGACTATTTGTTTATCTGCTACTTACATAAGTAAAATATAAACATTGAGAGCACAGCAGTTTAATGTTGACATTCATGTCACTTCTGTGTTTCTTGAGCTGCTTGAGAGCTGAGACTGATGTCCGTTTTCACCATCAATCCCTAATTTTTAAGTGACCCCTATGAAATCAAAATGCCTGTTATATGTTACCATAGGAGTCACTAAAAAATAAGGGATTGATGTTGAAAACGGGCATGAGAGTCTTAAAATAATGGTAGAGTTAAAATAAAAACTGTTACTTATTTAGAGGCACGTAAAAGAGTCTACTAGGATTCTATAAATGTCCTATTTTTAATAATACAATACTCGTAATATACTTCAGCTGCTTTTGATAGATTGTTGTGTGTAAGTATAAAGAAAGAATTTACTCTAAATTGATGGTTCTTTTACCAATTGAAAACATACATTAGACATCAATGACTACTTTCATCCACAAAAATATACAGTTTCCGAAAAATAAATGATAGTAGTTTTGTGAAACATGAAAATCCACGCATGCACAGCATCAAACAAAGGCTATGTCACATAGATCGTTATCCTGCATCGCAGATTCAGCTAGATTGAAGAATGATTCTCGTATCCACCATCAATCTCGCATGGTTTCACCCATCTGAGGGTTAAGTAAGCCTGAAAGTATAGTCGACATCACAATATGTAAATAAGATGCCACATTATTAAAATTGATGAGCACATCAGTGTTAGGTAAGTAGCAAGTCGTTTGTCGTCTGAAACTTGTTATAACGCCACAAAAAGATCATATTGTGTTGTGTTTATGCCAGTAAAGCAGGTCAGTATACTAGTTTAACAGTGCTTCATTTTGTCATATACAAAGTGATAGCTAATAGGGGTAAATTATGGTTTAATCTAGAGCTAGATCTCTTGCTAAAGAAAGAGGTCGATCAACTCTTTTTGTATCTACCTACATTATTATTTGGAACAAATTGTACCGCAGATAGGAAGTTGTAAAACATGCCTTATTATAAAACAATGCGAATGAAATAAAAATCTTAATTTAATTGTTCGACAATTACATGAAGACAAACTTTCTTGGCTAAATCTAATTAGGTCTTTTAACAGTTCCTTACTAAAAGGAAGCTTCTTTACACTGGTAAAGAATATCGCTTTCTTGTTTAATTATACCAAATTAATTAAGTACAGGTTTAATAAATAAGATTCAAAGAAAAACACAAGATGTCGTTGAAGATTTTTGCTTAAATAGAATTAATTATCACGCTGCTAATTTGCATTTCAAAAGAAAGTTTGCTCCAGAGAAAATCAAAAGTAAGCAAGAGACGTCCAGCTGGAGAATACTCGAGATTGCTACTCGCTGCGATACAGATTGGACCGGGATTCGAGGTATGTGCTGAACTGCTGACATTGTCGTTTTCTCAATTAAACTTTGCACGGCTTGATTAGAGAACTGAGCTTAATTCGATGTCTTATTTAAATCTAATTGATCGTCTATTCTGTAACAATAGGTCTTTGATTTTTTACATTTAATTATAGAGAAGATAGTAAGAAGAAATGTGAAAAGCTTTGCATTCTTGTAGATTTTCTTATAAATCTATTTAATGACGTATGTTATGACCTCATACTTACTGAGCAGAGACCAATTTGGTACAATGTATTTTGCTCTTTAAGTTGATTTGTAGTTATTGTTTTAATTTCTTGGTACCAAATAAATGTGTTTTCTTTCTTTCTTTCTAATGCAAATAATAATATTCTTTAAGCCACAAGACTGTTTAAATCGTTGCCTACTACGAGACTTTAATAACCCAAGGGTATCTTTTGAAAGGCTAATTTGAGGATCTATACCTACTTATCATAATTTGTGGTTACTAGGAACAGTTAACAGGAGCAAAGTAATCAGTCTTAAAAATACTGACATATCTTTACACTAATTTACATTACAAAGGGTTTGCTGCAGAAAATCAAAAGTATGAGCGAAAGAAGCACCCGAAGATTCGGTACTGAAACGGAATGCAACCCACTGCAAATTGACTGCGCGGAGTGGCCGTGCGTCGCGGGCGCCGGATATTGTCAAGCTGTGAAGGTGACAACCACAACCAGCACAAACCATTTTGAAGGTTTAATAATAGTAACTGCCAGTGACATCCAAAACAGCAATCAATAACGTAAGTGCCAGTGAAAACTATACGTAAAGTGGAGATAAGAGTAGAGATGAAAATACTTTTACATAATAGAAGTTTAGTGTTTTGAAAACTTCAAAAGTCTTATTGACTATTTTTTTTTTCATCTATGCTTTAAATAACTTAGATAAAACTCAATAGCGCTTATGACGTGTAGCACCAAACTAAAGTGAGCAGATGATGGCCATTAATTTCAGATTGGTCCAGTAACATCAAGAGTTTTGCTGCCTTTGCCTTTACCCTATTCAAAACCAAAAGTAACCAAAGAACCATTCAGCCGGAGGAATCTACCGGAATGCAGCGTGCAGCGTTGTGCAGCGTTTTGCAGACCGTGTGTAGTAAGTGCCGGATATTGTGGGCGCCGCGAGAGCTCGGCAGCTCGCAAACCGTTTTAGAATTAACCTGCCGATGAAATTCCTACGGTTCGGTACTATTCACCAATTTTAGGAATGTGCAAAGTTTTTCTCTTTTTTTTATGAAATATTTTACTACCTAAAACTACAGCTACAGATTTAGTTTGAACATATCGATCGAACAAAAGCCCGTGCGTCATAGTAGTTCATTAGGTTCATTTTGTTTTTTATTCGTTCTTTATAAACCTTCAACATAAGCTTATCCATTTCCCTTTTTAGGACACCTATTATATCATTAAAGCGTAGGTACGAGTATAGTAATTATAGTGGCTATACTGTGTTAGGTACTTTTTTAATGTACGAAAATAAAATCACAAAGAACATTAGTACCCATATAAAGCCCATTTAGGGCACGTTTCCTCAGCGTATAGTAATTCTATAGTGTCTATACATTTACCTCTTTATAACACGCATCATTTGCCACCTAATCTGTGATCTTTGGAAAGCCTACGAGCAAAGAGACAACTTTAAATGCTGCGAGGGCCCTCTGAATGCCTTTGAAGGCGCGGGTCAGCCGCTTTATCCTCCCTGGCTTGCAATGTACTTTTAATCAGCTCTTCTATGACTGAATAAAAACCACTTCCTTGCCGCATACAGCTTTCTAAGCGCTATGCATTTTGTATTGTGAAGCGTTTAGTTTGAGATTTTGTGATATAAAATTAGTTCGTAGAAGTGAAAGTATTCTCATTTAAAATATCGTTCAATTTAATTGTGATTTATTGTCCATTTTATTACTCTGTATACTGTACAATACAGAAATAAAAATAAGTTATATGCCATAAACGTTATACTTTATAGCGTTTATTGACTCAGAGTCATAAAAAAATCACCGATATATGAAACGCAAGTTTGACTTATCAGTCAGATAAAAACCTTCTACTGCGATAAGGGTCCAAATAAACCCTTTGTGTCGAAGATTGGTCAATCACGCGTATTTAGTTACCCGAAAAGGTTCCCTCTGCTACCCAATATAATATAACACAATATACCCATTTCCGTGGCTATATTTATTATGATTGTGGAAGTGAGGAATGTTGTATTAATCAACTTGTTATTAGATAGATACGAGACTGCCGGCGAGGCTGTCCTCGTAGATTTCGGTTATTCGCAGAACCGATCCTCGGACCCATGTTTAATCCCGGAACAAAAGTAGTCTGATATAGTCGGAAATAGCACGGATTTCCATTAGCGAAATAATTCTCTGGATTGCCTCAGTTTGAGGGATACCTCTTGTTATTTACATACAACCCGATGGACTTAACTTTGCGGTTTTGGTTTACGGGATTCTGAGCCGAACGCGCAGGGGTTAAAGGTCTTGTTTGATTAAACACCACACTTACAAACTTAAACAGTATTTAAAACAGCGTGTAATGTTACAGTATCGAATTGAGCGCGAAAAAGAACAAAGCGGAACTTAAAACACACAATTAAGCTCAAAGCTCTAACATTAACAAAATAAAATAGGACGAAAGAGTTTTCCTGCCAAGAATCCATTCCGCCCATAAAGCTTTCAAATAAAGCCTTTGAGGGCTGAGAAAATGTCCGTGATAAGGAATAATCATTTAAGATCATAAGCCTCCGCAGAGCAAAAAATACTCAAGAGCTTGTTGTAAAAATACACGAGACACGTCAATGGCGTTGTCGTCGCAACTGCCTATTAAGATTTTAGCGAATTCATAAATGATTGGTGCCGCGATGGGAATTGAGGCCATTACTGCTCCCAGACAAAGAAAATAATGTGTTTTGTACCAAGAGGGCTGCATACATTTAAAGTAATTTGTAACAACTAGTCAAGCATTTTTATTTTTCGTAATAAGTAGGATACTCGTTTTTACACGTCCCAATGTAATTTAAATTCTACTACTGCTTTGAGACAATAATGTAGGCCAGTGAGTGCCGAGCTGCGTCTCGCAAGAAACTCTAACAATCCTGAAATATTTCTTTAAAGCCCGACAAGACGAACGTAATGATGCTTAAAACTCGCTGAATCAGATATTCAGCCCTAAGATTAGTCTTATATTAAGATTCAGCCAATCAGTCTTAAATCTATAAAAAGATAGATTTGAAAGTGTTACTTATTTTAAAATAATGACAACTATAATAAATATCAGGTTAATGGTATTTTAATTTGTTTGTTTGACACCAATTTTTTTGAGACCGGAGTACGTTTATAAAGAAAAATTACGGTTCCTAATAAACCATTAAAAAGTATGTGAGCATCTTTTTGGCTACCCCAATAATAAACTCACGGAACTGTCGACCTGGGGACATATAAAAATGCTCAGTTCCAAGGAAACCAAAAGAATCTCGTAACAAATTCCTTTTATTTATGGCTTTCTAAAAAATAGTCCTGCAGACTCATATTCATGCACTCTATGAAAATAACAACAACAACTAACTAATAATAATTATGAGTAAGGCAAGCTTTCATGCAATATTCACTTCTAAGTCAATGCAATAATGTTTAAAACTGGATACATACAACTGGTCCTTGCTCAAATTCTTGGGTATAATTTTTTTAATGTATGTTAAATGGAATTCAGGGAGTACCAGTTTGGGTTACTGCATTTTCACATGCAACTAAGTAACGATTTCTTGGGAACACTGTATCATGACACGTTTTAGTCCACTTAAAAGTTAATTAGGTTAAGTAGGTAAAACTTTTACTTAACTAGTACGAAAAACAAATTTTAGTAAACCATAATATACAGCATAGTAGAATAAAATAAGTATTCGTGGAAACGTTAAGTGCCTACAGACGACCGCACGCACATCAAGTGAAAAGCTGTAGTTCCTTTATGTTTTAACAGGTGCTACCTTGCAATAAAAATTGTAGTATAATTTGATGTTCTTTTGACTGTACATTTCTTGTACTTGTACTTGTATTCTTAAACCTAAATGTGAAAAATATGTTGTAAAATTCAATAACTAGGCATACATAATTATTCGCTATTTTTTTTAATACTATTACAATCACACGGTCTTGTACTTCATGCTCAATTTTATGTTGAAAACCGTAAAACCGTAACACTTAGTTTCCTTCTACGTAGCTACATCAGTTTTCAATATTAAAACGACATTGTTGTCGTTATTTTGAAATACATTAGAGGGTTCAGAAACCGAAGACCGCGCGTACAAACAACTTAAAATACTTCCATTAAAACTTTTTCAGTAATTAAAATGTGGCTTCATCAAATTATCATCAATATTCATTGGAGGTGTCGCACTTTACAGCGTATTCCGCCTCGCACACCTCCGTCACTCTGGACTTTCCAAAATCGTAATTAGAGAAGTTTTCTCATTATTCCCATAGGCACTTTGTCACAGATCTAACAAGTTCCATCCGCGCCCGTTTCAACACCGAGTTAATTTCGTGAAATTAGCGATCTCCAAGACAATCCGAACGTCTGACGTCACTCTACTCCCTAGTTCCCTACAACCAATTTCGCGCTTGGTTATTTGTCAAAGATAAACATTGACTTTCGCTTGTTTATTATTGGAAGAAGTTTTAACTTTAACCACACGAGTAAATATTTTATACAGACTAAGCTCTCTAACAACGTGAAAAATGTTGAGGTTTTCTGATGGTGCTAACATTGGTTTGAAAAATTGGGAATAAAATCCAATCAAAGCAAAATGAAGGATTTAGAAAAGAAATAAAAATAAATCTACTTTGATAAATACTAAAATGTAACTTTATGCTCGTACTTTTGGACTTGCCAAACACGCGCATGAAAATTCACACGCATTTTATTATATTCAAAAATATTACCCACTAACTTTACTTTAGCTTAAAATCTTATTTAAATGTGCAAACGCACTATAGGTATAGCTATCCTGTGAGAGCATGGTCCATGGTCTTTCAAGACACAGGCAACTCTTGGCTATTTTATACACCATCCTCCCATCGTCCCATAAAATGTTTAATAGTTCACCTGGATGATATGAAACTTTTACTCCAACGGTTATTTGAATACCTGACATAGAATTCCTTTCCACTCTTATTATTCGATAAAAAGTTGGTATGGCCTGATGAATCGGAAAATATCGTTTCGGAATTCCGAATATACATATATATTCCGGATCCAAGAACTGAAACAATAAAAGGCTTGCGAGCAAAGATTCCAGAAGGCGAGCGTGCCAACGGTCGTATAAAAGGTTGCCTGTAATAGGTATATTCTCTTAATTTGTTCTTTTGAAGCTGTTGAAACATTAAACAAAAATAAAATAAAATTTAAACTGCCTGTAATGTTTAGCTAAATTGAAAAATATACGTAATTCCTAGTAATAAGTATTTTAAATGCGAAAGTAACTCTATCTGTAGTTTGAGTCCCAGGAAAGGACAGAATAGCTTTTATACCGGTTTTTGAATCAGGTTTAAAGTTTTTTCTGTGATAGACAAAAATTCACGCGGGCGAGGCAGCGAGCAAAAGCTAGTTAGAACTTTGCCCAGATAATCTTCAGGTTTAATATGAAAATTTCCACTAGCAATGTGTTGTTTTCGGAATCTCCTTTATAATATTACAGCCAACGAGCATTCTGAGATTTCCAAATCCCTAGAAATTTTCTCCAGTTCGACTTAAATTTAGATATCATTCTGCCTAATTAGGTTCAACCCTCATTTTGCTTGGCCAGGATTTGAAACAAATGAAGTTTCTGTATAGACTGACTGACTTTATCCTTCATTTGGCCATTAGGTTAGGTTAACTCATACCTACCTAATCTTCTCTGGTTATTCTTTTTATGTTCGTTCGTTTTTACCTATACCAAAAACTGCCCAAAAGTATTTTTGTTACAATTCAATTAAAACAGCTTTTAACATAAACAACTAAATTAATGGGTACCTACTACGTAACCCAATTTAACTAAATCAACTTTTACCATTTCAACAACTAAATTAATGGGTAATAATCTTACGATGACGTGATAATTGTAGCGCACGCTCGTAAATGCATTAAAGGCAATTTACTATTTAGCTATTGAATTCGACAAGCCATTTAATATCCTCAGACCTTTAATTACTAATTAGTGGGAAAGCTTTGATTGTTTACTCATATGACAATTAATGATAGTTCATTCTACTTGAAACCTGATAAATCTAAATGCTACATTAAGGCGAGTATTGTGATAGGCATAGCATTCGACTTTAAAACTGGGTGAAGTTGGAACTTTCCTCAAATAAAAACATCTGTAGTCGCTGGAATTAAATCTACTTTAATTGGTTGACAACGATCAAAAATCGAATGAATGCGTAAAACTATTCCGCTTGCCATGTTATAGGAGAGTTCGGTATATTGTACCGCCGGGTAAATTGTACCACCCTCACATTTCGTAAAGTATTTATTGAATGTCTGTAATTGCAACACTCAGCGATACACAACTAAATTCAATTAATATCGGCCATGTGGTTTTTGCCGTGACAACGAATACGTGTGTTTTATTTTGAAAAGTATTTTTTCATTGTTTTCAAGTAACTTTTGACAATGCATGTTTAGTTTGTTATTTGGTTAAAATTTAATCACAGGGTGTTTCTAATATATTATTTAGAAGCGTAAATTAGTGTGGATTACAATTATTTGAAACATTTTTCGGTATTTATAAGCTATATTTTTTACCGATTTTTTAAAAGCACTATCACCTAGTCGGCTAAATTGTACCACATCAAGTTGTATGGAACTTTACCATAGGATTTTGAATTTTTTTTAGTAAATCATATTTTGAAGTTATAATAGCGTAGTTATGTTTGACTAACAATAAATGAAAGCAAAAAACTGGCAAAGTAGATTAGGTACAAGTGTGCGTTACGATAATTAGAATTACAAAACTTTTACTCAAAATCGTGATAACGTGTAAAACAATATCGATTGTCTATGTTATTAACTACTGTTCTTTTTCGTTACCTAATTTGTTAAGAATGTATCGTATAATATTTTGCCATAGTTTTTTTATAGGCTTGAAATTTATTGAAATCCAATTTAGTAATCCTGTGGTACAAATTATCGAACCGGTTGGCTAAATTGGACCGATGCTCTGAACTCGTATTTTGTTGATTTGTGCTAAATATACAACAATTGTGTTGATTAATACCTATGATATAGTAAGTTGAATAATTTCTCTTTAATTATATACCATGAACATTGGCAAAAACAAAAGAAAACTATGTGTAAAATGGGATTGAAAAAAACTGGTCCAAATTACCGGACTCTCCCTTACTGTTTTTCAATACTATTCTATCAATGAACGCGTAACGTCTCATCACTACCTACATACATAGCATAAAACAAAGTCACTTTCCGCTGTCTGTCATGTATGCTTAGATCTTTAGAACTACGCAACGGATTTTGATGCAGTTTTTTTAATAGATAGAGTGACTCAAGAGGAAGGTTTGTAGGTACAAAACATGCATTATTATAGAAGAGAAAAGCCGGGAAATTGCAATCGTGCCAAGCCGGGGCAGGCCGCAAGTTCAAAATATGTCTTAAAGGTTGTTAATTGGTACAAGCACAGAGAAGTGATTCAATATGCGTTCAATTCGAGTTAGATCGACTTGGCTTAAGATCGCTTCCAACGAGGAAAGTTCCTAAATGCACCTCGAATATATTGGAGCGGAACTAACACAGACCCACACATTATGTAATGATCGGTTAATGGTAATCATTCTCTTCTATATCAGGTTTGATGATTAATTGATTTTCAACAAATGATTTTAGGTAGTAATGGTACGAGTAAGTAGTTTACAACCAACACTTTACTAAAATGAAATCATCATATTAGGTTATCCTTTTTAACCAACACACTAATTTGTTACTCCAATGTTTAGTACCTACTTATAATCCTTTTATCTGTTAATTTTAACCTAAAACATGACAGCATCTACCATAAAACAATGCAACCCGCCTTTATAGTCTCTTACATAAACAGAACAAAGACTGTCTCGAGTGAAGGGTGCTTTTAAATTGAAACTTAATACCATCCATGCATTTTTCCTCTTGCTTAGCTTTATTATTTGTCTTAACGGCCGTTTAACTTGAAACGATCATTTGGGCCAATAAAAAACATATAAAATAACAAGCGAATAAAATCCAACGGCCGTTTACTCGTATATATGCAAATTTTTATTTACAGTACTAAATCGCGCTACTTGGAACAACTCTGAATGTAACAAACGTATGCGGTGACTGAGATAAAGCAGGCTACCTAGAGAATTCTCGGGAAACTCGCAAACACTGAATATGAAGCACATCGGTTAATCAAATGTACGAATATATTCGGTATTTCAACATATGGAATAATAAACTTTAACTTACGGATGGAGGCTAATTGCATGATTCGTGAGGCGCCATCATCATGTTCTTTATTATGATAAATTATTTATTTATTTCTTTCAAATTTATTTATTTGCCAGAAACAGGTAACATAATGATGGTCAAATATACATAAAATAAAGTCCATGTTTCGCTAAATACATCTTAGCATGCAATAAAGAAAACAAGATTACAATCAATTACAGTCATGATTTTCATATTCAGTTACAGAGTAAAAGGTTTTTTGTAACAACCAGGTATGTAACTCCTTCTTAAAGTCTTTTAGTGGAAGGAGTTTAATGTTCGATGGCAACCTATTATATATTTTGATGCCCATAGAGTAACAATTTTTTTGGAATAATGTTGTTCTCGGCGCAAAAGTATGCACCAGCCTATCAGGATCTCTAGTGTTCCTGGGGTATATCTCTGCAGCCCTTTTAAAATAATGCATGTTGTTTCACAAAACAAGACATTTCATAAATGTATAAAGATGGCAAAGGCAGAACATTCAATTTTTTAAACAAGGTTCTACAGCTTTGCAATGGATGTGCCAAACAGATCGACCTGATGCATTTCTTTTGTGTAATAAAAACCTTATTCAATTCGACACCATGACCCCATATAATAATGCCGTATCTAAGAACAGAGCCAAACATACCCATGGTATGCTAGTAAGGCAGTGTGCTGCGACGTTGTTCTTCTAAGCCGACTAAGGGCATATACAAATTTGTTTATTTTTTTACATAATTCCTCGATATGAATTTTCCAGTTTAGGTTGCTATCTATTGTTATACCTAAGAATTTTATATTTTTTACCTCGTCAATAACATTATTACAAAAATTTATATTCAAGTCATTTAATTTATTAAAATTCATTATTTTTGTTTTGGTCAAGTTAACATTCAAATTATTGGCATTAAGCCATGTCACTATTACATCAATTGTGTCATTTATGTCACGTAAATGATTTATTAATGAATATTTTTCAGTCTTTACTATTATAGATATGTCATCTGCATACAAAATTGTCTGATGTGGTGTTACTTCTGTAATGTCATTTATGTATATCAGAAACATTAGAGGACCCAAAACGCTACCTTGAGGTACTCCGTACTTATTTATTTTATAATCAGATTTGAAATTAGTGACTACCTGTTTACTATTTAACTTGGTGACCTCTACACACTGTTCTCTGTCAGACAAGTACGATTTAATCCAATCCAAAGCCCTACCTCTAATGCCACTGTGTTCCATTTTATATAGTAAAATGTCATGAGACACAAAATCAAACGCTTTAGTCATGTCAAAATATAAGACTGATGTTAAATGTTTTTTGTCTATGCTTAGTAAGATATTGTGTACAAGAGTAAAACCGGCTAGAGTGGTAGACTTATATTTTTGAAAACCAAATTGTTGTTCTTTAATTATACAATTCTTAACGAAGAAATCGTTTAGTCGCTTATGCATTGCTTTTTCATAAACCTTTGAAAAAACTGAAATGATGGCAATTGGTCTGTAATTTCCTATAATACTTTTGTCACCCTTTTTATACAGAGGCTTAACTATAGACCTTTTGAGCTGCGCTGGAAACACTCCTGATTTGAAAGAGAGGTTTATGAGACATGTTAGTATATCGCTTAACTCGTCCCTACACGCTTTCACAACTTTTGTCGATATCTCATCGTAACCTTCAGCGTTGGTGTTATTAAGAGATAAGATGATGTTTTTTATCTCTGTGACGGAAACTGGCTTTAAAAAAATTGTATTATTACAACTATTGGTGAGTGTAGATTTGGGTTCGGTCATCGCAGCTTTATCTGTCAGATCTAAGAGATATTCATTAAAGGCTTTAGCTATTACGGTTGGGTCCGTCAGGGTGTGATTTGTTTTTTCACATTTGATTTCATTAATGCACTTAGGAGGGCTTGGTGCATCATCTTTGATAATGTTCCATGCCGCCCTACAGGAATTACGAGAGTTTTCCATACGTTTATTATTTACTATTTTTTGTGAAGCGACTATGCATTTCCTAAGTAATCGTGAATATAATTCATAATTTTTCTTATTAATTTCGGATTTGTTTTTATAGTATTTAAACCGTAAATATCTTTTTTTTTTTGGAACATAACTTCAAACCTTTTGAGATCCATCTAGTTTTAGATTCTCTATTCATTTTAATATTTTTTACAGGGAAGCACAAATCATAAAACAATTTAAATATTCCGCTGAATTTACGAAATGCTATATTAAGATCAGCTTCCATGTATACGTCAGAAAAGGATAATTTTTTTAAAAAGTTTTTAAATCTAATAATGTTTTCGTCAGAGTATTCTTTTTTAGCAAACCACCATGTTTTTTGTAGTTCTTGTTTACGTTCTACTTGAAATGAAAGCATTTGTGCTGTTTCATGGTCAGATAGACCCAATGGCAATACTGTGCCTTCAGCTTCGTCGATATTGCTTATAATATGATCAATACATGAATTGATTCTTGTTGGGGTCGTTATGTGTAGTTTTAGATTATAATTTTTGGTCAAGTCGGTTAAAGTAGCGGAGGACTTAGTTTTAACCAAAGTATTAATATTGAGGTCCCCTACGATCACTACCTTTTTGTTTGTTCTGCGTTATCACGCAGAACAAATCTATGGATTATGTAGCATTATCTGTAGTAATTTGAAGAAATTATCAATGTTAGACATAGGAGTCCTATATATGCAAACTACAATTAGGTTATAATTAGTGATTTCAATACCACAGCACTCAAAAGTATTAGTTATTGCTAAATTATTGATTTTATCAATGCGCTTGAACATTTGACCACGTTTTAATAGTATACAAACTCCTCCCCTTTTTTTATTTCTAGAGTAGAATGAAACCATTATCATATTTAGTTAAGCGTAAATTTTGTTCACATCCAGACTTCAAAAAGGTTTCCGTTAGACAAATGACATCCGGTTCACGCCCCTAATGACCCAATTCATCGATGGTAAGTTCCAATATATCTTGTTTTGAAATTGCACCTGCAATGTTTTGATGTAAAATACGCAGATTTCTATCAGGGGTCTCGAAAAAGACAGATATTTGCGCCATTGTTATTGATTTGAGGTGAGGGATGCACAGTACTACCCTGAGTGGTCTGCATTATTTTGAAATAGTAAGGGATAGTGCCAGGTCCATCTTTTGACGTTAGTTTTTTTGTCACATCGTTGCCGGGCGATTGAGTAGATCTTATAACTAATCTCCCTATTTGTTTTAAGTAACAAGACTCATAAACGGGAAAGTCAATAGCAACATTAACTTTTATACACATTAGATGAAGAAATCGGGAATGACTCATATTCACCTGGTCCACATTAATAACAGTACAGTTAGAAAAATCATCAGCTAATAGTTTTACATCATTATTCAGTTTCGTTTCATTAAGATATTGACTATAATTTGTAGGCAAAATTATAACATTTGTGTTTCGTAACTCGTACAATGCGATACAGATATTTTTAATGACCACTTTTGGATTTGTATCATGGCTACCTGTACAAATTATGACATAGTCAGAAGCAGTTAGACCTTGCTGAACACTGATACAGTCACTTAACATTTCCGATGAAGAAGCATTCGGTTTGACAAATGCAGACGGTTCGTATTTATCATTCCAACTCTTTGACCTATATTTCAATAATTTACTCGATAAACCAAGTGCTTGCTCATCTCCAAGTATAACAATTTTATGTTTTGTTATAGCTTCTTTTCCAAGTGGAACGGGTGTTGAGACGTTGACATTGTTTTGATTTGAGTTTTTCTTGATGGGGGTTTCTACTATCGGGAGTATATTCTTATCTTGAACAAGATCTGAGGAGGTCTTTGGGTGATCCTCATCTTGACTATGATGTACCCGTGTAAAGTCCAATCTTGTCTTACTAACACTCTTTCGACATTTTCTTTTCTTTTCTTTTCTTTTTGTGATGTAGATCGGCATATTTGGCTCAGGCTCTCAGTTTTCTGTTCATAGCTTTTTATTTGTTTCTTCAGGGAGCTGTTTTCTAATACCAAGTCATCGATTTGATTCTCAGCTATTTTTAGCATCATTTCTAATTCAGAGATTTTTTTATTTAGTTTAATTAAATCCTCTCTCGTACCATATATTGTTTCAGGGCAACTTCTGTTCAGTACTGATGTTTCTAGGGTGGAAGAATCATCATCATTTGAAATGTCTGTATGTAGTGACTCAAAAGAATTGTCCGTAGAAACATTTATTACATATCTCTGGCGCTTAGTAACATTATTATGCGGAGTTGATGTATTTGTTGTAGAAGCAGTTTTAGATGTTGATGGTACTTGTAAGTTATCACAATGTTCATGTCTTTTATTTAGGCATATATCACATTTCCAATTACAGCTTTTCTTATGCTGTTTTAAGGAAAATAATTGTTCTGACACTGTAAGTAGTACAATTTAAGGGGTATGGTTTTTTGCAAAGAAGACATTTAAGAAACCGCCGGTCCGTAATATTTTTTTTTGCATTTCGTGCAAAAATCCGTCATTGTGATACCTCTCAAACAAAATTCTACGGGAAAATTATTGTTTTGTATCAATGTGCCGACTGCCGACGGTATATTCGCAAAATCACTGAAGTGCTTTAATGAAATGGAAAACCGAGCGTTCCTATACTGTTCATTACCGTAAAAGTAAACAGAGAAATGTAGTTAATTAATTGAAATAATTTTCTTAATACCTCTACAAATTCAGCTCTTCATTTATGTACCTACGTCTTACACTGTCTAGAAAACCTATTAAGTACCTAACCAATAATGTGAGATTGTTAATCTACGAACATCCAAACAGGTTCACATCGCGAACACGTGTAGTGTGTCAAGGACGCAAGGAGATTGAGGGAAGTCAGCTAATTGACTGTGACAATTTTATTTGTAAGAGATGATCATCAATCAAGTACAATAATAAAGAAAATTTTGTACTCTCAATATCACTTACCTTCTTCTAACTTTCATAGATTTGTATCTGAAATTACTGCAAAGTTTAGTCTGGTTTATTAGTTGGTGAGTTTGACTAAATCTATTGGCGCAAACATTATAAGAGCCTTTCCATCTTCAACTCCCTAGATTGGCGAGTAGGTACAGAGGGTTGTGATCATCCTTCGACCTCCTCGAAAACGGCGAAGGTGCCCGATAAAGTAGCGAACCCAACCCGAAGTAACGCGGTGTCGGAGTGCTGAATAAACAAACAAATACCGGACATTTTCCTCCATAAGTAATTTTTCGTGTACTCTATTACAAATAGCAGTAGTTATGAAAAGACGTCATCAATTAAAAATCAGCTTAAGCGTTCGTGACTCCAGATCGCGATACTGTCAGAAGGCCGCTACAAAACTACTATAAAGCTGTGACAAAGAAACTTGAAGCAATTACTCGAGCGAGCGCGACTAAGTTTGTCCCAATTTTATCGCCGACGGAATCAATATTGCTGTTGTTTACAACTTACTTGAACCCCTAAAACATTTACAGCCTTCTTAAAATTCATATCCTTTGAGTGTTTATTTGGGCTAGTGTATTGAAAGAAGATACTTAGAGAAAAGAAGTCCAATGTAGCGTAGATACTTTGTAAAAGATGCACAAAACAACTATCGATCTAAAATCACCTTGATGAGCATATTATTATGGGATCCTGAGTTCGATTCGCAAACTTAATTTAGAAACTGCTTTTTAATCAGAATGTGGTGTCAGACGCATTTGACAAGATTATTTCTTATCCATCCTGTAAAGTTATTTGCAAGCAGTAAGTCCTCTCACCTTTCAAAACTGAGAATTCTGTATGGATGGTATGCAATATTCCTAAGTGTTATCTTGGTTCCCAGGAATACACAGTTTCTGAGGAACAGGCGATAGATAGTCTTTCCGGAACTGACATTTACGTATTAACTCAAGCCAATAATTTGATTCACAAAGGTGGAGTAAATGGATTCTCAAATGGAGAAGACGTCTTGGCAAATGTAGGATGACACGACCACCTGCTCGATGGACCGACGATTTTAAGAGTGGTTGGATAAAAAAGCGGGATTTCGTACTTCGAAGCGTTCCTTGTTTGAGTTGCGTCTAGCAGTGGGCTGCTCTAAGAATAAGATATTTTATGTCACATAATTTAAAACAAAGACTAGATTTTTTCAGTAATTTTAAGAAGTGGTTTCACATTTCACAATCTAGTGAAATTTGCGAATCGATACTCTCCTGCAGATACCGTTGGGCTACGGTCACTTAAATTTTTATAGAGATAAGCACATTCTAGGAAAATATCAGCAATTTTCTGTATGTAATTGTTTATTTATTTTGTTCATTTATTTTGTTCATTTACGAGTACTTATCATCATTAATATTTGATACTTCTGACTACTATTTTTTACCTAGTAAAATTTATAAGAGTCTGAAAAATATGCAAACAATACTGATTCTCCGAATACTGCTGAAAAGCAATATTACGACATTTCCATGTGATTTGTTTGCAAATTATTAAAGAACGTCTCCTCTATCCTGCCTCTATTCTGTAGCCCGTTGCTTATATCTAAACTGTTTTGATTTCAAAATAATAAATCAAGTTTAACTGTAGTAAAGTTACTTAAGATTCGCACCCGCGAAAAAATAGGCATGATTTTCAATCAAAGCTTATTAAACAAAATAATCTAATTTACTTTTTACTCTCTATAAATTTTGGAAAAATTAAGGAAACCTGTTCCACAAATAAGCTTCGTGCAGTGAGTGTGTCGTGCAAATGTTAGGCTCACTCTGTGGGCTTACTAGTTACCTACGGAATTTGCGAATAGTATTTGCGCAACACACAAAACTACACTTCAACAGAACTGCATATTGGAATAACAGCGTTCACGAATCGAAATTGGGTTTTGGGTTCATGAGAACACGTATTCGTGTTCAATGAATAAAATATTTTTCTGCAGTGTTAAAAAATAAACGTTTAGTGGTTCAAATAGGTAGGTACGCGGGTGGTATTGCATGCTATTATTTCATAAAAAAATATAAAGCCTTTTGCGTTTCAGTTAGTAACTTCTGGCATAATCTTGATTAAATCTTTTAATAGTGTAGAAATATTACACTGATAATACGAGTAGGTATACCATGCCATTAACATTGAATCAGAAACGTGATCTATCATAGTTTGTGTAATTACAAAGGACAACAAAATGCGCATTTATTTATATGTAGTTAGACTTACATTGTATATTTACACAAAAAATATACATAGACGACCTTTTAGCAGAGCATCGACTCTAATTTGTTCGGATTCCATTTTGAAAGGAGCTACGTGCTACAGATGAAAAACGAAACCCTCGTCTGTCTGTCTTTCACTCAATTTTCAATTTTCTCGGAGAGCCTGATGGATAGACTTGAAGGCCAAGGATGAGATATGGCGACCTAAATACGTAAGTAATGAATAAATAGTTACATTCTAATTCCGGAGGGTCGCTTTGAGGAGGATGTATATTGAAATATTGGAGGTAAAATACTTATTATTGCCAAACGTCGAAAATATGGCATCCATCTTATTCTTTGGTGCCGACCTAATTTTATAATTGCGTTTGAGTTTCTTGTGAAATTTGTTATTTGGTACCAAATAAATATAATAATCATTTTTAGTAAAAAACAAATAATCCAAGTCAGTCAGTTATTATCAGGAAAGTTGTGGTACCTGTAAACCTGAGGTCATCTTTAGTACAATCAAAGTACTACTTATACATATAACTTATCTGTCGCAGTGAAACTTGTCGCGGTTTAAAAAAATTACCCAATATAATGCACTAAATAATAGGTTTTAACACTATTACTTCAAAATGATTCAAAGTATATTTTTAACCTCGAACATAGCAGACGATAGGAAATGACAGTTTGGTGCTCAGGGTGAAATGTGGCCGAAATAAGAATTGACGCACACCCCTGTGAGGCTGTTTGCAGAGATAGGGTTACCCTGCCATTGTCACATCGATTTCTGTAATTTATACGTCAAGTCCTAGCCAAAACAAGAGTTCTGCGTTAGCCGTTTGAGAAACATTTTCGGATAGTTACTCTGGAGCTCTACATTATTGGAAGTTACATTATTGGATTTGCAAATCACGAATATAGTTACCTGCACATAATACGAGTAGGTGACGCGGCTAATAAACAAAAAAGTTACTTACACTCTGCTCTAAAGTTCTTCTTGAAAATTTTCGGGACAGTGTAACATAATATGCACGTTTAATCGTAGTTTGTCTGATATTTGCATCTGTTCATGCTAGTTGTGCTGCTCATTCTAGTTGTGTTGTTGTGCCATGTTGTTCAGACGTGAATAGCTATTGTCATTTTACTTGCTGGACTGCGCAGTGTCTGTAGATATAACCGTAAGTCTAGTTTAGTTTAGTAGGTAGGTACAGCGACAGTATTGAGCACATTAACCAAAAAATACGGATTCACTTTGTGATAAGTTGTACATGCCTGCCAGTTGTACCTACTCCTGTAATGAATATGCAATACATAGGTATAGAGACTAGAATAAAAACCTAGTTAATCTTGAAATTCAATTAGTAGTTATAACTTGAAAGTTTTCGAACTTTCAAAGTTTAAAATACTTGTTAAACGTAAGTGGTATTTTTAAATGCAATAAAGATTTAACGTGTGTGCCTCGAGTATAGATTACAATCGTGTAGCATTTTGTACCGAATTCTATTAGTGGTTCCATTAGGTGTTTTAGTAAAGTAAGTAATATCGGGGCCGTAATCATGCGATCGCGTGCACGTCGGCGCAGAACTGATCACTCACGAGCGGCAATTAGCCGGTTTGATTGAATGGGCTAAGTGCTTTCAGAAAGAACTAACTCCGACCGCAGATCGGAATGATATGCAGCCATGCAAACGTAAACGTTAGGCTTAAAATTTTGCCGCACAATTAATATTAATTGGTTTTGATTTATGGTACTGACATCTATTTATTGTAGTTTTGGACCACAAATAAATAACTGAGGTTAATTCAGACCTATAAGTTAATGTGACAGTTGTAAACAAAACTGTTTACTGGTTTGTTTTGTGGTTTTATTCGCTGGGTTATTACTAATTACTTGCTGAGGTACACATTAATGAGTATCCCGGGTCCGATAATAAAATATAAAGGATAAAAAGCCGGGTCCAGACGGACGGGTGTAACGCGTAATGGAATGTATCGTGTAATGTAATGGAAATGTATGGGCAGCACTTTACATGTCATTCTCGTAGTGCCGTCCACACGTAGAATTCGTGTTACATTACACGTAATCTTACATTACACATTACACCTGAACCCGGCTGAACACGAGCCTAAGGTTAACTTCTGAAATTTAGACGACATGAGATCTGAAAAAGAAGTCATATAGGTAACCAAAGCTGAATCGTTATTCTCTTGACTTGCAAAGCAATATTGAACATAAAGATTCTAGTGAATAGGTAATAAACGTTTTACTAACCTACATAACCAATATTGAGTCACGTAGAGTCACTAAAACTGTTTCAATTATGTCCACGTATATGGCAAAAACGTATTGTCATAAACTGACGTTGAGAAACTATCCCGTTAGTTCTAAAACTAGGGCAGTGCCTGTTGTCAAAAAGTTCCTAAAACTAGGAGATTCCGTAAATCCCGGAGTTTCTGGTTAACGAATAAACTGAGTAAATACATAATTAAACATTAGTACATCTACCTACGAACATTATGTGACTAACACAGGAAAACAAGTGACAATGAAACTAGACTTTATTGCACTTGGTAATTTTCATCATATTTCAGCCGTAAGGCATCCACTGTTAAACATAGGCCTCCCCCAATGACTACGAGTAGGTAAATGTGCAGCTAAAAATTACTTACATAATACGTTCATTGTCTAAGAAGGTGTAATGAAACATACTAAACGCATATAGGTACGCGATATGTAGCGCACATTACCAAGAAATAAAAATAATATCTCCAATATAGCAGCGTTAAAGTTCTGTTACGTCTACTTATCTATTATCTGATATTGTACTCGTAGTTCCGTGTTACTCCCGTGCAAGTGCTGACTTTGACAGAAAATGAATTTCACATGCGGGAACAAGAATCGTCTCAGTACAATCGTCTAGAATTTAAAATATGCTGAGAGCGAATCTTAGCGTTCATATTTTCAGACTTTACCTGCAGTAACTTAATTCTGTAGATAACTTTTATACTATCTATTATTTTCGTAGTTTGACACATATTTCATTAAACATATTCTTCAGATAAAAGTTAACGGGCAATTGAATTAGAATAGTTAAGACGCGTAGGTTGCGCACTTACTGAAAATAAAAGTAAAACTAACAATACTTAGTGCTCATGCTCTACAATAACTTCTTTAGTTTTACTGGAATAATCCCAAAGGACATAAAACTGTTAAAAGTCGATACTTATATAGCTTTATATTTCGTTCCTATAACACTTACAGGAATTGAGCAACCTTTCATTCTAAGTGGACGATATTATTTGAATATCGACGTTGACACTTGGGGCGGTGTGATAACGACACCTTACCTACAATGTACCCTAATATGGACAAGCAGTGAGTGGGGTGGCAAAACCAGCAGTTTAGGCAAATTCGGATTTTATTCGGTCGTTCTATTACTTTAACAGTACTATGAGTAGTACCACTATAAAGTTAGTCTTATTCTGTATTTTAACTTAACTGAAAGCTAAGTTTAGAATTTAAAGAACGTCTGTCACTCCGCTTCCGTTGTTGGATAATATCATACGATAACGATAGATAAAGCCTTTTTCAGCAGATGAAAGAATAGGCATGGTATAGCCATACCTAATGCAAGAAATGATTTTTTCCTGGCGGCTTGGTGACCGGATTGAACCGCCACCGGTGCAGACGGAGAAGATGGTGAGTTGTCTGCACGTGAAAAGAGGTTGTCCGGCTTGCAGAAATTTATAAGAGTTACCGTTCCTTGTATTGTAATTAAAAATGTAAATAAAACAGCTCCCTCTCAATTGACACAATTTATTTTATCTCGTAAGCTCGTATACAGTTAACAATTACGATATTATAACTACTGTAATAGATAGTGCCAACCTCAAGGGATTCAGGGTCGTTAATTAGGTTCGGTTTGGTGAATATTATTGCCACTACAAATTTTTAAAACTCAGCCTAAATATTAAAAGACTCTACTAGTTAAGATAACTGCGCGATGTCAGGTCGGAAAGACTCCTACTTGAAGGATGGAAAAGTGGGTGCCTTGGAAGCCATGCGGTTATAAGCCGTTACCCTGAACGTTCCTCTCTTCTTCTGGGGTCCAACGGGTCTCGCACACTTTTAGGCTACAAGCAGCGTCCTCCACGGCCTCAAGCGCGCAGTGCCAGATGAAGCTCTTGCATCTCCTCGACAGGAAAGCGTTCAAACTCTTGCAGAGACAGAGGTTTGATGACAAGGAGGAAATGCGAAGAGATCAGCAGTTTAGAAAGGAGGAATAATTTATACGAAATGAAGAGAAATTAATATAAATGAAATATCATAAAACGTAAAATGTTTAAACTATAAAATCCCGCATCTGAAACGAAAAATAAGAGTGTCAGCATCACATGTGGAACGTGGCATTAGGTTATGAAAAAACCCGCAATGGGAAACAAATACTTACGAAGACTGCTCGCTAATTTGAACTTCACTCGCAGTCTTCAGCAACCCAACCCTCATCCAAATAGCATTTAGGGAATTTCTGAAAGAAACGAACACATGAAATACCACGTACTGGAATACGAAAAATATCAATCACGAAAAATAAATAAATTCTCCGACGGGAACTTACCTCATGTGTGTTAATTTTTAAAATATATTATGAAATTATCGTGGATGCATTCTGCATCACACGATTTGAAACACAGGGGATTACATCCCCGAAAATAATAAAATTGCGGTTGCGCACGATCGACCAAAATTCCAAAGTGATTTGACAGCTCAACTGACAGTCGCGAGTCATTGACATCGCGATACGTTTCGTTTCGCCGCTTAAAAAAGTAAATACTAATAAAAACCATGATGAAAACAATTTCCAGAACACTGAAAATATTCTATTAAAAAATAGAATAATCAAAATAAAAACATTAGGAAATGTTTCAATAAAATATATTTGAATTGACTGAGCAAAAAGCGCCATCTATTGCAAACCACTTCTAAATCACGCCAATAGATGTCGCCAGTGGCATCCCAAATCCAAATGTCGAGTAAGAAAATCAATTTGTGAAAAACAACTGAAATGCAACGTTACACTAACCTACCTACATTTTGCTAATCTGCACTTACCTTGCTATCTTATTAGACTTAAAACAACTGACAAGACCACGCCACATAAACTATGTAGGTAGTTTGCTGAAGTAATCAAGTAGGTAAGTTCTTCTGAAAACATAGAACTGAAAATAAGCTACTCAATAAAAGTGCAGTGCTACTTATTGAGAAGCAGTGGGAGTGTTAATATTTAAAGGTATGTTCAAAAGTTTCAAACTACACTCGGCATCAAATAAATCGCACCTCCTGCGACACTTATCAAACGTATGCATCCCCACTTCCCACCAACATTGGTAGGTACCATTTGAAAGCCTAGTTCTAAACTTCATTTCATTAAAGGAAAGGTTTTTACCCCAAAAATGTGTCTTTACAAGGATCCAGAGTCACTTCTTCAAAAAATAGGTAGTTACGCTATAGCCATTTTTTATGACTATAAAACTGTTAAGTTGGGATTAATCGCTATCCATCTGTTAAAGAGGACACGTGAGATCTTTATTTGGTTTTATAACCATAAAAATTGGTCTAATTGATCCCAGAGGTGAGCCCAAAGTGAGGTCTATTTTCAAGTCACATTTATGGTATATGTTAATCATTTATTTAGAAATTAAATGTATTTTTCTTTAAGGATATTTATTGGGCTTTCAAATAACACCAATATTGTTGGGGTACCATGATTGTGTCAGAAGAAAATCTTTAAAGTTCGCGTCGCGGAAGGTGCGGTTTATTTGATGTTGAGTGTAGTAAAAGAGCTTTTAATAGTCAACTTCTGAGAATAAGTGATATTAAGAATATAAAGAAATAGACATGTAAAGTTAGATTTTCTAAAGTAATTTTGAGAGCAATTCCGGAGCAGGTCACTATAATTTTATAGCAAGATCACTCCAACGAATATCGTAAGTCCTTTACGTTCTGGCAGGCCTGGCTCACTCCGCGCGGTACATTCGATAATGAAGAATGTTCACTAATTTTGTTTTTTAGCTTTCTGTATTCTCTGTTAAAAATAAAAAATACACGTGAAAGAATTATTTCGATACGTCAATTAGTTTCCAAGATATTGAATTTTAAAAGTGCGGGCGGCGGCCGGCCCGCCATTTTATGCGCGTGACGTCATATTACAACGACTGGCTCATATTTGTATGGGTGGAATCTTGCAAACTGAATTAAGACCCACTTCCAGGCAACCGATTAAGCTGAAATTTCGCAAACACATGTGATTTGGATGACCATGCAATATTATGATGACATGGAGCTGATCTGATGATGGACCTGGAAGGTGGCCATAGGAACTCTATAATAAAACGACCTAAATGCATCGAGTTTGGGCTCGTTCGTTTTGTATTGATGAGTATTTTAATTCTATATAGTAATCGGGGTCTAATGATGGAGCTGGAAGGTAATTCGCAATAAAACGACACAATCGCATCAAGTTTGGGTTTGGTTCAAATTTAATTTCTGTGATGGGTCTGGGTGTTAATATGTATAATAAGTTTGTATTTACAAAAAAAATGTATTTAAGTATGTTTATATCCGTTTTCTAGTGAGCGGACGCTGTGAATGTACGTCACACGGGGTCACGTGACCGTCGGCGGGACTCAATATTTAAGCGAACTTTGAATGCCTATAAAATCATAACTACTGGGTATTTTTGAATGAAATAAAAACTAATGTATTTGTAAATGTAAAAGCTTAACTGTAACATAGGTTTCAAGTGATTTTGCATACCTAGTAACATTCTCAATTACCTACAGCGAAGCGCCCCGCCGGCGGGTATTATGCTCGTGCTTTGTCCTCGAGATTAGAAATAAGAACTATGTAGTATCACGTACGGTGATGCCAGTTTACGCTAGTATCACGTACGGTGATGCCAGTTTACGCACTGTTAGTTGAGGATATTTTTTTTTTTTTTTTTGTGGGTATCTCACTTTACATCTTATTTGACATTGGTATCCGTCGTCAGTCACGATTCAGTGCTCTGCCAGTTCGCACTTCTTCTACTTAAATACGTACCCAGTGTTAAAAATAGTGTTTTTGTGTCGTCAAAATGCCGAACGAAAAACGTCAAATGAGGATAAGGAACATTTGCTGAAGAAAATAAATAAATTGGAGCAGAAGATATGGGGTGCTGAACGTCGTTCAAGCGGTTCAACAGAAGATCATCGTTACACATTACCATAATGCGAACAACCATCCCGGGTTGTCTCTTTATGCCAGTTGTGTTTTTTGTCTGAGGGTTTGCGGTTTAACGTTTGAGTTCTACTCCTACCCCTAATTCAGACAATTGGAAAAATCGCAAGTTCATCGCCTTCAACCAAAAGAAGAAGAAGAAGAACATCATCATTACACATTACCATAATGCGAACAACCATCCCGGGTTGTCTCTTTATGCCAGTTGTGTTTTTTGTCTGAGGGTTTGCGGTTTTACGTTTGAGTTCTACTCCTACCCCTAATTCAGACAATTGGGAAAAATCGCAAGTTCATCGCCTTCAACCAAAAGAAGAAGAAGAAGAACATCATCATTACACATTACCATAATGCGAACAACCATCCCGGGTTGTCTCTTTATGCCAGTTGTGTTTTTTGTCTGAGGGTTTGCGGTTTAACGTTTGAGTTCTACTCCTACCCCTAATTCAGACAATTGGAAAAATCGCAAGTTCATCGCCTTCAACCAAAAGAAGAAGAAGAAGAACATCATCATTACACATACTACCATAGTGCGGGCAACCATCCCGGGTTGTCTCCTTATGCCAGTTGTGTTTTTTGTCTGAGGGGTTGCGGTTTAACGTTTGAGTTCTACTCCTACCTCTAATTCAGACAATTAGAAAAAACGCAAGTTCATCGCCTTCAACCAAACGAAGAAGAAGACAGATGCAGTAAGTTCTATCCATTATTACACATACTACCATGGTGCGGGCAACCATACCGGGTTGTCTTCTTATGCTAGTTGTGTTTTTTGTCTGAGGGTTTGCGGTTTAACGTTCGAGTTCTACTCCTACCTCTAATTCAGACGAATACGGTAAATTATTTTTATTATAATATTATCATTACACATACTACCATATTGCGGGCAACCATACCAGGTTGTCACGTTATGCTAGTTGTGGTTTTTTGTCTGACGATTTGCGTTTTAACGTTTGAGTTATTACCTACCTCTAATTCAGATGAATACAGTAAATTCTATTTACTTAATACAATATTATCATTACACATACTACCATATTGCGGGCAACCATATCAGGTTGTCACGTTATGCTAGTTGTGGTTTTTGTCTGACGATTTGCGTTTTAACGTTTGAGTTATTACCTACCTCTAATTCAGACGAATACAGTAAATTATATTTACTTAATACAATATTATCATTACACATACTACCATATTGCGGGCAACCGTACACGGGTTGTCACGTTATTTAATTTGTGTGGTTATTTTTGTCTGACAGTTTGCGATATTAATATATACTTGCCTCCAAATCAGACGTTCGTAATGTAATGATTTATCTATATCTAAGGGTTTGCGGCACTAAAAACTTTGCATTAATAACCTACTTCTAAATCAGATGTTCGAAGTTAATTATTTTTTTAAATAATAATTACCCATACTACCATACTGCGGAGCTGTGTGATTTTTATAATATGATGGTTTGCGGTATTATCAACAATACCTACCCTCTAAATCAGACGCAGAATCCTAAAAATATTACGATACTTACGGTATTGCGGGCAACTACAACGGGTTGTAATTTTACTGTCTTACCTACTTAATTCTTCAAGTCAAGTAAGTTCAAGTCTAAGTTTTTCGGTGATAACAATTTGGCGATATTTAATTTTAAATTGATATGAACGTTAATATTACTAGGCATGCAGATAATTCGTGTTAAGTTGTTACCTACCCGCTACATATTTTAGCAGGCAGTCAAAAGGGCTGTTCCATACTGGTAAAAGTACATATCACATTAAAAAAAATGCAATAATGCATACCTACTTGTTTAAAAATTGGGAGTTGTCTTAATAAGACATCATTTGATGGGTTTATATCCACACTACCGGGTGGTGATATGATACACGCCAAATCGTTAGCAGGTGAAAAACCATTAGTGGCTATCGAAACATTGGACTCAGAACCCTTAGCCTCGAACCCTGCCGCCGCCGACGCTGCTGCTCTCGTTGACATCTGCGCCGCTTCCGCTGCTGCTGAAACTAGAAATCAATTAGATTCGACACCTGCAACGCTGTTGGTCTGAAACAGCTGCGCCCCTTCATGATGAGATTGTAATATTGGTGATGATCCTGTGTAGGACAAGCCTCAACACAATTACCTTAATATGAATTTCTTATCGATGCCAATCGCATTTTCTCGACTGTCTACTAAGAATTCCTTAACAGAAAAAACGTAATTCTACTTAGACTCATTAAAGATAAGATCAATTATTACCTACTTTGGGGCCAGCTGGCGCTGTGTGAAATTGTTAAAAGACTCATCTATTTATTTATTTATTACAAACACCGAAGATTGACGCCATGTCTTTTGATAAAAACTTTCCAAAACACGAAAAACTGCCTAGCGAACTTCAAAGTTTGGGGCTGATCTGGAATTGAATCCCAAAATCAAATCAGCAGCCACCAAAAAGTCCTTTCTTATACGAATTTAACCTTGAAGGGACTTCCCCGAAAGGCAGACAACCGATGAAAACAGAGGACTTGACCTCCTGACTTTCAAAACAGTCATCACGTGTCATGCTCGTGAGCGCACCAGCCGCATCCAGCTCAGAACCGCAACAGTTGAATCTCGTAAAATATGTCGGTTGGCTTTTAAATTTTTACCATCAGTGGTCACTAGTAATAAGTGACTCTGTTGTACTAGGATAGAGTTATGTGATTTCAATCTCACAACCAATAATAAATGTCAGTATAAATCACATAATACATGATTATATTCGGACATAGAAAAATTGCAATTATATCAGGCTATTCATAAACTTATATTAAGTGTCATGAAATATAGTACTCCGATGTCTCAACTACGGGATGGGGGGCGGCGTGTTACGGGGAAACTTCTGGGGACCCATGGTCCAACATCTATTTTATTTTATTAATATTATCTAATATTAAAAACATAATATAAGAATTAATCTGCAAAGATTCCAAACATTGACCTTTCTTGGCCTAAAAGTATTTACTAAGGATCTTCAAAATTTTCAGTTTCTCAGAATGAAATTCAGTTTTGTACACCGCATAGGTGGCGTGCAGTTTCCCCCCACTTAACACAAATAAAAATAATTGTGGCAATGATGCGAAACTAGAAAAATCATTATAATCATCAATACACAATGATGTGTCCTATCTAATGATCTATCTTATCTAGATAATAGCATGGTAGATACCGAATCTTGAAGAGTCCATTCAATATTAGTATGGACTCGACATTACCAAATTCACCATTTTATTATTTTTGCATTTGGAGAACGTGGCATCGTTAATTTTGCTAAATTCGTTATCGTTATATACCCTAAATTAGATAGGTACCCTGATGAATACGCAATTAAAATTTTAAGACAACAAGGTCAAGCTTATTTCTGCGGTTTCCTTCCTTTTTTGTATTACACATACATTGCAAAAATCACATGTGATCAAGCGACGGGTATACTAGCAGTACCCTTATAATGTAGTCTAGCTTTGTTTCTTTAATTGGATAAAAATAAAAACGCTACATGTGTCTAAATGTCTCATATAAAACGAAGATTACATCTTCATCTATCTATGGATATTATATCTTCATCATTGTCTGATGATCAAGCAGTACAATAATTGTTCAAGGAAATTGTTTTACTTTTACCATAACTATCATTCATTGAGGTATTAGATTCCACTATTTTAATAAAAAATTGTGAATTTCGATAGCTGTAATAAGCTTGTCTTTTAATTTGGCTGTCATATTGGAAACATAATCAGATATTATGGTTTCCAAAAAATTTAAAATATTGAGAAATTAGCCATTTTACTGTCATTTGTTAGTGTAATTATTACACACATTGTTCAAACCTTCCTTATAAGCATTCAAATATTATGCATACAAATATTCAATTTAATCACGACATCGCGCCCAAGTTCACAACAATCAATCTTGGTATTGTTTTGACAATTTATGTCATGTACAAGCATTTTGTGCAAAGTGTTGCTTACGAAATTGTTTACCGCTCTAACACCGAGCACTTAGTTTAGTCACAAGTTTAGTTCAATTAACATTGCAGGCTTGTGATATTGACACCTTGATATTCACCACTCACAGCACGAGGCATGCTGCCTCGTCTAGAGCACATACATTAGGAATTAATCTTGATTATCAGAATTACCCCCGGTTGGAGCGTTATTTCAAATAGCTACTTTGGGCAAATTCTTTAATAGAATGCCTATTGCGTCCAGAAATAACAATCAACATTTAATTGCCAGAAGAACCTAATACTGACAATTGATTTGGGAAACAATAATTAACTTTCCCACTTACATTATGGCTAATATAACAGCTAATTATACTTGCCTTTAATTACTTACCCTTAATAATAATTATCAATTATACGAAAGTATTCACTCGGGTAACTACGACAGTTATGTCACACTTAATAGTAATTATAAAACAAGCATTGTATTCTTACTAATGATTTATTATTTTTGCAAAGTAATAAACAGCTTTGTTTTTATTATCATTTCACATCAGTTCTCTCAAAATCTACATAGTTCTTATTTCTAATCTCGAGGACAAAGCACGAGCATAATTAATGATTAAACGAACTTAAAAAGTGAAGTTCTATCATAATTATGCGAGGGCTTTGTCCGAAGAGATTAGAAACCCTCCCACCCGTCTTTAACAATCATATATGTATATTATTAAAAACACAAACCCCCATATTAGTGAAATGATAAAAAATACAAATTACTACTCCAAACTAACTGACGACGGATACCAATGTCAAATAAGATGTAAAGTGAGATACCCACAAAAAAAAAAAAAAAATATCCTCAACTAACAGTGCGTAAACTGGCATCACCGTACGTGATACTAGCGTAAACTGGCATCACCGTACGTGATACTACATAGTTCTTATTTCTAATCTCTTCGGACAAAGCCCTCGCATAATTATGATAGAACTTCACTTTTTAAGTTCGTTTAATCATTAATTATATCAGTCGAGTGTCACGCGCGCGCTCGTCAGGACGCTGGCGTGCGTTGTAGTATGATTATAATTCTATGATCGAAGTATTATTTAAAAATGGACATAAAGAGAAAGAAATATTGTGCGGCGTTCGGGTGTTTAAATTCGAAAAGTAATCTACCGGATTTATCTTTTTTTTTTCGCTTCCCAAAGATGCTGAAAGGTATGTTGGCCATGTAGGTAATCAATAATTCTTAGGATAGTATAGGAACCTAACCTACTATGAAGGTTTTCCATAATGAATGCATACTTACCTACATACGTACCTCATTACAAATAAGTACATTAATTATTTTTTCACTAGACAGCAACCCTAACAGCGTAAGAAGAGTTCAGAGGCACGCGATAGAAAGAGACAAAACTTGTAGGTGAATAAAATTGTAGGTACGTAGTGCTGTGCGAGCTGAATTCCACTGTATCGCGTCGTAGCAAGACTTGCATTTATTTAAATCGTCTTGCGGAGTAATCCTTCTGTACCTGTACTATTACTTATTCTGTGGTTCTGGATAAGATTGACCAAGAAAGGAATTGGGTGTAATAAAAGCTCTTTAATAGCTCGTAATACAGCTTTAAAATGGGACAGTGATAAGCAAATTTTTCAATTATGCAAACCTTAACGGTCCGATTATAAAGGACCGAAAGGTTTCAAGTCAACGGTCCTCTGGAGCTGACTCACCGCTGTTTAAACACACAAATTCATTATTATGCTGAGTGTTATAAAATCTGGTTGGTAGCCAACCCGCAATCCCTTTTGTGTTGTAAAATACTTCAATACCTTAATAAATATAAAGTTTCGTGAGATAATAATGGCTGTCGAAATAATAATTTAATATATCCAGTTACTGTGCCCATTATGAAGGATCCACGTGTGTAACACTCGATCATATACGGAATATGTACTTTAATTAGGCGACGTTTGTATCAACATAGGCAGAAACTAAAACCACTATTCCATTTCGTGCTAAAACATTTCGAGTTAGTTACTCAACGCGCTTCAAATAATAGTAAGTAGTGGGTTCACTAACACCAGTAACCGCGCAAAGGGGTCCATGTTATGTAATGTGATAAAGTTTATTAATCAACGTCAATCAATTAATCAAGTCACGTGGCTGTTAGATAAGGCACCCTTGACACTGAACTCCGTCTCTCCCATGTAATTATATTCTAACTACCTATTACTTAAAATGTTCAAAGATTTTACAGTATTAAAATGTTTTGAAAATATTCTAAAATTCTACTGAAAGAGATATCAAGAACCTTATTGAGAGCCGTATTCTTAATTTAGAACTTTACTATAGATACACTTGAGTGACTTGACAGGCCAATTAGGTTGTATTATGGCCATTCAACTTTATACTCAGTTGTACCAATGACGTCCTGAAAGCTTTAATCTACATTGAAACGAAGAATAAAGTCACTTTTGTTATTATTTACAAAGACTACTATTATTTTATTATCATTTCAGCTTCCATTAGAAGTTCGGCCAAAATTTTGTGGGAATTGAATTAACGTTGCCAATTTCCACCAAAAATCAAGAAAATACAGACGTTTGGTTAATTGAAACGAGCTCTGAAAAGCAATCGCAAATTGCTTTTCTATCCTTTCGGAAATTGATTAGGGTTGAGGAACCTACTCGTTGGGTATTGAGTACGCACGAATTCCTTAAGCGTATATTGTAGGTAATGCAAGTTATTGCTCGGGACTAGGGCCGTACAGAGTGGCTACGGCGAGGACCCGGGCGATGCCAAAACAAGGGGCGTAAAAACATTAACGGGGTGAATCTGCTGATCAATAAATACTATGCAACCAAGATTAGAATCTCACAAAAACACTTTCTCACGCTCAAGCTTCAATTTGATTTAATTATGTATAAGGGTTTGTGTTTTCCTTACATGGTACGAAATCCTGAAAAAATGCCCTCTGAGGAACTACTTGTTAAATCAAATGCTTTTTATCATGTAAATACCTATGCTTGTACAATTTATTATTCCTAAGGAGTGCGTGATAACCGAAATTTACTAAAGCGCGAACGAAGCTCTCAATGAATAGTAAGCATTCTACTATATTCAAACAAGATTAAACTCCGCTCTCTATTGCAAAAGGACATTGTCAGAAATCGCCTAAAAAACCGCCCAAAAACATGAACCCATCATAATTATTTTCTAATTTTTTTAATACATTAAGCACCCTTTCATTCTAATGGACACTTAAGCATTGAAAAATTAAATAAATAAGTCTTTTAACGTTTATTCTATAATACTATTACAACTTCCGGACGTTTTGGTGCTTGGCATGGTCTAAAACCTATCAAGTTCCATAATTTTTGCCGATAAAATCTGTACGAGGCATTACCGTACTTTATTGCTGGGAGTCCATGTATAGTGATGTTCCTGCGGCCATCATAGACAATAAAATATCGATTTTGAAAAAAAAAATAAATCGATTAAATTGCTTTAAAGACTAGATTTGCGTTAAAAGCTAAAAAGATATTGACACTATTACAAGAAGTTATCTAAAGTGTCCAACTGGTCGAAGGTCATAAATAAAATAAAAATAATTAGGACCATAAACTGATATTCATGGTATCATAACTGTAAAAGTGTCAGAATCCGATGTTGAATCCAATGCCAGTTGAAGTGAGAGAAACATACCTATATCAACCTAGTATAGTTGCCAGTCTCTCATAATCTATGCCAATGAGGGTTTTCGCGATTGAAAAATCCAATCATGCAGCATTTGGACCTCGCGTCTACGTATTGCCATCTCGCGGATTTTTCAATCGCGAAAACCCTCATTCATAGCACATGTATAATAATAGACCAAATGAACTTTTATAGATTGTGAAAGAGAAGATAAAGATTTTATTATTTTATTAAAATCTTGCCACGAGGTAGTTTTTCAGTAGAAACCAGGATTGGATAATGGCTACAGGCAAGTATCAGAACATTTTATAAATATTTTTAATCGATTATATCCTTGTGAATCGTTTTAATAAATTGTCATTTTACTTTTTCAACTAAAACTTTTTCAATCCCTAGTCTTGTCAAACTGTCATAATGTCAACAAATTATAAATGTCACGTCAGTTGACTCAATTTCAGTCTTCTGTGCGTTTAATGTATTTTTATTTCAATGAAATAGTGCTAAAGGGTTAGTACTAAAAGTGAAAGCCTTTTTTCAGAAAGAAAACCAATGTGGAGCCCTTATTATTCATACTGTTTGAAAGTTACAAGTCAGTGATACAGTTGCCACCATTATAACTCCGTGGTGATACCATACCAAAGAAGAAGTTTTCCTAAACACTTGTGTTATTTTTATATGTGATCAAATAAAAAGGATTAATTCTACTGCTCAAATGGAATAACTTATCCCAAGAGACCGAATATAAAAAAAACCCCTCCATAGAAATTATCACCATCACGAGGATGTGAATTTTTTTGAGAATTTGATAATGGTCCTGTAAGAAAAGTAGTTGTATTTCAGTAGTAGAATCAACCCTTCTTGTTTCATTAGCAAGAGTAACTATAAAAACGCCCTGTAGGTAGGTATTATTAAGCTGAAGAGTTTGTTTAGTGTCAAAGACTGTCACACAGTGTAACTTAAATTGGCATTTATTATGATAATGAACATAAAAACTTAAATAAATATTTATGTTAATATTTTTTCTATTTATTTATTTTCCCAAAGCTTCACAGTGACAGCTGAAACAGCAATACTGTTGTAAAACTAAACTTAGAACAAACTGTTACAAATATTTTACAAATTAAAATAAAACCGCATGTTGCTTTACTTTTTCGTATAGGTAATAAATGTAATTAATGGCTAGATTATTGTTACTTTGTTACCCTCAATAGTGAGGAGATCTTATAAAATGGTAACCCTGATTTTCATTGTCATTCAAGTGCTCTTTCTTCGCATAGGCTTCTGTGATTTGGCCAAGGGCCACACACATTGCGATAAAATTATGCGACATTGATTTGACAGCAGCGGAGTGAAGTCTTGCGACTATACAAAATGATACCCTGTAATCGTAGCGCATATAGACATAGACGGGATAGCTCGTAGAGCTGATGGCCGCTGGGGCAGGAAAGTTCTTGAGTGGCGACCACGAGCCGAAAGACGTAGCGTGGGCAGGCCTCCCACTAGGTGGACCGACGATCTGGTGAAGGTCGCGGGAGGTGCCTGTATCACTATTTACCAGACATTACTATTTATTGTATACTCGCCGGATTACACGTAGGAGCACGCGCGTTACAGCTTCAGCCTTGCATTATTATAAGATCTTGTTCCGCCATTTTTCGAACTTCCTCCGTGAGGATATCCCCGCCGAATTCTATGATAAACCTATCAAAAGTCATATTTTGCAATGTCAAAATTAATTTGCCGAAATTCGCCGAGCCAGCTATGTCAAATAATATTATTAGGTGTCAAACAGGATACCTTCAGAAATTAATATTACGATTTTAAAGATAAGACAAGACAACTTTTTATTGACGAAGTTGCTGGGACAGCTAGAAACTATTTTATTTCCGGCACTTTAAGAAAATAATAAATGAATGAAAACGCAGCGTGGGACGTCCACCCACAAGGTGGACCGACGACCTGATAAAGGTAGCGGGAAGGCGCTGGATGCAGGCCGCTACCAACCGTGCGATGTGGAAGTCATTGGGGGAGGCCTATGTTCAGTAGTGGACGTCCTGTGGCTGAAATGATGATGATGATGATGAAATGAATGAAAATGACAAATCTTCGAACGTGTATAATACCGTGCCAAAGTAATCATATAATTTTGGCACCTTAATAACTATTGCCGTTTTTGTTGTAAAGATCATGCAGCGGTACCTTCGGATATTATTGGAAAGAAAACTATGTAGGCTCTTGATCTGAAGCCGCTTTAACGAACACGAACTCATACAATGCGGCGTATTTTCTTCCAGTCTTTAGTCAGGACTTTAGTCGAATTAAAACCCCGGTTGAACGTGATATAGCCGCACTAGAATACGGTGCTTTTTTGCATAATCGCAAGACTTCGTTCCGGTGTCGACCGAATGTCACGATGTATGTGGCCCAGGGGTTACTGTAGCCGCTAAGGTTTGAAACTTCTTGCTTAAAATATTGTAGTCTTTGGCATAGACTACGACGGTTGTCATGGAGATAGGAGTTTGTTATCTCGTGTCAGATGTAAATGGTGAAAAGAAAACTCATGATTCGTGTTATTTTTATGCAATATGTAGGTATTTTATAAAAGTGGAACCCCGAGTGATCTCCAAAACCCATTCTATTATTATATACGATTCGGCTTCGATATCTATAATACAATAGGAGTTTATTTCATGTGTCAGATGACAAGGGTGGAAACAACCTACGATTCATGTTGTTTATTTACGTGCAATATGTGGGCATATTATGAAAGTGGAATGCCGAGTTGTATTTCTAAAACTTGTTCTATTATTTTATACTATTTGGCTGCGACTCGGCGTGACGACAATACAAAACATTTTTCGCGAATCGGTGTTCATACATTCACACAATACATTAGACGCCATGTTGTCATAAACGACATATTATAAAATCGCTGTAATTTAATATTCTTAATCATTAATTTTATGGCAAGTGTCCATCAGGAATCATTGTTCTTACACACAGAATCGTATTATTTCGCTTTCGGGTAGTAATATGTCAAAATTGTTGGTTCTTAGGCGAACAATGTATGGAGAACGAACATTGTCCTTTAGTAGAAAAGGAAATTATTTTATCACAACATTTTAGCATCAGGACGTTTTAAATGTCCTTTGGCGTCACTCTTTGCCGGTCCTTTCGTAACGAAAAGTGCAGGAAATATGGAATCTTCTTTTGGACGTGACTTTTAAAGGCGAAAAATACGGATATCGTGTACTTCACAAAATGTTGAAAGCTTGACCCCGTTCTGCGTCTTGCTGTAAATCGAAATATTAGGGATGCTATCACAGGGATTAGTGGTAGTATCATTTGCTTACTTTATGACTCGTAGAAACGGTGTGCACTGAAAAAAGTAATGGGTTTCTTTACATGCAGTCTGGGAGCGCTACCAAATCCATTATGCAGCAATATAAACTTGCGGAAATACGTAATTAAGAAAAAGGAATGAGTTGGAATAAGGTAATCATATATTAGGATTATAGGTAACTAAAACCTTATTCTTGGAAATAAAAATATGACCTAAACTGTACTAGAAGTTTTTATAGTTATGCTAAAAATACACCTATTGCCTTTAAGATAAAATTTCTACGAAGAAATTCAGTCCACCGCCCGCATTTTCTCTTTAAGCGATCATCAAATCTATCGAATGAAACTCGCACTAAGCCTTTATGGCGTCGCACGATATGCGAGGCGTGAATTGATTAGATTATATTCCAGCCATGACACGCAATCCGGCCATTACACCTGTTTTAACATAGAAAAAGTTTCACTGACCAACCAAACTCTTTTAAGAAACGACATCTAAGAAAGTAAGTAGGCGTACAAGCTATGGCCAGTGGCCACGACACAATTTTAATTCTGAAATTTTATCAGGACCCAGTGAAACTGGGCTTTAGAACTCAATACCTACTCGTACATAAAACTTTATTGTCACCATCTAAACTCAAAACTCATCATGAATGTTGGAATACCTACAGCGGACTGTCAAACTAAAAAGCTACGAGATATTACAATACCTACGTAAAACTTTTGAAAGCAATTTCAATTTTGGTGCAATATCTCTAAAAGGTGAGGCCTAATTTTCAACTCGCGACGGCGAACGTCTCTAGATGGTTCATGATTTTGTTTTTAATGTTTTTAATCCTAGATTCGGAAATGGCATTTGAAATCGATACAGTCGCCCTGCGAGAATAGATGATGCGCTAAAGAGCCGGTAATCATCTGACTGCCCCTCATTTCTCAACGCTGATGCCAAAGAAAAATGGGGCACTTCTGTACAGGATATTACTTTGATGGTCGGCTAAGGGCGTCCTGCCTACAATTAGAGTACCAGAAAAACAGCCAGTACCTACTGGAACGTTTATTGACTCGATTAGTAAAACAGTTCACAGTGTGGTGAATCACAAATATGAGATACCTATCTCAAAAGCCATCTATTGGAAATTAACTAATGCATTGACGTCTGTAATAGATGCGATCTTGCACGTAAGGCCGTTGCCTCGAATTTTGCGTCCAGCGGGGCGGCGGCGGCGCGGGTACGAAACGAAAACGTAGGTAATGTAAATATGCCGGTAGTGTCGTTTTATAGTTGTGGCCAGTGACCCGTGTGTGGGGACCCTTATCAACACTTTGTCAGCAAGTGTTAACATAATATTATGTATTAGTTTAGCACATAGCTGACCTGTCTGTACTTTGCCAGCTGTGGTAAAGCGCCGGATATCTTCTTCTTGATGTAATGCGTTTGCCAACCTCTTTCCTAGATTTTGTGACCCTTATAACTACCGAGGGATTGTAAAACCGGTCATTAAGCTCAGTACTCTGAACGACTCTAGTACTTGCTCTAACAATTCGTGAGTGTGTGATCGTAGTTTTGCTTTTCAGGCACACATACCTAGGTTAAGGATTCGTATGCTAATTGTTGGATAAGTTTGCCAATTGGGATATACCTACTAATATTTATTTATTGTCTGCAATTTTATTATGAAAACAAGTCTAAATTTAATGCTCATCCAATAGCGATTTCAGGATCTTATAATGTGAATTAAGATTTAATATACCTAGATAGATAGGTAGGTACTTAAGTTATTTTTCTAATCAAAAGAATTGGAAAACAACAAACGAGGTTTTCCAAGAATGGAGCGATGACTTCTTGAAGTAAACAGAAAGCAATACCTAGAAAGAAAAATAAATGCTTTTAAAACGTGCAAAAGTTTCCATTGCGATAATAAAATCAAAGACAGTTTGTAACTTAATTAATAATCATATCTAAGTTAATCTTATAATTATTGCTTAATACATTTTATCATAATATAGCTACTATAATGAAAGAATTGTTTCAGGTTTATTACATACTTACAGGCTGTTGATAAGGATCTGGCGGTTTCATCCTCGGAAATAGGATCACAGTGGCCTGCACCTGAATTTCATGTAAAGTGTATGACCAAAGAAATCGCCAAATGTGATATTTTATTTTAAACCAGCTGACCCGGAAGACGTCGTCACGACGACGACGACGACGACGCCATTTATTAAAAAATATTCTAATAGACATAATAATATGTCTAAAAAGGACGTTCAATTATTCACGAATTTAAAATGTTTCCGGGAAACTCTTAATTTTTTCACTTCATGAGAATTATTCTCGGAATTATAAAAAATGTACCAAATCAAACCCAAATGCCCCTGCCGTTTTTGCGAATTCCGCGTAAAAATATAGTACCAACTAGCGGCCGCCCGCGACTTCGTACGCGTGGATCCCATTTTACCCCCTTCATCTATCTTACGCGGTTTAGATTTTTTCATACAAATGTTTTTTCCCGCTAACTCCCGTTCTCGTGGGAATTTTGCAATATCCTGTTGTAACTAAGCTTTAAGTTTACTAAGGAACCTACATGCCAAATTTCAAGCGTCTAACTTAAGCGGTTTAGATTTTTCATACAAAAGGATTTTCGTGCTAATTTCCGTTCCCGTGGGAATTCCTAAGTATACTATAACCTGCCCAGGAGTATGAAGAATAATTGTACCAAGTTTCGTTTAAATCCATCGAGTAGTTTTTGTTTCTATAAGGAACATACAGACAGACAGACAGACAGACAAAAATTTTACTGATTGCATTTTTGGCATCAGTATCGATCACTAATCACCCCCTGGTAGTTATTTTGAAAATATATTTCATGTACAGAATTGACCTCTCTACAGATTTATTATAAGTATAGATAATATGTTACCTAATTAAGTAACTACGAGTACTAGGTAATTTAGTTGGAATTGTTTTCTGACTAACTAAGCCCGAAAACATATAAAACAATGTGGTGAACTATGGATTTGAACGTTACTAGGTATGCAGTCTTGTCTCAAATTGAATTTTACTGTACTCACTTCAGACTTCGACTACTCGACAGAAGCGTCCTTTGTAAGTCGATTTAAAAGTTACTCGTTTTACGAGATAAAACCCAATCGACTAAGAATTTAGATCGAACACTTGAGACTTAGTTGATGAATATCGATAGTGTTTATTGCATCTAGAAATACACAAACGATTTTAATGAATTTTTCATCAAGAAAATTCTACCCCAGACCAGCCGTCCAGACCACAGGGATAGAGCCCCTCATAATCACTCGAAAGATACAGTTCAGAATTCTTCAGAAAATGAACTATATTCACCAATGTCTAAGTAGGTACCTACTCATCCCTGATCGTGACATGATTGGAGACTCTACTATTTGTAAAATAAAGCAACTATTGCTTATTTGCGATTTTAGGAGTAAAATAATAATGCCAACAAAGACTTAATATTTTAACAAATAAAAAAATATACTTACCTTTTGTCTTGTATAATAACACCAAATATTTTGTGGTGTAGAGTACTCGTACCAACATACCTAACTAATAATTATGAATGTTAAACAAGCCGTCTAAGGGACCAGTGATCAGCTTTCCCTCGTGTTTATAATGTAGATGACCGACGGATTTTGTAGGGCTGACCTTACCTACTTATTAACTAAAATAAGTTTAATTACCTACTTATTAACTAAAATAAGTGTCGAATCATGGCCACTTTATTAATGCTCCGGTCTTAAAAATCTTTTATCCACCTACAAAGTTACTTTAAAAAGGGTCTGAAACTGGAAGCCTGAGTGGCAGTTACATTATTTTCAGTAGTAAGATGAGCAAACAGGCCCAATAAACAAGCTTCAAAGGGTCGATCAATACTCAGCCAATCTGAGAAATTTTATTATACCCGAGAGGCTGGGTATTTTAATAATTACATTTAATAGAAGCGATGATCAATCATTGTCAAAAGATTCGCCATTGAAGTTCTTAAATATTTACTTACGGTAGGTACCGATAAATTACAACAGTTTATTACGAAGTAATTTTAGAGTAATGTGTCCTTTTTCATTCTGAAAACTTTTACGAAACTATGTTATAATGCTGTAAATTGCTTTGTGATTATCACTTCGTATAAAATGACATGTCGCACGTATAATGGCCAATTTCACATAATGAACATAACACCTGGCTTACCGCCATTACTTGTTTTTGATAGTTACTACACGGCTGATCCAGGGTCTGTTTGGTGATTAGGATGTTATGCCTTGTTGTACCTACTCTGGATTATTTGGTCTAGATTTAAGAGTATATTATCTTACGTCCGTCTTTTGTAATTATTTCTGTGACAATTAGTTTAATACCTTTAATCTTTATAGCATTTTTCGGAGGTAAAAGCTTAGTTTCTTGATGTAGGTATTTAATTTAAGAACATTTTGTCACAATAACCCTATTCATTACACATAATCAAAATACGAATTTCTAATACAATGGCAAAGCATTTGCAAGAGTTAGATCTGGTTATTTCAGTATAATATTAATGCTTACATGAAATCAGTTACATAGGTTTTCCCAACAAGTGCCAAAGAGTGTTAAGTTGTTTACACGGGAATATTGAATTTGCGATAAGTCCGCAGGTGGATTTCATTCTGTTTTCTTTCTGTTGCAAATTATCCTGCATTGCGGCGTTTAACATTCGCAAATACCACTTTAAGATGCAAATTTTACACACGTAAGATTGGTTCTTTAATTCTACGTTTAGTGATACAGAAAAGATTGAATTTCAAGACTACGTTTGTATTCCACATTGAATTTATTCCACGGATTTATACTTAAAAGTTTACCGATCTTAAATACTTCTTCTTTACCCATTTAAAATAAGTATCCTAGTATTAAATTATGTATATGATTCATGAACATTAAAATTTGATATGTTTTGGTTACGAAATAACGAATCTATAGCATACATAAAAAGTTTCTTGCGCAAAACATAAATAAAAAAGAAACTTTTCCAAACTCATCGAAGAGCTTAGCAAAAAAGTTTAAGCAATTTCACAGCTGAGCACAGAAAATTATAGCGGCCCTCACTAATCAATGGTGGGATCGGCTTAGGGCTGGCGACTTGCAATCGAATAAATAAAAATCTTATAAAAGAAATAATAAAAATCCAAATTTTTGTCATCCCTTTATACTTACTACGAGTAGGGTTTCTGCTCGAGCTTTCTCGAACTCGAGAAAACTCGAGAAATTTGGCTTCATTCGAGACGAGAAAAAAATTACCGGAGCTCGAGAATTCTCGAGTTTCGATTTTGAAGCTTTAATATTCTTGAAAGCCTATTTTCTTAGACAAAAGTAAGTTTTTAATTATTTAATAGGTTAACGTTGCGTTTAGACTGGCCTAGTCTTTCCTTTTTTTAACTAATTTGATTTGCAAGTAATGATCTTAACCGAAACTAATAATGTTCACCTACGAGTATGCTATATTTTATTATGTTTGTACATATAACTGACTGATTTAAAGACTGACATTTTTTTGTTAACTATCTGTTAGTTTAGGTACTCGTAAATACGTTTATTCAAGTCGTTATCTTTAAGTTTAACAATTTATTTAAAAGTTTTTTTTTGTTTGGAAATGTAGGTTTATTATCGTAATTTTTCAATTAATTTGGACTTGTGTTCTTTGGAAAACAAGTGATTCAATTGGAGCTCCAGATATTTATGGTTATTAATCCTTAAAGTACACGCGACTTTATGACTTTTGTTCCTTTAGTTAATTACTAAGTTATAATTATCCTACTAATATCATAAATGCGAAAGTTTGTGTGGATGTCTGGATGTTTGTTACTCTTTCACGCAAAAACTACTAAACGGATTTTGTTGAAACTTTACAGTATTATTGATTATAACCCAGACACATTATAACATTAATAAAAACCCGTGTTTTTATTAAATTTCAACCGATTTCAACAGTTTTAATTAAAAGACTCGAGACCCGAGAAAACTCGAGACTTTGGCCTCGAGAATTCCCGAAACTCGAGAAAAAAAATAAGTCGAGAAATCAGAAACCCTAACTACGAGAGAATAAATGTATACTTCACAATTTATTTGGAACATTTCAACCGCAATTTCCGACCTAAATTAACAAAGCATAGCGCATAATTTCCATAACATAATCCCGTTATGACTTATTCCGAATTCCGTCGTCATCGTCGTTGTATTTTATAGTTCTATCTTCTCCGCAATCACAATTTTATGGCGCTGCAAGCCTGCAATAGTGCAATGCTTGTATAATATGCAAAGAGCCGGCATTTTGAACCAATTCACCAGCATCGTGGGGTGAAATGAAAAAGACATTAGCGCATTAAATGAACTCTCCGACCTAAATGAAAATCATTATTTAATTTAAAATTTACCAGAGGGCATAATAGGGACTATAACTAGGGATTTAATAATAAGTATTTAAATTTGATAAAACGTTCAAGAGATCAATCCATCTAACTCACTAATCTTACAAAGTATAAACTAAGCTTAACTATCTTCAGAAAAACTTCTACTGTTTCTAAACTAAGACTAAAAGTCTTTGTAAGTGCTACATTATCTTAAGACGTAACTAAGGCTGCTTGCTATTCCAACAGTATCTTTTATCTAATGATACAGTAGTCTAATGGAAATGGAAATATACACTATGGACTGGAATAAAAATCAAGCTTTTAATATTAATTGTAAAGGACCAAAATCACGATTTAATTTAATTTTGCAATCCGAACACTGATCTTATTAGTTTTCCCGTCGTTTGCAACCCCACGCCAGTCATTGTACACGCAGTGCCCATACGATTTCTTGAATCGATTATAGATTACGATTCGATTGAAAGAATCGCCATCCCTATCAAACATCGAATGAGATTAGCAAGTTGGGGAAAGGTCAAGCCTGCACACTAGTTTAGATTAGGTTTGTTAGGGTCTGCCGCTGGCCAAGGTGATTGGGATTACTAGGATACCAAATGTTCGCAATGACGGAATTGAAAAGGCACACAGAATACCTACTACTGATTAATTCAGAAAACTACTCTTTGCCATTAGCAATTGGCACTTGACCGTTACCTAATGTTTAAAATTAAACTAATTAGGTACTAGTTTAATTTAAAAGAATACAACACCTCTGTATCCAACGGGCTTGTAGAATTTATGTCATGTCATTATGACTTAGTGTACTAGGTTCTTTATAATAACTGCTTCTCTTAAATTCGATTCGAATGCATATGAAGTACCTACCTACTTAAAAACAACCTAATTAACAATGTACGTACGTACGTACTGTTGTACGAGGTCTCGAGATTGGAGTTTTAAAAAACAGTTTGTTAAGTAGGTATTTGAAGTTTATTCACTTTTTAAACATTAATTTTAAAGACAACCCGTTGCAGCAAGCTCTCAAACCGAACTAAACTTTACAGTGGGGTCTCTGGCGCTCTCATAGTTTAGAAACGCTGACTCGGCGCGACGGCGGCGGGTCAGCCTTATTCTATACAAAGACCGGGTATAACAGCCCCCGGGGAAAAAGAAACTTCGGGAATAGAACCCGAAGTTTAAGAAAATTTATTTTAAACTATTTCCCTCAATCTGGGAGGGCTAACCCGTTTTGAGGTTGCTTCCTTGGGTGTTACCTCAGTGAGGGTTTCTAAAGCAATATCATTAGTTTCTTGTAATTCTACGTTTTTTCTTGTTTTTAATGAGTTTAGGATGCTGCGGCGGGTTTTTACAAAAATAAAGATCTTAAAAACTATAAAACATATAACAATGGCGAGTATGACTATGGTAAGTATTGAATAATGTGTGTTATATTTTATAAAATGTGTTTGATTGATAATTTCTTCTGTTTTGTTTACAATAAAGTTTGAATACTGTTTATAATTTCTAAGGTACTCTAAATCAAAATTTTCAATTTTATTGTTATTTAATTTTAACAATTTATCTGTTATATTTATGTTGCAACATGCATCCTGGGCAATATTAAAAGTGGGTTGTTCTATATGTATAGTTATATTTAAAATGTTGTATTTAGGAATGAGTTTTGTATCTTTACAATATGCTGTGCAATTACTGGGTATGTTTAGTATTCCTGTACCTGCTATGTTTAAAACAGTTATTTCTAGGTTAGTACAGTCTATAAATAATTTTGATGGATTGGATTGAACATAAATCCAATGATTACGCAACAATGGAATCCAAACATCTATGTTTCCATTAAGTACCTTTGTTTCACACTGTATTGGGGGTCCGTTTAATACTTTCGTTAACACTTCACTTTCACACGTTATACGGGCACTGGGTGTGTATGTGTTCATTATATCACAAATGTATGTTTCAGAACTTATCACTCTGCAGTCGGTTAAGCTGTCCAGGGTGCAGTACCGGGATTTATCCTTGGTCATTGCTATGTACTTAGTGCTAGGTATAATAGTGGCATATGATTTCACTGTTCCGACATCATGAGGTGTCGGTAGTGGAACGTTGTTATATAAAGAATAGGTTTCTGGGGTCACCAGGGTTATATGTAATATAAACATTATTTTACTTCTAAAATAGTAACAAGACAATTTTGACGCGCTAATTATGGCGTGAATAAATTCTAAATCTAAACTTACAGGTAATCTTAAATTGTTGGGAAAATGTCTATAGCTCTTGGCAAGCTCGTGATACAATTTTGGCGGTGTTATAACTGATGGGTGTAAAACGTTTTGACTGCAAAAGAGGATAGAGTTTGTAATGTCTTCCAGCCGGAAGGACATTGTTAGGATCGCGGAGTCTAATATGTTAAAGGCTGTGTTGAGTTCAGATGAGATGGCTATCTCTTGTGATGCGATAGTTAGATTATTTAGGTTCGCGATGAGCTTGTCAATAGCTATTTGGAAACTGGCTTCGTTAATTCTGATTTTCTCTAAGGTCTTATTCTGAGCTATTAAGGTGGAAGTGGTTATTAAGATATTCTGTTTAATTAAGGAGGCCAATTTCTTTTCATTTTCTTGGACGGTGCTTAGGGCATTATCATATCTAATGGCATCGTCTTCAGTCAGAGTCCCGAACAACTGTTTAAGGGCTGAGCCAATGCCTCCAAACCAGGCAGATCTTTTACTTCTTTGTGAGAGAAGATGGGACAGAGAGTCATATTCCTCTGTAATATCTTGATACCTCGTGTGGAGGGGTCCTAAAATGTTTTCGCATTCTTGTTCGCTATGGATTTTACTTACTTTACATATAGAATTTACTTTATTTATCATAATTTTTAAATTTTGAATTTGTGGGCCTACGTAGGAGACATCTATAGGGGCTAAAACATTCAGATATCCACCATTTATTTTCAGTTCACCTACGTAGTCGAAATATATTCCTGGGCTTGCGTTGATCGGTTGGACATAGTCCGGTCTCACTTGCGTTAATAGGCTGAAATGTAAAAACGTATTTGAGATTACCTATCTAAACTTATTTAACTAAATATTCTAAAACTAAGAGTGAACCATTGGTTCTAAAAATAGCCTACATTCTTATTCTAACTGTATGCCGCTTATCAGAGGCTGGAACAGGGCATTGTTTATACTTGCAACTTTGTAAGGAGTAGTGTCGTGATCTCAGATCATAGAAGGGAATAGATGTGAAACGGGGGCGTGGCGCGTGTCTCCGCGATATGCCCAGAAACGAACATCGCCCGCGACGCCAGGTTAGTCGCGATTCAGTCGTACTGAGGAAATGTTCTCCGATATTGTTGGATAATGCGTCGTAACGTGCAATAACATAAGTGAAACGAAGAACTACAGGAACAATGAAGTCATTTACCACATGTAAGTATTGCAAATCCATTGGTATTTTGCTTATAAATAAAAAAAACTAAACATTTTTACGAACGAATTCAGTGCCGTGACATTTACTACGATATCGAAATTAGTGGTGATAAAAATTCAAACACGTTGTACATTGACGATTTAGTTAGCAACCACTTTATGTCATGCGTAACTACTGCGCAATGTATTTTATTTCTTCCGATATCCACTGACGCGTGAAAATACACAGTACGGCCGCATGTGCCGGTCGTAACATAGTGCAGGGCTCGTGTTCTAATACGGTTTCCTATTATCGATAAATAGAAGTAAATTATTATTTTCTATTTTCTAATTTTGAATGAAAAAATCATGAGTTGCTTGCGATTTTTAAGTTTTTACAAAAACAATAACAATAGTAGAAGGGATTAGTAACTGTCAACTATGTAATTACTATAAGAGCTAGTTGAAAGCCTAATATAGGCATTATTTTTGATAAACATAGGCGGTACGAATTTCGCCATAATTAAAAAGTTAATGCGCGATAGTAGTTAATAATAATTACAGTGATCCTGTTATTATTATTAAAGTAAATAATAATATATTACCAATATTGTAAATACTGGTAAAAATCGCAAGTACCTACTTAACCCATGACTTTTCATACAAACTTTGTCAGTCTATAACTTCTATACTCCATCGATAACGACATTGAGCTTTGGTTGGGGTAAATTAATTTAAGGTAACTTCATTTAGTCCCAATAATTGATTCTGAGTTTTTCGTCCATACAAAATGGAACTGACTCCTTTATCATGCAAAAATCGTTAAAGAACATAATAATAACGTATAATAATAAAAAGGTTTTCATACAAGCATTTTTTAAACCAATTTCGAGCCTTGCCCCCAGGATTTAAAGTATCGATATCTTATCGACACCATTTTATCTTTCTTCTCTCTAATTGCTTTTTTCAAAGTGTGCGTCACGTCACGCGGCCATTGATTGGCCATAAGGCACGCCTTCTGGCCAATCACAGCACTTTTAAGCCGGTTGCACATGTTGTCGTAGACTCTCAGTCGCTTTGTTTTTACACAGTTGAATGTGTGTGTGGGAGCTGTGGTGGGGGAAATGTGGGGACACTGGTTCTCGTTGTAGTTACGCGCGACTTCATATCTATTCTCTTTCTATGATCTGAGGTCGTGATCGATTCGCTTGGATGGTTTTATGCAGTAAGTAAGTATAGAGTTGGTAAGTATTTATTTTATTAAGTTTTTATTTATAAGAATTAGTTTTTTAGATTAATTATTTTATTTATTTATTTTTCATTTTACAGGTGCGGTGCGACATTAGCTGGTTTGATTTGGTCAAAATGGTGGGTTATATGGCGTCTATTTATTAGCAGTGTAGCTGTGTGGTTGCTGTTGACTTTTATTATTTTATATGGACCTTTCCAGAGGGGAGACAGGGCTTTTCGTAGCCTGAGGTGGTTTTTGAGGTATACGTAATCACCTGCTTTGTAGCTCGGTGGAGGTTTGGAATGGGAATCGTAATAGGTTTTTGAGGTTTCTTTGGATTTAAGGATATTTTCTCGAGCCTTTTCGCGAGTATACTTGAATTTGTGTTGGAGCATTTTAGTGTAATCGGAATAAGTGGTACCAGGGCCGCTTTCGTAGACTGAATTTGGGATCAATGGTTTATGACCAAACACTAACTCGTAAGGAGTGAATTTAGTGGATGAATGAACTGTTGTGTTATACGTGTGCATAGCAGTGTAGACTTAAGTGGGCCAATTATCTTGATTTGCGTTAACAAAGGACTTGAGATATTCTTTAAGTGTGGAATGGCTGCGTTCTAGCGCGCCTTGTGTTTGAGGATGATACGGGGATGACCAAAGTTGTTTGATCTTGAGGAATTGGCAAGTGGTTTTGAAGAGGTCGGAGGTGAAGTTAGTGCCTTGATCAGTAAGGATTTGTTTGGGAATTCCGAATAGGGAAATGAAGTGGATGAGACAGTCACTGGTTTCTTCAGCTGTGGTGCTGCGTATTGGATAAGCTACAGAGTACTTGGTTAGGTCGTCTTGGAGAGTGAGAATGTATTTGAGTTTAGCAGGGCCTGATTCAGGGAGAGGACCGACGATGTCTAATGCAACGCGTTGGAATGGTGCGGTTGATGTAGTAGTTATTTCCATAGGGGCTCTATGTATTCGTCTTAGAGCTTTATTTTCTTGACACAGTGTGCACTTTTTTACATATTCCTCTATATCACTTCGCATGTTTTTCCAGTAAAATTGTTCTCGAATTCTGTTATACATACGGACTGAGCCTAAATGACCGGCAGTGGGAATGTCGTGATTTTCGCGGAGGATTTTGGATCTTTCACTTAGGGTTGGAAATATTATTCTGATTAGGTAAATATGGATTGAGACATTAGTATCATGGAATATGTAAGCGAGGATATTGTAGATTTTGGTATAGGAATGGTGATCAAATGGGTTTTTGAAATCGGATATAGCGATGTCAGTTATTTCTTTGTTCTTAAGGATTTCTTCTTTTGTATGTTTAAGGGTATTGAATATATCGGGATAGGATGATTCATCGAAATTGTGTACTTTAGTGAAAATTAGGAATATAGACTTGTTTGCGTGATCTAGTTTTTGGTAGGAGAATAGTTCTTTTTCAGAATTTAGGATATCGTCTTTGTTTTCGGAATTTGAAAGGATTTCTTCGATATAGGGATTTGAATCATCAAGATCTAGGGATGTAGGAATTATGATAATCTTGTAAGGGGACTTAAGTAGGTTTTCGTTGTGTTCGATTATTTTAGTGTTAGATTTGAATTCTTTATTAGAAATAGATTTTAGAAATTTGGAGTATTCTTTTGAAGGTGCGGTATTGGATACTGGTTCAGAGTTAGTTGTATCTTCGGTGATGAGTGGATTTTGTAGATTTTCAGAAACCGGAGGAGATTGAGGATTCGGTGAGGATTCAAAATTAAGCAGGTCATCTACGTTAAATGGAGATTGGGGATTCAGAGGATTTTCAGGATTCGGTGGACTTGGGAGATTCAGTGGATTATCAAGATTTAGAGGATTTAGGAGACTCAGTGATTCGTCAGGATTCAGAGGAGATGGAATTGTAATGTCGTCGAAGTTGAGATTTAAGTCTTGACTTTGAGGACTGAAATCGATTGGACCGAGGTCTGTAAGGTCGTGGTCTGGACTTGGAAGGAATTCGTTTGGGTTTGAAGTTTCAGGATCGAGATTCGGCGTAACAGGATTAGCATTTGTTGCGGGTGTAGGAAGTGGAATATTCTGGACTTCTTCAGGGATTATGGGTAGTTGTTGAGATTCTGGCTGTATAGGATTTACGGGATATCTGGAAAGAGCGTCGGCTGCGGAATTCAGTTTGCCCTTTTGATATATGATTTCGTATTCGTATTCTTCTAATTGGAGTCGCCAGCGTTGCATTTTGCTACTGGGGTCTGAATGATTAAATAGCCACTTTAATGGACGATGGTCGGTGACGATGAAGAATTTTCTACCAAATAGGTACGGACGGAAGTTTCTACAACCAAATACTATTGCAAGTAATTCTTTTTCTGTTGTACTATAATTTACTTCGTTTTTGTTTAGAGTTCGTGATGAATAGGCAATGGGATGATCCTTGCCTGTGGGACCTTGGGATAGAATGGCTGAAATTGCATGGTTGGAAGCATCACATGTAAGTGTGAATGGCTTTGTGAAGTCAGGATAAATTAGGACAGGAGCGGAGACTAATTTGTCTTTTAAGGTTTCAAATGAAAGTTGTTGTTCATTGGTCCAGTCAAAGGGGACGTCCTTTTTTAACAGATTTGTGAGAGGTTTGGATAACTTAGAAAAATCAGGGATGAACCTCCTGTAATAGGATATGAGACCTAGGAATGATTTTATGTCTTTTGGACATTTTGGAACTGGAAATTCTTGTACGGATTTTGTTTTTTTAGGATCGGGTTTTAAACCGTTTTCAGTGATTATATGGCCTAAATAACCGACTTCTTTTCGTAGGAATTCGCATTTATCGGGCTGTAGTTTTAGATTAAAATTGCGGAGTTTTTGGAATACTGCTGAGATGTTATTAATGTGTGAATTTAGGTCATGTGAATAGATAACTACGTCATCGAGGTAGACAAAACATCTTTCTCCTTGGAGGCCGGTGAGAACTGTGTTCATGAGGCGTTGGAATGTAGAAGGGGCATTTTTTAGCCCAAAAGGCATGCGGCGGAACTCAAAGTGTCCTTGTGGAACGCTGAATGCAGTTTTGCATGCGTCGGCGGAATTCATTTTGATTTGATGGAACCCTGACGCAAGGTCAAGGGTTGAAAAATACTTGGATTTACCTAATTGGTCTAAGATCTCTGTGATGTTGGGAATGGGATATGTTTCGCCGATTGTAATATCATTTAATTTACGGTAATCGATTACGATGCGCCATTTCTTTTGGCCGGATGCGTCGAGTTTCTTGGGAACGATCCAGATTGGAGAAGACCAAGGAGAAAGTGATGGTTGGATAATGTTTTGATCTAGCATTTTATTTATTTGAGTTTGAACTTCTTGTTTATGGACTTCGGGAAATCTGTAAGATTTGACATTGATTGGTTGTTCGGAAGTAGTTCGAATTTGATGTTCAATAGCATCAGTTGAGCTTAGTTGGTCGTTAGGTAAATGGAAAATGTCGGAATACTTTGCGCATACGTCATATAGAGCTTCAGATTCTTCGGGGTTGAGATGATCGGTTCTAAGCAGGTTTAGTACTTGATTGGTTCGAGACAGAGTGGTGTGGTGAGGTTGTCGGTTTGAGCTATATGCAGCAGAGATAGGAAGAGGTTGGATATTTAATTTGAGATTAGGATTCAGAGTTATGGGATTATTGGAGGTGTTGGCAACGGATATGTTAATCCTTTTGTTGCTTTTTACATTGACTATGCAGTTGGCAATTAATAGGGATTCAGAGATATGTTGATCTAGTATTAGACCTTCTTTGAGGTTTGTATTCGAAACAGTGCATTCTATAATGGTTTCAGTGCGAGGTGGAATGGTATACGTTGGTTCAGAGAATTTTAGTTTTAGAATGAACGATTGGATTTTGAGTGTGCCTAAATTGTAATCGATATTGCATTCGAGACTATTGAGGAGGTCGTTGCCTATGATGCCGTCATAAGGTAGATTGATTTTGTCGACGACATGGAATTGGTATGAGATTGTTTTCGTTGATACAGGGAATAGATTCAAATTGAAATGACCTAGTGTAAGTGTGGATTCTTCGGATTCATCGATACCTTTGAGGCTTATAATTTCAGGATTCAGTGTCGGTAGGGTTTGTATTGAGTTTCTTTTTACAAGGCTTACAGCAGAACCGGTGTCGACGAGGAACGTGAGAGGATTGTCAGCGAGGGAGGTTTTGAGTATAACATAAGGTAAGTATCTTTTGTCTGTATTTTTGTTTATTTTATATATTTTAATGTTTTCTGTTTCTTTTTTCAGGTTTGGCAGAGGACGAGACCCGGAGACAACGGATGCATAGGATATAGAAGGATTGACGGATCTCGGAGCAGTGGACTTAATTGTTTTGGATGTAGTTGATTCAGTGGATGTGAAGGATACAGTGAGTTCAGTGGATTTAGTAGACTTGGCAGGCACAGTGGATTTGGTAGGATTTGTTGATACAAAGGATGCAGTGGGTACAGTGGACTTAGTAGGCTTAGCAGATACAGTGGATACAGTGGATTTAGTAGGTTTTGTGGATACAGTGGATGCTGTGGATACAGTGGATACAGTGGATTTGGTAGGTTTAGCAGATACAGTGGATACAGTGGATTTAGTAGGTTTTGTGGATACAGTGGATGCAGTGGATGCAGTGGATACTGTGGATACAGTGGATACAGTGGATTTAGTAGGTTTAGCAGATACAGTGGATACAGTGGATTTAGTAGGTTTTGTGGATACAGTGGATGCAGTGGATACAGTGGATACAGTTGATTTGGTAGGTTTAGCAGATACAGTGGATACAGTGAATTTAGTGGGTTTTGTTGATACAGTGGATACAGTGGATGCAGTGGATACAGTGGATACAGTGGATGCAGTGGATACAGTGGATGCAGTGGATACAGTGGATGCAGTGGATACAGTGGATTTAGTAGGATTGGCAGATGCAGTGGATACAGTGGATTTAGTAGGCTTGGAAGATACAGTGGATACGGTGGGTTTAGTAGGATTGGCAGATACAGTGGATACAGTGAATTTAGTAGGGTTGGCAGATACAGTGGATACAGTGGATTTAGTAGGATTGCCAGATACAGTGGATACAGTGGATTTAGTAGGATTGGCAGATACAGTGGATTTAGTAGGTGTCTTTTGGATTTTGAAAGAGGTAAGTCGAGGCTGTGGACTCGCGGGACACCACCGAGAGCCCTTTAATAGTTTAAAGTACCGTCGGTTTCATCGACTCCTTGATCGATTTGATAATCATTGGGTTGGACATCGTTATGACCTTCCGGGTCAACGGTGAAAATGCGATGCGACGCGTTATGAGGGTGGAAACTCGTTGTTGGAAACTGACGGTTTTGTTGGTTGTTGTTGTTGGACTGAGCTCTGTTATTGTTATACTGCCTCTTCCGGCATTGTTCAATTGAATGACCGACGTTTTTGCAATAACGACAAGTGATTGGATTAGAATTTGGTCGTTGTGAATCATTGTTTGGGCGAAAATCGCGGCGAGGTTGTTGGGGACGCTTGTCGTTGTTGTTGGGCGTCTGTGGTGATCGCTTGTTGAAACCTGCTAGAATTTTCTCTTCGGCCACGGCTAGGTTGACCGCAGCGTTCAAGGAGGCCGGACTGTGGCAACGTACAACTTGCGAAAGCCGGGGTTGTAGACCAACCATGAAGGTGTGTAGCGCTAGATCCTCCAGAGCAGCTACACGACCGGCTAGTTCCGTTTTTCGTTTCGTTGGAATTGAAATATTTATTTCTGTAAGGAGTTTGGCTAGGCAGGTTTCGACACGTAAGGCGAACTGATTTACTGTTTCGCTAAAATTTTGTCGTGAATCTTGGAGTTCGGACAACAGGTGCGAGTAGTGCTTTCTCTCGCCAAACTGTTGTTTCAAAAATTCTACGAATTGGTCGAAGGTCTCAAATTCTTTGATACTGCATATACTTTCGGCTCTACCTTCGAGTTGGCTGAGCATGTATTTGAATAGTATAGGTTTTTGTGTATCATTTGCTAGATTGAATGCGCTTTGGCAATTATAAATAAAAGGATTTAATTTGTCTCTGTCACCATTAAATGGTTTTATGAATTTGAGTAATATGTTTAGATCAATTTTGTCTTCCGATTTAGGAACAGAAGCCATACTGCGGGTGACCGGTTTGGACGCAGAGGCCGTCGGGACGTTGAATGATTCGGAGTCGGAAAACTCGTCGTTGGTTGCCATGGTTACAAAAATAGATTTATGGTACACACAAAAACACAAAATAGAACACAAATTAAAAATAAAATGAAATTAGATTTATGCTTGGTTACTTATTGTATTGGTAAAGCAATGACCAAGGACTTACCACGCGATGAGTGTGACAATCAGGTGCATTGTTCTTTGAATCGGGGAACACGGGGATAGATGACGCAATCGCGCACTTGGTTGCGCAACGACGGTGACACGGCGTGTTGATAACTGCGATGCACGGAGCGGCACGGTGATGTTTCTTACAGGATACGGAGCTCGGGACACGGCGAGGATACTGGAACTTCTTCTCAGGATGCGGTGATGATGGTAAGTTCGGTGAGTACAACGGGTTGAGACACAGCGGGAATAGCGGGACACAGCGGGAACAACGGGACACGGCGAGATGTGGAAGAGCACAGTGTGATGCGACGAGATACAGCGAGATACGGCGAGATACAGCGAGATAATGAGTTCGGAGTTTTCGCGCACACACACTGATCACTGTTACTTCGGATGCGGTTACCGAGGATTTCTTTAAATCCCTTGAGCTGCCACCAAATGTTGTACGAGGTCTCGAGATTGGAGTTTTAAAAAACAGTTTGTTAAGTATTTGAAGTTTATTCACTTTTTAAACATTAATTTTAAAGACAACCCGTTGCAGCAAGCTCTCAAACCGAACTAAACTTTACAGTGGGGTCTCTGACGCTCTCATAGTTTAGAAACGCTGACTCGGCGCGACAGCGGCGGGTCAGCCTTATTCTATACAAAGACCGGGTATAACAGTACGTACCAACTTATAAATAGTCTCCCTATTTGTATCAAGATAAATTAACCAATAACGTGAAAGAGCTTCGTTGGACTAACATCAAATTAATGGGAGTTCCTTGACGTCATCCATTATTGAACTTTCACCCGAATACCTATACTTAGTTAATTGTTATTGTTGGCACTTAAGTAACCAACAGAAAACTCAAAACATAATGTTTTATAGTATTCGGTGTTCAATTTTAAAAATTATAGGCCTTTATTTTCCAAACCATGTTTTTCATAATTTTCTCGTTAAATCTGAACTATTACTTATATTGTAAATTTTCAGAGGACAAAATCATAAGCTTATTTAATTTAATTATTTAATATGCGCATCGGGTGACTATATTAAAAGAAGGTAAATATTAACACTTAATTAAGTCCTGAAACAATAAATTATGCAATAAATAGACCAAACAAAAAGTTTCGAACCAACGCTCTGTTTGCAACGTCATTTATTTTTAAAATTTACTCAATTATGCTTTTCCGCTGCTTGTCGGATACCTGTTTTTCGGTTTTTTATAGAACAATGACGTCCTGTATGACGGTTTCAACGGCTATTATAACAGTGGCTCTAGAGTTTTCTATTGTTGCCGTGCCTGTCCCGAGCAGGTAATTATGCCCTTTTTTAAACCGCAGCCAACGTTGCAGCTGAGGACAACACGTGGAAAAAACTGTGCCAAAATATTACAGGCATAATCAGCAGTAATATTGTTGAAGAAATTGGAAAAAAAGGAATTTTTTTTTCGAAATTACCTCACCTTTAGGTAGAAAAATGCGTCATTGAAAAATGTTCTTTTGTAGAGTCGTATGTAGGTTGATGAGTTACCAATCAGCCAGTCAATCAGGATGCCTGTATTTATTGGCAAGTTTTATTCGTTTCGGCGTGCGCGAGTGCCATTTTTTGGCCAAACATGAAATAAACTATTTTCAGTTCATTTCATTTCGTGTTTCAGACGAATTGGATTATTTTTACTTTCTGTTCTGTTTTTTACAAGGGTATTGAAATATTGTGCACTTAGCACAATATTATCACATAACTAACATATGATTTTACTGTTATCCTACAACAAACATAAAATCATTCCTACTTATATGTATACCTATTAAATATAAAGCTCTAAGTAGGTATGTATAATTAAAATACTACCTTCTATCTTTCTATATTTTGTTTCAAATCGTATCAAATGTATTAATTTATATCCATTAATAAAAGCTACCTTCTTCTTGTAATTAGTACCGTCGTGAGGTATATTATACTGTAAATTAAATTGATACCAAAGACATTCGCTTGGCTGAATAAATTCCGTGTTATTCATTCCATATAAATGGTATTCTAATTGTGGCATTTAATTTACATTATTGTACCTACAAGCTCATAGCGATTTCGATTTGAATTCATAAAATGTAATACATTTTCAAATACATGGCCCGCCTATTCGTCAAATTCTGGAAACGAATGTCTTTATCGAGTCATATAATACCTACTTACATGTACGGAGTTGGTACGGTTGAGTCAAATAGGCACTCACGATAAGATACGTGGGCATAGGCATTCCTCTCAAGTACAATTTTAAAATATGTGACGATTGGTATGGTAGAAGGTTGGAATACCCATAAAATCAATTGAAAAGAGATCATTAATCTACATGTTCAAAATAAATAAGTTGGTTGTAGAAAAACCTGTGTCAATTAACAGAAAGCATGCTGATAGATGCCCTAACTTTTTGGGAAAATAGTAAATTTTTACAGACCCAGACTATAATTAATTCTTACTGTCTGTCCAACATCTGCTATTCACTTACCAAACCCGCTTAATAGTACTTATTTGGTGTTACGGAGGAGGATATTAAAATGAGAAACGACGCTGTCCGACAGAAAACAGATTAATCAAATCAAAACGTTTTTATAATAGCTTACTCATTGCTCTTTGTAGAATTTATCCTCGTTTTATTCATATTTCATTAAAGTCAAACAAAAGATATGAGGCAATTAAAATAAGGATCGCCGAATACAAAATGGGTAATCAGGTGAAAAGTTAACGCGTTCAATTCGTAAAGAAGTCACATCTGCTATTCGATCTCGGAGCCATTCCTGGCGAAGTGAATGTAGAACGAGAATAAATTGCACCTAATTCCGGGAAAATCGGTGAGATGAAATTGAAATTGAGATTGGTGGGTAATGGCCCTGTGTAGGTGATCCAGTTCCTTGCGCCTTCTAACGCAATTAATGCGGACATGTCGCAGGCAGACGGCGAAATAAAACAATCACCCACACAAAAGTCGTAGGCCAAAACCTAACTGCTGATCCAATTATTCTGCAAGAAATTAATTGACTATCAGTTTTATTTTGTAAGTTATGGAACTAAAACAGTAGAGAAGAAACAAATTTTGGGACTTATAAATGTTAACAAATTCTCTAATAATGACCAAAATGTCTGAACTTAGATGACAAGAGCGACTAAACTTAATAAACCCTGGTGGCACATATTAAAATTTTATAGTATCTGTCGTAAACGCTTTATAAATATTTATCTCATTTAATAAAAGCTAACAAAGGTGAGAGAAATTCTTGCAAAGTTCCTCCACACCTAATTAGCTGATAAATTGGTCTGAAAAGTATAGTTTATGGTTAAATTTTCGGGTGTTTTTAAAAATGACCGGTTTACATGAAGCATACCTACCTACATTCTAGAGCTGGGATGCTAATGTTAAGTACTGGTCAACTAACTATCAGTGGCTGTATCGAACTAGCTATTGGCTACACTGAAACCTACCTTTGTGGTATTTAAAGCAGTACCCGTGTGACCAATGTGTACGAGTAAAACGACCGCAAAACGGTCAAACAGTTACACAATCACCGTTTGAAGTCGAATTGAAGAGTCGTCAAACGAAATTGGATCAGTTCCCACAATCAAACAAGATGCGTATTACTGAACAAAGTAATTCCCCAAAAGACAATGCCGGAAATTGGCGTCTTTTTTTTTCGCGCGGCCATCGACCAAACCTTGTTTTTTGATTACAAAATAGTGTAATAAACCAAACTTACTATGATATGTATACCTCTAAACTCAGTCTGAACTGAGTTACGAGCATCAGAAGTTTGATGATTTTCATACTAGATTTGCTGTTTGCGCGCAAGTTTTGTAAGAAATTGCAACAAAATAATGACATTGTATGTGTAAACAAACAATACCATCCATTAAAGGCTCCAGACATCAGTATGCAGCAGAATCAGCGCAATAAAAAAATAGCGCAATATTTTATTGCAATATCTTACAAAACTTGCGCGCAAAAAGCAAATCTAGTATGAAAATCATTAAACTTCTAATGCTCGTAACTCAGTTCAGACTGAGTTTAGAGGTATACATGCCATAGTAAGTTTGGTTTATTACACTATTTTGTAATCAAAAAACAAAGTTTGGTCGATGGCCGCGCGAAAAAAAAAAGACGCCACCTTCCATACAAAATCTGGCATTGCCATTTGTAGCTGAATTTGTTAAATCAAATAGGTACTCGCACACACACAGTTAAACTCAAAACAAATGTACGTGTTCAGAGTTCCTTAAGGCTTGTAACCTGCTCAAATAAGTATTCAAGACAGAAGACGGTAACTTTGTAGAATCTCTTCTTTACCTAACTCACGGCGACATGCCTTGATGCAATAAAAGTAATAGGAGGCCGCTACACCTCCTCTTTCTCCGGGCGGGCCATTATGTTGGGAGTTATATGTAATTCATTTTCAAAGCATAATTAATTTCCCCGTGAAGGAAAAACTCAAAAGCCATTGGTACCTGCCTCTCTATTATGGGCTTATAGGATAATGGCTCTTATAGTTAAGTATCTGAAAGCATTTTAAGAGTAAGTGCCCTAGTTGCTACTTTTCTGTTTTTTAAGGTAAAATTATTTTATATTTTACTAACTTGACGGCAAGCGGTGGATACTTCAGGACGATATTTTAAGTAGGCTTACCTACCTATTCATTTATAGGTAAGCCTATTTAAAATATAGGTAGCCTGAGTCGTGATATGATTTACATCAAACAAAAAAAAATATTCGCGGTCATTTGGTTCCACCCATATGCCATGATCTGTTGCAAATAGTTACTAAAGAGCTCTACAAGAAATGGTTAGATTGTTGCATACCTAGTATGCTACTACTTAGGTATCTATTTCAATGTTGTTCCTGTAAAATAAGTATTGAATAAAACAGAAAACGCTTGTGGAAAATTATGAAATAAAAACTACGTTATTTAAATTTATATGAACAATTTCAAAATTTATTGCGAAATTATTTTATAGACATTGAGCGAACAGATATCTAAAACAATCATGTGAGCTTATGTAAAATATTTAGGGTAAGTTTATGTGTGAACACGTGTAGGTACATACCTACCTGTAGGATCAGACGTTACCTAAAAGTACCTAATATTTAACAAAAACAAACATCCTTTGATTCATAACCAAATAACACCAAAAACGAATCGGTTTAATTATCCCCAAAACCGTGCGCACTGAAATCTCAAATTCCAATAAAATCCATCCAATTTTTTTTTTCAACTACGCCAAACGAACCAAAGTTTTGCTAATAAAGTTCCGGAATTGACGGGACTAAAACCGATCGACCTTAATTAACTTATTCGATGGCTATTGAAAGTTTTAATTCCTTTTTATGGATTCCGCATTGAAGCCGCCGCGGAGCTCCCAAATGAACAAATAAAGAGTCGTCATTTCGAAACACAAAATTAATCTTTCTGGTGATTAATCCAGTTCAATCAAATGTCGAATGAACATTACTCTGTATCTTCAAGAACAATTTGTACGCAAGACACATTGCGAGCCTACTCCTTATTTAGCTGCTTGGCCGGTGTCCAAGCCTGAAGACTATACAATTACTTTGTGAACGATTTCGGTCGATAGCTCTCACAACATACACATTGTTTTCAGTACTTAGGTAAGTAAGCCACTTACGCTGAACCTCCTTTGTTAAAATGTTGTTACCTAGGTACCTACTATTTTGATAAATACTTACTAGGTATTTACTTACTTAATGGCTTAGAATTAGATTAATAAAATAAATTTATGCTTAATGGATATCCATTTCGTAATTAATGTAAGTAAGTGTTGGTCGCGCATTAAAGTTGAGGTGGACACATACTTACTTACCATCGCGCATTAAAATTGAGGTGGACACATACTTACCAATTAATTTACCATACTCACTCTGCTTTGTTTAAATAGTAGGTACCAAATAGAACATACAAATCGGTCAAAATACGGAAGACGTTATCAGCTAAGTACAAATCTTTGTTTATGTGATGACCTCAAGCTCAACTCTCGTTGCGCGACCTGTTTTACCTGCAACTTGGACCTGCAACAATTTTAATAAACCAAATCCACCTTTAGTTTTAAGAGAGATCCATCTCTAAGGAGCAAAATGAGTTTTGGTTAGTTAGTAGTATCTACTTACCTAAAGTTTCATAATTATTTACACTAACTATAATAAGTAGTATAATTTGTCAATTAGGAAAAAAATTCCTACAGATGTAAAAGTGGTAAAGTAATAAAATTATCTAAGTTATTTAATACTTGTTGCGTAATTTTAAAAGTTAAAAACGCGCTGATTTGATACTTAAGTCAACACGCACACAATCTTTCGTTTCCCGCACTTTTTTTTCATTTTTTTTATTGTATTCACAAGCATCCACGCATGCCGGTATCAATGTCAAGGAGTCAAAATAAAATTGTACCAAAACCACGGCCAAAACCTAATAATCAATGATATTGTGGTGGACTGCAGTGGACTGTATGCGTTTGTGTGTGTTCGAGAGCGCTGACCGGACGATGATGACTGCCGTTGAGAGCTTGCCCTTACTATGTCAGGCGTAGTAGGTGCTACTTGCAGGAATAAAACCACTATTTCACTTGCTGAGACTTCTCGCGTTTATTATTCGCTTCCTTTTCTCAGTTCTTGCTTCTTCAGATCACTTGTTGCTTGGAGCACTTGTTCTCTGAACTGAACACAACATCTGAACACAACATTAAATAAACTCAAACTTGTCTCCCGGAGCGCCTTGCTCCGTATTTATAGGGCCCCGGGATATATCCATCCCTTTCTCTCCCGATATTCCTGTCTCTGTCTCTCATGTTCTGGACCATAGTTCTGGAATGTTCGAAGCGAGAGGTCCGATGTTGCCGTCCCGTTTCTTTTTCTCTCGAATATTCCAGAAGTGTGTGGAAGAGTAATTGATGTGCAAGCGAGATGACACATAATGTGAGAAAGAGATGGAATGTTATTTATCTCTAATCGACTCTAATTGATTATTTTACAATATTTTCTGACTGTTAACGTTGCTAATCGATTCTAATTAATAAGTTAGCGTATTTCCTTGGTCGACGTCGCTAACAATCTCCCCCGCAGTGCGAAGCACTCCCTCTTCCGGATGCGACGTCTTGGCAGGAACCAGGACTACCACTCGTCGCGTCGGTCGCCGTAGCACTCCTCCGGGTGATCGCACGTTGAGGACTCGTTCTCTTCTGTCCGGACCAGGGTATACCCGCTGTACTTTCTCTCGTGGCCAAGAGTTTCTTGGTGGCGTTGCGTCGAATCTCAGGGCGACGTCGCCGACTTGAGGGTCTTCTGTCTCCCGACCGGCTATCTTCCTTGGCATCAAAGTTTGGTACTCTTTTAGCCATCTTTGCCAGAAGCGCTGCGTCGTCCTCCAGTTTGCCTTCCCGATGAGGTAGCAGTTGAGTCCAATCGGAGAATCTCTTCGGGTCCGGAGTGACTTCTGGTGTTACCTTCAATGTGGCAACAACTTGAGAATTCTTCTCCTCTCCGGTGTATTCATCCTTCATCTCGAAGCGATCTTTCTTCAAAGTCTTCAACGCTGGATCTTTTTCCAACTTCCTCTTGATGAGACGCTGATGTGCCTGATGCCCTCTGCTGGTCTTCTTCAGGACACTGCGAGCCCGTTTGTCGGCGTCGTTGCATGGCCGACGTGGTTCCACTCCGATGTCCTCTTTCTCGAAGTGTTGGTGAACCAAGGCTTCCGTTCCATCTTCCACTAATCTGCTGTGGTGCACTAACTTCACTGGATCACTTCTTCCAGTGTTGCATCCATGCAGAACCCATCCAAGGCTGGTCAAAGAGGCAACTGGTTCGGAGGCCTTCCCTCTGCGTAGTCTCCGTGTGACTATCAGCCCCCAATTGTCTTGCCCAATCAGAAGTCTAGGTACTTCTTTGTCGTAGACCAGCTTCTTCTTAATTTTCTTCAGGTGTTTCCAGTTTTGAAGCATTCCTTCTTCGACACCTTGCTTCGTCAACTTCAAGTTGTCGATAGTTCTCGCTTCTATGTTGAGTTTATTTCTACAATGGACCCCCTTGATCTTCATGTTGATCCTCTGGGAGTTGCTCTTCACCATTCCGTTCCCCCCAACCATCTCGATGTTGATGGCTTCCGGCTTCCCTTGCGCCCCAATCTTCTTCGCCACTGATGAGTCCAGCAGCGTGACGGTGGATCCTTCGTCTAGGAGCGCGAGCACTTTTGCTGTCCCCTTGGGCCCGTAGAGGTTTACCGGCGTCATTTTGAGGTAGGTTCTGCAGCTTGTGGCGTGCACCGACGACACAACTCCTTTGACGGGCTTCTCTTGAGTCTTCGTTGCTGCGGACTTCTCCGAGTGAAGACTGGTGTGATGCCACCTCGTGCACTTCTTGCACGGCTGTGCCCGGCATGTGTTCCTTGCGTGCTTGAAGCGCAGGCATTTGAAACACATTCTTGCCTTCTTTGCTATTTCCCATTTTCCGTCTACACTGGATTCCCGGTACCTCTTGCACTCGTACAGCCAGTGAGCTTCTCGGCATTCTGGGCACTTCTTCACGTCGGTATTCTGATCTTCGTAGTATTCCTCCGCTTGTGGGACGTGGTGGATCGGCCTCTTGAACGTGTTCCTCTTCTGGTCCCAGGACACTTCTGGGGGAGCGTAGTCGCTGTTCATATCTGCTTCAACTTCCATGAAGTCATACATAAGTTCGAGCGCTGGTTTTCCTTCTGCCCGGCGCTCACGTTGATACATCAGCCACCGAGACTTCATGGTCGGCGGCATCTTCTCTATAAGACACTCCACGGCCCCCGGTGCGCACAAATATTCCGTTTTGCCGAGTGCCCTGATGGTGGCCACGGCGTTGCGGACTCGGCTGGCAAACATGCAGATCTCCCCTGATGCCTCGCTAACCCTTGGGAGCCTCTCCATCTTCTTTAACTCCGCCAGGGCTATTGCTCCAGGTCTGCCGAACCGGACCTCCAGGCTCTTCATCAGCTCTTCCGGATCCTCGGCGGTGAACAGGAGGCTCTTGACTGCCTCCCTCGCGTGTCCCTGGAGACACCTTCGAAGTCGCGCCAAATTCTGTGCCGGTGTGAAGGAGCGCGCGGTGTCTTCATACGACCTTCTGAACGCGAGCCATTCTTCACATGCGCCGTCGAAGCTTGGGAGGTCGACCAGTTGCATTGTGAGGCCACCTTCTGCCCTCAGTAACAGCTTGGTGATGGCCATGGCTAATTCTTGAATATCGGTCCTCCCTTCCGAAGGTAGTGGCTGCGGCGGCGGCGGCGGCGGCAACACTTGCGGCGGCAACGGCGGCAACACTTGCAGCGGCGGCGGCGACGGCAGCGGTAGAACTTGCGGCGGCGGCGGCGGTAGCGGCTGTGGTTCCGGCGGTACCCTCTCGGCGATGATGCTTGAGTGGTCCAACCAATTTTCGACCTGCATTTGCCTGTACTGCACTTCTTCTGGATCCTCTTCCATGTCGGAATCCAATTGGGCCAACTCCAATTCCGCTTTGGCAACTTCCAGTTCCTGGCGGGCCACTCTTAATTTGGCCTCTATTTCTGCCCTTCTTCTTGATGAGCGGACGGAGCGCGTGTCTTGATTCACTCGTGACAGTCGCGGCGTTTGTTCATGTACTTGCGGCGTGGGAGGCGCGTACTGTCCTTCAACAGTCGGCACGGTGGTCACCGTAGTCGCGGGAGTCGCGGCGGCGGCGGAGGCGGCGGCAACATTGGCCGCGGTGGGCGTGGAGGCGGCGGCGGCGGCGGCTGCGGCGGCGGCGGCGGCGGCACGTCTCTTCTCTGCTTCCGCGATACGGGCCCTTAGTGCTTCGTGTGGCTTCGTGACGTCGGCGGTTATCTCCTCTGTGTAGGAGCGCGGTGCTGGTTCCCCTCTTCCCAAATGCACGCCGGGCTCTCCCATAACCCGGGTGCTAACAGCCGGCGCGGCGTGGTCCCTGGCGATGCGCGGTGAGGACGCGCCCCCGGCGGGATACGGGGTCAGCGTTGATGAAGTATCCGTGGTTACCGTCGGAGTACTTCCTCCATGAACCGGCGGCGACGTAATTCTCCCTGCGGCGGCGGCGTTAGCCGCGGCGGCGGCACCTCGTAGCTTCTCCGACCTGGTGACAGGCATCTTCGCTATTCCCGTAATCCGGCTACTCGAAGGACCAGGAAAATGTGGTTATCCGGCTCGAAGGACCAGGAAAATGTGGTGATCCGGCTCGAAGGACCAGGAAAATGTGGTGGACTGCAGTGGACTGTATGCGTTTGTGTGTGTTCGAGAGCGCTGACCGGACGATGATGACTGCCGTTGAGAGCTTGCCCTTACTATGTCAGGCGTAGTAGGTGCTACTTGCAGGAATAAAACCACTATTTCACTTGCTGAGACTTCTCGCGTTTATTATTCGCTTCCTTTTCTCAGTTCTTGCTTCTTCAGATCACTTGTTGCTTGGAGCACTTGTTCTCTGAACTGAACACAACATCTGAACACAACATTAAATAAACTCAAACTTGTCTCCCGGAGCGCCTTGCTCCGTATTTATAGGGCCCCGGGATATATCCATCCCTTTCTCTCCCGATATTCCTGTCTCTGTCTCTCATGTTCTGGACCATAGTTCTGGAATGTTCGAAGCGAGAGGTCCGATGTTGCCGTCCCGTTTCTTTTTCTCTCGAATATTCCAGAAGTGTGTGGAAGAGTAATTGATGTGCAAGCGAGATGACACATAATGTGAGAAAGAGATGGAATGTTATTTATCTCTAATCGACTCTAATTGATTATTTTACAATATTTTCTGACTGTTAACGTTGCTAATCGATTCTAATTAATAATAACAGAAAAAATACAAAAACATGAAACTGGTAATTGATAATAAAAACATTGAATGTCCAAAAATGATCACAGAAACATTTAACAAATATTTTGTTACCGTTGGCCAAAATAATAACAATAAAATCAATATAGGGCAACCTGTAATTGACCCCCCAATAAATTCATTGTACCTAAACCCTGTAACACGCGAAGAAGTAATTAAAATTATAAACCATCTAAAAAACAAACATAGCTATGGTGTAGACGGGATTCCACCTAAACTAATAAAACAGTGTGCTGAAGAATTATCACAACCTCTTACCTATTTAATTAATCAAAGTTTTCGCGACGGAGAATTTCCCAACCTGTTAAAGATATCAATAGTCAAACCGGTTCATAAAAAAGATGACAAAAGCAACCCTAAAAATTATAGACCAATAGCAATCCTACCATCATTTTCAAAAGTAATTGAGAAGGCCATGTGTAATAGACTGTACACATTTTTAGAAAAGTTTAAAATTCTAGATGATTGCCAGAATGGATTCCGAAAAACTAGATCAACTACCTTGGCTGTATATAAATACATCCAAGCTGCCCTGCAACATCTAAATGATAAAAAATATGCCTTGGGCATATTATTAGATATGACCAAAGCATATGATAAAGTTTCACATAACATCCTATTGTCAAAATTATATGGTTCAGGTATACGAGGTACAGCTTTTAACTGGTTTAGATCATACTTGTCAAACAGAAAACAAATAGTCCAAATTGATTTCCACAACACTACAACTAACGAGATAGAAACAATAACATCCGAAGAGAGACACATGACCTGTTCCATTCCTCAAGGGAGTGTACTAGGCTGTGTCCTCTTTTTAATATACATTAACGATCTTCCAAAAATACTAAACAAAGAAATATTATTACCTATACTTTTTGCAGATGACGTATCAATCTTAATTAAGTGCGAACAAAACTCGAGCCCCGACATCCTTATAAGTAACACATTAGAAAATATTACACATTGGCTGGAACTACATAACTTAGAAATTAATCTTAAAAAAACAAAAGTAATACAATTCCGACCATATACAAAAGCCCCTTTAGACATCAATATAACACTTGGAAAAAATGTACAATTAGAATCAGTAGAAACTTTTAATTTATTAGGACTACACATAGACACAAACATTAACTGGAAAACGCACATAGATCAAATAAGAACCAAAATATCAAAATTTACATACGCCCTATTTGAAATAAAACACAGCACAAACACAGAAACAGCACTAACAGCGTATTACGCTTATGCATACTCCTGGCTTAAATATGGAATAATGCTATGGGGCAACAGCGTTAATGCCAATGACTTATTTCTATTGCAGAAAAAGTGTATAAGAATCATAGCCCAAATAGATAACACACAGAGTTGCAAACCTTATTTCATAAAATACAAAATAATGACCCTAACAGCAATATATATCCATGACCTATGCTCATTTGTTTATAGAAATACACATTTATTCAAAAAAATGCAAGACACACATAACGTTAATACTCGACACAAAGAAAAGCTATGCCTCCCATACTCCAGAATAAAAATGTTAAATACCAGCCCATATTACATGGCCATCAAGTTATTTAATAAACTACCACAAGAAATAAAAAATGAACAAAAGTACACAATATTCAATAAAAAGTTGAAACAATACTTAATAAATAAATGTTACTATAAATTAGATGAATATTTAAATAATAAATAAAATAATAATACAGGACTGATTTTGTGATAAAACTAATACACTAACGTAAACTGAATAACTTTTAATGGCGCTCTGGACTGTAAATAAATACTTAAAATATAATATTATACTTACCTACCTACAAAATAAATAATTATATAGCATGCATGCAGCTCTCCAAAAAATTTGCAATACCTAAACTAGGTTACTAAGTTTTAAGCACTGTATTTAGTTATAAGACCTTATGTACCTACACTTAGTGAGCAAATAAATGAATATGAATATGAATATGAATATGAAAAGTTAGCGTATTTCCTTGGTCGACGTCGCTAACAGATATTATATAAAAACAAAAGCAGATATGTTATAAACGCTCGCGCTGTGAATACTCAAATACGTCCCAATTGGGACGTCTTGTGTTTAGTCTTCGTGTGGCCTGCGTCGTGCGCAATCGCGTGCGTACCACACCGTAAGTTCCTGTGTTCTTACCAAAATAAATAAAAAATGCCATCGTGTGTGTTTCGAAAGTGTACCAATTATGACTCTTAAAGTAAACAAAATACAAGGGATCTCTTACCACATGTGATTATGCAAAATTATTTAGTATTTATATTTTTAATTATTTATGCAAACAATCAATCAATTCAATCAATCAATTAGTGCAGAATCGTTAAAACTACGGCTGAACCATTTAAGAACCTAGTAAGGGACACTTTTGCAGATTTTCGTTTTTTGTCATAAATCACCTTAGAATTAAGGTCTCCACAGGATGTGAAGACAGAAATCGCTCTATTACACTTAACACCGGAGAAACGCGTTGCTAAAAACCTAGTAAGTCCAATTCAAATCTGCAAAAACCATTATCAAAACCTAGCAAGTTACAATGACCATTTAAAACCTAGTAAGTGCATGTACTTACTAGGTTTCAAAATGGTCAATGTGACTTACTAGAGGTAAAATGCTACTGTCATTTTAATATTATTTCGAGTTCTGTTGGCTGACACTCGGTAACCATATCAAAATCTGGGGACTACATGAGTACTGATTCATATTCGATTTTGATTTTTACGAGGCCCTTTTGTCAAAAAAATAATTTTTAGTGTTAGTAAAGAGCATAAAACTTGCAATTTTCAACTAAATATATTCTTTTATTCCATAAAGTATACTTTAGTAACTAATCTTTAATATAAACATCGGAAGTTATCCAAATCTTTAAGCATCTTAGCAGGGCAAATGAAAATGCGTTTTTTCGCTCTCCTGTAAAATTTGCTCCGCTGCACTTACTAGGTTCTTATATGGTTCAGCCGACTATAGCTATCTCTTTCATTTGCGTGCTATTTCGTATCTTTTGTTTCACTTATCAGTTACATTTGTCAATGTGTGCAATTTGGAATAGCTCGGCACGGAATGGGCACGGATTAAAATCGTAATTTCTATGAACGTAACATATCTATAGCTAATAATCAAGTATGCTCTATAATAATTTGTGATCACTGATCACATTAATATTACATAAATTAATTAAATATAATAATAAAACATAAACGGTAAATATAGTTAGTAACTATTTCTGAATAGTTAATGAATAACCCTGCCTAACCACTGCTGCTGTGCTGTGGGTCTAGACAAAGTGCAAATTATAATCGCAAACCAGTCGAAAAGTGGTCGAAAAGCCCCTTTTTTGTATGGAGTTTTGACGGATTCGAATTTCGATTCGATCAAAAAGTGCGTTTTGTCTAGGGGGGCTTAGGTTTCGTTAAAATAGTAAATGTCATTGTCAATGTCAATGTTTAGTCTGTGGCATGAAGCTACAGATAAAAATGGAGGCCACACTCCGAATACCTACTTGAAGCACAAACTAAGTATCACTATCTCGCTCTCTGTGGGCAGACTCGCTCTTTCTAAATAAACAAAAAATATAAAATTGCTCAAATTCAATGAAACCAATGTAAAATCTTTATTTCTTGACATAGGTATCATTAAAAATGATAAATGTAATTACTGGTAAAACGTTTTAGGAAGAAATTACTGTAAAAAATGTGAAAAATGTTTACAATGATCCAATGTCGGAAATCACGAAATAAACACTTACGCGTGGAATCTATGTCACTTCCAGGACACCACGTACTACCGCAACCACGCACTACAAAATTTTGCACCAATTCTTGTGATAAAACAATGATTATTTCCTGTAAACAATCTCAAACGAAATTAACTGCTTAATAAACAAAATAGTAAACAACCGCCATGATGGGCCGGATTGGGCCGATGTTGCCACATGGTACCGATTACCCAGGAATTGGGATTGTAATTCCCTGATTCGCCAACACATTAAGCCTAAATGGCCGACAATTTTGTGATTTTTTATTTAACTAGGTAATCTTAGTTTCAAATATTAATTATTTATTTGTTTAACTTCTGATTTGGTTAGTGAATTGGCTATTTCGAAGAATTTACAAGAAGATTTAAATCAGAAGATAGCAATACTACAGTTCACACTAAAAAGAGAGGTAGGGCCGCAGAGAGCGAGATAGATATAAGTAGGTATTTGACTCAAGTTTTTGTTCCAACTCTGCCCTCCATTTTTATCTTTAGCTTCATGGTCTGTGGTTGGTCAAGTGTCAAACAAATGTCAAACGAGTGAATTCAGTTACTTTCGTAATCGTTAGTTTTTTTAAGTTTTATCAGAAATCTGCAACCAAATTAATAAACTGGACGAAATTTCAAGATGGAAATTGAGTACTATGATGTAACAGCAGAGTTAAATGCTAGAGAAATATTGCGGTACCTAAATAACATGGGAATTCAAAACATTAGTGGAGAGGTCCTCAAATATTTCATAACTGGTACAAAAGACTGTTATCATCTTATTTTATTGCTTAAGAATGAATCAAAATGTACAAAATTATCAACAATTTCGTTATGAATCCACGTTCACTCATCATGAGTGTAATAATGCAAACTTGAGTTTTGTTTGTTTACAGATCTAAAAAAACTTATCAAGTATGATTTGGAGCAGAAAAATCTAAAAGCGAGTGGACAGAATCAAACACCAGAACCTTCAGGACCTGAGAGATTGCACAGTGCTAGCACTTTTTCATCAAGGATAAGATCGAAATGCCCTCAAAGTGCCCCAGTCAGTTGTAACAGAGATTGTCAAAGAAGAAAACCCTTAGGTTCTCGTAATGTCCATTCTGCGCCGAGCATAGGTCACCGGAAACCAGAAACGAACACCGCTGAACACTATAAAAGATCATGTTCATGTGTAAGAGTGGTGGAAAAGAAACAAGATGTTATCTCAAAAGAAAAGATTCCTTCGTCTAATAGTAATTGTAAGAACTACTACTAAGTTACTAGACACAATATTACAAAAATATTCATGTTCAATACCTGTGATATTTACAAAATTTTCATAATAATAAGATCCTAGCGTCATTCATAATTTTCTTTTACAGTAATCAAAGTTCCTCAGCAGCAAGCCATAAAGAAGTGTGATCCAGTGTCACTGTATCACCATTACACATCATTGTGGGCCAAGTATAAGCCCAATGTGCCCGGTGAAAATAATTGGTCCGATTTGAGATGGAATGTCAGACAAAAAATGGCTGGAAATGTACCTAAACCTGTAGTTAGTAAAGTAAGTTATTTTTAAATCAAAAATTGTGTTATTGTTATTAAGTGTTTAGAATGCAAATAACTAATTACTGTTTTGGGTTGGGGGCAAAACAGTGATTAGCTTCTTCAGCTTCTAGTTTTACTATTATGAAAGACACTATCTTGGATTTTTATCATAAATCTTTATAAACTCTTTTTAATTCAAAGTTTTCAATTTCCAGGTTCCTGAAAGTCAAAATCTTGACAAAAAAAGTTCATTGAAGAAATGAACAAAATGCAGTTTCAAGCTAATAATGTGCTATCAATTCGACAATAATTAATGCAGGTGCTTGGTTTCTGTATAAAATAAAATCACTCAAATATCATTTATTTTTTTATTTACACTAATGTTACAAATTATTTATATTGCAAATAAGTTTTTACACTTGATCTAACTTAAATGGTGCTTGTTGCTCTTTAGCAATTGAGTTGAGGTTGTGTAGAATCCTCTCTTCAATTTTTTCTGCTGCTGCCATTGTGAGAATGAGTGTATCATGTTTTAGCATGGAGTATACATTGAGCCCATACACAGGCATTATGTTCACATGGGGCAATGCATCTGTGGCCACTGTTATGTTACGAGGTACTATATCAGTACTGAAAACAAATAATACAGATTAATAAATAAATTTTATATCATAAAAATGGTAAACATAGAAACTGTATGTGTAATTGTGGATAGTAAATGGTGGCAGCACAATAATTGCATGTTCTTAGCAATAATTAATGTCAATAGAGAATTTTCATTTGAAAAGAAAACAATACTTACTCGTCAACTATTAGTACTGATGGGCCCCAATTCCTATTTTCAATCAAATCCTTCAAATAATCAGGTTCATCAGATGGTAAATCTAAATCCTTGATGATGTGTAAATCATCTTGCGCCAATTTTGCTGATAATGTTGAAGTCAGTCCGTAGATTCTTTGATAGAACGGTAACATGTAGAAATGCGTTGTAGCGGAGCGAGGTCCATGAGCGATTCCACCCCCGCGGAACAGAGGCGATCTGATGGATCCATGTCGAGCTCTGCCTTGACCTTTTTGAGGCCACGGCTTCTTTCCTCCACCACGCACCTCAGCACGAGTCTTTGTATGCGCCCAGGAAACCCATCTGTACTTTCTTTGCCAAATAACGTTAAGGTGAATTATATCGATTCGTGGAACTGTGGCAAACACTGAGGGGTGGAGTTCAAACAAACCCAACTTCTTCTCTTCAACTGTATCTATATTCTCAACCCAAACTTCGCGGGGCTTTGTGTAAACAGGAGGAAACATCCATTCTTTCTTGGTTACATCCAAAGAATTATTTAAAACTGTTGCGGTAGTTTTAGTTACAGCAGATGAATAGACTCGAGACGGTACTGCTATAATACTAAGTCTTTTGAGTGCAGTTATCAGCACCAAAGCCATAATTAAAATAAATCTAAATCAGTTTAAATTTACTTGAGGTTTTCCGAAAATGGATGGAAAAGAAAACATAACCTAGAAACTTCAACTGCTTGACATTTGATTGATTTTTGACATGACAAAATAATCTATAGTTAATGGCACAAAAATAATTGTCAATGGTCAATGGCAAAGAGCTATAAATATTGTGGAGGCGCTCTATTAAAAACTTTGCTATCCAGAGGCGGGTTTACATAATTACCGCGCGTAGGCTACAGTTCAGAGCCCCGATTACGGTAACATTTAACGTCTACAATCCAGACGCGTTTCTGATTCTGCGATACGATTGGTCAAAACAGCTGACGTACGCTGTTGAACGACCAATCGTATCGCAGAATCGAGAAGCGTGTCTGGATTGTTCACGTTAAAAATTACCGTAATCGGGGCTCAGTGCTCTAAAAATCGATACCTCGATGTAAGAATAGCTATTTTATGTTTAAGCTTTAGTTTTAATCGAACACGTTTGTTTTGTAGATTTGATTGTCCACAGACTAGAGTATGGACTAGTCCATAGATTTACAAGTCAATGTCAGGCGTAATCTGTGAAATCTGTCAGAGCCGTCATCTTTGCCGTCATCTGTCATTAAGTGTCATTCTAAGCATTACAGTTTTTTTTTGTGTGTCCGCGTTGCTTTTTTTGAGTTGTTTCTTTCGTTGATAATTCTAAATTATCTTACAAATAAACACTTACGAAGTTGACTGAAAAAAGCTATGGTAAGTTGTATTTCTTTTACGCTAGTTTACATACTCCATATTGTCCGTTATTATTCAGCATTTCACATAATTTACGAGGGCCATAATATGTTCAATTTTGTCATTAATAAATTAATTAAAAGATGTACTCAATCGAATACTATTAGTAGGAATCCTATAACTGTTGATGTTCCAGGATACGCCCGCGACAGGGACCAGCTCGCCTGGTCTCATCGGCACGGCGCCTCTGCTCCCTCCGCCGATGCTGGCCGGGTTACAAGCGATGCCTCAGGCTGTGGCGATGCCGCCTGTCCCGGGACTGCCGCCCAACATGACAGCCATGCCGCCGCCGATGGGCTTCCCGCCCATGATCCCGCCTTTCTCTATGCCACCACCAGGTTTCCCGTCATTCAAGACAGTAAGTACAATAATTATAAAATCTTACTTTTTTTGGCACCAGCTGATCCATTGTCCTAAAGTGGTGATAGAGTAAATTCTATTTGTTTTAGCAATGCCAGGAAGAGAGCCTACATACCAATAAAATTAATTTGTATTTGAAAACTTAGTACCTTTAATGGATCCACAGTCTATCAATTTAAGTACATAAATCTAATCATTCCATATAATAATTCTAGTTTAATAAAATTGTCCTGTTTCAGGATTTAACTGCTCCTGCACCAGATGTGGCTCCAATGGCCAATCAAAGCAGTCCCTGGTCTGAGCACAAGGCTCCTGATGGTAGGACATACTACTACAACTCTGTCACCAAGCAAAGTCTCTGGGAGAAGCCAGACGACATGAAGACTCCGGCTGAAGTAAGAAAAAAATCATTCAATTTTTTTTTTTATTTGACAAAAGATGATTATGGTAGATAGCATTTAAGAAATTGTTTTACTAATACTTCTCTTTATTTATTTATAGTGCATTAATAAATGGTTGTCAAACAAGTACTCATTAAGTCAATAATTTCCATTTTTCAGAGGCTTTTATCTTCATGTGTGTGGAAAGAATACACAACAGATGCTGGCAGAGTTTATTATCACAACATTGAGACTAAGGAGTCCAGCTGGGTTGTGCCTAAGGAGCTCCAAGAAATCAAGGATAAAATAGCTGCTGAAGAGGCTGCCCAGTAAGTATAACATTTTTTATTATTTTTATGTGATAGGAGGCAAACGAGCAGACGGATCACCTGATGGTAAGTAATTACCGTCGCCCATAGACACCTGCAGACCCAGGGGCGTTACAGGTGCGTTGCCGGCCTTTAAGGTGAAGATACGCTCTCTTCTTGAAAGCTTGCAGGTCGTATCCGTCCAGATACACCGCAGATGACAGTCCATTCCACAGTTTGGTTGTACGGAGCAGGAAGTTTCTATCTATCTATTCTATTTGCTTCAAACAATACCATACAAATGAAATACCAACATTACTAGCTTACCTTGAAATTGTTAGATTTTATTTATGAAATCAAAGAAAACATACTACAGTTTCTTTAATTGACTGCTTAAAATGTATTCATTATAGTGTTTTGCTAAATTACTTCTTCTTTTCCTTTGCACCACCATAACAATAACCGGTGCTTTTTGTATGGAAGTTGACAGATTTTTGACGTTTGTCAAAGTTAAAGTAAGATGGTACAACTCAGCCTTACTGACATCATGTAAGCATAACTTGAAAAGTTGAAATAAATATACCTAACTGCTCAAACCACCTTGGGTTTATTCTAATCCCAACTAATATTATAAATGCGAAAGTAACTCTGTCTGTCTGTCTGTCTGTCTGTCTGTCTGTCTGTCTGTCTGTTACGCTTTCCCGCTTAAACCTCGCAACCGATTTTGATGAAATTTGGCATAGAGATAGTTTGAGTCCCGGGAAAGAACATAGGATAGTTTTTATCCCGGTTTTTGAAACAGGGACGCGCGCGATAAAGTTTTTCTGTGACAGACAAAATTCCACGCGGGCGAAGCCGCGGGCGGAAAGCTAGTTATACATATGTATAATTCTAGGTATATTCTAATGCCAATTAACTAAACAAGCAATGTTATTGCCTTAAATGATGTTTAATTATTGCAAAGAAATATTACATACTAAATGAACTTACATCTCCCTCGGTGACCAGCCGTCTTGGGAGAGGGGTACCACCCTCCAACGATTTCAAAGGCCTCATCACACAAACAGAACAAAACACATAACGCTACAAGGAACAACAACAATGTCACACATATCTGTACGCTAAATACAAGAACTCTGAGGACAGAGGAGAACCTACAAGAGCTGGAATTGGCCCTTAATTACCTAAAATGGGACATAGTAGGTATCAGCGAAATGAGAAGAGAAGGAGAAGGCATAGAAGAGAGAAATAAAGAATACATACTATACTATAAAGGTGAAACGGCAGGCCTATATGGAACTGGATTTCTAGTGAAAAGGAGACTTCTAGCGGAGATCGAAGAGTTCATAGGGATTTCAGAAAGAATATCAATGCTAAATGTAAGACTACCCACTGGAAACAAAAAGGAACCATGGTCAATCATCCAGGCATACGCACCAACAGAACCAGTAAAGAACGAGGACATGCACAAGATTGAATCATTCTACAGTAATCTACAATCCACCATAACGCAGGCACATTCCAATCTTATAGTTATGGGTGACTTTAATGGAAAAGTAGGTACATCCAAAACAGGAGAAGAGAAGATCATTGGAAGATTTGGCTATGGACATAGAAGTAAAAATGGTCAATCACTGGTAAACTTTGCGACTGAAAATAAACTGTCCGTCATGAACAGTTTTTTCAAAAAAAGAAATTCAAGGAAATGGACCTGGATCTCACCTTGTGGAAGATACACGAATGAAATAGACTATATAATGACAAATAAAAAAGATAGGATAAAGGATGTTAAGTACTGTAATAAATAACCTGAACTTCAATACAGACCATAGAATGGTTCGTGCAATATTGGAAGGAAACCCAGTAAAGAAAACAAGAAAAACCTATAGTAAGAGACCTGAATCATACATCACCAATAAAAATCTGGAAACCTTCACGATAAATTTCAAAAACGCACTGGAAAACGAGATGGATAAATCCAACAGTAAGAATATAGAAGAAATCTACAATAAATTCATAACTACCTTAAAAAACGAAATCGGTAGAACCAAATCAATGCCAAAAGAAAAAAGGATATCTACACACACCCAAGATTTACTCCAACAACGGAAAGAACTACTGAAGGATAAAAAATCTAATACAAAACAAATCACGGAAATAAGCAAGAAAATCAATGAAAATATAAAGAAGGACAACAAAGTAAGAAGAAACGATGTCATCAAATATCATATTGAAAAAACAAGAGGAATAAAGAAGGCTTATAAGAAGCTGTCAGACAAAACAGAATGGATGCCAAATCTAAAGAACAAACAGGGAATATGCACAGGGAACAGGAAGGCAATTCTCGACATTGCAACAGAGTTCTACAAAACACTTTACACAGGCATGGACTGCAACAACGAATACCAACCAAAAAACTTAAATTGTAACAACTTTAACGATGAATCGATACCACCTATCCTCTTATCGGAAACAGAAAAAGCAATTCTAACCCAAAAAGATGGAAAATCTCCTGGACCTGATAATATCACAAACGAGATTCTGAAAGCTACTATCACCGAAACAGCTCCAGTCCTGACAAAGTTATTTAATGAAATAATAGTTAGCGAGACCATACCTACAAACTGGACAAAGTCAACGATTATACTTCTATATAAAAAAGGGAATAGGGGGGATGTAGGGAATTATAGACCCATAAGCTTAATGTCCAATATATACAAAGTCTTCTCAAAAATAATATTAGCCAGAATATCGAACACTCTTGATGAAAACCAACCTAAAGAGCAGGCAGGATTCCGAAGAGATTTCTCAACAGTAGATCACATACATGTAGTAAAACAAGTCTTACAGAAACTTCAAGAATATAATAAATCATACTATATCGGATTCATTGACTACAGCAAGGCATTCGATTCTATAGAACACAAAGCAATATGGTCAGCACTGGAGACACAAGGTGTTCACAAAAAATACATAAAATTAATACAAGAAGTATACTCAAAAAGTACAGCAGAAATACAGCTCGAAAACACTGGACCAGAGTTCCCTATAACTCGAGGTGTCAGACAAGGAGATCCGATCTCGCCTAAACTCTTTTCTGCTGTACTTGAAATGATCATCAGAGAACTTGACTGGGAGAAAAGCGGAATTAACATAAACGGAGAATTACTATCACACCTACGTTTCGCAGACGATATTGTGGTGTTCTCAGATTGCCCACAACAATTGGAAAAGATGCTACAAGAATTATGTGATGTAAGTGCCAAAGTGGGTCTTCTTATGAACACCTCAAAGACAAGAGTGATGACTAACTCAACTAAAGTGAAAATACACGTAAACAAAGTAGAAATTGAGTATGAAGATGAATACATCTATTTGGGACATCTAATTTCCAACAAAGAATGCATGGGCAAAGAAATAGATAGACGAATAACAAACACATGGAAGAGATACTGGTCACTAGCAGAGGTAATGAAAAACGGGAACCTAAAGATGTTCCACAAAAGGAAAATATTTGATGCCTGTATACTACCCTGCCTCACATATGCTTGCCAAACCTGGTCACTAACTAAGCAACAACTTAAAAAGTTAAAAGTATGCCAAAATAGTATGGAGAGAAGTGTATTAGGAGTGAAACTTAAACACAAGATAAACCTAAACACAATAAAATCAAAAACCAAATTCAGAAGTGTTGTTGCAACAATTAGAAAGTTGAAATGGAAGTGGACGGGACACCTAATGAGGGAAAAGAAAGAGAAATGGACAAGAGCCGTAACGGAATGGTATCCCCGTGAAGGAAAAAGAAGCAGAGGCAGACAAGCGAAAAGATGGGAGGACGATATCCGCGAATTAGCAGGGCCATTATGGCCACAAATGGCTAGAAACAGAGAAGCATGGAGATCATTGGAGGAGGCCTATGTCCAAGGACAAACTGGAGATGAGTGCAACTAAATTGTAAAATGAAATGTTAATGTTGTAAAAATACCTTGTAATCCAGTAATAAAGGCTTATATTATTATTATTATTATTAAATGAACTTAACATTCAGGGCTGCACTTCTTGCGGAGGTGACTCCAGCAGAGGTGCCCTTGCCTGGCTCACCAACTGTCTCCAGCTCTGGCATATCGGCTCTGGATGAAGCAATGGCCAAGACACTTGCTTCGATCGACCCTTCACTTGCAAACAACATACCGATTCCAGAAGAAAGTAAGTCAATGCATTATTATATTTGTGAAATATTGGGACTAGTTGTAGAAATATTTCATCACTTCAGTCACTATTTCAGCCATAAGACGTCCACTGCTGAACATAGGCCTCTTCTTATGATTTCCACAATGGCCAGGTGGTAGTGGCCTGTATCCAGCGCCTTCCTACTACCTTTATGATGTCGTCGGTCCACCTTGTGGGTGGTTTTGTTTGCTAATATTATTCTTTCTTTTTTTTCTGATTTATCTATTAAATATTTTGTCAAATCTTAAATAGGTATTATGTTTTTACAGTAATGCCTGAAGAGATAGTAGCTCCACCGATGGCCGGTGGCGCAGACAGCAATGATCAAGCACCCGAATTCCAGTACAAGGATAAAAAAGAAGCTATCGAAGCATTTAAGGAGTTATTGCGGGACAGGGTACCTAATCCTTACCATATACCTAGGAATATAAATAAAAAAACTGATATTTTTCACACCCAAATTCCTACAACAATTTTTTTTTTCAATAACTCTATATTATACCTTTTGTATTTGATTCTCAGTGTTCTTTTCTACCTTTTGGTTATTTTTCATAAAATTTCATCACATGATAAGCTGCTTCTCAGATATTTAATTGATTTTGTTCTCTTTCTAGAATGTGCCATCAAACGCGACATGGGAGCAATGCGTCAAAATAATCTCAAAGGATCCTCGCTATGGTGCGTTCAAGAAACTCAATGAGAAGAAACAAGCATTTAATGCTTACAAAACACAAAAGTTAAAGGATGAGAGGGAAGAACAGAGGTGAGTAATATTATTCACAATATTTTTTTAAGATTATTAGTAATTTGTTATTTCACAAATTACTAATAGTCCCGTTAGCCCCTCGTACTAAGCTAAATATTTTATGCTAGTATCACAAGTGGGCTCACCACAATAGTCGAGCGACGGCAGTGACCGAACCCGCGTTCCCCGGATCACGAGTCGACCAGTCCGACCTCTTCACCGTTCGGCTATCGTGGCTTCAATATTAATAAAATAAATAAAATCTATCCATTTATCTATGCAACTTACGACAGAAAATCTTGATATTGACATTGTGTATTGAATATATTTTTTTGTAAATCAAAAAAATTCACATCTATTTTTTGTTCCAAACAGGTTAAAAACAAAGAAGAATCGCGAGAATCTTGAGGAGTTCTTGCTGACTTGTGACAGGGTAACATCGCTTACAAAATACTACAAATGCGAAGAAATGTTTAGTAATCTTGAGGTTTGTATATTTTTGTTCAAACTGGAACCTTATCCAAGAATTTATATGTTTACTTTATGAATGAAATAACATGTTCTAACAAGTTTATCCTACATTTTATAGATCTGGCGTTGTGTGCCTGATTCGGACAGGAGAGACATATTTGAAGACAGCATATTCACTATCGCAAAAAGGGAAAAGGAGGAAGCAAAAGCACTTAAAAAACGTAACATGAAAATGTTAGCACAAGTAAGTATTAGTGATAGTTTTCCAAAGGATTCAAATAACAAGCAAAAATAGATCCAAAAATAAATAATCTGTTATTTATTTCATTTTTCAGCCAATTATTTTATCTACCTGTTCTTTACATATATCCTGTATTTTAATATTTAATTATTTATAGGTCTTGGAGAATATGAATGAAATATCATACAGCAGCACTTGGAGTGAAGCTCAAGTCTTGCTTCTAGAAAATTCATCTTTCAAGAATGACGTCAGTTTGCTGGGAATGGACAAGGAAGATGCTCTGATTGGTAACATAATATTGACTAAAGCATTAATATTTTGCTATTCTAATTAATACTTTTAGTTATGTATACCCTGTGTAGCTAGTTTTTGATATATCTGCCTCTCTCACTCATGCTGGGTTTAAATGGAGTGTTAAAGGGACTATGCTAATCAACATCATCATAGGTCTACATTTAGTTTTCGTTTTTCTTTTAGTTTTCGAGCAACACATTAGAAACTTAGAAGCTGAGTACATCCAAGACAGGGAACAAATTAAAAAGAGGAATAAAAGGCAGCAGAGAAAAAATCGGGATAACTTCTTAGTAAGTTTAAAAAATATTTAACATATAGGTAATTTTTATTTGTAGAGATGGTTATAAACAAACTGGCATGAAAAAAAAACGAATTATGAGAACCATAAATGAGATTTATTATTTTTTCATTTGTTTCCTTTCTTTCATGCCAGTGTGTTTGAATTAAACATTACGATGTATTGTGTTGTGTAATAGTTTACAAACTTGTTATTAAAATTACAGATCCTTGGTAAGGATAATGTAGCTAGTGGTGTGCTTTTTAAATTGTATTTTGAAGACTAAAGTTTTTCCTATTTAACATAATAATATTGATTTCAGGCACTGCTTGAGGGTCTACATGAAGAAGGGAAACTGACGTCAATGTCTTTATGGGTCGAACTATACCCAGTAATATCGGCTGATATGCGATTTTCAGCTATGCTTGGTAAGATAATATTGATTTTATTAAAACAAACAATTGATATTTATGATATCTGGCTGGTGTAATTGACGATAAAATTTTAGAATCTTTCTTAATTCGTTAAATAAAATATCACAATCTACTACTTTTTTACTACTACACTCGCCCTGCAGTGGAATGAATCGGTTTAAGTCATTCAACGTGTAATCAAATGTACGTTTGTTGCATACATATTGTGTTGATTCAATATTGGAAATATGACTTTTGTCTATCATCATTTTAAAAGCTTCGAAAAAAAATTTAAAATAAGTGACAATTATGTGAAACATTTCGTCAATATATTTATTATTGCGAAGGTGATCTGTCGTAAATATATTTTTTGTAATGACATCCCACATCATAACATCACACAACTGTCCAATACTAACGTAAACTAAACTTTTCAGGTCAAAGCGGGTCAACGCCTCTAGACTTGTTCAAGTTCTACGTGGAGAACCTCAAGGCTCGTTTCCACGACGAAAAGAAGGTTATTAAGGAGATCCTCAAAGAGAAGGCGTTTGAAGTGCGTCCCGACACCACGTTCGAGGAGTTTGCTACCGTCGTGTGTGAAGATAGCAAGTCGGCCTCACTAGACGCCGGCAACGTCAAGCTGACCTACAATTCGCTGCTTGAGAAGGTAAATAAAGCCACTTTTACACATATCACATATTGCGGTTTCTGTTTTTCTGTAGGCCTAGTATGCGCGCCGCGATAAGCTGTTATCACACCATTTTATGGCCCCCGCTGAAAATCAGTTTCAAGACAAGCCCTGGCGGTCTTGATGTACGCTGAGCTGTCAGAGGGGCACAAGCAGTTAAATGTCCACTTGTTTATTTCTCTCTGTTTTAATCTATGTCTTACCTGCTTGTATACTTTTCTTGCAAATAAAAAGTTTTCTATTCTATTTTATCGATTTTGCCCATACATTTTGACGTCGATAAGAGTATATTTGTATATTACGGCGCGGATCCTAGCCCTACAAATGTGGATCTGGAGTTAATTTAAGGCTGTAGAAAGATTTAGCTTTATCGACGGTTCGTAGTTCTCTAACATGAAGGAAACGGGTAACAAATAGTTATATGATAGGTAAAACAGCGTCAGAATAATTATACTTGCTTATTTGGTTTTATGAAATAATGAGTATACTGATATCGTTATTATTAATCTAAAACCCAACAGGCCGAGACAAGGAACAAAGAGAAGATGAAAGAAGAATCCAAAATGCAGAAGAAAATCGAAAGTGCGTTCAAATGGGCTCTAACGGACGCGAACATAGACTACACATTACCGTGGAGCGAGGCCAAAGAGAAGCTAGACCTCTCGGCGCCGGAATTCGCTGCCGTGCCGAGTGAGGAAGACCGCGTTAGGATATACAAGGTATTTCATACCCATCAAGGTATTGCATTCGCAAAAATATAGAGCAATTCACGAAAAAGAGCGATTTGCATAACTTTAATACAGTGGCGGATTTACCAATAGGCCAAGTAGGCCAGTGCCTAGGGCGGCAGATTTAGAGGGGCGGCAAATTTAGCTAATTTTTTTTTACAGGAAAAAAAAATTATACGTATACCTACACAATCCATATATAAATAAACGATTAATAAACGCACTGTAATATATACTTAGGTACTAATGTGATCATGAATTTTAAAATATTCCAATAGCGTTTCAATAAAAATAAAATAAAAAACTCGTAACACAGGATCTTCGGAGCCTAGCACGAGCACCATCTCTCCACAACTTCGTGTATATTGTTTTACAGGGTGGCCCAGAAGAAAATTCACTTTTGAAAATTCAAGGAAACGAAAACTGTACATTTTTGTAGAACTTAAGCTATTGCAATTTAAAGGAAATTTAGTGCAATTTATTTTAAAATTTACTAACTTTCATAAGTTTTATCGTACATGTGATTCCCTTGACGTTTACAACATTCGGTCAACATACATCAACATTTTGGAAAACTTCCGTAAGCGTTCCTGCACACGACGCCGCTACCGCGCCGCCGCCGCGCCGTCGCTGCGCCTTTGCACTGTTTATACGCGCCGCGTGAACACCGCTGCCGCGCAGCCGCCACGCCGCCGCGGCGCCGCGCGCGTAATTATGCTTTGATGGCGCGGTGGTGGCGCGGTGGCAGCGCGGCAGCGCGGCGGCGGTTTTACTCAGTGCGTATGAACAGTGTAGCGGCGCGGCGATGGCGCAGCGGCGGCGCGGTGGCGGCGTCGTGTGCAGGAGCCCTTACCTCAAAATGAATTCAGGATGGATGAATGCTGCAGAGTTTTTGGATTATTAGAGTATACTCTGCTCATAAGGTAACTCCACAAAAAGAAGTCTGCTGGATTGAGATTAGCGCTTCTTAGAGGCAGTGAGATTTCACCACTGCTTAATTGGTTTGTTGCATTGAAAGGATGATTAATTTTTGAGAGCGCTATACTGGTAGGCTGAAAAGCTTTTTGATTTCAAAGCTGCAAGATTCGCAAGGTTATGACCGGAGCACTTGGTTTCATCAAGATGGGGCTACGTGTCACACTTGAACTGAGAGCATTTAGATGGTAAGAGACATGTTCCCACAAAAAAATAATTTCAGGCAGGGGTGACATCTCCTGGCCACCAGGAAGCACTGACCTCACTCCAGAAAATTATTTTTTGTGGTGTTACATTAATACAAAATATACTTTATAGATAATAGAGAATACTTTTATAATCCAACAACCATGCAGCAACTGAAGCTGAGCATTCGGCAAAAAAAAATTGAAAATAGGTTTCGAGGTAATTCTGACGAACGCATTCCAAGATTTTGATGTACATGTTGATCGAATGTTGTAAGCGTCAAGGAAATCTCCTGGGCGATGTAATTTAATAAAGGTAAATTTAAAAATAAATTGCATTAAATTTTCTTTAAATTGCAATAGTTAAAGTTCTATAAAAATGTAGGTACAGTTTTCGTTTCCTTGAATTTTCAAAAGTTAATTTTCTTCTGGGCTACCCTGTATTACCAAGCCTTGGACTTTCTGTTTACCTTTAAGTAGTTCTTAACTAATTACTTATACTGGATATAACACTTCGCATGGCTCTGTGAACACAGACAAATTGTTCAGATGAGAAGCTTTTCTTGCTTAAAACGGGTTAAAAACTATCTACGATCTACTTTAAGTCAAGAAAAGCTTAATGCTTTATCTCTTTTGTGCATAGAGTCAGAACTTATGAAAAAGATTTCATACGTCGATATAATTAATGATTTTGCAAATTTAAAATCTCGCAAGAAAATAATGTAAAACTTATTTGATCTCATTGTCTGTCACCATTAACTGGATTGTTAACATGTTATATTTTAATAGAAATTGTTTGTATTGTTTTTAAACTGTTATGTCCAATAAAAAATATTTACCAAAAACAATGTTTACTGACCACACATTATTTTGTCTGTGTTCATATATACAGTGTGAGTCACGTTAAAATGTACAATGAAAATAGATGAAACTAGACCTATTTTTATCGACAAAATAGAGGTCAAAAATTTATTGAGATTTTTTTTAAATTTTTTATAGAATTTTTTTTCTTCCAATTACTTATTGTAAAGAAAACGTAATAACTTTTAAACTAAGCGGTATATCCTAATAAAATAAAAACAGTAATAATGCTAAATAACAGGCGATACTAAAAAAATACCAACAAAAAAGGCAAACAAATAATAAAAAATGATACCTTTTAAAAAAAACTGCTTTTAAATTCGTGTTTTTTTGGTTATTTGATAAATTTCTCCAAAATCCTCTTTTTTGTCGATAAAAATAGGTCTAGTTTCATCTATTTTCATAATTATGTACACTTTAACGTGACTCACACTGTATAGTGTAGGTATTTTTAAGTCATGCCTTTGCCCACCTTAGGATTAGTACATATTGCTGTTTTTAGGTCAACATTAAACTCTTCAGTACATAGCGGGTTGCAATAATAATCTAGTAACTGACAGAAATATCATTAAGTTCACAATCATACTAATAACGGGATTAAACCAGAATTTCAAGTCAGTAGGGGCGGCAAAAATTGAATGGCCTACTAGCGGCAAATTTGTAAATCCGCCACTGCTTTAATACAAGAAACAAAAATAAACTTGCCGTTCCAAATTTTAGACTGCATAAGATTGGGAATTCATTTATGGGGAAATGTATTAAATTATTTATTAAATTACCACAAACTGTTGTAGAACTACCCATTCATTCATAAATTCAAAGCACATATTAAAAGTACCTTAATGAAAAAGGGCTACTATAAAGTCGGTGATTATTTAAAAGATAAAAATGTTTGGGATGCGTAACTGCCTAGCTCGCATAAATATTTATAACTATGTATTTTGAAAACCTGTAAACCTTTGAAAAAGAGGCTGACAATAGTGTCTGAGTTTCTTGCGCTGCTTCTTCTCAGCACTGGCCCATTTATTGTCCTGAAGCAGTGGTAGGGTTAATACTGGGACGTATAAAAGTGCTATTTTAAAGCCTACTTACAGAAATAAATGAGTTTTACTGAGTTTTTTTACCACAGATTACAGAAACTAAAGGAAGATGTGAAAAGGGGGCGGGGCCAGTGTCGCAGCAATATGCCCAAAAACAGAACACATTGCTCGCGACAGCAATGATGACAGCAGCGAAGTTATACGACCTATCCTATTTATATTGCTTGCCGGGTCATGTGTACCTTAAAAACAAGCCCGATTTTTACTCATTGATTTAAGGGCTTCCGCTAAAACTAGCACATGTGTGCGCTGCTCATACTAATCTTCGATATTGAACCGCGTGCGCCCGCCCGCGCGAATTTTAGCGGAGGCCTTTAGGCCTCAGCCTCGAACTTAGCGGGCAGCGGGGCGGCGGCGGCGGCGGCGCGGGAGCGGGGCGGGCAACGCAGACCCGTTCTCGAAACCAGCGGGCAGCTCGCGCGGCGCTTTAGCGGCGAAGTGTTGTGTTCGGGGTTTGTATTGTCGAGATATTTGTTTTTATTCGCAAACGAAATGTCTGAACAACGGCGACAATTTTATTTCGATTCAAATTTATTCCTAACGCTCGATTTATTGTGGGCAAAAGAAGGAGTGCGCTGCCCGCTCGTTACCCGCTCCCTCGCCGCTGCCCGCTCGTTGCCCGCTCCGGCGCCGCTGCCGCGCCGCTGTTTTCGAGAACCGGTCTATTTGATTTCACGCATAAGATCCTGCCGCTGCCGCGCCGCCGCCGCTCCCGCCCCGCTGCCCGCTAAGTTCGAGGCTGAGGCCTTAGAGGTTATTACTGCCATATCTAATGCCCTAAAGATCTTTGTGTTGTAATAAACTTTTTAATGATGCAAAATATACGCCACTGGTTTTCCAGGATTACCAACACGAGCAAGAAGACAGCTGCATGCACTACCACCACCCCAAGCCTCGCAAGGCGAAGCGTTCCAAAAAGAAGAAGCGCTCGCACTCCGCCTCTCAGGTAAATACATAATTTTAACTGTATCTGAATTGTGTATTTTCCATAATACTTACATGTCAAATACTCCACTCAAATTATGATAAAATTTACACTTTTTACGAGCTGTTCAATCTGTTGAAGTTCAGGGTGGAAAAAAATCATGTTTTTTTTTTATTTTAATCAAAAACATCAGATTTTTTGAAAAAATCGTGATTTTTTTGATTTATTTGATTTTTATTACATTTTGCAATCATTACCTTAGTTTTTCATGCGGAAAACATGTTTATTTAGGTACAACTGAGGTATAGTACTGGGAACAAGCCAAAAAAAGTAAATTGTATAAGATGGTATGTCTTAAATTTACTGAAACAAGAAAAAACTTTCGTCAAAAACAGCTCGTCTTAAGTGGTGTCCGTTTCCATTACAAAAACATGAATATCTTAATACAATTATCAATTTTATTTTATTTTTTTCGCAAAAAGAAAATCTATGGATAAATATTTTTTTACCAATTTTTCATACAAAACGGCTATTTCACACTTGAACACCTAAATCAACATTGTTTTCGAACATTATAGTTGATTAATATGCACTCCCAGTGTTGCATTAATTCCATTTTCGGATATTGATTTAAATCATGCAACCCTGTTGTAGTTCATCCAAAACTATGCCTTATTCCCTTACAGTCAAGGTCGCGATCGCGTTCGCCCGCGTCACCGCAGCCGGCGGCGCGCTCGCCGTCGCCCGCGCCGTCCCGTGGATCCGTGTCTTCAGAAGAAGGACGTAAGCACAAGAAGCCCAAACGCAAGCATAGGAAGCACGAGCCCGTGCCGGTAACTATACGCAATATTGTCCCTTATTTTCTTGATGTTAAAGGTCGCGATTGCGTCGTGCGGGTCAGCATCATCTGTCGAGGGGTTAGGGGTCGAGTTAGCGTTAGTTCGCGTTGTCATACGTCTGCGTCGTTGGATGAGACGTGCAAGTATAGGAAGCACGAGCCAATGGCAGAACTTTGCGCGAAATTGTGCCTTATTACCTTGCAGTCAAGTCAAGTTCAAACAAAGGAGGCACTAGCCCGTTCCGATAACTACTCTATGAAATTCATTTTTAAATTTGTGAAGAATATTATAGGCCAGTAGAATTAAACACAAAAATTGATTAAATCGGAAATAATTCCTACAAAAGATTTTTTTGCTTTAATGGCTTCATTGGTTGCCCATTAAGACTCTCCTAAGTTTTCGACTTCGACGGAGTTGTGCTTAAGTGGTGGGGGCCCCCGAAAGGGGCGTTTTTTCGGTTTTCCGGTTATACCGCGTAAAGGACTTACCCTATCGAAAAGTGGTCTTCATGACGGTTAAAGGGCACCTTATCCTGCATTGAATAAGACCAAATTCATATGTTTTGGACAAACCGTTCTCGCGCTAAAGTTCGGCAAAGTAGAAAATATACGTATAATTAATGACCCTCTCCACGTCCAATGGCTTGTTACCCACATGCTTCCAAGCCTTGTAAAGGGTCGCCTTAACCAGTGTAACCCTAACAAGGCTCACGAGTTTGATTCGCTTATCCTTGTTCGTCCCAGCCGTTCCTTAACTGCGGTTGCTGCATCTCTTCCTGGCACTCTCCTGAACGACTCTGTGTTACCTAATGTGGCTGCCCCTCTTCCTTGTACCCTCCTGTACGATTTAATTGCTTAGCCATATGCCTGGTCCAAGGTTCGACGCCACAAAATCAACTTCGTACGAGTGAAAATAGTTTAAATACTATTTCCCGTGCTTGCAACATTTTTCTTTACTGCTTCGCCTCTATTAGTCGTAGAGTGATTGTATATATCCTATAGCCTTCCTCAATGTATGAGCTATTCAACACAAAAATAATGATTTCAATCAAACTAGTAATTCTTAAGATTAGCGCGTTCAAACAAACAAACAAAAAACTCTTCAGCGTTTTAATATGAACTTGTTGTTGTTGATTTTTGGCGTCGAACCTTAGACCAGGCATACGGCTAGGTAACGTAGTCATGCAGGAGGATACAAGGAAGAGGGGCAGCCACAGTAGGTAACACAGAGTCGTTCAGGTGAGTGCCAGGAAGAGGTGCAGCAACCGCAGTTAAGGAACGTCTGGGACGAACAAGGATAGGCGCATCAAGCTCGTAAGCCTTGATAGGGTTACACTGGTTGAGGTGGCCCTTTTCAAGACTTGGAAGCCTGTGGGTAACAAACCATTGGACGTGGAGAGGGTCATTAATTATACGTATATTTTCTACTTTGCCGAACTTTAGCGCGAGAACGGTTTGTCCAAAACATATAAATTTGGTCTTATTCAATGCAGGATTAAGTGCCCTTCAACCGTCATGAAGACCACTTTTTGATAGGGTAAGTCCTTTACGCGGTATAACCGGAAAACCGAAAAAATGCCTCTTTCGGGGGCCCCCACCACTTAAGCACAACTCCGTCGAAGTCGAAAACTTAGGAGAGTCTTAATGGGCAACCAAAGAAGCCATTAAAACAATAAAATCTTTTGTAGGAATTATTTCCGATTTAAAAGCTAATTCTACTGGACTATAATGATTCATGCTCAACAATAAATCTTCTCTTTTCCATTTTCAGAATTCATAACATTTTTAACAGTATTGAAACGTTAGCCTGACAATAAAACCAAGTGTGGAAAGTCGTCCTCTCCGATACAGCCTGTATATTATGTACTTCGCGACTTCGTACGCGTGGACCCTGTTTTACTTGAATTTTGGAAAATCCCGTTTTAGTGAGCACCTACGTTCTTAAAGGAACCCACCCTCATGCAAAATTTGATTTCTGAGATTTCGTAATGAGTGAGTCAGACAGTGACCTTCCTTGTTCAAACTTCTCCTAAAACTTTCGAGACGGCGCTTGTTACCGCCCAACCCCGCTACACCACCGATCACATGCGGCCGCCTTCCCGAGAGAGCGAGGGGACTGACCGATAGTTCTTTTTTTTTTTTTTTTTTTATGTGATAGGAGGCAAACGAGCAGACGGATCACCTGATGGTAAGCAATTGCCGTCGCCCATGTACACCCGCAACATCAGTGAAGTCACAAGTGCGCTGCCAACCTTTTAAATCCCATTCCCCCCCAATTGGGCCTCCGGTATCCTCACTCACTCGGCGAAACACAGCGCAAGCGCTGCTTCACGCCGGTTTTTTGTGACGCGTTCGCCCGCGTAATAATACCAAGTGAAAGCAGCAGTGTTGTAGTACAGTGTTGTATGCGCCTCTACAATCAATGTGAACAACGCCTCAACGTGACCACGACCGCTCTGCCAAGAGCGTAACGAATAAGAAGAAGAAGAGTAATACCATTTTTCTGATTTCATGGTTTTTTCCATGATTTTCTTTAAATTTTTTTTGGCATCATTGTCGTGTATACTACCATCCCTGAGATGGGCGTTGTTTTACAAAACCACACCCTGTAGATCAGCTGTTCCCGAAAGGTGGTCCGCGGAACCCTGGGGTTCCGTGGAAAGGCCGCAAGGGTTCCGTAAAAAATATTATCCCACGTTTCGTGACCGATGTTGTTCGCGCGCACCGACTTGTTTACGCACAAGGGAGGGGCAGGGCGTGCGGGCGGAGTAGTACGGGGGTTCCGCTAGGAAAAGTATAATCAATTAGGGTTCCTTGGCAAAAAAAATTGGGAAACCCTGCTGTAGATTAACGTTATTTTTTATCAGCAGAAATCCCCGAGCCTAGAAGAGGGCGGCATCTCGGACGACGAGCCGCCGCGCCACAAGAAGTCCAAGCGCAGCGCGCCCAGCAGCCCCGAGCCCGCGGAGCACCGGCCCAAGCGCAAGAAGGACCGCAAGGACAAGAAGGAGAGGCGAGTACACACACAGTAGCGTACACGATAGTATAGTGCGGCACTAGTGTCGGAGCCGCCGCGCCACAAGAAGTCCAAGCGCAGCCGCCCAGCAGCCCCGAGCCCGCGGAGCACCGGCCCAAGCGCAAGGAGGACCGCAAGGACAAGAAGGAGAGGCGAGTACACACAGTAGCGTACACGATAGTATAGTGCGGCACTAGTGTCGGAGCCGCCGCGCCACAAGAAGTCCAAGCGCAGCCGCCCAGCAGCCCCGAGCCCGCGGAGCACCGGCCCAAGCGCAAGAAGGACCGCAAGGACAAGAAAGAGAGGCGAGTACACACACAGTAGCGTACACGATAGTATAGTGCGAGTACACCCGCCACAGTAGGAAGGGTAGAAAGAAGGAAGGCTTTCCCTCGGTACTGATGTTGGGGTAGCACGAAAATGACTTCATTTTACACGCCAAATTGCAAGCCACACATACACAAATCCTTTCAGGAAGACGCTGGACGCAGGCCGCTACCAACAGGGCTACATGAAAATTACGCATGTATGCAGCAGGCCTGTATGCAGAAAGGGACCGGTTGGGCGACCCTCCTTGCGCAATAGGCACAGCTGCCCCTCCTTCCAGGGTTTCGGGAACTTTCCGATAGCAAAGCACTGGTCGAAAAGCTCCCGGAACAATAACTTTCATTCCTCCTGTTTCATCCTTTGAGATTGTGTTACGGCTAGCTAGCTGGGTTGGATTTTGATAAAAAAAATGTGTGCCATAATAATTTTAGTTTATGAATATAATAATATAGCAAAAATCCAACAGCCTGACAGTTACTTTCGCATAGATGATAATCGCACGCAATAAGTTTGGACGGCACCATTCAGGCGGATTATTATTAGATTCTACAAGACTATACGCTAGGCATTATCTTGAGCTGTGTGGTGTCGCAGATCGGGATCGAGCGCGTGGAGCGACGCCGAGCTGGAATCGCGGCGCGCGCTACTGCTGGCCCAGCTGCACGAGCACGAGGCCGACTGACGCCGCGTCACGCACATACACATCTTCAACGACTACCCGCGCCCCGCGCCCTCCACCTCCGCCGCCCCCCCGCCCGTCTCACCCGCCCCCTCCACCTCGCAAGTCCCCGCCGCCCCCCTCCCGTCGACCGATGCGGAAGCCGACGAGTAGTGCACGTCGACATATACAAGTTACTCTATGACGTCGACCACCGTTGAAGAACGCTTCTTAGCTATTGTGATTTTGTGACTCGAAAACTCGCGTGACCGTTGAAATGGGGCAGCCACCCTAGTTTTTCAAACAAGCTGACATCGGCTCCAGAATTCGGGTTGATGCTTTGTCACCTCAGAAGGCATACTACAAAGGCAAAATTGGAAAGACTAACTGCGGATGACTGAATCGACAACTACCCTCGACGCGTCGTGAAGTTTGTGACTTTAACTATTTTGTGCTACGGATTATATGATTGAATAGATATTAGTTATTTGTGATTACATATGCTTTTGATAAGTTGGGACATTGATCAGAAAATGATAGTGTTATGCGATTTACGTGAATGTTTCTGTAATTTAGTAAAGATACTGAGTATCTCGCCTGTAAATAAACAAGATATTATTTTATCTACATTGAGACATTATAGGTAATAGAAGTTAAGAAAGTGTGAATTAGTTATTCAAGATGACAAATAAATATAATGTTGTTGTAAATCACTTCTTATGTATACTTGCAACATTTTATCTACAGTAGGTAGTAGGTTACCTATATAAATAATATTTTATATAATAATTTGCATGTATTTCTTCAAATAACATTTATTCTATTTTTGTCCTGTCGAGTTAGGAGAAGCATGAATATTTAACTAGATGTCAATGCAAGTAATTTTGTTACTTTTGTTGCTATATTATTAGTTTTTACTTTTTATGCCTATATTCTGAATGTGTATTAACTAGCTTCTCGTAACTCCGACCTTAGATTCAGCGTAAGATAGTAGCAGATACGACTTTTGACGGTTTTGACCTCGATTTTCAAACACTTCTCATTCATGTAGTACAGTTGAATATCTAAATAAAAGATATATCAATAATTTACGTTGCTTTATTTAAAAATAATGAATTTTCACCCAAATATTCGTTATAACAATAATAAGTTTACATATTAATAACAAGGCGATATTTATCAATTACATAATGCCGAAACTAATTTCTAGGGTCTTTCTTTAGAATCATTTCTAGTGTCTTTAGAATAAATTTTATATGTAGAAATCTATCAATAATTCAGAAATTAACACAGAATATAATTACACAGTAATTACCTAGCGATTAGTCGGTTTTTATGGATATTTTGTTTTGATACTTTAAAAATATTGTAACTTGCTGTCATATTACGTATACAATCTTTATTTATCACAGTTAGGATGAATATCAAATATGAACTCTATATACTTCCATTTTGTATTTCATCATTATCACGATATCTTAACATAATTATCTATCTTATTATACATACGTTTATAGCATTACGTCACACGCACGCGTTAACAAAAAGCTCAATTAATTAATTGCACGCTCATAAAAAGCTATTTCCGACAAAATTGAATTTAGATAGCACGAGCAGTTATTCTTTGAATAAATTACTTCTTGAACGACCTAAATATATGTTTAATATTGTTTATTTGCATAATTTAATAGCTATATAACATACTATGTGCTCATCTAAAAAATATTCTCGCACTAGTGAGACTGTAATACAAAAGTTTAAATTCTTCTTCTATGATTTTGATCTTCTTTTCCGTAAGGGCTAAAGCTTGCTGCAGTTGAACTGACCCTTTAGTCTTCTGTTCTTCAAGAGTTTTTCTTTCAGTAGATATGTGCTTCCATACAGCATCGAACCAGTGTAAAGATTCAAAGTCAGAATCCTGAAAATAACATTTATAATTACATTTCTTGAGACCACAATGGTATCATAACATTAGGTAAAATATTGTTTTAACTATCAGTATTACCTGATCCAATAACTTCAAAATGTAAGCGATTCCCATCGCGAAACCATCATCAGTGAATGCTGCCCCAGCCTTATTTTTCTTTGTCATTTTATCTTTAGATAATATCATGTGCTCTACGAAGTTAAGAGTCAGCGGCGGCACAATAATGAAGAAGTTCTTCAGGTGAACGTTTTTGGGGTTTCTGAAAACTGGCGCAAACACATCGACGAGCAACTTAAAATATTCCGTACCCTGTAAAAAGTTCGTCAGCAAACCATTGATAGTGCTGTCTAAATTTTCAGCGGAGTTAATTGTTTTGGGTCCCAAACCACATTCGTCGCTCAATTCTTTGAATGAACTCGTAGTTTCTAGTGACGGCAAGAACACAGTTGCGTCTGAACAGCAATGTCTGCCGCCAGACCTTATCATTCGCACGTACCCCATCGCATTCCCAATTTGGCTGATCAGATCTCTGAACAGATCCAAGTAACTTTGTCCATCTTCATCTGTTCCAAGCACCTTGATACCCTTATTGAATTTCTCAGCATTCCTATAGGGATACATATTTCCGCTTGTAACAGAAATTTCTTTGAAGTACCGCAGATCTTTTATCAATCTAGACTTAATTTGTTCATCGTACATAAACTGGGAAAAGGTAAAAAACTTTTTCTTCAAGAATTGATAAGTGAAATTGACTGTCGTGTTCATGATGCCAGTGCCATGAGTTCTTATTGAATTAGCGACGTGCCTGATATTAATTGAATTCAAATGCTTGTTATTGCTGCTTTTTTCAATAAATATTTGATTGTTCAGATTGTACAAGTACTTAGCGACAAATATGTGAATGTTTCGCATTATTTCCAACACATCTAAGCCTTGCTCGAGGGTTTGCGTGGGGAGGTTGTCTTGAACAGTGCGAAGGTTGAACTTGAACTTCGCCATTTGTCGCATCTCGCCATAAGTTTTCCAGTCTGACAATACAACCGTGGTCAAGTTATAATACATGGTAGACAGATAGTGCTCCACTGATGGCACTACGCACAAATACACATTCTGAATACGAAAATTATCAATAGCCAGTAATAGTTTCTTTGTTATATCAGATGTAAATGGATTAACAACATCCAGTTGCAGGTGAGAATGAATATGTAATCTGAGATTGGTTTCAATATTCTGACTTGTAGTTTTGAGTATTTTTTCATCAATAAGATTTCTCATGTCACTGAGAAATTCTTGAGATTTATTCATTTCATAAAGGTTGTCAGTCTTGTGAAGCATTGTAAAACAGTCTTCTAATACGATTAGGAAATATTTGACTTTTAAGGCATTCAATTGAGTGGTGAAATTCTGCTCAAAGTAAATGGGTACAATGTTCTGATGCCACAGCATCCAGGAGCAGTTGCACAAGTTTTCAAAGGTCTTCTTAAAACTGGAAAGTGTTTGAACTTTTTCAAGCAGAACACCAAGTCTAGCATAGCTATCTTCTAAATATGTGGTATCTGGCACAAAGCTTAGAGCTATATTCGCAGCTATGTTTCTCTCCATAGTCGTAGCTCCTTTTAAAGCTTGCTCTGCAATCACAATGCATGTGAGTTCATCAAGTCTTTTATTTGCGTAATTTTTGTCAGTCATTAAAGTTTTCCTCACTTCTTGCACAGACATGGTGGCTTGGAATATCAAATGCTGTATGATCATGTTGATAGAGTTGATTATTGGATAGTGATTTCGCAAAACCACATTTTGTAAACTTTTCAACATATCTATTATTTCAAATGATGACATGAGCACACTTTTAGATAGTGGTATGCCAAGTGATAGGTGTAAATTAATAAGTGTCAGGATGGAGTAACTAATGTTGGATGTGATTTCTAAGCCTTCTAGAAGTATTTTAGCATGTTGGGTCATTTCTGCTGCACACAACTTGTTATGGCTTGATGAGAAGGTGTCTTCTACTGATAAAGCCCACTGAGTGCATAAAGACTGGAGATAAGAAATGTCTTTTGTGAGGGATCCTTTTTTAGCACTTATGTGTGCTTGGCGCGCTTTCAGCATTGTCTGGGCTATTTTTCCATGGCTTCCACAGAGTGCTGGTAAATGTCTTTGAAGAAACTGTTCTGGAAACCAAATTGTTGTCCCTATTACATGAATGCTGTGTGCCTGAAAAAGAGAGTATAATTATTTAGTTGATAAATGAAAAATACCAGTTGGTAAATTAGCATAAAAAATAAAAAACCAACCTTTGTGTTTAAATCTATTAGAGATTTAAAAACTTTCTTATCATTGTTCCCAAATAAATGTGAACTCAGCACAAAAAGGGAATTCATTTTGATACATTTGTACATGTTGGTGACATTAGGTTTCTCCTGTACTAATTTATCTAAGTTGGCTATGGCTTGTTTTAAATACTGTGTGAATTCTAATGAAGCGTTTGAGCAGTTTTTGTCCACCAAATTCTTTCTGAGTGACAAAAGACTTTGCAAAGAGCTTTGGACAATGTCATCATTCATCAATTTAGTTGTAATGTTCTTTATGGCAGTAGTTAGGGCTTCAAAGTCTGAGACATCTAGACTGTCAGGGGAGTCCCTGTAAGCTTCTAGGCTTTTGCAGTATTTGCTCCATTTTGTAGACAAAGAACAGTTGGATATGAGGAGCTCCAGCAAAACAAGCAGCGTGAATAATTCTCCAATGTGATTGATTACATAATGTAGCTGGATCCCGTCTAAAAAAATACACAATAAGTAATTAGTTTACCAATAATCTGATTGGTGTGCATTACTGAAGCACTACTTCTCTATCTCCTAATGAATTATCATTGAGAAAGCTACAGAAAGTAGAATAATTATCCACTTTGTTTGTCTAAAACTTATGGTAAGGCCATTTTAGACATGTAGACTTTAAAATGTTGGCAACTTGTTAATGCTTATCTTTATTATTATTCAAACTCTCTTCTCTCTTTCCCTTTAGGTTTTGTAATTAACAAAATAGCTAGTAGAAGAAATACTCATATAACTCTTACGCATAGTTAAATACATACTTAGATTGACTATTCCTTCTGTGTACACAGCAAACACTTGAGAGCACAGATTTCTCAAGCTTTCCTCACAGCGTATAACGAAAGCATTCAGTTCACATATGATTTCCATCTGAGAGGCAACCTCACTACTAGCATACTCCTCATAAACTGCTAGGAATGGAAAAAATCTGTAACAAATTAATATTTATTTACTTTTTTTTACAAATAGTGCCTTGGGTGCAAGACGAAGAAGAGGAAGAAGAAGAAGTTTAAACTACTTTAAATATTATTTAGAGTGGCAAAATTATTACTTTAACAATATTATGAATCTCTTTGTTGTTGATCTGTAACATACCTTTCAAACGCCTCCTTTTTTAGCTCCATCACCTCTACACAAAGTGAAGATAAAACACCCAAAACTTTAGTCATCAATGTATTATCAGATGCAACCAATTTCGTTACCGATATGTGTTCATTGGGCTCCATAAGAACTTGTATCGGCAAGAATGTTTTGTTTTCATCCCATACACCGTTGTTACTGAGTAAAGCAAGATCTTGGTACTGTTTTTTGAAAAAATCTCCATAGCTTTTGAGGATGTAAGAACCTGCTTCCTTCTCTGTGTCTGTGCCCATAGCGTTAGGGTAATATATTTAGTATTCCTATTTAGCAGCCTTTCACAATCGCAACTTCAGAAAAGTTATTTTGGAGTTTTGGAGAACAGAAATAACTTGACAAGTTGGTTGACTTCACAGATTACTTCCTATGTATTACTTTTCTCTATGGATTACATTAGTCTAAAATGACTGACATATGGACAAACCGGATAACCAAAAACCGGATATTTATCAATAAGCCGCGCCCCCTCGGCCCTTACGACGCCCCCTTCTCTATGGATGATAAGTGATGCAGGGCTACTGGCTAAATCTTCTTTTTCGTTATACACTTTTTTCTAGCACGAGACGTGCCATTTAAACTCTAAGGTCATCATGTTTGTGTTATAATAGAACTGTTTTGCATTACAACAAAACAGTTATTATGTGTAGAATAAAACACAGCGTTCTGTTGAGAGAGCTGTCTATGATCTTTGCCTAAATTTAGTCTATGGTATAAGAAAACTTACCAATTGTCTCTGCTTTATCATCTAGTTTACCTTCTTCATACACCAGCTGGCATGAAGCTACAGATAAAAATGGAGGCCACACTCCGAATACCTACTTGAAGCACAAACTAAGTATCACTATCTCGCTCTCTGTGGGCAGACTCGCTCTTTCTAAATAAACAAAAAATATAAAATTGCTCAAATTCAATGAAACCAATGTAAAATCTTTATTTCTTGACATAGGTATCATTAAAAATGATAAGTGTAATTACTGGTAAAACGTTTTAGGAAGAAATTACTGTAAAAAATGTGAAAAATGTTTACAATGATCCAATGTCGGAAATCACGAAATAAACACTTACGCGTGGAATCTTATGTCAATTCCAGGACACCACGTACTACCGCAACCACGCACTACAAAATGTTGCACCAATTCTTGTGATAAAACAATGATTATTTCCTGTAAACAATCTCAAACGAAATTAACTGCTTAATAAACAAAATAGTAAACAACCGCCATGATGGGCCGGATTGGGCCGATGTTGCCACATGGTACCGATTACCCAGGAATTGGGATTGTAATTCCCTGATTCGCCAACACATTAAGCCTAAATGGCCGACAATTTTGTATTTTTTTTATTTAACTAGGTAATCTTAGTTTCAAATATTAATTATTTATTTGTTTAACTTCTGATTTGGTTAGTGAATTGGCTATTTCGAAGAATTTACAAGGAGATTTAAATCAGAAGATAGCAATACTACAGTTCACACTAAAAAGAGAGGTAGGGCCGCAGAGAGCGAGATAGATATAAGTAGGTATTTGACTCAAGTTTTTGTTCCAACTCTGCCCTCCATTTTTATCTTTAGCTTCATGCCAGCTGGCACCACTTTCTATGGAAATTGGTGATCTGTCAACTTGACATTTCATAGTCGTCCAACACCAGCAAGCACTTGCTGGAACGCTGTGTTTTATTCTACACATAATAACTGTTTTGTTGTAATGCAAAACAGTTCTATTATGTGCCTTAATAAAACACAGCGTTCTGTTGAGACCTGTTTGTTATCTGCTGGTGTCAAGCACAAACGCTATGTGATATAAAATGTATTAAGAATGAAAGAATATAAAGAAGTTTAATATCACAATACAAAATAATACATTAAACAACTTATTGTACTCTCTGAGAAGCAGACGAACCAATAAGAAACTTATTAAACAAGTAACCAGTCTTTAGGTTAAATAACTCAAATTATTTAGGACATCTCCTTGAGATCAACATTATGTCATTAACTTCTTATCAACCAATAAAATCATTCTGGTACTTATGGTAGGTTAATAGTAAGATCTCCCCATCTGAAAATATAAATATGTATAAACATAAACATGTTTTCATCTTGAACAATTAAAACATTACTAAAAACTTGTAATGAATAACATAACATTAAACAATTAACTATTAATAACATGCTTGTAAAATTATAAACTCATAAATACAAGATGTTATTGTTCCTTCGTAGGTCTCTGCAGTAATATTTCATAAAGGTATACATACCCCCACCTCCAATTAAATATTGGGGGTCTTATCAACTACTCTCTTGTCCAGCCAGTATCTGGATGTTACTGCAGACCAAACACTTCATGGAGAAGCAAATATTCACTGCACTTCTTGGAGAAGTAATTATTCACTAAAAATGATCTTAATCCAATTTGTAATATTTGACCTGGAAAACAGGCGTTATCATATTGTTTATGGAAATAAACAAATTTCACACATAACTCTGGGGTCTCCATTAAAATGAAGTCTTTATCAGTTCACTAATATGAAACTACAGGACATAATTATGCGTCCATCTGGGTGCTTAGCAGTCGGAGACAGTCTGTAGGTGGTTGAATCAGATTCAGATCCAAATATCAGCCAAAATGCTGACGTCATGTCTATAGCGGGGAGGTTCTGGGCCCCCCCCCCGAAAAACAACCCTAGATACGCCAATGTCACAATGTGATCATATTCTGATACTTCAAAAAAGTAATCCTGTAATGTGTCCAAAGGAATGAGATCATGGATTCTTCGATCTGAAGCAAGAAGAAGAATGAGAGCTGTTTATCAAGTAAAATTCAATGCTAGAAGAAAGTCCAGCAGCCGGCAACCAGTCAAATTAATTCCAGTAATTTAATACTAAAGACCGGTGATCTCGGTGTACTTGGCCTTGCAAGTGAAATGGCCTTAAGGAACTGATGTACAAAAGGTAAAGGTAGATACAACTGACCTAAGTATCAGTTTTGTACTGCAAGTTTTTGCTGTAAAAACAGCTTGGCTAACAGCAGCGCTATAGTAACGGCGTAAAACATCTTTCATCTTCGAATCGGTAACCCAAAAATCCTGGGGGGCACCAGACCAGACCATTCTGGGGTGCCATAGCCCCCGGGGGGGCGGATATATATGGGGGGTACGGACCGCCCCGCGCGCCAAACCACGCTACGCCGCCACTGGCTACCACATCACTACCAGTTGGTAACTTGTGGTCAATGCTGTGAGATTGACCCACATAATGCATCTTATGATTGCTCCTTCCACCACCAATTTTAAATTTTGGAGAGATAACTTATCTACTTGTTGTAGACTAGGGTCTCTAACAGATCCTTTATTAGCACTGGGGCCGATGTTATTAGAATGTATGTTCCGTCTGCCATTCAAGTATGGTAACGTCTGTAGCTGGGAGGTGAAAACACTCATCCAGCTGATAATCCCAGAGACGGCTGAAGGGCGTCATAAAGAATCAGAGTTCTGATCTATTTGCCTTAATGTGGTACAAAAGATGGATAATACTATTTATTAGCTAATTTTCAATTATAATTTTACTTGTTTATTTAAGGAACACAAACAGTATAATTTTATTTAATATTTAACATCCATCTTTTGAGTCCAGTGTAACATAGTTAATACTACTGCCGTGGCCCTGGAAGCCAATAAGTCTATTTTGGGACACCCCTACATAATGAATATAGCCTCTGTGGCCGGGGGTACTAATGGATTCTAACTGGAACAAACAAGTCTCTGTCTGCGACTCCCCATACACTGAGTATGGCCTCCGCGGCCTGGGGTACTAATATATTCTAAATGGAAGCAAACAAGTCTCTGTCTGGGACTCCCCATACACTGAGTATGGCCTCCGCGGCCTGGGGTACTAATAGATTCCACCTGGGTACTACTCGACCCTTTGATGTTACAGGTGGTCTGGGATACCGTGCCTATGGCCCGGTCTGCAATCCCATCTCCTGGTAGATAACAAGCCGACAGCGTCATGTCGAGCTGTTCGGTCAAGTTCATGAGCTTGGTGGTCAATTTGAGGAGGGCCCGTGATCGAGTACCTCCTTCGTTTCTGACTGTGTCTGTGTCAGAATGTGACCTTCAGGAGCTTGGTGGTCAATTTGAGGAGGGCCCGTGATCGAGTACCTCCTTCGTTTCTGACTGTGTCTGTGTCAGAATGTGACCTTCAGGAGCTTGGTGGTCAATTTGAGGAGGGCCCGTGATCGAGTACCTCCTTCGTTTCTGACTGTGTCTGTGTCAGAATGTGACCTTCAGGAGCTTGGTGGTTAATTTGAGGAGGGCCCGTGATCGAGTACCTCCTTGTATCAGGATGTGAACTTCATTCAATCGATCCTGATGACTTAATGCTACATCTCCATCGCATTGGAGTGTCATCATCACTAGTAAAAATATATATGTATTTTTCAAAAGTAAATGCCAACATTACATTTTAGGTGTGCGTTGTAACACTGACCTGTAAAATTTTTGTAAAGTACTGTCTATTTTCTTTCTCTGACCTTTAATCTACTGTTATAATAATATTTTCGAAAAAAAAATAATTAGCAACCCTAGTTGAACGCCCCACTACGCATCCGCTGCGTCTGTGGACTTGGAAGTCTGTGACTTCTTTTCGCCGCAACGGCTTTGAACTAAAGTCTATGGCGTCTATACCTCTTAAAATCCTCTCAGAAACAGCTGCATACTATTGTGTATTTAGTTGACATTGACAGTTTATAATATTGTAACTAATTGTGGGTATACAAATAATAAATCAGTTATGCTTTGACTTGAGTTGATGTTGTATCTTTTACATACCATACCTATTGCTTGAAGAGAGACGTCCTCCGGGGACAGTCAATGTTGCAGTTGGCAAATGTATAAATTTTTTTTTTTTTTTTTTAAATAAAGTCCCAAGTTTTTGAGCTTGTCTTAGTGCACAAATAAGGTCCCAGTCCTTTAAGATATTTAGAGACATTATTCTGCCATGATGTTTCTGAGAGTATTCCAGGCTTGGGAATTTAGGATATTTGTGTTGGCTCTATTTACTTGCGATTGACATGCAAAAAAATAAGGTTTCTGAAAGTCTCAGTGTCTATGAGACATGAGCGATTAAGACAGATCTGTTCTGATGACCCAATAGAATAAATTATATTTTCGGTATATTATTACTCAAATGCCACTGGCACGAGGAGTTTCCGCAACTCCACTTGACACCGCTGAGAAAAATCTGCAGTGCCGAAGACAAAATAAATGGCAGGGCTTCAGTTGTAAGATTCCTTGGAGGAAACGCCTGTGAGTCTCTGCTCTGGCAGATGAAAGTAAGTGTTCTGAGAGTTGACCTTCACTAACCGGTCGTGCATTGTGATCCTGAAGAAGATCTACATACTATTTCAGAAACTAGATAAAAATGTCTTATCGCAACATGAGCATAAAGCCCATCTTTGAAAAGAAACATTGTTTCTATTAACTTCTTATCTTGAACTCTTTTGAGAATTTTTAAGTAGGTATACTCGCATATTGTTTAATTTAAATATGATAAGGTGTTCAACCAGATCTGTGACCCACCCATGACTAGGTTGGGGGAGCCTTTTGTAATGTTGTACGAAGGTTAATATTAGCAATTACCTTAAACAGTGCTCGCGTTCATTAAAAAGATTCCGCTCTTTTTTCCACAAAGAATTGCATTGTGGTTTCAGGGTTCTTGGATTATCAAGCCAGAACCAAACATTACAAAATAAAATTTTTGAAATAAATGATTAACATCTAAATTTAAGAGGCCTTTTAAGCCCAATCTAAAATAATTTTACTTATTTATGAATAGAATGGTAGTAACAATTGCATCATTCAAACAGAATGTTCAACTAGCTGCCTTTAACCCGCTATAAGGTAGCCAAAATGCTGCAATTTATCTCATTAATAATTCGCTCAGTCAGCAGGAAAAGGAAAAGTAATATTCTATCTTCCTTATGATTGATCTTAACTTCACTTTACGATAACGAAGTAACTGAAATCGTTCTTTAGAGGAACTGAATACTACTTTGCAAGCTATTACCATCTAGTAGGCTTGATGTAGAAGGTAAGTGGTGCGCAACAAAGTTGGAAATAACATTCATCTGAGTCGTCAAAGTTTCGACCGAGTGTCTTACGAGTGGGGTTAACACTTACATGGCCTCCGTCGCCTATTTGGAGGTGGTGAAGCAAACATTTCCATTTCCGAGGATGATGAGGATGAATCTGAAAAAGACGACTCGGATTTCGAGCTTTTCCTTCAGCCGGGCCGACAGAAGTCAACCTTTCACCGTCACCACTCTTTACCCTTACACTCTGCATCACTTATATTTCCTATTTGCACATTTTAACTGTGTTTTATTCTTATTTTATACTTAAAAAAACAAGAAGATAAAAATTTTTGCTGTGTAGGCGGCAAAAATCACAAACGCTATGAAATGTCAAGTTGACAGATCACCAATTTCCATAGAAAGTGGTGCCAGCTGTGGGTCTAGACAAAGTGCAATAATAATCGCAAACCAGTCGAAAAGTGGTCGAAAAGCCCCTTTTTTGTATGGAATTTGACGGATTCGATTTTCGATTCGATCAAAAAGTGCGTTTTGTCTAGGGGGGCTGGTGTATGAAGAAGGTAAACTAGATGATAAAGCAGAGACAATTGGTAAGTTTTCTTATACCATAGACTAAATTTAGGCAAAGATCATAGACAGCTCTCTCAACAGAACGCTGTGTTTTATTAAGGCACATAATACATTGTGTGGGGTAGCGAAACACGCGCTTCAAGTTCAAGTAAATGTAGTCTTCAAGAACCACTACCAAACCTTAGAAAATAATGAAATTTTTGAGTTAGCTGATTATAAAAAAGTAATTTACATGTGAGAATTATAATGTATACGCCTTTGACCTGTCCGGCAAATAGAAAAAACACTATTGACGAAAAAAAAATTTGATGACAGTGACAGATTTTTGACAGAACGGACACGAACAATTTGGCTTGGCGAGCAGTTTTGTTTTACGTTAAAACAAAGTGGAATTGTTTTTTAATTTCAATAAATTTAGCGCTGCAAAGTTTTATAGGTTATTCGTAGTTCCTAATAGTTGTTCAAAATGGATCAAATGCTTCCAAGTCCATATAATATACCGGGAATCGGTACGCCCCTCCATCAGCCAGAAGAAGATCAGCAAATCTTACCAAATGCTATGCAGCAGCAGCAACAACACCAGCAGCAGCAGCAGCAACAATCACACACCCTCGCAACGATGGCTTCACCTCTCGTGGGCTTTAGTTTGGGTACACCTCAAAGAACTATGCATACTTACGCGCCAACCGCAAGCTATGCTACTCCTCAGCAAATGATGCAGCCCCAGACACCGGTGAGTACTGAGCTAATGGTTTTTTATTAAGAGCCACCTATGAATGACAAATTACAAACTATTCTATAAAATTATTGCTTTTTTCCAGCAAAACCTCATGTCGCCAATGATTACTAGTGGCAGTCTAGTGGGCCAGCCGATGCTCAGTCAAGCTAGTCCAGCGCCTATGACTCCAATGACTCCACACTCTGCTGACCCTGGCATACTTCCTCAACTACAGTGAGTATGGTATTTTTTTAAATAGTGTGGTAATATTAATGCTGTGGTATTTCTAGAAGGAAGTTAGATTTTAACTCGGTACCGAGGACTAATAAGTTTGTTGTTTTATTTCAGAAATATTGTATCTACTGTTAACTTGAACTGCAAACTAGATCTGAAAAAGATTGCACTTCATGCGCGTAATGCAGAATACAACCCGAAGCGTTTTGCTGCGGTGATCATGAGAATAAGAGAACCCCGGACCACTGCACTTATATTCTCCTCGGGAAAGATGGTGTGCACAGGTGCTAAAAGTGAAGAAGACTCGCGACTGGCTGCTAGGAAATATGCTAGGATTATTCAGAAACTTGGATTTACAGTAAGTATTATATTCCAATGGTTAGATTATTTAATTTAATTTAATAATAAGAAAATGTATTTATATTTATTTATTATCTACTTGCTTCAAAAACTAGGTCATGTAATTACATTGTGGAGTTTTTGTTGTTTAATGTAATTTTGCATGCCATTTATTTTGCCTGAAAAAGCTGAACTTAATGATACTGTAACAACATCCTTAATGTACCCTTTTTCAAATGCAAACAAATCATCACATAACTAATGACACTATTTTTAAAATACTTTAATATAAACATGTAAATAATTTCTTTTACAGGCCAAGTTCCTGGACTTCAAAATACAAAACATGGTAGGCAGTTGTGATGTTAAATTCCCAATACGACTAGAAGGTCTGGTCCTCACTCACGGCCAGTTCAGTTCATATGAACCAGAGTTATTCCCCGGACTTATATACCGAATGGTTAAACCTAGGATAGTGTTATTAATATTTGTTTCCGGAAAAGTTGTGCTAACTGGTGCCAAAGTTCGACAAGAGATTTATGAAGCCTTTGACAATATTTATCCTATTCTAAAAAGTTTTAAGAAACAATAGTTTTATTAGTATAAAATAGTTTTACTAGTATAAAGTGAGGATGGCAGTGTTCATAATATAAGTTATTTTTGTAAGGCATTAGCAATAAGTAATTATAATTGTAATTAATAATAGTATTATTAATAAAGCTAAATTTTCTGTATTGTTGATTTATTTGGTAACTTGAAATTTCAAATTGCAAAAACTATCATTGTTCTACTTTCTCTTCTAGAGAAGAGTTTAGATTACTGATTATATTCTTTACTGTGATAACTGATATCAGCGTTAGCTTTTTCTAAGCTATAAATTCCCTAATTTTGTAATAATTTGCTTGTATCATCTTCGGTTATAAAAATCTTACAGCAAGTGACACAGCTCATTAAAATTACATGCAGCATGGTTAAAAAGTTTTTTAATCTGTGTGTGTATCAAAAAAATCACTTCAATCGGTTGCCGCAGGCCACACATAGAGGGTTAATAACTCTATGAGGCCACACGATCTCGGTTAAATAGTGAAGTACCGTTTCTATTCCATATCTAATGTAATTGAATAAGACTGGCATTGATATCGATATAAATTTAAACTTGAAGTAATGTCTGTTGGTTACGGCCACAATGGTTTTCTTTTGAATTATCTAAGCTAAAACAACACTTTTGTATTTTTTTATTTGTGGGCGGTGTGGCGGGATTTGGCAATTTGCTTGAAAAGTAGTATTAAACCTAAACACAGTCACGATTATTGCGATTCAAGTATCAATTGAACTAATCGCATCGATGCATCCCTATTTTTGACAACTACAAAAATGTCAAGTCTGTCAAAATTCACGGAACACCACGGCATCATCCATCATCAAGTATTTCTGAAAAACATCTTCGTATTACACTAATTCTGAGTTTAGTGCTTGTGTTTCATAAATAAATATCTAATATTCAAAATGGCAGAAACTATGAAACAGACGGTTGCAAGTATACTAAGAAGTATTGAAAGGTTAGTCTCATTAATGCAAAAGAGGTTAGGTAGTTCAGGTTTTAATGCTACCTTTATTAACTGAGTGAGTGTACTGTTTTGTTATAGGTATAACCCCGCCAATCTTCAGACACTGGAGCGATATGTAGAAATGCAGTCACGTGAGAATACCTACGACTTGGAAGCAAACTTGGCAGTCTTGAAGCTGTACCAGTTTAACCCGGAGAAATTCAACCCAGATATTACCTGCCAGATCCTTTTGAAAGCACTGACCAACTTCCCACATACTGATTTCACCCTTTGCAAGTGCTTGTTGCTTGAATCTGTAGTAAGAATGAAAAATACTACTTTATTTTATTTTATTTATTTAACAATGTTTCAAGAGCATTAAATTGTACATAAATGTGCAGGAAGATACAACTATACTTGAAATAAGAAATTTAATTTTACCTACCAGCTAAATCCAAGATAAATTTATTTTATTAAATTCAATTTATTTGTTACTTTCAGGTTGAAAACGAGACTATTTCTCAGATAAAATACTTGGCAGATATCCTTGAGCAGTGTGACTTTGCTCAGTTCTGGAACCGCGTGCATCAAATGCCCGAGCTGTGCAGCCGCATCAGTGGGTTCCATGATTCAATACGCAAGTTCGTGTGCCACGTAGTTGGAATCACCTTCCAGACCATCGACAAAAACAATCTTGCCAACCTTTTGGGAGGAATTGATGGTAATTAATTCTCCTAACTAAAAAAAGCAACAGCTGTTTTTTGCTGAGAAACATCATCAGTTTTGAGATAATAATTAGCATTTATACACAATAGTCATAACAACAATATGTTTTCAGATGTCACACTAAAGCACTGGGTAAAGAAATATGGCTGGAAAGACGAAGGAAACCTAATCTTCATTGCCAACCAGGACGAAAATATTAAGACTAAGAACATCACGGAGAAGATTGAGTTTGAGCACTTAGCTCCTCTTATGGCACTCTTGTAGTTTTACAGTTATATTTTTACAATAAATTTTGTGCTATCTACATAATTCATGCTTTTTAATTGGTAATGTATTGAAACAGAAACTCCTTATTTAATTTTAATCTGAGTATTTATACACTTCACATTATAGTGATGCATTCCCTAAAGACACAATGACTATGCTAATATGCACAGTAAAAATACATAAGCAAGTAAATACATAGAATTTGGTTAAGCTAAAAACATTTTGTACATATTGGATTTTACTACAGGATATAATTATGGGACAGTAAGCTTAGCAAAACCTTAAGTTGAAAAGCAATATCCTGAAAATATACACCCTAATTTTATTGTTTGTAAAAAACTTACCAAAATTAATAATTATTGGTATCCAAGAATAGGAGAATACACATTAATCGTGATTTTTTTTTAAACTGTCCCTAACCATACTTAGAGAACAGTACCTAACATTTACTTAATGTTGAAGGTAGCATTATGGGCTAAGAGAAGATATCAGAGAAACAAGAAAAAATCCAATGAAAATCGAATATGGTCGTACCCTCGGACCTCCATCACAATCGAATTATGGTAAGTGATTTTCGTCTTATTTGCTAGATACCTACCTTGGCGATTGTAGCTATATTTTGCTCCTGTATTTTCTGATCAAAAATCGAACCTGGGACCTCGGCACGCGGCATTCATGACGATTTACAGTAACCGACTTCAAAAAAGGAGGAGGTGTGTTCGGCTGTATTTAAGATATTTATTTCTACTGTAATCTAGGTGTATAAGTAAGTAATACATTTTCAAACCCAAAAATTATAAATTTTACACATACTTATGCACACACAAAAACAAATTGTTCACGTTATTAGCAATAAGAATAATATGCCCCTTGACCTGCTTCTACCTACACTACATGATTATTATAGTCAAAAATGGAGTCTGTTCCTCAAACGACACTGCTACAAACACCTAGGTATTTTTTTTATTACTGACTTTGATTACATAGCAGAGCAAAGTCCTGTAGATTCATTTATTTCGTTATTCAATCGGCTTGCTAACATCAACTACGATTGTGTAATGCCAAGAAATCAATTTATGTAATGACAATAGCAAAAAGTAATGATGTTGTAGGCACTTTGCGTAAAGAAAGGGCCATTGAACAAGTAGGTAATCAATAATGATACGACTTTTTGTTTAAAATTAAACTAGTGATGTAGTAAAATATTATTTTTATTTCTAAAATTATAATTTCACAACAAGTTTCATTTCTAATTGATTCGATTTTTCAGTATTCACTTAATTAACCTAACCAAATGTTTAAATAATTTTCTTATTCAATAAATTAACAAAACATGACTCGTTTGAAATAAAAATAATAAACAACAAAAATGTGTAACAATAACAAGTGACTGCGTTCTGTTTATGCTTTCTTTCCGTGGCTGTATCCGTGTTCCTTGCCGCCCGCGTGGCCGCCCTTCTTGCCGTGCTCCTCGTGGTGGGCGTGGTGCTCCTCGTGGCCGTGGTGGCCCTTGTGGCCCTTGTGGTCCTCGTCGTAGTGGCCCTTGTCGTGATGGCCCTTCTTGCCGTGGTGCTTCTCGTGGTGTCCCTTCTCGTGGTGACCACCCTTCTTGTGGTGGCCATCTTTTTTGTCGTGGTGGCCGTGAAAATCTCCGTGCTTGTGGTGATGTCCACCCTTGTGGAAGTCGTCGTAGAACTTGTGCTCCTTGTGGTACTCGTCCTTGTGAGACTTGTGGTGGAAGCCGGTCGTTTTGGAACCCTTCTTATGTCCCTTCTTGTGGCCGAACTTGCCACCTTTGTGTCCGTGTGCGGCTTCGTGGTGTTCACCGTGGTGATCGTGTTCGTCGTGGTGCTTTTTCTTGTGTCCGCCGTGTTCGTCATGGTGGCCCTCGTGATGGTGTTTCCCGTGGTGGCCGTGTTCGCCTTTGTCGTGGTGGTGGTGGGACTTGTAGCCTTTGCCTCCCTTTTCTTCCTCCTCCTTGTGGTGGTGGGCGTGGTGCTCGTGGCCGCCGCCGGCCTCGTGGTGGCTGTCCTTGGCCTTCTTGTGCTCGGTGCCGGCGGAGGCCTGGTCCTGCGAGGTGCCGGCGACGGTCAGGTCGCCGCCCGTGGGCGCCACTGCATCTGCGACGCCTGGCTCGCCCTTCTGTACATTACGCGCTTCTATTGTTATGACAGCGCATGCTGACACCGCTATCAGTAGAAGAAGTCTCATCGCTCTGAAACAAAAATGTATTAGGTTAGTTTATTTTAAAGGAGATTAATTATTTTCTGCTATGTTATGATAAAGAAAATTTAAGTGTTATTAATAAACAAGCGACACTTACTTGACTGGTTCAGTAGCGTGGTTCCTGGGAGTGTCAGGACCGGAGTGACACAAGAGTGTTCGCACCTCGAATTTATAGATAACAACGCTTTCATCTGTCGTCGATTACAGAGTGATCTTTGGCAATAGTTAGTTGCTACCGATTTCTGGGCGAGCGGCTGCGGCTGTGGCGACATCGCACGGTTTAACACAATTAGTTCCGTTACAACGCCCAGTGATAGCTATGACTGATTTGTTTTCATACATTTGTTGATTGTTCATTTCATTAAATAGTGTTTATTATCCTAAATATTCAGAGAAAAATGTATTTGGTTTAACAATGCTTGTGGCGTAGTTATTTAAAGAACTGCTGTTTATCAAGCATTGAATGGTCACTGTGTACCGGCATTAGGAAAGGCGATTGGAATTACTCTCAGTCTGTAATTAATTCTATGCGGTAGGAGGAACAATAAGTACGCAAAAGTTCAGTCAACGTTAATTTTATTTACAGGGAGGTAATGTAAAAAATAACAACAAAGATGTAACAAATATCCTAAGCGTAGTACGAGTATTAGTGTTTGCCGTGGTGGAAGCCCCAGTGCTTGTGGTCCTCGTGGCCGCCCTTCTTGCCGTGGTCGTGGTGGTGGTGGTGGTGCTCCTCGTGGCCGTGGTGGCCCTTGTGGCCCTTGTGGTCCTCGTCGTAGTGGTGCTTGTCGTGGTGGCCCTTCTTGCCGTGGTGACCCTCGTGGTGTCCGGAGTGGTGGTGGCCGCCCTTCTTGTGGTGTCCGCCCTTGTGCTCGTGGTGGCCATGGTGGTGTCCGTGCTTGTGGTGCTTGCCCTCCTTGTGGTGGTCGTCGTAGAAGTGGTGGTCCTTGTGGTACTCGTCCTTGTGGTACTTCTTGTGGTAGCCCTCTACTTCCTCGCCCTTGTCGTGGTGCTTCTTGTGGCCGTGCTTGCCGCCCTTGTGGTGGTGTCCGTGTTCGTGATGGTGGCCGTGGTGGTCGTGTTCGTCCCAGTGCTTCTTGTGGCCGCCGCCGTGCTCGTGGTGGTGACCCTCGTGGTGGTGTTTCCCGTGGTGGCCGTGCTCGCCCTTGTGGTGGTGGTGGTGTCCCTTGTGTCCCTTGTGGCCCTTCTCTCCGTGCTCGTGGTGGTGGTGGGCGTGGTGCTCCTTGCCGCCGCCCTCCTCGTGATGATGGCCTTTATGATGGCTGGCCGCGGTCTCCAAGTCGGCGACCTGGCCGATCTCGCGGCCGTATGCGACTGCGACGCATCCCAATACTGCTAGGGCGACAAGCGTCCTCATTTTGTCTCCCTGGACTGCTTGTTCTAAGAGTAGACACCAGGTTCGAACTGACTGGACGAGGGCCGAGAGAGTATTTATATCGGAGCCTGCTGGTTGCACGGTGAAACCGCCGGCAAGGACGCCAGTACGGCACGCCGCGTTCGGCACGCGTTCCGCCTAATTACTCTTTTCACATTGCGACAATTTCTCAGGCCTAAATGATGTTTTTTATTTTTTTCAAGTTCCGAATTGTTTGTTCGTATAAGTTATTAAGTGTATGTATTGGTGGTTTAATTGAACGCTGCAACTTTAATTTCATTCATCAATTAGTATCTAAATTATACAGTTGTGAAAAATTTTATTACTTAACTACGACGTAGGTTAGGTATACCAACTTACTAATTTAATGGAAGTGGATGATGGGAACAAAACAATGTTCATTAACTGCACATAATTAGTTGAACAATCTTACTCTTGAATGACTTACAAAGAAAAGCATAGTATGGATACTTTTTATTTAAATAAAAAAATAATCAATATTTTATGCTTGCTTGCCTAATATAATTTTGAACTTGAACCTTTACGGCAGTTTACGGCTTAAAACCAAACATGTCCTGAAAAATAATAATTCCTGTTTTCATCATTAATCCCTAATTTTTAAGTTAACCCTATGAAAACACTTTAAAATTAGCGATTGATTGGTGAAAACGGGCATAAAACTATTAGATCTGCTTATTTATCACCTATATTACCTAAGGACTAGCTAATCCAGCAAACTTCATGCCACCTATGTTCATCAGAAATAATCTAGGATTCTAATGTTGAAAGAATTTTTCAAATAAGTATTAAATAATCAAATATTTCCTATTTATAATATTAGTGTAGATAACATTGTAATTGCAATTTTGTTCATTTTAATCTTTTGCATTGAAAAATACGTCCGAAAAAAGGAGGCCACGAGAGCACGACGAAAACCGCAGTGATCTAAATAACGCAGCCAATGGCCTATAACCATAACAACTGCGGATCGAACTTAGAGGTATATGACCATCATTCGTGCAGCATAGAACAACAGAAGAAATTGTTAAGGCATTTTATTTCCAATAAGCATCACTTAGCCGTGCCCTTAGGCTGTTATTGGGGTAGCCACAGTACAGTCAGCGTCAATAGTTCGTGACACCCTAAGGCCCGGTTTTTTGATTCGTAGTTAAATTAACCAATGGTCAAATTTGACAGATGTCAAATGACAAGTGGTTAAATATCAGAAAAAAATGTTTTTCGAACAATGGTTAGCTTGACTTTTAGTACATTTTTTAACTATTTGTTTACATTTTGTTATTATTTAACCATTAGTAGCAAAATTTTACAATTAGTTATTTTAACTACGAATCAAAAAACTGGGCCTAAGTGGCCAAAAAGTTGACAACACAACCTTATTCCAATAGTAATAAAGACGTGTTGCGAACGTTTTTGCAACTTTGGGTATCACGAACTAATTTGACGCTGACTGTAGGCAGCGCAATAATCTCGTATATTACCAGAATCACCATGATCACAGAGTATGGCTTCCATGGGCTTATTCCACTATTCCCCGTTGACAATCCTTAAAGAGAGAGTCACACAAGCACTCTTATGGTACCTAAGATCAAAAACTATGTGCGAGATTCTTATTTTTAAACACGAGAAATCAAAACCAGCTTGTCGTTACAACTTCCGAGTTCATAAAGATAATTCATTTATGGCTAAAATGTATTAAAATATTTACTGTACTACTTACATTTAAATTACATAATTACTTAATTAAAAGTACATACCATAATGAAAAGGAGCTATTTTATGATAAGGAGCTAAAATTTTGAAAGAAGCTGTAAGTAAGCTATGAATGAGTTTTCTTGGGCTACATCTTACCATTACTGGTCTAAATTTTTGTCCCGTAGCAGTGCTAGGGTTAATAAAGATTATATCGGGACTTGTAAAACCTGGGATTTAAAAACCGACTGAACTGAAAGTACCTAAATTAATTTCATGTATTTTATTTAGCACGTTGTGTGGGATGTTCGATTATACATTTGTCTTCGTCTACATGCAGTTGATAGGTTTGCTGTCTTGTATATGGATATTGGATACATCTATACTAATACTCGTATTATAAAGCTGAAGAGTTTGTTTGTTTGTTTACTTGAACGCACTAATCTCAGGAACTACTGGTCCGATTTGAAAAATTCTTTCAGCGTTAGAAAGCTCATTTATCGAGGAAGGCTATAGGCTATATACCATCACGATACGAGTATTAGGAGCAGAGCAACAACGAAAAATGATGCAAAAACGGGTTTTCACGCGAACGAAGTCGCGGGCACAGCTAGTACACCAATATGTAGCTTTTTCAGTCCTGGCTTTGTTTTTCTTGTACCTATACTTACGTGTAGTATTATAGATCCAACCTGATTTTAATTTGACTTGATTAGCAGATACTCAGTGGAAAACTACAAAGTTTTGTGAAAGCTTCTCCTTCAGCAATTTCAAAAACAATATTCGGGTATCTAACAAAGTCAAAGTCAAAATTCCATTATTTGCATGGACTATTAAAATAGTGCTTACAAACCTTTGATATAAGAATCTGTTTAACTTTTTTACCTAATATGTAGGTAACATGTCGTAAAGCTGAAACGTGTGTTTGTATGGTTAAAGGCACTAATCTTAAGAACTACTTCGATTTGAAAAAATATATTTTTTAATAATAGTTTATAATGGAATTAACCAATAATATGAAGTTTTCTGTTGATAAATCATAGCATTTAGTGTTCGTCCTGTTTACAAATTAAATTATTCTTTACTTTCCGGCTTTTCGTAAGGGGTGAAAAGAAAAATGTATTTGTTCACATCCTATTGGTTTCATCAGTACTTACAGATTTCCTGTGTCGTTATTTCCGAATTGTTATTGAATAACATTTTCTGTTTCACATTAGATATAGGGTGTCCTGTACATGATGCGTTATCATCGTTATACCTAGTTGGTTTTTGTTTTAGACGGCTAAAGTTATTTTGGGAAGTAAAAGAAGAAAGGGCGCAAGCAGTGTCCTTTTTAGGCTTTTTTGGAGAGTCAAGAAAATCATCCGACTGGTCGTGTTCAAGTGTGTAGGGAGCGAATTATAGGTATGTCATTTATTTTCATAATAAATAACAGTTTAGAATTCAGGTGGCTATTGAATTTTGTAAAGAAACTCATTAATTTAGTGACTATTTAAATTGGTTGGTGTTTCTAGATAAATGTTTTGGAATAGAATATTTTTAGTCGGTAGGTACTTAGGTAGGCGTCGTTTTATAACTATAATAGTGATAACAAACATAGGGAAATAAAATTAAGTAGTTATAAAATATCTCAGATCATTTACTTGGTATAAAAAAATTGAACAACAACAATAACAACTTCCATTCTTAATAACAAAAAATCACAGTGATGATCAACAACGTGCTTAGTGCTTGCCGTGGTGGAAGCCCCAGTGCTTGTGGTCCTCGTGGCCGCCCTTCTTGCCGTGGTCGTGGTGGCCGTGGTGGTGCTCCTCGTGGCCGTGGTGGCCCTTGTGGCCGTGGTGGCCCTCGTCGTGGTGTCCCTTGTCGTGGTGGTGGTGGTGCCCGTGATGGCCCTCGTGGTGTCCGGAGTGGTGGTGGCCGCCCTTCTTGTGTCCGCCGCCGTGCTTCTCGTGGTGTCCGTGGTGGTGACCGTACTTGTGGTGCTTGCCCTCGTGGTGGTGGCCGTCATGGAAGTGGTGGTCCTTGTGGAAGTGGTCCTTGTGGTGCTTCTTGTGGTAGCCGTCGACGTGCTCTCCCTTGTCATGGTGTTCGTGGTGGCCGTGCTTGCCTCCCTTGTGGTGGTGGCCGTGCTCGTGGTGCTCGCCATGGTGGTCGTGCTCATCCCAGTGCTTCTTGTGGCCGCCGCCGTGCTCATGATGGTGGCCCTCGTGGTGGTGCTTGCCGTGGTGGCCCTCGTCGCCCTTGTGGTGGTGGTGGTGGCTGTGGTGGCCCTTGCCGCCCTTGCCGCCGTGCTCGTGGTGGTGGTGCTCGTGGTGGTGATGGCCGCCGCCGTGCTCGTGGTGGTGGCCCTTGCTGGCCGCGACCGCCTGGTCGTCGTCGGCGCCGCACAGCGCCACGAGGCACAGAACACCTACTACCAAAAGGTACTTCATGTTGTTGTTCCACTGGTTGCTTTGGGAGGAAGTCCGGTTGTGACTGACCTCTGCTACGTTGATTGACTATTTATATTAGTCACTTTGCAGTGCACGCCTGGGCGATGGAGAAATATTCCGCAAGCGTCCAGGCGCACTAGTTCATGGACAAACTAGAAAAACGTAGCATCGTTTCATTCATTGTCTCACTAGCGATATCGACACCCATACAAGAAGCGAAGGTGCTTGGTAAGAAATCTATTTTAGATATTTGAACATGATTTTTATTAAACTAATATCTACACAGTATACATATGGCGTCCGCCCAATTGGAGTTCGTCTTGTAAGAATTAATAATAAATTAATCAGTGCACTTCTTAGCCAAAGAATAAGATTTTGAAATTTTAAACAATTTTAGAAATGGGAACTTAGTTTTAGTAATCACGTATAATACTCATATATGTTGTAGCATATCTACATTCCTTAAAACTGTAAGACGCATCTATTTGCACACGTACTAAGTTATGTATCACCTTGTAAATATCTCAAGTGTTGATGATGACACGGAAGTGTTTGAGATTAGTGATTTGGTCACATTTCCCAAGACGAGCCGTCTACCTCGGCAAGGTAACTCCCGCGGTCAGCCATGCATGTCTGCAGTTTGCGGCATTGTTCGCCCACCTCACAAAGATTCATTCAGCACACTTGATTGACAGCTTATAAGCTCGAAAATTATCTGCTTAGCGAAGCTTCTCGTTTGTAAAACGCCGCTATTTGGTTAGTGCTAAACAATCCTTCCGAGTGAGTGGGCCGGGGTAAGCCCGCCCTTGTTGGACTCATTCTCTCTGTTTGGGTACTCGGCTGATTATTCACGCTTATAAGTTCATCGTGGCTTGCATACAACTTATTATCGTACTCCCATTATATTTATTTAGGACAAAATAAGAATATTTCGGTAGGAATGTTGAACGAATTTGGCTGATCCACTTGTATAGTGTAAAAGCGCAGGTAAATACAAATAACTAAGTAGGTATGAACAGAAAAACTAACAACGATCTTCGCAAATCTTTAAGATAGTTTCTGATAAATAGGTAACTTATAGGTATAGGTAGGTTAAAGAAAAGCTAAACCGCCAAAAAATATAGGAAAATCTATACATAATAATTAGACTGCTGATTGACAGCATGGAAAAATAATGTTATTATGCAATGGTATTGTACACAGCTCAGGCCAGTGTAAGTATTTGTCTCAGGTCAAGAACATAGCAGGTTGCTTTTTGCAGTGTTTTTTGTTGTTTTTGTGCAGCAAGCGAGGTGTTTCTTGCTCGGCTGTCCATTAGTGTCGAACAGAACTTCGTGGGGATCACATTTTGTTGGAGGTCGGCAATTAGGTACCTAGCAGCTTAGTGGATAAGTGTACTTATCCACTAAGCTGCTACTACTACTACTGGATAAGTGGATACAGGCCAAGAGCTTCCTCGTTGTGGATAAAAAAAAAAAAAAAAAAAAAAACTTACTTTATTTATGAGTTTTGATATTCATTTGATTAATACTTTTATTCTAACATTTTATAGGTATTTTTTTTAAGTTTTGATCTAGGTAATAATTCGTACCTGGCGGCTCTGGGTTTCAAATAAGTATAAGAGCAAGAAAGTGCCGGCTTTCGCGTTTCAATTTCGTTCATAATAAAGACGTATTGAATTGAGTAGGTACTTTACCTTTTAAATGATGTCGTTTTCATGATTTTCCTTCTGAAAATATTTACATTAACCAGAGCTAGTATGACTACATAGTTCTTTTCTTAGATGCCTCAATGCTAGTGATGTAAATCTATATCGTTTGCTTCTGTATTTCCACGTTGTTGTTCTATATCAATATCTGATACATCATTAGCTTCTCTATTATTATTTTCCCGGTTTTTCTGATATCTGTACAAAAGGCCAAACATCTGTTCAGAGCTGTCACGACGTGGTATTGTCGGAAATAAGTTCACGACCGTCGCGGTCTGGTGCGTTCTTTTCTAGACATGTCGAAAGAGTTTTCAAGGCCACCCTGACCTCCTAAAGTGCTTTCGCTAGGTTAGGTCCCTGGCAACTATGGTTGAGTGATATTAGATAACAGCCATGGTCACGCCATGGTGGTTTTTTAAGCAGAATAAGGCAGGTATTTTAGGTTAAATGAGAAACTGTCTACTAGTATGGTCTAAGTATCTGCCCTGTAAGTGCTTATTCACTCTCGCCTTGAGAAAGTGACGGATTTACTAATAAAAATCTACTTTAATTGCTTAGTTACAACTTATAGACACGCTATACCGTTTAGCTCCAAATAACAGCTATTTAGAATTAATAATACTCATAGTGTCAGAACATAAATATTACGGTTTCCTCATTAAATTACGCCCCCTTTGGGTTTCGAGCCCAACGGCTAGTTGTCTGGAGCGCCGAATATCAGACGGCCGCACAGTTGTTTGTTTTACCCAACAACATTTAGTAAGAGTTTAATTAAGAATTTAATTACCTACTATCGCAGATAAATAGTTAATAACAATAACTAAAAGTCCCAGCTCTTTAACCATCAGACCGCGGAGGCGTAACGGATCGTATTGCTGAAGTGCTGAAATGAAACGATTAATTACAAAAGTAATTAAATTATCAATCAATAAGATATACTGACTATCTTTTCAGTGACTACTTATTGCACTGCTATTTTTCAGTATTTTTTTACGTTAAAAATTGATCTAAGCCGAAGTTACCTTACTCGTTTTCCTGATAGATGTCGGTACTTACAATACAATATTTTTTTGTGTGAGACTTATATTATGTATGTTCCCCATGAAAATAAATCAATAAATGTCTACGAAGGTACGTTACTGTCCCGAAACATAATTATAGGTAATTTTATAAGTATGAGTCGTGTAAAAGTTACTTTTAACTGGGAAGAAGTTCATTTTATGGAAGCTTATTTAGGGCTACACCCGAATTTAATATGCCAGTAAGTAGCTCTCGCATTTACGTTGTAAATATTAAAATTTAAGCTTAAAATTTTCTTCTGTGCTTTTACACCACTGTAAAACCACAAGTAGTGCGAAGGCTCGCCCCAGTCCCACTGAAACACAAATAGCTAATCCTCTTAGCATCCAGGGCGTCGTCGTCGTGCTTACCAGAATTTGCTAAGAAGCCTACGTGTGCGGACACGCGGGATCCTGTTAGACAGCATTATTATAATGCTATTACCCGCGGTGTAATATCATCCGTTTGCTAGACTAACATGCCGCGTTAGTGTGCAGATTACTAAGATTGTAATTCTAGACTAGGAATACAAAAGGTAAAATTATATCTAGACTAGGTCCCGTAACCCATTGATTAACGCGCACAACACTTGCCAAAAATACCGCTTTCTCCCTAAGATCTTTCTCCATCATTAATTTGTTACTAGCTTTCCGCCCGCGGCTTCGCCCGCGTGGAATTTTGTCTGTCAAAGAAAAACATAATCGCGCGCGTTCCTGTTTCAAAAACCGGGATAAAAACTATCCTATGTCCTTTCCCCCGGGAAGGTTTAGTCCCGACTCAACCTTTAACTATGCCAAATTTCATCAAAATCCGTTCAGTGGTTTAGGCAAGATAGATTTATAAGTAAGATTTGTATAGATAGATTTATAAGTAAGTAAAATCTAATCAAATAGTTTATTCAGTGCATAGGCCCTTTCCAGGGCGCTTACTTAACCGTCCCAAATATAACTTGCCCTACCACCACTTCGGAACAACATAAGTATATGGGCTCGTGTTGGGAAGAAGTGGCGGAAGAATCTCAGTCACCTTTGTCGTAGTAATATTCTTCACTATCATAGTGGACTAAAGACATTCGGAATTAAATTTTCAGTCCTAAGTAATTAACTTACTTCTAATCAAATTAAATAATGTGGAGTCGTACTTATGTAGTAGTTTCAAGTCTAATATAAGTACGAGTATTTACACCAAAAATGTATAATAATGATGTGTAGTTGACTGTACCACAACACAAGCTACATAAATAAATAAGTTTTCATTTTTCCTATTGGAAGTCAAGGAGCTTTAGGTAGGTATTAAGTATTCATTTTTCCTCTTGGAAATTAAGAAGCATAAATACAGTCTCACTCATAAGTTAATAGTGTTGTGTTATGTATCCTAGTTGAATTAAAAATCAGTGGCCTGTACAAATACCTACATTTCAATTTCAGTTAACAGACATTATTATTCATAATTGGTGAGTTAAACTTATTTTTATATTCAGAAGAAACGTGAACGTTAATACATATTTCATTTCTGGGAAATCAGTCCAATGACATCGAATTCGTGACGGATGAGTTCACAATATCGTATTGTGTTGTGAAAACATATTAATGGTGTTATTTTACTTGAATATCTTAGGTCTTAATACTCGTAGTAATTTTTTTATGGTGTTTTGTGAATTTTATTAGAACTTGTTTACCTTACCTACTAAAAAAGTGTCATTTTTCTAACAATGTGTTTATCTTTACAATAATATCTAAGACACTATTTAATTATTTTACAAACACCTACTTAGTTAGTTAGTTATTTGTACATAGTTAATCTAGCAGTTCATTACTGTCTAACCCAAATAGGTAGATAAATGTTATTAACATTGCCAAAGTAGGTCACAGGATAATCTGCTTGCCATCTAAGTTATTCGTAGGCTTATTATTAATACCCAATTTCATAGATAAACACAACTCGAAACTGGTCTTTATGTCGATAGGGGTAAGGTAGGCAGTTGCCAGTTTATTAGGTCACGGTGCGTAAGTTGAATCCCCATATGTGTGCGACTTGTAGTTCGGGCGTGGCTTACAATATCGGCGTGGAGGTTAGCCTCGGATAATCCGTCCCATTGTTACCTATTTTAATGCTTACGCCCTTTGTGCGTCGTCCTGTATTAAGTCATACGCGGATAATCGCTCTATTATGCCGAGTTAATTTTCCATTAGCCGTAGGAAGTTGGCAGCTGCTTAGCCGCGGCGAGACAAACCGGCGACATCTCGCATTTTGTAAATACGCATTTGTATTTCACAATGGGCTGTGCAAAATGAAATCGATACGATTGAATTTTAAATGTGAATGTAATTCGTCTGGGACAAAGATTTTCGTCACAACAAACACATTGCGATGACAACTTTTAAAAGAAAATAGCACACCTGACACCAGTTGCAAATATAAAGTTTTGTTTGTATTCCATAGTGGTGTAGGTACTTATTGTACGAGTAATAAACAATCAATTGTGATTGAATTGTAAAATTAGTTTCATGAATGCGCAAATTATTTTCAAAGTCAATATTTTTTAATAACTATTATCTAATAAGAGTCAAGTAAGTTGTCCCCGATTGATTTGATTATAAATTGCAAAAGATTGATTTATAAAACAGCACCTGTTTGATTATACAAGTGTGATTTTGAATCTAAGCAAAAAATAAGAAGCAGTTTAAAATAAATAACATTACCTACTTAATTAAATAAGTTTTATATAAGTAACATTAATTTGATGAAAGTAATTTTAAGTTGGACTCGTTTTATTTATCTTTATATTTTGATAATGAATGATCGTGGTAAGTTAAGCTGACTTGATTACTAAAACACCAGGTTTTCTTATTTGCGTCACTGTCCAACGCACGGAAGCCTCCACTCCAATACGCCTCAGCTTACGCCACGCATCATCGAGCGCTCAATATTTGCTAGGACCGGTCGCCCTAAGATGTTTCCGGTATAAAAGTATCATATTAACTGTCCAAACAGAGGATTGGAGGTCGAGGCAGCTGGCGACACGACTAATTACATCAATTACAGGCAAACAGGAGCGACTCGGGTTTCGGCTCCCACCTTTGTCAATATTTGCATGGCGGCCGGCGGCTCCATGCCCTGGCGGGGACGGACGGACAGCGCTGCCGCTGTGTCAATCCGAACTATGTTTGAATCACAGTGCAGATTATATGCCTCAATGCACCACAATGTGTAACGTTTTAAATTTCATCGGATTCGATTTTTTTGTAATTTTACATGCTTACAGTAAATATGTGAACAGTTAAAAGGTTCAATCTTTAAAGTAGGTACTACAACAAAACGTTTTCGCATTATCTTTCTGGAAAAAAGTTCTGTTCAGATGGCTTAAGGCATGAAAAGGGACTGGATCTATTACAGTCACCTAAGTATATAGAGGTTTCAGATTAGAATGTTTACTTATTGTTTTATTGTCTGTTTATCACCCCTGTCTAAGTAATAATATTTTATAATTCAAACTTTAATCGCAATCTATGCTCACTGTTGAAAATATTTTGCACATTGAATTTGATGCATTATCATCATGAATGTAAATTGAATGGGGATTTACGCGCAACAACAATAATTAGCGAACCGCACTCGTTACGTAATTGGCTGAAACTGAAATATCCCAAAGCCTAATGTAGGTAATTATTCTGTATATGCAGTTCAGTCATTTAAAATACGAGTAGTTTTAGTGTGAACTTTTCTGGAAGTCTATACGAGTAAATTATACTTTGACTTAAAAAAGTGGCATAAATACAAGGTGGCAAGGTTCAAATACTAGCAAATAAAGTTTTAAATTAAACACCCTGAAAACTATTAAACTACTCCTGAAAATCATGAATTGTTAAAGCTAATGATTGGTGGAGAGCTTTATTGTCAGACTAAGTATAAGTTAAACTAAAATGAAAAGATCTGTTTTAGTTTTTCTTCAAGCTATAAGTTTGGATTAATCTGTGCTTTTCGGATTTTTTGCGCTTTTTTGTACTCGTACCTAAATAGCAAAGAAATGATCACCAAATGGCCAAAAGGTTTCAGTTCCAAACGGAAAAAAATGATCAAAACATTCTGCCACCCTCTCAATCCGTCTTAAAAAACGGAATTAATTCTTTTCTCGTTTGTTATGTATTGTGGGCTTAAGGAAAAGGCGTTCGGTCGCCGCGGGCGCGTGGGACAGATAGACAGCTCTGTTCGCCCGCTGTCGCGGCTAATCTTGCGCTCTTGACAATTGCGACAAAGAACGTGTGATCCGGGAGCGATCCGGGGGCGGCGACGTAGGTGGCTCATGTCATATTAGGGCGCTCGTGCTTTGTGTATGAGGAGGTACTACAAGATAAGAAAAGATAAGTAACTGGTAAATAAAAATACTCTTATGTACAGCTAGATACATTTTAGTAGAATTAAAAAATACGAAAAATCACCTATAAAGCTAGACACGTGGACAAAAAGCCGTTTTCAAATTGTCTTAGACGAACTAACTATTCTAAACAACAATATTTTTTCCTATAAAAGAAACTAGCTTAAAACATAATAAAAATTAAAAGTTTCAAAAAATCACAAAAAGTTGCACTGCTACAATATAATACAGCTACAGCCCATAGCCGTACAATGAATTCATAAGTCTCCAAATCATAGAATTAATCCGAACAGCCTACAATCCGCACAACATTTTATATCATGCATAAAATTATCTGTGAAAATGTACTAATAGGGAGGGATAGAGATTATTACTGATTGGGAGCGTCGTATTGTCACATCCATTAAGTCGGAGGGCGGGGCGTCGCAGGCCACGCCCGGCGCCCGCCCGCCAGAGGGAGCCGCCGCGGTGCGCTGCGAGCTCGCGAGTATTCGCTAAGAAGATTTAGTGGCAATCGCATCACGGGTGATCCTGGTAATTGGTGTCTAGTGATGTCGGTGGAGTGCGAGGTTCGGTCGTGGCGGTGAAGCGGTCAGCGTGGCGCGGCCGGAGGGCATGGGCGGGGCGGGCGGCGGCTGGGCGCGCGAGGCGCCGGCGCTGCTGAGCACGGCGCTGCTGCTGGGCGGGCTGCCGGAGCGCCCGCCGGCGCCGCTCTTCACCATCGACAGCATCCTGGCGCCGCGCCCGCCGCCGGGCCCGCCGCTGCAGCTGCTGCACGCGCCCTTCCCCCGCCCGCCCGAACTGTTCGGTACGTCAGCTAAGATGTTCATGATGGGTGAGGCTCTTCATTACTATTGCATGGTTGCATGATTCGACCTTTGGAAGCTCAAAGGGATGACATTTGTTTGGCCTGTAAGTTCAATCTCCTAACGTTATTTCAAGTCAAATATTTTTAATCTTCAAATATTAAACTATCAATAAAATAAAAAAAGTCGGGAGACCAATATACAATATCGACATTCTGTTAATTATCTATTCACAAAAGAAAAAGTTTTTATGTGAACAAAAATGCATTCATACTCGAAAGTTTTGTTATTTTAATTGGCATTAAATCTACCCATAGTAATATTATTGCCTATGTTTAATAGAAATCTTAAAGGATACAATTTACATACCCACAACAAGTATAAGTATATTTTTCTTCAAATCAATTAGGGTTGAAATCAAGCCACTTTACCTTATTAAAAGTTATCCTCCGTAGCGGTCATGCTACGAGACTACGAATCGCGCGAGGGAGGGTAAAATTCGTAAATACACAATGCGATACCATAAAATTATTATTGTGGTGAAATGATATTTTATACGGGGAATGGTTTTAATGTAATTTGAACGTAGCAATGAATCAAAAGCTGGAAAAAATATTCGAAATATAAAATCTAAAACTAATATTTTTTATTTTTATTTTTCATGCTAATAAAAGCTAAAAGCTGTATTACCTATATTGTTTAAATACATAAATGTATGTATAACCAAGCCGTAAGATTTTGTTGCCTAACTATTATGCTTTAATTAAATGAGACTTACCAAAATAAGACCTACTATTTTTCACTATTTTCCAATTTATGAATCCGTGCATTTTAAAGTTCACTCACGCTTTTTGAGGTTGTAAAGGTACCTAGTATTATACTTAGAAGCGGAAGCAAAATAAAGTATACTTAGCTACAGTCAATTGTTTATCAACGAAGGTTACTCTACTGATAGTACTTAGTTAAGTAAATTATCTACTTTAATGTAAGTTGTTTAACGAACAATATGCGTGGGTATCATCTGTCGCTTAAGTCAGTAGCTACTTTAATGTATCAAATTAAATTAGGTATGTTCAATTGATTTATAAGTTTACAACCACTAGATAAGTAAATACTGGATAAATATGTACACAGCCCAATATAGTAAATAGAATAAATAATTCCACTACTTACAATAATTACCACTTCGGCACAACAGTGTTAAAAAGAAATTGTGAATGAAGAAAAAGAGGTAACTGAACTTTTTTCAGCCAATATTTGGAAGATAAGTAAATAAGTGCCAGCTAGTCACGTAAAGCTACGTCATATAGCTACAAGTCATATAGCGTCATATAGCGTGGAGATTATGGCAAAACCCTCCACTATAGTGGAGGAGGCTCATAGTCCAGCAGTGGACTGTAAAGGGCTGTTGATGATAGCTACAAGTACATTACCTTTCTTTATCAGTAATTAATTTGAATTTGCATGAACAGGAAGTTCTACAAGTTATTGTGAGAATTTATTAAACCTTTTATTATTTTCTGGCTTGAGAATTACTACCAATTACCACCAACTTTGCATCGCTTGAAGTTTGCAAGTTTTTGTAAATTTTACTAATTAAAGCGTGTTATATATTTTTTGTTGCAAAATTGCCTAGTATATGTATTACAGAATGCAGTCATCTGTATTTGAAAGACTACCTTTAACTGAGAGCAATACAGCATAGTTTGTAATTTATTCCATAATACGAGTATACACTAGATAAATAAATAATCGTCGAATTCAGATATTTCTCAATTTTTTACTATCAAAATATGAACGTAATTTCAAAAACCTTCCCACTGCCGCGGCAGTGGGAAGGAACGGCATGCCGTTCATATTAATCCCACCCTTCCTCGATAAAACAATCCGTGTCTAGATGTGTTTAAAGACGCTAATGCATTTTTAAATCCAATACCACCTCGGGCTTGCGGTAACATTGGCGGTAACCTGAGCCGCCCCGAGCAACCCGCGCGAATCAACTTCACCGCATAATACGCACTTACCTAATTGTATTAGTTTGGTAGGTTAATAAATATCTATAGTTATTAAATATTAAGGTTTGTAAATATTAAGGTTAATAAATATTTACAAATGAGAAAATTTATCTGTGTGTCTATAAGTACAGCTTTTGATTATTATTTTTTTAAATTAAATTGGACATATTTTTATGACGTCTACTTTTTATCGCGAACTGAAACTGAAAGAGGAGATGAAAATTTGTTATGGAAATCAATCATCTTTCGTGTTGGTGGTATGGCCATTCACTATTATGCTCTAGCTAGGTGATAACTGAATTTGATTGGGGGAGGCCTATGTTCAGCAGTAGACGTCCTGTAGCTGAAATGATGAAGGTGATAATTGATAATTAATTTTAACTGGAGACGCGCTAATGTATTTCTCTAGCAGACTGAAATTCACGAGGCAAAGCTGCAATAGCTTGTAACATATTTTTTTATGTAAATGTAAATACGAGATCATTCGGTGCGTTGAACTTATTAATACAATTCTGAAAATGTTCGCACTTAAAGCCACATTAGGCCATCACAAGCTTTTCTTGGAAGTTGGAAATTGGAACTGAACACTGAAATATCAGTGAACCAAACCTAATGGTAGTAGATGCGACTACAATGAACATATTGATTACGAATCCCGAAATGGATTGCTAAAATTCTTATCATCTAGAGTCGCGGTATCGTAAGCTGGTTTTACTTTGGTCCTACAGTTTAGCCGGAAAAGATGAATACTTAATTGATGATTCGATGATTTTAGCTCTAAAAATGTTCCAGGACCATAACGTTTTTTATTGTCTTGAGTCTCTTCCCAAGTAGCATTTTACTCCATTTAAGAGTTCAATAGTCGTTCACATGTACTCCACAAGCTGTGTATGTCAGATGTATACGAGCTGTATAGCTTGCTATAATGCTTTTATAGAAACAGTTTGGGCACAAATTAGACAGCCTTAAGTTCACTATGGCTGTACATTAGCAGTATAATAGCATTATAATAGCAGTTTAAGTAGTAACATCGTACTTAAGGCTGACTTACGGCACTATATGGGACGCAGTGTGAACCATACAACGTACGCGAGTATAATAAAGAGTAACAAGTGGCTAAATGCACAGCTTTCAAAGTTATCAAGTCCGACAAAAGTACTCCAATGCTACCTAAAGTTCACGTGTGTCTTAAATTATTTCCACATTTTAATATTAGTTTGGTATTTGTACGTGAGTGCCAGGAGGGAAACAACTCGGGCGAATAATCATTTATGCAAATAATAACACGGGTTTTAAATACTTAATAATGTTAATGCCATTGGGAATGCAACTTTATCGTGAAATGTATACATATTTACAGCTAAAATATTTACGCGCCTCTGTAAAAACGCGATATTCATTTTAAAATATTTAAAACTGGCTGAGAGGAAATCTATAATTTTCAGTTTTTGATATTGGATTGGCATTATATTTATATTACGGTAATTAATTATAACATGAAACCAAAACTCAATCGCTCTATCTGCGAATTTTGTGATAAATCTGCATTAATTTTGGAGATTTATTTGGTAAATATTTTAGGTTATGTAGAACAAAATGGTGGAAATGAAATACGGCTATGTGAACTGTTATAACTCCAATTTAATGCGGTGAGCGTATATTAGGTTCACATGTGTTCTGTTAGAATGCTGTTATCTATATGAAGTTCCACATTTGTACCACTACAGCGCTAATGTCTATAAATTTATTCTAATGTGAACTTATGTACAGCTTTAAGATGTACCTAGTTCAGGTCAATTGTGTATCTTTAATTCTTTCAAATACTGAAATTTTAGAGATCCGCAATAAAAATTATTAATGTCCGTTAAATCGCCTAGCCCAGGTACTAATAGTCAAGTATGAATACCTAAAGCATCAGACGGCAGTGTTCCCGGTTTAAATTCGTTTATTATGCTTGACAATTTATTCAAAGCGGAATGAGGAATACGATTTTCAATAGCCCATGTTCTTATTTTTTTTGCGAAAGGTTAAATAATTGTCGTCCAAATCAAAATGGTACTCACTATCACTAGAACTGCAATCATCACACTCTGATATCTGTATATTTTGAAGGGAAATTTCAGGTTCAGGCATAATATTTTCCTCTGCATCATGTACAGAACCACCATGAACAACTAAAAACAGGCTTGGGGAAATGTGTAATAGAATATCACATTCATGTTCAGCTTAAAGCAAATGAGAGTAGTACTTGTGGACAAATAAACTGCTATTGATGTTAATGGACAACACATATAGTCCTTTTAACAGCCTACAGTGTACATGCGAACCATTGAAACACTTTTGTACAGATAGTAAAAAAAGGTTATTTTAATTATTATCACAAACAAGTCCTACTACAGCTACTAGCTGTATAACAGTCTAAAACAAGCAAACATAACAGCCTTTGGCTTTATAAATGACCACGTGTGTTCTATTAAAATGCTAGCTCTATAACATCGTACAAGTAGGCCGTTAAACAGCGGTTGCCGTATCTCTACCCTCCTATAATGCTCTTAGTCAGATGGCTGACTAAAGGATAGTTGTTAGAGTATTATAACACCAACAATCGTATAAAAGTATAACTCTACACTAGTCTACACTCCTATAAGTCCCTTAGACAGGTATAGGTGTAATTAATTGCAATAATACAGCTTATACATCACGAGTGAACTGTACTAATGCTTTAAGTACACATTGGAACTAAATGTAAACTCTTAAATGGAGTAAAATGCTACTTGGGTTCGGCCTATATCTATCTATATTACTTATAATAAATCTATAGAGAGGTCAATTCTGTACATGAAATATATTTTCAAAATAACTATCAGGGGGTGATTAGTGATCGATACTGATGCCAAAAATTCAATCAGTAAAATTTTTTTCTGTCTGTCTGTCTGTCTGTATGTTCCTTATAGAAACAAAAACTACTCGACGAATTTTAACGAAACTTGGTACAATTATTCTTCATACTCCTGGGCAGGTTATAGTATACTTAGGAATTTCCACAGAAACAGGAATTAGCGGGAAAATCCTTTTGTATGAAAAATCTAAACCGCTTAAGTTGGACGCTTGAAATTTGGCATGTAGGTACCTTAGTAAACTTAAAGCTTAGTTACAATAAGGAATTCCCGAAATTCCCACGGGAACGGGAATTAGCGGGAAAATGCTTTTGTATGAAAAATCTACACATCAAACAGAGAACGGGCAGCAGCGCTCTCTGACAAACATAAATCTTTTAAACTGCGATCTCCAACCCGCCTGCCAAGCGTGGGGATTATGGCAAAACCCTCTACTATAGTGAAGGAGGCTCATAGTCCAGCAGTGGACTGTAAAGGGCTGTTGATGATGATGATGATGAAAAATCTAAACAACTTAAGTTAGACGCTTGAAATTTGGCATGCAGGTACCTTAGTAAACTTAAAGCTTAGTTACAACAGGATATTGCAAAATTCCCACGGGAACAGGAGTTAGCGGAAAAAAACATTTGTATGAAAAAATCTAAACCGCGTAAGATAGATGAAGGGGGTAAAACGGGATCCACGCGTACGAAGTCGCGGGCGGCCGGTAGTTACAAAATAAAGTTAAAACTCGACTCTTTCTCAGTCAAGATTCAAGATTCTGTCCTGTGATGGACCTAATTTTTTTTAGGCAGGTATTTGACCGCAATTGCTCCTGGTGTTAAGTGAGATGCAGTCTAGGATAGTACATATTCTATTCACTCTCGCCTTGAAAAAGCCCATATTCAATCGATTGGATCGAGCTTTGAAGGACCTTAGTTTTTATTTCGATAAATCAGCTCTACGTCTTAAGCCTTGTTTACACTAGCCGAGTAATTTAGAAGTCGCCTTTAGTTAGTAACTAAACTACTTTACTACTGACCAAAATACCGTTCGCACTTTGGTCGAGTACAATTTACAAGTTAATTAGTGGTTTTTGTATGAACTCGACTTACCGCCCGGTTCGGACTCGTTTAGCCGTTGAGCGAGTGAGCAGGGACGCGTGGTGAAGGGTGCTACTAGCATTTCAAATAGAACAAAATGTACTGACTCGACTAAACGATTTAGTAACCTACTCGACAACATTTTTGGTGTTCAGACAAGTTTAGCTACTAAATTAATCGAATAGGTGAGAACAAGGCTTTACTTAGAGCTTTATTTCAAATCGTGGTCGCCTTGTAGTATCTAAATAAGTCCTCTGTCGAAGTATTTAAGCCAGCTAAAGTTACCAAGAATTCGAGACGAGCGAGATTCATACATTATACAGCGAGCGTCTAATATTCCGATATTAGTTTCCATTCTCATATCACGTAAATAACTATAATATTAAATACAATATTTAAAAGTTACTTGCATGAAGGTTGTACAAAATTTAACTAGATAAAATACTTTTTTAATTTATTGACACACCAAAATGAGAAAATTGACAGGTGTAAAAATACTGGCCGCTTTTAAAAAAGAAAATTACGCGTCACTTGGCAACAAGGAACAAAAGATTGTGAAAGATGCGTTTACAAATGCTAATGCATTTTTAAATTAGAGTGGTTTATAAGAGTTAAGCTCCCCAATAGGCGTGGTAAGTTGAGCTCCGGGGCCCCCGCTAAACCAAAGATGATCCTGGGGGCTATTCTATTCTGTACGAAAATATCGTAGCATCGAAGTACCTATCTTGTATCTCGTTTACTATATTCTAGTATGAGCGAGAACGAAAGATAAAGTTGTAACATGGTAACCGCGTTTTAGAATTGACCCCAATATCTTAAAACTTCCCTGCTTCCCGCCGAAAGAATATTTTTGAAAATAACCTTAGGGTTCCATAACCAGAAAATAAATTAATTTGAATTGTTTATTTTAGGTTAACAGTCAATCAAGGTATTTTTGTCTCTAGAATATTATAAAAATCTTTTTATTTGATTAAAATCAACGGATAAACAAAGTTCAGTATACAACAACAGTAATTTAGGATTCAGAGGAAATATCCCGGTAAAGTAGGATTATAATTAAGTGCGGTAAATTGAAATGAAACCATTCAGGCATTTTTGTCAACAAGCTTATTAAATAGTGCAAATAATTTGCTAAATTGCGTTAAGACTCATAATTAATACCTAATTAGGAACGTGGATTTCAGTAAATTAGACATGTAGGTGCATATTAGTAACAAATAACAACATCTCATTGAAAACCGAAATCTGCCAACCAACCCGATTAAAATGCTACAAAATTAATTATAATAACTAAATTGAAATAGTGTTTCTATTTTCATCAGTTTCAGATATTTAATAAAAGCTATTAGGTATGTGAATTATTAATTTCAATAAAGCTTTTCAAGAATTTGTGAATCTATACTAATATTATCTATACTAATATTATAAATGCGAAAGTAACTCTGTCTGTCTGTGTGTCTCACTTTCACGCCTAAACCACTGAACTGATTTTGATGAAATTTGGCATAGAGATAGTTTGAGTCCCGGGAAAGGACATAGGATAGTTTTTATCCCGGTTTTTGAAACAGGGACGCGCGCGCTAAAGTTTTTCTGTGACAGACAAAATTCCACGCGGGCGAAGCCGCGGCCGGAAAGCTAGTAATGAATATATTTAGACAGAAATGAGATTGTCTTATAACATGGTAACGGTTACAAAATGGTTCAGCCATTTGATATTGTGATAACATTATCAGGTTGGACCAACCTGAACACGTATTTAAAAATCAATACGGCTTACGACAATCGCGAAGGCGAGCACTGCGATAGCGCTCCATCTCCGCCTCGGGCCTTAAAAGCTTTTATATTTCTTTCAACAATAATACTTTGTAATACCGGCGCTGGGATGTATGCAAAAATATTCAATTTTTATTTGTGGTTTTAATATTTTTACCGGAGTGCGCCAGGCCCGGGGGCGCTAAGCCCGGATCCTCTCGCTTGGCCTGCGGTGAGCACATTACGCGTAAGCGACGTGACGTTCGACATCATGTCTGGAAGATCTCCTTTGTTGCGAGTTTCTAACATTCAGATTAGGAATGCATTTTAAGGAAACGTTCAAAGAAATTATTATGTTTTTATAAACATCAATGGATTCATGTTTGAGAAATATGTGTTAACTCTTAACGAGATTTAATTAACACACAATATCCAATTCAAGACAGTGATCTAATTTAATTGATAAAATTGTCGCCTTATCTGATTAGGATGTGCGTACCTCTTAATATCCAGTCCATTATACATCCAGCGGAGGATAGCTGAAACCTAGGGCGTTTTGGAATGCTTACTCAAATGACTATTTTACAGGAATTAATATTACCTCAGATGAGATACGATATCTATCTGTTTAAAGGACGGGGGTTAAATAGCGATATTTCAAAATGTGTGACATGTCTCAAAATTAATCATTTAATTTCCGAGGTGTAGGTTAATAGCAATGTCTTATAATATCTCATTCTACAGGTGTAGGAGGCGTAGGGGCGAACCACGGCGCGTACGCCGGGCTATACGGCGGGTACGCGGCGGCAGCGCTGGCGGGCTTAGCCGGCCCGCCGCCCAAGCGAAAGCGCAGGCACCGCACGATCTTCACGGAGGAGCAGCTGGAGCAGCTCGAGAGCACCTTCGACAAGACGCACTACCCCGATGTCGTGCTGCGGGAACAGCTCGCGTTGAGGGTCGACCTGAAGGAGGAGAGGGTTGAGGTATGTGCTTATATTTCTTTATTTATTTATTAATAGGTACAGTTAAATACAGTACTGCAGTGCAGAATACCTCTTATTTAGGAAAAATACATCTACAAATCATAAATGAACCAGCTGCACACAACTATACCTACTGTGATTCACTAGAATTACTAGCAATTAACGTAATGGTAGGTGAAAAAGCTTAGAACATAAAAGCACTGTGGTGTTTGTAATAAAGTCTAGTCATAAGATCAAGGTTTTACTCGTAATAGGAAAACTTCGGAAAATAGGGAAATACTTAGCTTTTGGTCGACATATTTAGTAAAACTATTTCAAAGGTCATTCCAAATATTTTTCAGGGCTTTATTTTATTGTACAAATAGAAAATTGGGCTGCTACTCCAAAATTAAGGTGGATGTAAGTAATTAGATTGTCACAACTTCTACTAAGTTTACACAGATCCTGGTATAGCAGTGATTGGTAAATTACAGGCTGAAAACTTTGCTTGAGTTTGAATAAGTTTTGAGGATTATTTAATAAATGAGCCTCAGATTATAAAGACCCCTAAAACAAAAACCCTAGAAAACAAAGCCGAATTTTGTGACAATGGGTGGTTGTATGTATTTATCCAACATCTTTGAACACGTTTTCTAAATCCACTTATTTCGTAATCAGAACACAATAGCAAGAGTAAAGGTTTCACCTCTTTGTTGGTTTAAAGGTTTCACCGTTCCTTTTTACTTATTATTCAAGTTAAAAACTTTTTTCTAAAGCACCGACGGTGAGAAATAAAAAGACAGTTTACTTTACTTAATAGGGTAACATAAATTTTATAAGTCTTCACCTGGCAATGGATTTTAAGCCAACTGAAGTTAGCATAAAGTAGTATTTTGGCTTATTTGTGAATTAATGAGTTCAAGACAAAATTAAAGAACTGGTAATAGGATTAGGGGGTAATAAGGAAGTTACCTTTAAATAAATCCTACAGCCTAAACGTTGATCACGTAAAAACAATGAGATGCAATTTAAACCAATGATTTAATAAAATCATGAAAGTTTGTTGAACCCATCATTTCTGAAGTTAGGTAGGTATATAAAAATTTCCTTTTTGTAAGAAGTTAAATAGGAATTGTGACTGTTTGGCTGACTACTGTAAATACGACAGTGTTTTGTTTGCGTTACAAGCAATAACGACTTTCACAAGACTATTCAAAGGCTATAATGGTAAATAATAATAAAAGGATTGGATAAGAATTTAAAGCGCGACACACGACAGCAGTCAATAATCTTAGCGCGTGGTTCTGCTTATTCTTTTTTCTATGACATGTTAGCAGAGCGTAACGTTTTAGGTAGCTACTGCGGGCCCTTGGGCAAATAGTGACTAAACATTTTTTACTACGAGTGGCGATGTGGGTGGCCCGAAAATGAGAGCATTAAAATTAAGTACTTACGGTTAAACTTACACAATTTTTTGATGACTTTAGCGAAAAAATTAAAACTAATTCGCTAAATATTTAATAATCTTTAAATATCCTTGGGTTACAATGGTTACAATCTAATGTATTTCTTGATTTCGTACTATTAGCAGGCCTGTTCATCTCCGCGAGTTTACATCGAAAACAAAACACGCACGATTGCCCCCTACAAGAGTACTATTCGACAAGGCCTCACATACGAGCGAACATTGACTCACGCACGCGTATTCTTGTGTATGATGGAAAAAAATAAAGAAAATGGTGTACTAAATACTGTGCAGTATTTAACTGCCTAAATAATAATAAAAACACAGAATGTACTTTTTTAAGTTGCCTGAAGACACTGAGAGGTAAATAAGTAGTTAATATTATTCATGATAATTCATGCTAAATCATGTATTTCCTCCGCCATTTTCTGCAGATTGGCACCTCACGTCACATCATTTTACCGAAGTCAGCCCTATAGCTTCGGCGCAGTACCGATCACTGACGTTTGTCAACAAAACTTCTGACAAACTTGCTTGACTCTTGAGACAAGCTAAATTACACCATATTGTTAATGACATTGAGCATACATTTTTTTAAATACCTTCGCGAAGTAAAACTTCTGTACGTAGTACTTATTATTATTCTGTGCTATTAGTAGGTACTTAGGTAATTCGCAAAAATATCGGTATTTTCACGATTTTGCTTTGAGAAAAGATTTCAAATTGAGGTTGTATTTTCCAAAGGTTCTTCAAAAGCTCTTAACAAACATGGTAAAAGCTCAGATGCTGCAAGAGTCTGTAGTCTTGCGGAATTAATTTTAAACTATCCAATATCCCCCAAATGTTCCACAACCGTTTATTTAGTTAAACCGTGATATTTGTATGAGCAAAGCTGTCTCGGTACGCCCGCCAAGGGCCCTCGACAGCCGATCGTGAAAGTATCGTGTTTGGGCTACCGTGGCAGTCGTGTGTGCCGTCCACTCGGCGAGCGCCACCCAGAACGGACTGTTTGCACGCCCACGACAAACGACGATCGGGCCAATCTGCTAACCACACTACAGTTGATTCCACAAGGAAATGACATTTCGATCACTTCTGAAAAAGAAAATTCGCTGTTCAATATCGGTCAATGTTTGAAAAAAGCTCTAGTTTTATCATATTTTTTTTAAATTTCGTCATCTTTTGATACAAATGCCTAAAGAGTCAATGGACAAAAGAGTAGATTTCGAACTCACTTAATTTCATTTACTAGCAAGTTTATTCAAGTTTGAAATGTGCTCTAAATGTGTAAAAGTATCGTTCTACTACCTAATACGAATCGCTGAAATTACTTTTTGACCATTCGATTAGTAATCAGAAACCTAAATCAAGTTTAAACATACCGAATTTTGTTTACGAATAATGAAATACTCGTAATTACTTAGCTGGAATTCCTGCCTAAACCAATATAGGTAGGTGATGAAAATAGAGAGTCTGAAAATTGATGCTATAGAAATTAATTAATCGGAAGCTTTCCGATTGAACTTTTACCTGTTCGATAAAAGAAGCGATAAACACCCTCAAAAATGAACATTGTGAATTGTGATGTTTATATCTAACGACTTTATAGGGCTTAGAAGCCATGTTCACGAAACTTGCTTCAATGTAAACTTTTTATTAAGGAATCCATAGTAAGTCAGGAGCTAAAGAAGTTTTCAACCGCACTGTAATTTAGCTGAGGGCGGATAAAAAGGGCCACCGAGACTCGTCAGTGGCGAAAATTAATCTGAGTTAATTAAATTTGATTTATTTATATTGCGCCGGGCGCCGCGAGGGCGATAAAAGCAAAACATTACGACTAATTAAGGCCACTTTTGCGGCTTTCTCTCGGATTTATTAAAGAGTTTTTTCCGATTTACGAGAGGGCAGTACCTTTTTAATTTTTGCTGCTTCAATTTGGTTCTTGAATAACCGATTTGTTTCAGGGAAATATAGTGATTAATAAGCTGTTTCAACTTAGTTAAAGCCGTTAAAGTTTTGGGTAACCTGCTTTAGACGCGCGTTAGGGTGGAGCACGGTTGTATGGGAAAAAATTTTTTTTTAGTTTCGAAGTTCTAATAGGGGGGGATTTGTGCCTTATATGAAAGTATAAATAACTGAAATTTTTTATCCCATTTAATGAATATCTTCTGCCTCCGCAGTGACTTCAAAATTTTAAAATTTTATTTAAAGTTGAAAGTCGTCTAAGGTGAAATATTGCGCTCTATTTATTAGTAAGAAGGTATTAAATGACAGATAATTTATAGATTAGATATTTACTAAGGTAATATAACAAGAAATACATACAAGAATGAGATAAATTACTTTAATTATTATGCTTGAAAATCCTTTTTTGATCAAAATTTAGGCATCACGTTTCGCGATTCCAACTTGACTTTTATTGCACCTTATTAGTGACTTTCTGGATGCAGTGAGAAATAGAATCTTTGATCGTAATCTTCACAGGTCCCTCAACAGCTTGAGTGAGGTAGAGAAGCCTTAAAACAAAGGTTTGCTCTCACCACCAGATTTGACAATGTGCTGAATTTCTTAGTCAAATAAATATCTCAAAAGCGGCTGTTTGGTTAAGTAAATTAAATAAATATATAAAATAGCATTAAAGTGTATCACTAGTACTTAAAAAATTCTAGGTATTGAAGGGTGACTCGTACTGTGTGACTTTAGTATGCGACGAGCTGCCAGCTCTCTGACATCGTAAGAAGACTGCTACCAGGATACTCGTAATAGCTTTTTCTCCGGGTAACTAGTTCTTTAATCTTTCATAGGGTATCTGGCAGGCCTCTCGAGGCCATAATAATTGTAAACAGATGACGGGTGCCATCTTTGCATGATGGTTTTGTCTTAATCAAAAACCAGGAAGAAGCATAGACTTTAACCACAATAGTAGCCAGAGGTATCAAAATTTCTATTCGATTTTAAGTTTCTACAATACAAACGTAGTATTCGGTACGCTCGTGTGATCTAACGGGCATGTTACAATTCACCAGGAGAAATTATTGCGAGATTTTGTGAGAATACGCCTAATTACCGCCGAAGCAATTTTATGCAAGTTCTGCTGATCAGTACTCAGATAATTGGCCATTTCTGATCACATTTGTCCTTCAATTTGTTCAAATTTATAGATAGGCAGTTTCTCACATGTTTCCAGAGCTTTTCCAGTAGACTATCTGACAAAGACGCGAGTCGCGAAAAGGGCCAGAAAAATTCTCTTCTCGCGCTCTCTCACGCCCTTATTAAAATTATAAACCCAAAGCCTGGCTTTTTTGTGTATTTTACATTGAAAATATAGCATATCAGTAAACGATTTGTGATAAAAAAATAGTATTTTTATTTAAATATTGCACAGATATGTGGCGCCTAAGTGAGGTCTAAAACCAACTTTTTTTATAAATTCAGTGTCGATGCGGAGGCAGTTACTCTAAACCGAATTGATTAATATTTTGCATGACTTCATTTAAGCCCTAAAGGCACAAAATTTTGACTATTACATTACAGATATCTGAAAAAAAATTTTTCGCTCCACCCTAACGCGCGTTAAACATTCGTGATCTGATAAAAAATCTAAAATAGTAAGAAAAGTTAAAAACTTACTTTTTATTTGGGCTAATAATACCAACTTATACAAATCATGACATTAACCATTATAATATTTTATGATAATTACTGAATACAGTAAATGCAGTTATTCTGCTGTTACACCTGAAAATAGAATAGGTACATGATTATTAACTTTATCGAATGGAATATACCTCCATGTACCAGTCTATGCACTCAAGTTGCTTTAAATTTTAAGAAATCTTAATAATATGTATACATTTTTACTGAACAAAGTTAACCATTCCAAGTAAAAATAAAAATACAATTTCCAGAAATTAACTTTACAAACTGCTACAATTCTTTTGTTAACACTTTTCCTGCAACTTCCAAATGCAGCATTTTCTCTTTTAAACTATTGTTGAAGTGGTATTTATTTACTTGTGTTCTTGGTGGGGTAACGCTTGTTTTTAAGGCAACACAGGCATGTTCCCTGTATTTGCGCAGCGCCAATTGGATGCTGAATTATTTAGGTCCCGTTGTTTAGCGCGCACAGCACTTGCCAAAAATACCGCTTTCTCCATCATTTATTTGTTATTGCTCTCCGTATAAGTCCATTTAAATTTACAACGATCGATACAGTAAAAGTATTTTTCAAAATAAGTTACTTTTATGTAGGAAGTACATAATTTCAAAACAAGGCGCTAAGCTGCTCAAAGTATCTAGCCGAGATCAGGGTTAGTACTATTTTAGTGTACCTACTTAAGATTGTATAGTTTCATAATTTTGTAGTTTTAAAGTAAAAATAAATTGTCCACCAGTGGACGTCATTTGGCTGAAACGAACGAACGAACAGTAAAAATATTGACGATAAATTCTGTTTAAGTTTCAAAAATAATAAGCTAGGTAGGTACCTAATATTCAGCTTTAAACATAAATTACTTTATTAAGTACGCCTAACGTAACGTGAACACGTTATTAAACTGCCAAATGAGCAAATCTAATAAAATTAGACTCGTGCCTTTCCCATGTGTTTGTAAAACATTCTATTAATTCGATCAGTTTGCCGGCTTCAGGGCGATTAAAAAATCACACTTAAGGCTTCCCTCTGTGGCGCGCGACGCAGAGCCGAACTTTATTAAAATTTGATAAATTGCTCTTTAGTAGGATTCCTCGCTTTGCCTTTAATTATGTTTCGTTAGTTACAAAAACGTTCACGATTTTGGGCCTTATTGATATAGAAATAATTCAAAATTCAGTTAGGTAAAATACGAACTTATGATTAGATCGAACTTTACCAGACAGATTTTAGACCCAAAATAGAAAATCTCGTTTATTTTCAAAACAACGAAAGAAGCTTTTATTCAATTCAGTGAGCCACGCCCAAAGCTAGTGAAGTTTAAAAATTAATGTTGATGTATCTGGCAGATTTCGGGCGTGTTTAATTTGACAACAATGGATCTGCCTCAGATATTTAATGAGTTGAAGAACATCGGCTTCAGTAAATACATGGAGACGGTTGTGCAAACGCAAGATAGGGCTCCATTGTCGTGGGCCAACTCTTTGCACAATAAATTATTAACACAATTTGCCGTCTGAGTCGAGATGAGAGAACTAATTATCTCGCAATAATGCCTACTTATATTATGTGCCTGCCTAATGTAGTTACAATATGACGTTTTTTGTAAAGATATAAAAATAGAATGTTATTAAGTATCGTTAACGAGGCAGAATATAATAAAATATTCAGATGTACATTTTTACGATTATATTACAGTCATATGGAAAATAGACAATTTTTGTCGATCTCTATATTATTAGCTACGAGATGAGAAAAAATATGTTTATTGATTTTGTCAGTCACCAACATTGATATTGATACCATTGATTCGGTTGCTATAAAGGCATTTTGCGAGTCGTCTATTTCCTTATTCTTCTATCAAGTGATTTTAGCCACTATAATCACAAGCGAGGCTGGAGTCTGGTCTAGGACTATCACTGAAAGTTATTTATCGAAATTTATAAGTACTAGATTTGTAAAATTTATCACTACGCAGTTGTTTTAATATCCGCCATTTTCATTGAAAATTAATTCTTTGCTCATGCTTTTTCACCAATAGGTAATTTCATCGAACGCCGTATTATTGAGATCTGGGAATTTCTACCCATGATTCTAAACAGTCCAACAATCAAAACCAAAATGGAAAAAAGGTCCGGGGTTAATATACTTCATCCCTACTAATATTATAAATGCGAAAATAACTCTGTCAGTCTGTCTGTGTCGCTTTCACGCCTAAACCACTGAACCGATTTTGATGAAATTTGGCATAGAGATAGTTTGAGTCCTGAGAAAGGACATAAAGATAGTTTTTATCCGGTTTTAGGGACGCGCGCGATAAAGTTTTTCTGTGACAGACAAAATTTCACGCGGGTGAATCCGCGGGCGGAAAACTATAAGGTATGATTTAAGAATTGCTCATTACTGAAACGAGGGAGGAAGCCTTTTCGGTAAGTAATTGAATAAAGTTCACTTTCAGATAATCAAGCGTTCAAGCTCCAATGTATCATTACAAAGCACTTCCTCGGCTTGTCAACCCGACGCGCCGCCGGCGCCTTCCCTGTCAATGTTGATCTTATTGTGATCGTGAGCGTTGTCTGATTAAATCTCTGCGGCTTATTTCATTCCGCTTGTGGCTTGTTTTCCTTTGTCATCCCTAATTAAAACATAATAGAGTGTTAATTTAAGTCAGCGGTAGGGTTTCCACGAAATACAAAATTAAATAAACGAGCTTACATTTTACGGCCCCCTTTGTTAAGTTTGTATTGTACGATGAGACGTTCTATGTTTAACTTACTATGGTACTAATTAGGGTTCTTTTATTTCAGGCAAAGTTCTAGGATAGGAAAGTTTGATAACGTGATAATGAATAAATAAAGTTTTCTTTCTTATTTACCAATCTGTAATTATTTAAACAGTGGTGTGTATTTTACCCTTGCTTATTCATTGCACTTTATGTTTCTTTTAAGGTGCATTTAGATCATCAACAACTAGGTTATACCAACATTATTATAATAACTTATGAAAGTGAAGTATAATGATGAAAACCTGATGAAAATATATTTTTAAACCAGTAAAGGGTTAAAAGACTGGATACAGTAAGAGGAAGCCTTTTACTTTTTAGATCTTTTTCGTTGTAAACTTTCACTCCAATTCAATCCAGTGAGGGTTTTTAGAAAACGTAGCCATGATACGCCGCGTCGCAGCTCCACAAAGGCGGGTAATTCCCGTTGCATTCGCGCTTCGGTTCGCTAAAATAATTGAATGATCCAGCCTGTGTTAGAGTTAGAGCACTGGCAACTCGAAGGCTACAGAACATGCAGGCTTTGATCTGCAGAACGGAGGGCGAATATAATAAATTATTGAGGAGTGGCAGGCGTAGGCGTAGACCTTGTTATATTTGTATTTATTTGATAGTTCATGCTCGGTCTAAATCGGGGTAGGTCTTATAACTAAAAACTTATTACTTATTTTTTCGATTTTATTTCATAAGTTTTAAAATGTGTTATTAATCAACATAGGAACATAAGAGTTGTATTTGTAAATACATAGTTTCTCCTTATAAATACTTATTTTCAGTATTTATGTTTGAACAACAACAAGGTCTACAAGGAACCGATCGGAAGAAATTATACTTGTTGTGACGAACCTTTTGCTCAATGTGTACCTAGAATAAATAAATGTTTCTTCCAGAATGTAGGCTTGGAGAAAATGCCTAAAGCATTTTTACGCCAATCAATCCTATCTGATTTATCTTAATAACACCCTATTAGACCAACTGGGATGAAAATAAGTAATTTTGTCTAAATGGCAGAAAGCTCACAAAAGTTTTTTTAAGTGTCTGCCAATAAATTAGGCCTCTTTTATGGTAGGGTTTCAATGTGTTAGATATTGTATGATTGTTAAATAATAATGGAAGTGCCTGTTTGTGAGCTGTGCTTGTAAAATTAAAAACTTTAAAAAATCCACTAACACTTACAAATAAAACTTCATTGAACTAAATAACAAGAATAACAAGAGATCATGTGCTCAAGAAATGTTTTAAGTTTACAAACAATACGAAAAAATCCATTCTTTGCACAAAGAGGCGGCCATCTTTTCACGGCGGGCATATTGTCATCCAGTTCGTGTGACGCATAGCTGCAAGCGGGCCAAATGACAGTGCCCCGTCGCAGCGCTCCTGAAAAAAGAAAAGTGGGCGTGGCGCTCCGCCCAGCGGGCCTTCCTGTCACCCGCCACCCCTACAGGACACTTATCTCGTAATAGATAGCTATAATAAAACAGATACATTCACGTGTTACTAAGTAATAAAGCGACGCCATTTTGTCTTCAGCTTCCTCCTCGGCAATAACGCTTTATGAGCTGAGCACCGATACGGCATGAAGTGATCAAAGGCTGCCGCTGTTTCATTTTACGCTTGTTGCTTCGTGAAAATACTTTAATGATAGTGATATGTATTTTTCCGCGCTATTTTTATTGAAATTTTTCTGCGAATGTCATCTAATACTACTACGTTTAGGTTTAGAGAGAAACCTTTGACGTACAGATTTTAAGAAATGAACATAATATTGCAAAATGGAAGCTCATAAAATTCACAATTTCCTCATAATCATAGCAAAAAATACAAACCATACTATATGAAAACATACAAAATAGTATTGTTTTAGGCATCATTCATCAACATCAGGTTTACCAAATTTTTTATTTGATTTAAAAATGTAAAATTAATATTTGCTTATTAATATTAAAGAAGATAATGTTTTTAAATAAACTACGTCACTTTATTTTACAGACCTAAGTGTCACTCCTCTTCAAACGGCCAATTATCATAACATCGTAAATGTTATTATTTGATTATTACTATAAACGAGCCACATCCCTGTGCGGTCACATCGGGGCCAAAGTATCACTCTATTATTTATGGACGCGTTCGATACGCAATACAAATTATTGTTTTCAAAGTATAACGTTTAGGGGAGCGCGTTGTTTGCAGAACGACCCTCGGGACTTGCTCCCCCGCGACTCCTCGAATATGAAGCTTAAGCTTCCAGCTTTAAGTGTTATTTTAGAAGGGAATCACTGCGATAAAATGCTTTTTCGATTTACGAGAGAATCGGGGTACTATTAAAGCAGTCTTTATGACAATTGAATTTCGATTCGGCTGACGTATTGTGCGAAGATAGGACTTTATGGCAGTGCAGATATATGAACACGGGTGTTTGCGTGAGGTAATTGATACAAAGTGACAGACGCGAGGGGCGCGAAGCCTCCGGCCGAGTGGAGCGAATGTTTTGACATTAACGGAAAAGAGATGGGTGTGATTTGAAGTGGCCTTTGTGGAATTAGAGTCGCGGACGGCGTCTTTAATATTGACTAATGCATTTGCTAATGGGGTGATGGAACTCGACAGGTGTGAGGGCTCACGGCAGAGCGACACCGAGTAATCCTGATTGGGACGCACTTTATTACATTCGATGTTCATTAATTAAGTCGCCGTTTAATCGTCATTGATGTTGGGGTAGTCGGCCCGGTCTCTTTTTAATTAAGTAATAAAAAGTTTCAGAACCTGATTTCACTGCGGATGAATGACCTGATTACTTTTGATTACATTTTATATGCGTATACCAGAAGTTATTCTTATAACAGTTCTTATTCTATTTGGAACCGTATTTCTCAATATATTACTTTGTTCCATAATTAGAAACTGATAGGTAAGGTGTATTGTGTGTGGTAGATTATATTATACTCATCTAACTACATAGAAGAACACGACGACTTATGTAAAGCAATTATTAAGTCTAAGTATATAATTTGCCTAAACGTAAAAGCTGTTACCGTAATAGGTCAAAGTAAAATGGTATTTTACACTGACTTATTAGCAGACGAGGTACGAATGCAAATTAAATAGACATTAAAGTATCAAGGGCGGATCAGGCGGTCCATTAATAAATCAGTTCGCTAAAACCGTAATTGTAATCTCAAACAAGGCGGAGGGCGCGTGTTTGTTCTAACAACATTATTACAATAAGTTGGGCCGCTTCGCCGCCCCGCCGCCACCCGCGGCATTCGCACGCTTCTAGTGCCGCGAACTGTCTTGGGGCAGCGAACAATACTTTTGGATTGGATCCGACTGATAATAAATTAAAGATATGAGCTAACTAATATTTAAATAACTGAAAAGCTCTTGAGTGTCAATCGCAAACTAGAAAAAGTAGTGTAGGCAGCCCTATCACTTGGTGGACCGACTATCTGCTGAAGGAAAAGGAAGCACCTGGATGCGCGGCAGTACAGGGACACGTGGCTGTGGAAATCTTTAGGAGAAGACTTTGTCCAGTAGTGGATGGCGTTTGGTTGAAACATACATACCTACCATAAAAGTTAGTACCTAAACTTCTTTCCATACACAATTAGTTTTTATTGTCGCAATGATAATGTAATTTTGTTTCATTAAATCTTACTATATTTCTCATTGATGGGAAATTTCGCGAAGATACGTTAATAAGCATAACCTGTCTAAGTAATTATTTCGTGGAAACGTGGAAAAGCTCTTATACCTTGATATTTTCCAGAAACTACAATTTTACAACGAAAATATTATTAATCATACACGGCCATCAGCCTGAGTAACGTGTGTATTTTTTGTCTAGTACTGAATATTGGAATTGCGAAATTAAATTACATTTTCTTGGAATAAGCCCAACGGCTGAAACATTTGCAACACTAGTCGAATCAGCGGCTATACATGCATAATAAAAGTATTCCCGAACGCCGTATTGATTCGACCCGCCGGATTGAAGCTTTTACTCGACGAGTTTGGCGGATAATGTGTTTTTGTTTCATGAAAATGTGATTTATGATCGTTAAATCACAAGTTTTTTTACATTAATCGTCATAATTATAATATTGGAATTTGTTTTTGATGAGTGAATGCAGCGCCTGAATGACAAGCGCTGCATTCACTCACGCTGCTTTTGCTAAGCTTTGAAATCTTGAATAATACAATATTATGCAAGGAAAGAATAATAATAATTTTACTGTGCATAATAATACAAACGAAATAGAAATTACTTTTCAATAAACCAATTTATTTTGGCTGAATAAGTCGTAGTCGTCTACGTGGCTCTCGTAGCAATCCGTAGCCGTAGCCGTAGCACGTAGTACGGTGCTAAAGATTTCAACGGCTTCTTGAGCAGATGCAATTTAATTAAATTAATTATTTTAATTAAGAATACAGTATTTACGTTTGATATAATCTTTTAACAATCCCTACTGTGCACGACCGCCCACTGTTGGGATCTGAAGTAGCCGCTCGGTGTGTCGGTGCGTGCACTGGGTCTGATCGGCGGAGCTCGAACCGCCAACCGTTCATCGATAGTTCTTGATAAATAAAAATGCAATGGACTGTATAGCTTCTTTAATCACTTCACAAATTCACAAATCTTCACTTAACACTATGTAGGTCCTGTCCTTAAGTCTAGAACTACACTACACTTTGCCCGTTCGAATAGGGCAACCGCGTCGCGTTTAGGAGGAGCTTAGCTCGACTCGCACTTATTCCGATTTCTCTGCACTGGACTGACTGGATTCACGAACTGACGAACTAACTGCGAACTAACTCAGGAACGAACTCACTTTTTGGGCTCGAGGCGCGCTTCTTATGTCTTGTCTGAGAGCGAGGGTTTAGTCGCGGCAATCGCCCATAATCTACACCAATCGCCATGCCCGAATGTAGGCTATCTCTCTTTCAAACCCTCCCTCTCAGACAGACGCGTCCGTGAGCGCTCACATGCCTATCTCGCTCACTCCTAAGCGATTCCCTATCTTCTTATTCTTAATTATCTGTTTTCCTTAATTAATATGTGTCCTCTTTATTATTTTCATGTAAAAAGTAGTACATAGGTTTCGTCTTTCCTTATATATTACAATTTAACTTAGCCCTTAGTAAATTACATCTTCTATAAAGAATTATTCATCATTTACCATCTTTACTTACGTAACTTACATAAACGGTTATTATTTCCATAAATTATATATCAAGCTATTTAATATTATTACAGAGACCATCAAATACATGTTAATACCTTAAATATTCAATAATTAACATACAAAACATACACATTTACAGTTTACGCGCAACGGTGTACGCATTCGTTCGCGCCACTATTTCGCCGATTTCCTCCTTCTCGGCGAGTCGTCCCCAACAGTTATCCCCCCGGCGAAGCTCCCGGCGCCGCCTACTCCATCCTCAGCACGGCGAGCCGAGTCACGGGGCGTCGGAAGACGCCGCCCTTGGTCCGGATCTCCGCCACTCGTACTGCTCCGTCAGGCCCCGGCCAAACTCGCTCCACGACGCCTCGCGGCCACGTGTTTCGGGGTAGGGCGTGGTCCACAACGACCACAAGGTCGCCAGGGGCTAGTTGTCGCTGCTGGTTCTGCGATTGGCCGCGCGGTACCAGGGTAGGGAGGTACTCGCGCAACCATCTCCTCCAGAAGGCGTCGGCAAGCGCTTGCGTCGCGCGCCAAAGCCTCTTCTCGTCAGCGCTTGTCGGGCCCGTTAGGGGTAGACCCGATGATGTCCCCAACAGAAAGTGGTTAGGGGTGAGGGCCTCGGGATCTCGTGGATCAACCGAGACGTGGGTGAGTGGGCGAGAATTGACTGAATGCTCAGCCTCACTCAGCAATGTGGCGAGTACCTCTTCGCTCGGTACCCGCTCGCGCAGCGTGGCGGCCAATGCCACCTTGATGCTCCTGACCAGACGCTCCCACGCACCGCCCTGGTGCGGAGCGCCTGGTGGGATGAACTGCCATCGGACCCTCTGTGTGAGAGCCGCATCCTTCAGCTCCGGCAGCCACTCCTTGAACGCTGCTCGCAGTTCCTGGTCCGCGCCCCTGAAGTTGGTCCCATTGTCGGACCAGATCACTGCCGGCCATCCTCGTCGCGCCGCCATCCGGCGCAACGCCATGATTGCAGAGTCGGTGCTCAGGGAAGGTACCAACTCAATGTGCACTGCTCGCGTGGTGAGGCACGTGAAGAGTGCACCCCACCTCTTCTCTTGACGGCGCCCGATCTTCACTAGCATCGGGCCGAAGTAGTCCACTCCGCAGTGAGTGAAGGCCCGCTGAAAGTCTTTCAGTCGGGAATCAGGTAGGTCTCCAGTTATTGGCTGCTGCGGTGTCGCCTTCCTTATTCGACAAAGCTGGCACAAGTGTGCCGCTGAGCGAACCGCCGTTCTCAGCCCCAGTATTGCGTACTTTTGCCGCAACTCGTTCACGACTCTCTCATTGTTTGCATGGAGAGCCCGCTCGTGGTAATGTTTCACCAGCAACTTCGTCAGCTGATGCCTTCTGTCTAGGATGATCGGCCTTTTCACATCCTCGTCGACTGCTGCTCTTTGTATGCGACCCCTCATCTTGATGATGCCCTCGTGCATCTCAGGGTCCAACGCGAATAGTCGATTTTCCTTTGGAATCGGCTTTCCAGTCCTCAATTCTTTTACTTCCTTGGGGAAACTCTCCTGTTGCGCCATGATGGTTAGGATCTTCTCCGCGCCTTCCAGGTGCTGCACGTCCAATTCTCTTTTGCTCTTCGTCTTCACTCTTTGGATGAAGAGCAATACATACGCCAACGTCCTCACAAGTTTCTCATAGCTGGAGAATCTGCTCATGTCTATGAGGGTGTCATGTGGCTCCTCTTGCGCCGTGTGCACCGCTCGCTCCTCCAGTTCAGGCCATGAGGCCTCCGGGTCTTTCAAAAACTCGGGACCGTTGAGCCAAGTCGTCGTTATGACCTCCCCGTCCAGTTTCTTCCTGGTCGCCTCGTCGGCGACATTCATTTCGGTGGGGACCCAGCGCCATTCTTGGGGTTCGGAGTCTTCTTGGATCTCTCCCAACCTTACTTGCACGTACTGTCGCTCCAGCTTGTCGCCATTCCTTATCCAATGCAGGACGGTGCTGGAATCGGTCCAATAGAAGGTCCGGCTGAACCACAATCGATGTTCCCGCTTCAGGGAGACCGCGAGTCTAGTGGCGATCACTGCTGCCTGCAACTCCAGCCTTGGGATAGTCTGGGTCTTCTTTGGCGACACTCTCGCCTTGGAGGCGAGCAGGCTCACTCCGGCGCCTCCGTTCTTCTTTGGGAAGCGCGCGTATGCCACTGCTGCATAACCCTGCTCGCTCGCGTCGCAAAACACGTGTAGTTCGCCCTCTTTCGTTTCCCGCAAACCCACGGCTTCAGGTTCTATATCCATTGTTTCGGCCTTCTCCTCGGCGGGCTTTGTGGCCTTCCTCATACCCACACCGAGCGCCTCCATTTCAAAATTCCAAGCCACTATCTTCTCTAGGTTGTCCACGATGTGGAGCACCGTTCCACCGTTCTTCTTTATCATCCTGAACGGCAGGATCCCATGGACCACCCATCCCAGCGGAGTCCTAGTTGCCGCTGGCTCGTGCTTTGCTCCTCGTCTCACGTCGGTGGCCACGAGCAAGTCCCAATGATCGGCCCCTATTAGGACCTGTGGCTTCGCCTTTCCATAGGTCAGACCTTCTATGTTCTTTAAGTGCGGGTACTTCGATACACGGCCTGGTACTGTCTGAGGTGTCAGCTCGAAGTTCTTTATTGTTCTCAACACCAGCTCGTGCTCCTCATTCTCGAACCGGCCCTTTATGTTCAACTGCACCTCGCGGCTGGCCTCTTCTTTCGTTGTCGCATTGACCCCCTTGATGGTTATGGGCCTCGGCGTCCCACCCTTGGTTAGCGACTTCGCTAGGTCAGCGTCTATCAGTGAGACCGTAGCGCCTTCGTCCAGAAGGGCGTAGGTCCTTACCTCTCCTAGAGGGCCTCGCAGGGTCACCGGACACATCTTTAAAAGTACCTGCCGATTCGTAGTTGCGGTCGCAGTCACGACAGTCTCCTGCACCGGCGTAGTACTCCGCTCCACGTGTAGCAGGTGGTGATGAGGTCTGGCACAACGATCACAGGGACGGGCTTTGCAATTTTGCCGTCTATGAGCGGACACTAGGCACAGGAAACACAATCGGCACTTCTTTATCAGTTCCCACCTATCCGAATCACTTTTGTCTTTGAACCGATCACAGTCTGGCACTACGTGATCTCCACCACAACACACGCACTTTATTTGTCTTTTATTGTCACTAACTTGTCCATTATTGTCATTGCGTGCGGTCGTTTCACTCGCGTTATATATTCGCGCACTTTTCTTCACTGGCGGCTTCGAAGTTGAGGCTTGCGTTCCGGAACTGGAGGCCATCGGCGTATAGGAGTACATCATCGCTTTGTCCGCCTCTTCCATTAGAAAGCGAGACAGTGCTACGATGTCTGGTTCCCCCGGCCGCTTCCTGTCCGCTGCGAAGTCACACCACCTCGTCCGTGTGTGAGGATTGAGCTTCTCAATGACATCCCTCGCCAACATAGGATTCATCAAATATCCACTGTTATCGATATTTTGAATAATCGATACGATATTCTGGAGCTTGATAGCGAACTTGTTGAGATCCATTGCTGCGGCTCCTGGTTTCGGCAGATGCCTGATCTCTTCCAGCGCACGATCTATTATGTGCTCTGGCCTTCCATAGTACTGGTCTAGCGTTCTCACTATCAATACTGGATCTGCTGCAGTGTAAAGTAGAGCCGCGACGACCTCTCTGGCCTCTCCCCTTAAACTTGACCGCAGCTTTGCTAGATTGTCGGCCGGTGTTCCCTTCGTTAAAATCCCGGAATCACGGATTGCCGCTCTAAACGGAAGCCACTCCGTTGCTGCTCCGCTGAATATTGGCAATTCCTGTCTGCCCGGCCGATATGCCATATCTCTGATGGCTTCTGCTAATTGCTCGATAGCGCGCCCGCTGCTTCTTTGACGTTCCCGCGCAGGCGTCCGCGTCGGCGATCTTGAGTAGCGCCCCTCATCGGGGGGCTCCCCCCGTGGCACACCCGTATCCTCAACACGCGTCGTTGTTGTCGCGGTCGCAATCGGCTGCTCGCGTAGCCAGCCTTCGACCCGCTCGTGTGCGTGGTCGCCGGTTTCGCTCGCAACTCTCTCTTCTTCTTGTATGTCTTCGATCTCGGCGGCCAAACGTTTCTTTATAAGGTCCGCTTCGAGTTCAAGTTCCTTCTTTCTAATCGCAGCCAACCGTTCCGCTGCCGCGATCTCCGCTGCTCTTATTCTGGCGGTCGCACTTGAGGTTGACCTCACTGATGGCGCACGTATGGTCACAGTTCTTGGCACCTCTGTTCGTGAGGGTTCTCTTTCTTGCCTCTCTCCTCTCGGGGGTTCCATTTCTTGACCCTCTTCTCGTAGTGGTCCAGTCGAAGGTGATTGCGGCGGCTCCGCGAACGTTCGCCTCAGCGTGGCTTGTCGCGTTCTCGGCTGCTCCTCCGCGGGTTCCCTGCCGTCTTGGCTCCGGGTAACCACCATAGTTCCAGTTGATGATCGGGTTCTAAGTGCTTGTCGTCCGTAGGGTTCCAACTATGACCCGCTTCCTTACGTTCCGGTTTCCAAAGTCCGGGTTCCGTAGCTCGGGTTCCTTAGTTGGGGTTCCGTAGACCAGGGGTTCCGTAGTCCGGGGTTCCGTAGACCAGGGGTTCCGTAGTCCGGGGTTCCGTAGTCCGGGGTTCCGTAGTCTGGGGTTCCGTATTCTGGGGTTCCGTAGTCCGGGGTTCCCTACCCCAGGGTTCCGTATTCCAGGGTGCCGTAGATCCAGGGGTTCCGTAGATCCGGCTCGAAGGACCAAACTGTGCACGACCGCCCACTGTTGGGATCTGAAGTAGCCGCTCGGTGTGTCGGTGCGTGCACTGGGTCTGATCGGCGGAGCTCGAACCGCCAACCGTTCATCGATAGTTCTTGATAAATAAAAATGCAATGGACTGTATAGCTTCTTTAATCACTTCACAAATTCACAAATCTTCACTTAACACTATGTAGGTCCTGTCCTTAAGTCTAGAACTACATTACACTTTGCCCGTTCGAATAGGGCAACCGCGTCGCGTTTAGGAGGAGCTTAGCTCGACTCGCACTTATTCCGATTTCTCTGCACTGGACTGACTGGATTCACGAACTGACGAACTAACTGCGAACTAACTCAGGAACGAACTCACTTTTTGGGCTCGAGGCGCGCTTCTTATGTCTTGTCTGAGAGCGAGGGTTTAGTCGCGGCAATCGCCCATAATCTACACCAATCGCCATGCCCGAATGTAGGCTATCTCTCTTTCAAACCCTCCCTCTCAGACAGACGCGTCCGTGAGCGCTCACATGCCTATCTCGCTCACTCCTAAGCGATTCCCTATCTTCTTATTCTTAATTATCTGTTTTCCTTAATTAATATGTGTCCTCTTTATTATTTTCATGTAAAAAGTAGTACATAGGTTTCGTCTTTCCTTATATATTACAATTTAACTTAGCCCTTAGTAAATTACATCTTCTATAAAGAATTATTCATCATTTACCATCTTTACTTACGTAACTTACATAAACGGTTATTATTTCCATAAATTATATATCAAGCTATTTAATATTATTACAGAGACCATCAAATACATGTTAATACCTTAAATATTCAATAATTAACATACAAAACATACACATTTACAGTTTACGAGCAACGGTGTACGCATTCGTTCGCGCCACTATTTCGCCGATTTCCTCCTTCTCGGCGAGTCGTCCCCAACACCTACATTGAATAAAATTGCTTAATTATTGTGACAGCAAAATAATCATGAATTTGTATCAAAAGTTTTTAAATATCCAGTCCTTGGCAATGATTTTAGGATTTGGGCAACCATCTGATTTTAATTATGTATTTAGATGAAAAGATAAGATTGACTTTTAGAGAAACTCGGTCTCAGAATATCATAGTGATAAATAGTTTGGTTGCATTTGCATTGATCCTGCAGCGAGGCGTTCCGGAGTCGTTGAGGCACTTTTGTACAAAATACTCCTTTCGTACCAATTTTTTTCTTTACCAATAATTTAGTTGCAATGGTAAATAATGGTCGTAAGGCACTCGCGGAGGCGTTGAGGTGCAAATTTTGGTACTAAGCATTAGTGTGATAGACTAGTCTCGTCCCTGTTGTCTCATTTCATCTAATATGTAGAGAAAGGGACTGTCTAAACTCAGAATGCCATCTCGATAAATAATTTAGTCGCAATGGTCGCGACGTAATGCACTTTCGATCTTTAGCAGCGTCGAAGCACACTCGCACAAAATGTCATAATTTAGGTACTACGCATTAGTGTGATTAAACTTGTTTTGTCTCTGTTGTCTCTTTATCTATTATATTTAGAGAGGGACAGTCCAATTCAGTATTCCATCTCCAATTTTATTGCAACAATGGTTGCGACGTAAGGCGCTTCGGAGCTTTAGCATCGTCAAAGCACACTCGTACGAAATATCATAATTCAAGTACTAAGACTAAACTTGTCTTGTCCCTGTTGTCTCTTTCTGTCTATTATATTTAGAGAGGGACAGTCCAATTCAGAATTCCATCTCGATAAATAATTTAGTTGCAATGGTCGCGTAAGTCGCTCGGAGGCGTCGAGGCGTGGTGCGTCTGCCTCGGGCGCCGCCCCGCGCATCCTATCTCCCGCCCCCGCTCCCCGCCGGATAAACACTGTTTACACTATAAATAAATAATAATAAATAAATATCCTTAGACATTTTACACTGCGCTTCTAGTCCCAAACTAAGCAAAGCTTGTACTATGGGTACTAGACAACGGATATAAACATACTTAAATACTTTTTTTTTGTAAATACATACTTATTATACATAGAAAACACCCAGTCCAATACAAACAAATATGTTTATGCACACAAATGTTTGTACTGTGCGGGAATCGAACCCGCTACCTCCGGAATAGTTCCGTTTCGAACCACTACACCAAATGGCCGACAAACTAATTGAATAGATTACTATTAGTTTGGCTCAACTCAGGTACGAGCACTTATAATCGCTTGAATTAAGATTAACAACCAGACAGCACTTCAATTAATAGAGTCGTTGCAATTTGATATCTTTGTGCAAATCAACTCAATTAATCTTCAAGTGCTAAGCTAGACCGAAGATTAGAAAAATCTGCGACTGGTTTTTTTTTTTCAATATTGTTTTGAAATGCTGATACTTTAATTTATTTAAGAAACATTAACAGAGCGTGACGAATAAAATAATTTAGCCTAATAAAAATCGATGCACTATTTCTGATTGGAATTATTAATTATGTTGACAAGAAAATCAATTTCTTAGGTTTCTTTGTTGAATCAAATTTTAATTGCAGTGTTTCATCTTTAGATCAAACTACGGAATTCACTTGTCTACTAACTCCAAAACTCGATTATTCGCTGCGATTTGATTCAAACCGAAAAAATGGAAATGTAGCGTAAGTTTACACAATACCCTCAGTCCCAAACACTTTAACAGTCAACTCCTTTCTTGGAAGTCGATCGAGAAGCCAAAAGTTAGCCTAATACGGGTTAGTTCAAAATTACCTAATCTGTTTAACGATTCAGCTACCCGGGGCAAACACCGAAGAAACTCCAGGCCAAATTTACAATACGGTTTAGCTCTCAATAAAGCATGGAGTGTGCTCAATAGGGTGGTTACGTATGCACAGCCGATCCGGTGCATCGAACAATAGAATTTGGGCATTCTCCACGCTCCGCTTTTAAAACAATGGGAGCATAGGGACTGTTGCAGTTCGGAGTTTAGTAGATTAATTTGAAACTGAATGGTATGTTGGGATGTTTGTGTTAATTAATAATAACAAGAAATACGTGAAGCAATTAACCTTATCTCAAGACATTTCATCAGCTTTTAATGTGTAAACAAATGGGTGTAGCAAAATAAATTGAAATAATTTACACCGACGACCTGATAAAAAAAAAGTAGCAGGAAGACGCTGGATGCAGGCCGCTACCAACCGTGCGATGTGGAAGCCATTGAGGGAGGCCTATGTTCAGTAGTGGACGTTCTGTGGCTGACGTTCTGTGGCTGAAATGATGATGATGATGATCATGATGAATTTTACACTTAAGATTTAAAAACTGCTAAGAAATTACTAAATATTTTTATACGTTATAATCTATCGATCTTCTAAGGCTACCGCACTTTAATTGAAATTAATATTTCATAACAGTGGTTTCTAATAAAATCGTTTCAGGGATTGGTTAAGTTCGTAGTAGACTTACTTTTTTAATTTTAACCTTTTAGATTTAACCCAGGTTGTTGTTCATAAAAGAAAAAATGGTCTTGTGTCGAATATTTAATTTAAGACAAAACAGTGTTTTAGTTGAAACAGTGTTACAAATTTTTTCATGATGTCAGATTACAAAAATTCTGTTCATGACATTCATCTAACACTCACCCAGCAAAACCCGAACCAAATTCAATAAGGCCTTACTTATTGTGATACGAATCTGCCTCATTCACTCGACATCTTAGTTTCGCCCATTGATAGTGCTGAGGGCTTTATTTCCAACGCGGTCCCTGATTGCCAATGAAAACGGCAAACGAGTTAAGCCAAACACAATGTGCCGTACAAAAGAACAGACTAATCTCATTGCGGGCCAAACAATCGAAGACGACGCCGCCCTCTGCCTGCCGGTGGCGGTCATATTTGCCGCTCGAGTGCCGCAAAATGAGCCCGATAAGTGAGAAAACCCCCTCATTCGTTTAGCGAAAGTTAATGGCGGGTAGATCCGCCGATTTTATTCCGCGGGATTTATTTTACGTTTTTTGAAAAACTTAACAGGGATGCGTGCAAACTAGCTTAAACTGAAAGGTTAAGCAATAAGCTTTTTAGATCAGCGTGAGGCCCTTAGATTCAATCGTGATTTTAGAAGTAACAAGCGTCCAAATATTTTTTCACAAAATGGTAATGACGTTTTCCTAATGGTAATGATTTTATTAAAATGGTAATGATCTTATGTTAATGGTGATGACGAAATATATTTTATAGTAATACATTAAATTAAAATTACTTAAAAACTAAAATTTAAATATAATTGTTTAGCTAAACACCAATTTTATCTATGTTATTTTCCTAGCTAAGCACGTACCTATTAAAGAATGGGTTGGAAATAAAAATAAATGTATTCAATATTTTAATGAATTTATTGAATTTGGAACAATACGGACATTAGTTAATTTTTTTTTACGTTCCTAATATTATTCAGAATCAGAAAAAATATATATTTACACCAATGAGGATTTTGATTGAAAAATATGCCTAGGTACTCTTACTTAGACTTACACAATAGTCAACATACAAGAAATGAATAAAAAAACGTCTTTTCGTAAACTAATAAAAAACCTTCTCATTTAAAAACAAAGCTTAAAGAACAATGGGACAAAACGTCCCCAGAACTGTAGCACTTTAATACCTACCTTGTATGATAGACCATGCTAATACCCGACCGATCTCTCTAGCTACAATCACGGCAAAGGTCCTTGACAGTGTGCTTGACTCTCTACTAGATAAATATTTAAAATCACATAATGCTCAATTCGGGTTTAAGCCTGGACTGTCGACCGAGAGCGCCATCCTTAGTCTTAAGCACACTGTCAGGTACTACACGGATCAGGGGACTTCCATTTACGCATGCTTCCTCGACCTCTCCAAGGCGTTCGATCTTGTGTCTTATGACATCCTTTGGGATAAGATGAGGAGGCAGGGCGTCCCGTCAGAAGTATCACAAATATTCCATTATTAGTATGCTAACCAGATTAACAGCGTAAGATGGGCTAACGTTTTTTCTGAGGAGTATGGGTTGCAGTGCGGGGTGAGACAGGGTGGGCTGATGTCTCCCAGGCTTTTCAACCTATACGTAAATGACCTCATTGTTGCCCTTAGCAGTATGCGTATCGGATGCTAGGTAGATGGTGTTTGTATCAACAACATAAGCTACGCTGATGATATGGTACTGCTGGCGCCAACAATGGGGGCTCTCAGAAAGATGGTGGGTGTGTGTGAAGCGTATGCTAAATGCCATGGCTTATTTGTATAATGTGAAGAAGAGCGAATACATGGTATTTAAGGCCGCCAGTAAATGTCCAAACGTGGTACCCGACCTCTTGCTGAATGGGGTAAAGTTAAACAGAGTCACTAAATTTAAATATCTCGGACACTACGTTATTGATGACCTTAAAGATCATGTTGATATCGAGAGGGAACGAAGGGCGCTGGCAGTAAGGTGTAATATGTTGGCTCGCAGGTTTGCCCGATGTAATGATCAAGATCACTCTGTTTAAAGCATACTGTCAGAGTCTATACACGGGAAACCTATGGACCACGTACTCGCAGAAATCGCTTGGCGTCCTTCGGGTCCAATATAACAACGGTTTCAGGGTGCTGTTGGGCTTGCCTCGCTTCTGCAGTGCTTCGGAAATGTTTGCTCAGTCGCATACTGACGGCTTCTTTGCTGTCCTATGCAAGAAGACTGCCTCGTTGCTCAGTAGGATACGGGCGAGCCCCAACAGTATCCTGAAGACCGTGGCGGAGAGGTACGACTCTCCTATTATCCGACATTTCCTTCGGCTACTTCTTACCGAACGGGTTGGATAATTAGTGGTATGTTATAATAAGTAAATTACTAACATAGTTGTATAAGGCACCCATTTACTAACCATGTGGATCATTGTTATCTTTATATGAATAAATTGAATTGAATACTATAATTTTATTATATGACAGCTCAAGTGTGACATGTCTCAGAAAAGTTATATCAAAAATAAAAATTCATAAGCAACCCTGAAAAAATACATACAAAATCACTTTTGACCAACTTCAAAGGGCACGACAGCTTGACCCCGGGACAATTCGACCCCTGTGACAACTCGACCCCTGCTACAACTCAAACCCTGCGACAACTTGATTTTTTTCAACACTCAACACTTTTAACTTACTTCAAAATAATGGTTTCACGACTGCTGGACAGTGGCGGCGTAGCATGGGTTGGCACCCGGGGCATAGCACAGCACAGCATCCCCCGTCATAAGTCCTTAATGTAAGTAAGTTGGGTATACATATAGTGGGGAGGTAAGACACCCCAAAATGGTCTGGTGCACCCCCTCTTTTGGGTTACCGATTGAATGAATGAAAGGTGTTAGTTCGAATGAGCTATATGATACTAATCGCAACACCCCCCCCCCCCCCCCAATCATGGCATATCCTCGTTATACTAGCGCCAGTGAGTACTAATCTGCGTGACTTTTGTCACCCCCTGATGAGTGGCACCCGGGGCGGACCGCCCCCCCCTTACGCCGCTAGTGGCTGGACCCTACGACTGCTTAACCCTACGACCACTCGAACCCTCCGACAACTTGTACTTGTGATCCTGTGACAAGTCGAACACTGTGACACGTCAACCCCTGCGACTACTCTGAGCATTTATTGTAGATACAGTTCAGGCATTGATTGATGGAGCTAAATGGTTTACAATAAGTATCATAGTTGAATATTTTGGACTTGTCGTAGGGGTCGAGTTGTCCGGGTCAAGTTTTTGTAGGGTCGAGCTTCGTTTAAAGTAGGTTAAAATTAATTTAACAGGGGTCGAGTTGTCACAGGGGTCCAGTTGTCGAACTGTCGTAGGGAACCTACGACAGTTCGACCCCGATGACAACTATGATACTTATTGTAAACCATTTAGCTCCATCAATCAATGCCTGAACAGAATCTAGAATAAATGCTCAGAGTAGTCGCAGGGGTTGACGTGTCGCAGTGTCCGACTTGTCACAGGGGTCGAGTTGTAATAGAGATCGACTTGTCGCAAGGATCGAGGTGTCCAGGTCGAGTTTTCTTAACGCTCAAGCAGTCGTGATACCGTTTGAAGTAGGTCAAAAGTAATTTAATCGAGTTGTCGCAGGGGTCAAGTTGTCGGAGGGTTCGAGTGGTCGTAGGGTTCAGCTGTCGTATGGTCCAGCAGTCGTGAAACCATTTGAAGTAAGTCAAAAGTGTTGAGTGTTGAAAAAAATCAAGTTGTCGCAGGGTTTGAGTTGTCGCAGGGGTCGAGTTGTCACAGGAGTCGAATTGTCCCGGGGTCAAGCTGTCGTGATACCCATTGAAGTCGGTCAAAAGTGATTTTGTATGTATTTTTTCAGGGTTGCTTATGGATTCTTATTTTAGATATAACTTTTTTCTGAGACATGCATGTCACACTTGAGCTGTCATTTTATAATAAAATTATAGTATTATCATGTACTATCATATTATAAGGTAGGTATTAAAGTGCTACAGTTCTGGGGACGTTTTGTCCCATTGTTCTTTTAGGAAACCATTCATAGTCATCATTACCATATACAAAGTGTCATCACCATAAGCCTAAATGATATGGTAATGATGTTAATGGTAATGACGAAAACGATTTTAAAATTATATAAAAATAATTGTCACCAATATTGGGACACCTCAATATCGCCATTTTTTTATTGTAATCACATGCTACAAAGTGCTAATTATTGGAAAAATATCGATATATAAAACTTACCAAATCGCACAAAATGGGAATGACGCGAGCCGATGACAAACTGCGAGTGTCTCTCGTTTTCGGAGTTTAAAAAGTCTCGGAGCTGCGTAAATTTTACGTGCATTCTGATCTGTTACGAGCAACGAATTGAAGAGTGGGACGCGCGGACACAAGCGGGGATAAGTCGCGTCGCGGCCACATTAAAGAACCTTTGATGCTGCCGCGATGGCTATGACGATTTCTCGTGACAATATTTCAATTCATGATTCCATTTTATTGGCTAATACGATTTCAATATAATTTTGTTATTTTGTCACGGTAAATATGTACATTTTAAATTTATAATCAAAATCTGGTCTGTGTATAGGTAAAGTAAAAAAAATTAAAAGACAACGGCAAAGGTCAGTATTTTTACTGTGATGGTAATGACGTTTAGTGCGTGTTTTCTTGATTATCGAAATAACTTGAAGTATTTAATCAATATGGATCATGGCGCCTTATGTGGAAACTTGTATGAATCGTTATTCAGAAGTTTAATTTACCAGAACTACAACAGTTTTTTTTTTATCGATCGGAACATAAGTTTTTTACTGTTTCGCGGATTTACCCTGGCGCTTTTGTGGCCCGCCCGACTCTTGTAATGCAATTAACTCCTACAATAGCCGTATCGCTTACGAATTAATTTTAAAGCTCGCTTTAATACTACGGCCCGGATGGAAGTGACAATGATTTTTGTAAGTGGGCGGCTCGGCCTTTTTATTACATAAATTCGTCCTGAATAAATTGGTTGGGGGTGGATACCTACTACGTCTTATTTTAATAATGCGATAAATTCGGTGCCCGAGATTAAAAACGTAATATCTCTTGACTTCAAGGAATATCCAAATCAAAAGAGAAAAAGAAGTCTAAATCCGCCAACCTAAAATAACAAAGGCACATAAAAACCTACAAGGTTTAATAAATTCGAATGTAGGTATTTGTAAAGTTTCCCGGGAGCGCTCTGCATCGCGGTATATGAATAAGTTATTGTGCTACTTGTAATGCGGAATATTAATATTAAAATGCAATCTTGTTCGCACAAATATGAAACTAAGCGTGGCGAGTTTCTGAATGGAATAAGATGTGGGGCTGTTTGTATTTTGATGTTCGGCGTTGTCCACTGTCAATTGGCCGTCAGGCGTGAGGCCGTGGATCATGTGGAAGAGTGGTCCTTATTTCCTTGTTGGGACGTCTTAGGTGTGCGTATCTGCGACCACCCGCAGCGGCACTTGTGCGCGGCCACTCGAGTGGAAGCCCCGGCCTACCCAGAAACATCAATGGTTACTCCAACGCACACAAAGTGTTTTTTGTATCGCGTATTGATCCGGTAGCTAGGTCGCTTGGAAAATGGGTCGATAGCATTGTCCGAGCGGGCACTATTATGCGGCATTAATCGTTCGTTTACAGCTTAACTGATGCATCTATGTTACATCTTTTGAGGTGCGATTTCACACCGATGTTGCCGGAGATAGCAATAACTTAAGTTGCTTGTTCGCTGTATAACAACATTTAGACCATGACAATTGATCGGGCATTCTTTTTTGCTGACAGACGGTTGGCTTCTGAACAATTGAATAATACGACTACTTGTTCTGTATTGGAAAATAATAAAGCAATAATAAACTCATTACAAGTAGGCAAACTATAAAGTGAAATACTCGACTCTCGATTTCATTATAGATTTTGCGACATCCATGTCAGAATGTGCAATGGGTAAATTTTTCAATTAGAAAAAACTATAGGTATACCTACTCATATAACATTTTCATCCCCAGGTATGGTTTAAAAACCGGCGAGCGAAATGGAGGAAGCAGAAGCGGGAAGAACAAGAGCGGCTACGGAAACTCCAAGAGGAGCGAGTGTGCGGGAGGGCGCCTCTGCTGGTCCGAAGCGCCCTGTCTCCCGCGCACTCGCCCGCGGAGCATGCGCCGGCGCCGCCCACGCCCAGGCACTATACCGACGACTCGGAGTCAGACCTGGAGGTCGCCTGAGTGATGGTACACCTAGGAAGCGAGCCATACTCTCACTTGACGACAAAGAGCCAACGGCAGCGACTAGCGAGCCATTGGACTTGATAATATGATGATGACAGGAGAAGAACGTTGAAAGCGATTTGTTTCAAGCCACAACACAATGTTACATTGTTACAGCTAAATAAGCCATGAAGGCTATAATGCTGCATATTGCTGTGCCCTACGTATCTGGATATGGTTGCAGCTGAACCATGCATTTAATAACTCTGGTTAGACAACACAGTGCGTCGAAATAAGCCGATAAGGAATATTCCGTAATAATTTTAGAAAATGGATACTCGACAATTAATCAAAATGAAATAAATTATTTAAGAATAAGTTTGTGGCCTGATATTTTTGATAAGATGGAGGACAATAAACAGAAGAATGGTCTGATCTTAAATTTGAAACAATTAACCAAGTAATAATGGATCTGTGAAACAAAATGCTTTTCTCAACTTACTCCAATATGCCGGTTCGTTGGATGACACAAAATAACACGTTCGATAATTATTTATAGGCGCAATATAGTGATGGTGAAAGTGATGGGACGGTTGAAATCGCGAGTGCTTTCTTCATGGTGTATTTATTGTGTGACGCGCTATTAGGACATTATTGGACTTTTATTACACCTTATGACAATATTTTCGATAGAACAAGCAAAATTAACATTGTTTATTTTGAATGCATTCAAATCAATTTGTTTAACGGTGTAATATCTTCTACGGTTCATGAAGTTTGATTTCTATCACAAAACAAGGTTAGGGGGATATTTTATCATACGATTTTCTAATACTATGTCAAGTTGTAAATCAATATACGTAATAAATAAGTACAATATTACAAAGTCATCACATAATCTCTAAGGATAATATTAAATTAATTTATCGTAAAAGATTGTATGTATCTATAAATGTTTAGAAATAAATGTAGGTTTCTAGTTGTAGCTTTCTACTTTATAATTAGTAGGTATTTGGATATTGTTACGTTGCATCATTCAAATTTATTTTAAAATGCGACATTTAATTTGTAGGTACATGAAGGAATGGAAAGGAATTAAAGGATTGGCTTTTATTAAATTAAGATACTAACAATCATTAACGACTAGTTAATCCATCACTTATTCTAACGTATTATACTTTATCTGTATCAAATTAAGTATACCTATATAACTTACGTATGTGGCGTACTTTTAAGCACAAGATTATATATTTGCTTTTGTATTGTTTCATTTTAAATGTTGTAACTCGTAGTAAAATTAATTTTAACATGTCAGTCGAGTATTTCGAGGGCTTAATTTAAAACAAACTAATCAAACATGTTTTTTTCCTTTTAATCACTATACAAGTCTTAAGGGGCGCTACACAAACAAGCGAGTCGTCTAGCCTCAGCACAACCAAAAAACAAAATCGAAAAGAACGCTCTTACTCGACTAGGGCTGATTTTAACATCGTCGGATAACTTTTAACTGAAGAACTTGTCATATTGGCATATTTTCCATACTGAAACTGTCAATGTGCCAAATTTTTTCTTCAGTGTGCCTACCATGCATGAGTTTACGTTAGGTGAGCTCGCTAGCGAATACGTCAAAAAATTCTATGAAGATTTTATTTCTTGAAAGTAGCCGCTAGGGGCGCTGCACAATATGTCATACATTTAAATGTCATTTCTTTACGCAGTCGCTAGCGAGCACACCTAACGTAAACTCATGGTAGGCACACAGATTTATGAGTTATCCGACGATGGGAAAATCAGGGCTTAGCTGTACTACATTACATAGGGATACATTTTCAATAAATAAGTACCTACTTATACCCGCACTGGCCGACCCGCTTAATCTGTAGTGCCCCTTATTTATCATTAGCTCGTACGTAGCTACTGTAAAATACTAGGTATTAAAGCATTTGAGGTGAAAGTTATGCAATGAAGTAAATTGTAGGTCTTTGTATCATTCCAAATATCATCCATGACAAATATAATGTAAACATAGTTTACTAAGCAAATAAATGTGGATCACTTGCTTATCTGCTGCACAATGATTAAATAACTACCCTCAAACAAATTGCGAAGTTATGAGATCATTAAAGCAAATTCAAAATTGAATTGGAAACCGTTGCAATAGAAGTATGTATATTAAATGATTAATGTACTTAATAATAACAAGCTCTAATAAAAGTCCTAGTACAGTCGCAGAATGAAAAGGTTCGTCACCTTAATGCAGGTTGAACCAACAAGAATGTTTTAGTTTATCAATCATAATCATCTTCTTGACAAGATAAATCGTCAAACAACTTTGATCTGAATAATTTTGAACTTTACTGACGAACAGTTAAAGATTATTTTCTCTAACTCGAGATTATTCTGTAACATAGTTTCAAAAGGTAATATGTGCTCGCGATTCGTTGAAGGAATCAATTTGAAAACTGACGAACCTTTTCATTCCGTGACTGTACAATATACTTAAAGATATCTGTATTTTTCTTTGATGAATATTCTTCATTTTCCCACTAATGCCAAAAAATTAATAATTCTAAACGATGTAAGAAACTCTTTTGCCGATTGCCTTGTGCAACCCGTGCCAGTGCAATCAATCAGCTGCAGTCGCATTCGTACAGTCGAACATAGAACCTCCTCCTTTTTTTTAAGTCGGTTAAAAATACTATATTGTTTAAAAAAGCTCAAAGAAGGAATACCTAAGCTAGATAATGTAAGTAGACATCCGCCATATAGGACCCACGCCTACCTACAATTTGTGATTTTCTAATCCTGACTTAATAACACCAAAAAAGCTCATGTTAAATAAAAAAAAAGTCTTGCGTTTTAGATTGTATAAACTGCCTTCGTGCTCAAAATGCCAACTAACGTTTTTATTAATAGACTGACGGAAACTTCCAATTGTTTGAATTATTATCAGGTCAAACTTGAATGTCGATCAATGTTATGAATGTTCCCACAAGTACTTGCATTGTCCTGTCCAAAAGGATTCACACCGGCATACAAATTAGGGGGAAAACGCGTGAGACCTCGCGAATACCATGTGGGTTATGTCACGTCTATGTCATATCACATGCTAGGCCACCATGGACCTATAAAGGTGTATACTAGGCCACAATGATCTATAGGAACATGCCCTCGCCATGACACACTAGATTTAATTAGAATAGATGTCAGTTAACGCAAGTTTAATATTCAAGTAGCCAATATTAATTCTACTGCCTACAAGACCAAACCAAATATGACTAAAGTAACCTATTTACGAAACTACCTACTTAGGCTGGGTTGCACCATCTTATTTTGACTATAACAAACGTCAAAAATCTGTCAAACTCCATACAAAATACCCCGATTATTGTTATAGTTTCGGTTAAAGTCAGGTGGTGCAACTCAGCCTTAATACCTAGCAGTTACTTTAAATGCAATTTAACATTTTTAATCCCCTTTTTTTCCTATCAAAAAGGGGGTGGGTAATAGTGGGTATCTACATAAAATAACATTATGACACTACCCTCGTATGTTTGTTTAAATTAATGTCTTTGCTTATCTAACTACTTACTGGGTCAAGGAAGAAGAATATTAACATTTTAATTAGATCATGTATTGATTTTGTGTATTGTGTATGTCTAACTTTTAGAAATTTTAATTGAGATGTTAAAATAGCCAAAGTTCACGAATTAGCTACCTAAACAAGTAAGATACTGCATCTTTCACTACAAAATTCAGGTAAAATAATAGAAAGTTAAACGATTAATATTATTTATTTACAGAGAAGTAAACATTACATAATTAACAGAGGCGGTAGATAGGTCTAAGATAATTATGTTGTATTGTTCAATATGTATTTGAACTTTTAAAGAAAATCGTTGGGGATACAAAATACTTTTTTTTTTCAAGATATAAGTACACAGATCTTTTTAAGTATTCATTATACGCGAGTACTTATGAAGAACAATAAACAATCACAACCGAGGTGAAGACAACACAAAATGATGATCACATTCCCACTGTAAGTTTATGATAAACAATAATAATTAATTTGAAAATTATAAATAACTTGAAAAAATCGAACTGCCTAACTAATCTAAATTAGTTTGAGATGCGACTCTTAACGCTAAAAATTAAATAACTAAATAATAATTAAGTTACACATTTGGTCACAAAAAATATGCATTCCGTCGTAGCTACGATTAGGTAGATAAAGTTATCCGCATTCACAAAATAGTTGACACTCGGGTGTTACTTGTAGTAGAAGGGGTAGGAGTATGCGTAGGCGTAGGGGTAGGAGTACGTTAGGGGGGCGGCGTAGTACGATGGAGCGTAGTACCCGTAGTCCAGGATCACCTGGGGCTTCGCCAGGGCCGGTGCCAGCAGCACCGCCGCGAGCGCCAGGAATATCATCTGTGGGCAAAAAGACTTACATTTAAGTACATTTTCATTCCTGAGAAAACTTTGGAAAACTTATGAAACACAAAAGATCCGAAAAACAGAAAATCCTTCCATTTAAGTCTAAGCCTACGTACCTATAAGCTAGACTTCTTTCAATATGTTTATTATGATTATGCGATTTGTAATGCTCTTCTATCATGAATCCTTGGATGTTCCACCGTCTTTGTGATGGTAAAAATAAGGAGAGAAATGTTTTTTGCATAAGTAGGTATTACCACAGAATAATAATAAGTACTGGTATTACTTATTAAAATGTGAACTTTTTGAATGGGATATAATTTGTCAGTCGTCACGAGTTGGGTAATTCTTTCATCACAACCGGAATTATTTACGCTAATAAATAGACCAAAACTAAAAAAACAACGTTGTGAGGACAGTTGCGCTCAGAAACATGAAGAACCTAAATAATTTAGGTAAGCCTATAAGTCATGAAGACAGTTAAGTAAAACACTTAAAAAAACAATTTTTGCGAATTTTTATTAATAAACCAATTAAATAAGAGACAGTATCAAACTCACCAGTTTGTACATGTTGCGTCAAATCACTGATGCTGCACTGCAACAGGAGTCAATTCTTCGTCAGCTGCGAAGCGAGTGCCAGCCTCTCCTGCCGCGTTCGCTTATATACCCGCTCCATGATCCTGGTGTCCCGATCGTGCTCAGAAAAACTAATCGGCTCGTCCTCAAGTGTAAACAATGTCGCATTATCCGTTAATAGCGCATCATTTCCATATCGGACCCGGATCACGGATCACAATACACACAATAGAGCAACGCGGCCCGCTCGCAGATTGATGTTATAAAAAAGTTGATAATGAATGTGACATTATTATGCGTGAACAAGATGTATTGCCGAATTAGAAGAATCCAGAATGTTTCTGGTTTTCCGAATGACTTATTTTAATTATGTTTTATTCATTATGTATTACCTACATGTCAGGTACAGGATCTACATATTTCTTTGATTTCTATCTAATCATAATGCGGACATCTAAAGGGCAAAGGGCAATATCAAATTAGTAGATAGGTGTAAACGTTTTGTGAATAAAAAAAACATTTAAGCTTTTTATACGAGAAACAGAGACGCAATTATTGGAAAAACTACGCGCTTTTTTATTCAACTCGTTTACTTAGATAGGTACTTACCTACTAATATAAGGCCTTATTTTGTAAAACACTCACTCCTTCGGCACATTTTTGTAATCTCACCTTTTCTCGTGGTTATTTTCCGTAAAAATATCGGGGCTTCATGCCCGACCGATGGAGTGGTGGCGTGGTGAGCTGGCGAAATCTGTGTCCAGGGTTTGATACAAATTTTTTTTTATATCAATATTCTTATAACAGAACATTACGTATTAATTTAATACTAGTTTTTCTCCTTGACAAGTTATAGTACCTACTAAGCCTAAACCTTCCTTCTCATGGATCGCTCCATCTTTAGAGTGAATGGAACCTTTTGGAATACTTACTCGATCGGCATATTCCTTGAAAGGGTTATAAGTCCAGTGAACCAGCAGTTGAAACTGGATGGTTTTCGAAATGTGACGGTTCTTCGATTTTTTTCAAAATTTAAATTGTGAATTAACTATAGGCTCCACCCTAAACATTGGATTGATACTTTTCTGGAAGCTGAAAAAATTGTGATCATTTTTTTTAATTTAACTAAACATAATTTGTTACCAATGACCTCAAATATTTCCCCTTTCTAGGAATAGGTCGGGTATCCTGTATTTAGTGAAAATCGCATAAAATCTTTTCAGTGTAAGGTAAGAAGATATCGCGACATCAGACTGACGCGGCGTGGGTGGAGGACTTTCTTTTATAATATGAAGGAAAATATTAGGAGCAATACGTAGTCTGGGGAGAACTTCAATAGGTAGTTAAAACGTCAGGCGTCTATCTTAAAGAAAACATTTCTAGTCGGAAAGAATTGATAAGTCCTTGTTTCCTCGCAGGTTGACTGGTAATTTATGCTTATTGGCATAAAGTTCGTCATTTTACGGTACACCACATTTGAATAGGTAAAAATTATTTCTAGGGTGATATTGTATGGACGGACGATTGTCTATCGGGTCAGCAAGATAAAGTTGAGGCATATTTATTGTGTATTTATTTCCTTAAAACATGGTAATACATCAAGGTATACAGACATCAGAGTTACAGTTGAATTGGAATGTTCTCATGTTGTACTTCATAAAAGAGAGAATGCAAATATTACCTACTATGGAGTAGAAATGTACATAATCCTCGTACAATGGATTCATATCAGTTACAATAATGTAAATATAGTGAATTATACTGATCATCCAGGCGCGAATCCCCTGTGTGGGCACGAATGGCATGCCCACTACCCTAAGACTCGTGAGTCTCGTGACGTCACACTCACGGTCTATTAGATCCAGGCTGATAATAGGCAAAATGAATTTGATCCAATGCCTAAAAGAAATTTGCGACGTTTTCGCGAAAAATATTTTTTAATTAGAGTTAGCACCAAAATATTAATTTTTTTGAAGATCCGCGCCTGTTATCAATTTAATTTCATCAGAATTCTATTATAGATTGATTAAAACACACAGATTTTGGTTAACATTACAATGAATTATAACTGATCAGCCAGGCGCGAATCCCCTTTTTTTACGAAAAGACGTGACGTCACACTTTCACGGTCTAATGAGATCCATAGTCTAATGAATTTGATCCAAATAAACTTAAAAATATTTTTTTAAGACCCGCGCCTGTGACCAGTTTACTTCATCGGAATTCTATAGATTAAAACACACATATTCTGGTACGCACAGATAAAGTTCCATAATTGATTTCGGGAAATCGCTGAGTATCTTAAAGTTATAATAAGTTAAGTATAAAAACTAATTATTGGTTAAAATATTTAATCGTCGTCAAGCTTCTGCCTGGCGTTGCGGTTGCCGATCTTGCGGCGCTTGAATTCGACGGGCTCGTCGGGGTCTCCGAGGGAAGTCACGCGGCGCTCCCCAAACTTGATCTCTTCGGGCTCCACCACTACTGGTGGCGGCGGTTGCTCTTTGGTTTTTGGCAGCTGGAGATCTATTTTTTCAGGGCTGGAAGAAAAGGTTCAAGGTTAACATTAGGTTGGCGATATCTCAGTATTAGCTCGTGGAACCCTAAACCTAGCAGCAAACTACAGACTTTTTGTCCGCTGGTAGTTAATCAGTAGACTTAGTTACAGACTTGGACGTGAATGAAAGTGCGCACATTACACCGATTCGGTATCGGCCGATTCTTCATACAAATTAGAATCGGGCCCCAACTATCGGCCAACTAAAATTTGTAGTCTGGTGGGTGTCTGAGGTGAAACTACGGTAACAATGAAGAATGTTCACTAATGTTTTGTTTTTTAGCTTTCTGTATTCTTTGTTGAAAATAAAAAATACACTTGAAAGAATTATTTCGATACGTCAATTAGTTTCCAAGATATTTAATTTTAAAGGTGCGGGCGCCATACGCGTCACGTCATTGTACAAGAACTGGCTCAAAGTTTGTATGGGTGGAATCTTGCAAGCTGAATTGCGAGATACCTATAAGGGGTCATCCATAAAGTACGTCACACGTAAAGAGGGGGGGAGGGGGTTGACAAAGTGTGACATGGTGTGACAAGGGGTGGGAGGGGTCCTAAGTTTCGTGACATCACATTTCAATTGTTTTAAATATTTTATGTAAAGTTGATTTCATAAAAAAAATTTACTTAATTTAAATGGAAATAAAACTAATTTCGGAACTGCTGTTAATTTAATAATTTTTCGATGTGAAATTGCAAAACATGTGACGTCACACTAGGGAGGGGGGGGGGGTCTCAGAAATGTGACCACCTGTGACAAGGACGGAGGGGGGGTCAAAAAATCACGAAATTCGTGTGACGTACTTTATGGATGGCCCCTAATTGCTACAGCTGATAACTAGCGACTGAGCGGACGATGTAAAAGTACGTCACATGGGGTCACGTGACCATGGCGAGGCCTATCGATGGTTACAGGGTTATCCATTGTTTTTGGGACACCCTGTATGTAAAAGGTTTCAAGTGATTATGTACACCTAGTAACCTTCTCAATTTAGGTTTAGGTTTAAATACTTTATTCTCATAAGAAAATTATACATAATTCACTTATAATAAGATAAATATTATTTAATTTAACATTTTGGCGCAGCACAGCATTATAAAAGTAAATAATACAAACAAAACAAAACAAAGCGAGTCTAAACAAAAACAAAGCGAGTTCTATTGTCTCGATTCGCTGGTACTTGAAGGGTTAAGCATAACTCCGCCGAAGTCGAAAATGTTGGCAACAAATGAAGCCATTAAAACAATAACACCTTTTGTAGGGATTCAATCCGATATCGCTAGCGCGCGCATCTTCTGCCGAGTTATGCGCGCGTTCAACTGTCAGCACTTGTCAACTTACGCAGGGCGAACAGGCGACCAGCTGGAGCGGTAGGACTGGGCGCGAGGCGTGAGCACCAGGCCCATTGCTTCTCCCTCCGCAAGTAGGTACTCAAATATCTCCCGAGCGATGCGCGCCCTCTTCGCTAATTCGCTCCTACCCCTATTGGTCGTAACGTGAAGGTATTATATTCTACATCGATCAATATATTGGGCTATCCAACACAAAAATATATTTTTATAGTTCCTGAGTTTAACGCGTTTAACCTTCAAGCCTGGTAGTAACGAGCCATTGGACGTGGAGAGGTCAATCACGTCAATCTTTTTCTTCTATACAGGTTGTCCCGTAAAGAGCGTGCCAAACTTATGGAGATGATAGATCAATAGATGAACATCTGTACAAAAGAATTGCTTTAGTAAAAGTATCACCATTTCTAAGATATGATTTTATTTCATGTTTTTTTTAATCCCTAAATGGAGCCTATCTCTTGTTGCTCTGCTCTGTGTATAAATAAGTAAATAATTTTTAAGGTGAATAAGAAGAAGAATAAGAGAAATATCTGCTCATTTATACGCACAGCAACAAGAGAAAGGCTCAAAATTGAGGATTAAAAAAAAACATGAAAAAGAAATCATATCGAAAATGATGATAAGTACTTTAAAAAGAGATTTTTTTATAGATGGCCATCTATTAGTCTATCATCTTCTTAAGTTTGGCAAGCTTTTTACGGGACGGGCTTTTTGGCGACTCGTAACTAGTTATTCAATCATTATCTGGATCTTAAATTTATTTTATTTGACTAAAGGTTTATTCGATATTAGTATCAAATAAAAAAATCGGTTAAAATCATGCGAGAAAAAAAAATTAAGCAGTTTTTAGGTCAAATTTCGGAAAAATCTGAAAAAAGTATAAAAATTGATACTTCTCCTAAACCATAAAACTTTAGCCATAGAAAGTAAGATTCAATAATTAGCAAATGAACTCCTCTATACGCATATTAGCTATGGCGGGTTCAGTATCAGTGCCAGTCACCCTGTATATAAAAGCGAAATAGCCACAACCACGCAGAATGACTCGATCGATCGAGACTGTTTTGCGGACGTCTAGACACACACAATCACAGTATACACAAACGCACTTTAATACATTACAATTTATTATTATTATTATGTACACACACACAGTTTTGTTTTTTAAATATTATCTTTTTATTTATAAATATCTTATCACATCTTTTCTACTTCGTCTATATCGTATATTATTATTTTCTACTACGTCTGTATTTACACTTAAAATTTATACGCGCACTATTATTATTATTTATGTATGTATATTTTATGCAGTATAGGTTAGTGTCCGTGACTCTCACTCGGCATGGGGCACACTGAAAACCAGCGTCGTGGCTTCCCTCACCGGGGGCCACGGCATATGCTGAGTGGGGTCCCATTGCGATGGGCATCGCTGTGCGACAGGGTGGCACTGCTTAGTTTACTAAACTTACTCATTCATTGTATGTTTTATGTCACCTCTGTCTTATTTGCTTTTTTTTTTTTATTTCACCTCTTTTGTCTTTTGTGATGTCCATGGCAATAAATGTTTCTTTCTTTCTTTCTTTCAAATACCACTCACAGATTAATCACGAAATCTCAGAAACTATAATAGCTACAAACTTGAAAGGGCGTAGCAGGATAGTCTTGAAAAAAGTGCCCCCAAAGCCTGAAGCTCGAAACTGTGGTCAAACGATACTTTGTATAAAGATAGTATATTGTGCAAAATTTCACCCCCCCAACACCCCCCAGGGAGCCACGCCACCCATCTATACCTAAAACTGTTTTTTTTTTCTCCAAAACTATGTAACTGACGAAGTTGATTTTTTGTACAGGTATAGTTGTGTCTCATAGTAATAATATAAAAAAACAACAGCTCTATTCCATGATGGAAAAAAATAAAAATTGAAACACCCTGTATAATGATATCCTTTGGTAGTACAATCACAGATTTTTTTTAAAATGAGTGCCAACATTCAACCTACGTAATCCCAAAGTTTTGTCTATCTAGCTAAGGTGTAACATAGCTTAATTAATCTATATACAGGGTGGAATTTTGTAATGCCACCTGGAGGGAAAGTACTCTTAATATTATAGATAGAATTTTTTTCTCAAAGAAAACATTCCTTTATTTTTGAAAAGAAATAAAACTGCATTCAAAGATTTCCAAAAATTTGCTTGCCACACCCGAGAATCGAACCAACTAAAATGTGTTAAAAATTACATCCTGTATTTTTATTACATCGATCGTTAGGGTCAAGTATAAGGATGAAATCTCTCTAACAAACTTGATAAATCAAATGAAAGGAAGACCATGAAATCTTAAATTATCTTAATTATGTTACAGAAAATTGCATGGTATGGTAGTGAATTTTCGAAAAAAATTCGAAAATCTTTGAATGCAGTTCCCTTTCTTTTCAAAAATAAAGGAATGTTTTCTTTCAGTAAAATTTTCTATCTGCAGTATTAAGAGTACTTTCCCTCCAGGTGGCATTACAAAATTCCACCCTGTATATAAAAGAAAGTCGTGTTAGTTACTCCACTTATAACTCAAGAACGGCTGAACCGATTTAGCTGAAAATTGTCAGGGAGGTAGTTTAGAGCCAGGAGAAGGACATAGGATACTTTTTATCCCGTTCGAAATTAAAAAAAGTCTGCTTATTTATTGCCATTAAGGCGGAACAAAGTTCGCCGGGTCAGCTAGTTATAAATAAAACTCTTAGGCCATTTTTGAACAAGAACAAGATTCTTATTTTTCTTAACTTAAAAGTTTTATTTAGTGGTGTTCTTAATAATATGCGTTCTTTTATGTTATTCGGGCGCAGTCCTGTTGTCTCCACTAGCCAGGGGGGATTTTTAATCAATGATTTGAGCAATTTGGCAAACATTATTTAAAAGCCATTTAATTTTATAACATTTAAGAAGTACTGTAGGCCTTAGATGCGCGCCGCGATAAGCGGTTATCACGCCATTTTATCGATTTTGCACATACATTTTGACGTCGATAAAAGTTATCACGGCGCACATCTTAGGTCTACTGGAGTACCTGACTGAATGCCATATTCGTATTACCAAACTGAATAGTTCCTAAACGTATGGCTATTGATGTGCCGTTCCCGAGAACGCTCTCCTCACTGAGAATATTCTCGGGAGCGCTCCCGGGAGCGTTCTCCTAAGTGAGAAAGGTTGAGAATCATGTTTATCAAATGGAAATAAACAAACTTTCTTAAGTAAAATAGTTTCAAATTAAGTCGACAGATAAGTGTATATTAAACAATACACTCTATTTGCAGAGAAAGGCTATATTCTCAGTGTTCCCGAGAATATTCTCGGGAACTTTCTCGGCAATATTCTCGGCAACTGTTCCTTTATTATATTTTATTTTTTTCGTCGTGAAATGTCGTTTTAATGATATGTAAGATGACAGAAATTTCTTTTTACATGCAATTAAATAATATAACTGTCAATTTTTTCGTTTTTAACACGCTTTTATTAGGTCGTCGTGTATGTAACTAACTATGTAATGGAATCTTAGAATCTGAATTACATGCATTTCTAAGTCTTGTATCATCATGAAACTTTATGCAGATTAGATGACAATACAATATTGTGGTACCAGCTGGTCTGATGATGGGACTGGAAGGTGGCCAAAGGAACTCCTAAACGAAACGGTGGAATCACATCGAATTTGGGTTCATTGGATTTGTCTTTTCGATATCTTTAAGTGCTAGATAATGTCCAGGGTCCTAATGATGGAGTCAGGAGGTGGCCATAGGAACTCCTAAACGAAACGGCGGAAACTCATCGAGTTTGGGTTCGTTGGATTTGTCTTTTCAAGCACTTTAATGCTAGATGATGTCCAGGGTCCTGATGATTCCTGTTAGTAATTAAAAGCGTGTTTTTAGTTTTTTAAACTATTCTTTACATTTGACATTAAGGGCATATTTCACAATCGCTTAGTAAGGGCCTGTTTCGCCACTTCTGGATAAGTTGTGTATAGCCTGTCTGACGGATCATTTGACACATTTTTATATAAAATACGTGCTAGCTAGATTGAACTTAGTCTGTACGAGATTAGAATGGTTCTTAAACAGTTGAAAAACAACAAGACACCGTAATCACGGCTGAGCTTCTGAAAGCAGGTGGAACGCCGGTACTAAAGGCTTTTCAGAACCTGTTCGATTCCGTCATCCTCAAGGGAATTACGCCTACGGCCATGGCAAAGAAGTATGGTGATACTCCTCTTCAAAAAAGGCGACAAAACCTTGTTGAAGAATTATAGACCCATTTCGCTTCTGAGCCATATCTATAAGCTGTTTTTGATAGTCATTACGAATTGTCACGCTAGCTGGCTTGACAACTTTCAGCCCCCCGAACAAGCCGGTTTCTGAAAAGGCTTTAGTACCATAGACCAGGGTTTCCCAATTTTTTTTTGCCAAGGAACCCTAATTGATTATACTTTTCCTAGCGGAACCCCCGTACTACTCCGCCCGCACGCCCTGCCCCTCCCTTGTGCGTAAACAAGTCGGTGCGAGCGAACAACGTCGGTCACGAAACGTGGGATAATATTTTTTACGCAACCCTTGCGGCCTTTCCACGGAACCCCAGGGTTCCGCGGACCACCTTTCGGGAACCGCTGCCATAGACCATAATAATACACGCTACGGCAGATTATACGGAAGATCAAGGAGTATAATCAGCCACTTTGCGTTTGTGAACTATGAGAAAGCCTTCGATTCGATTGAGACATGGGCACTATGGGCAGTGCTGCAGTCTCTCCAACTGTGCCAAATTGACTATCGATACATTGAAGTGTTGAAAGGCTTGTACAAATACGCCATAGTAACAGTCCGAAACCTATCCAGTTGCAGCGAGGGGTGAGACAGGGAGACTTCATCACCACTGCCCTAGAAGATGTTTTCAAGCTTCTGGGCTGGAGCGGATTTAGCAGGAAGATCTAGGCACAATGCTCAATGGCCTCAATAGAGTCTCTCAACAAGTGGGTCTCAAAATAACCATGGACAAGATTTAAAAATCATGTCTAAAAACCGTGTTGCACCCACTCCTCTAAAAGTTGGAGACTCTACACTCGAAGTTGTTGACAACAATGTATACCTGGGACAAACAATCCAGTTAGGTAGGTCCAACTTCTAAAAAAAAGGTCAATCATCGAATCCACCTCGGTTGGACAGCCTTCGGGAAGCTTCACGATATTTTCACGCGGCGTCTCCGTCGCGTCGCCGCTCCGCTTTAAATCCGCTTTGAATCCGCTTTAAATCCGCTTTGAATCCGCTTGAAATCCGCCAGAGTGGCAAGGGCCTTAAAACTCAGAGGCACTCATGTTCAAATACCGTAGCCGAGTCCTAAAGCCGCGGTACGCGTTCGCCACGAAAAGAGTGAGCAAGACAGCAATATTTCACTCACACGTTTCATGCCTTGTTTATAACGACTAGTCTTAACGCCCAGTTAATAAAACATCGAAGCATTACAAATAATACCACATATAAACAACAAAATTAAAATTAAAACTAAATGTATTCTGTCGAGAACACTGAGAATATTCCCGGGAGCGTTCTCGGTTCTCGAGAATATTCTCACTGGGAATATTGCCGGGAACGAGAACTTTCTCAGCGGCACATCTCTACGTATGGCAAATAATAATTAAGCAAAAAAATATAAGTTGTTGGTATCGGGGACTATTTCTGACTATTCCAAAATCTGCTTTACTTTCTTTTAACAGATCGTTATGAATTATCCCTACTAAATATTATAAATGCGAAAGTAACTTTACCTGTCTGTCTGTTACGAATTTCGGAGCCAACAGGATTTCGAAATCCTGTTGTCCCCCCTGGCTAAGGGAGACAACAAGACTGGATTTTTAATCAAAGATTTGATTTGATTTCTTGAATTATGCAGTTTTAACATCCTACCTACTAATAATTAATTACTCGTATAAATGCGGAACTTTGTGAGTATGGATGTTTGATACTCTTTCACGTAAAAACTACTAAACGGATTTTTACTACACTTAGTTATAGTAGATATTTTTTATACATGAGAATTGGCTCTGTGCACGATTACAGCGCCAACTAGCGTCCACAACTTTGTGGGCTCTGTCACATTGACATTTAGGGGGCGTCCATAAATTACGTGAGACTTTTAGGGGGGGGAGGGGGTCAACAAAAACCTCACTAAATCTCACGTGGGGGAGAGGGGGGGTCTCAGGAAATATCACGTAATTTTTTCCGCAAGAAATAGAGAAATAGAGTTTGCCAGAAAACTGGGTTTAAATCTTAAGTAAAAAAATTGGCCAAGTGCGTGTCGTGCCACGCGCAGTGTAGGGTTCCGTAGTTGTCCGTCGTTAACAAAATATATTTCAGAAGCAAGCAATTACTTCATCTAAAGTCGCTTTTAATATTTTCTTCTAAGGATTTTTTATTAGATTATGAAATTTTATAATACATGAGTTAAATGACTATTACTCTTAAACTAACTGACCTACCCTAACCGTTATAGTTTTCTTGAAAGTTCATAAAAAGCAGTATTATTATGAATTTTTCCAGATTTTTCAAGCCAACAGTCTAGTTTTTAGAGGGGGGGGACGCCCTGCTCGAACAAAAATTGGCACTTTAAACTTTAATAGTTTGCAAACGGATCCCTAAATCGAAAAATAGTCTTTGAAACCTCCAAGTCATCCAACGATATCCTACACGATGGTGTAGAAGATGAAAAAAAATTCATCCCCACTTTACATGTAGGGGAGCTACCCTAAAAAAATGTTTTTTCAAAATTTTATTCTACTGTTTTGTCGGCGTGATTAATATACATACCTCCACAAAATTACATCTCTCTAGTGCCAATAGTTTCCAAGCAAAACCTCGGACAGACAGACATATCGAAACTATGGGTTCCTTATCAGGACTACGGGACCCTAAAAAATTATATTTTCTATGATGATAATGACATTTTATTCTATACCGTCTAAACAAATAAAACTAACAATGCTCGTCTGCATGTGTGAATAGTAAAATGCAGAATAAATGACGAAATTAAGAAAATTATAAAACAAGTTTTTTTTTATCAAAATCGATTTTGCTAGATTATGTAGAAAGGAACAATAATTAGACTAGGTACTTCTGTAAAAAAAAAACAATGAGACCCTAGTACTGCAGCGCTGTCACTACACGTGTTTTTCTGGATCTTTTCGTACGTACCTAATCAGTGGGCTTAGTGCGACTTTATATCGATCGTCATCCGCTGCGTAAAAATTGACATGCATTAAATGTATGATGATTGTACAGCGTCCCTAGCAGATACTTTCAAGAACTAAAATCTTAAACTTTATAGATCTTTTTGATGCACTTGTTAGCGACAACGGCAAATGCAAACTCGCACTAAGCACACAAAAAAAACTTTCTCAGTTAAATTACTCCAAAACTATTAAATTTCGGATGTTTTTTAAATATCACGTGAGATTAGGGGGTGGGGGAGGGGGTCAGGCAAAATCTCACCAAATCTCACCAAGGGGCGCGGGGGGGTTGATAAATAGCCAAAATTGTCTCACGTAATTTATGGACGCCCCCTTAGGTCGTCTATTTGTGAAAAAATATCAAAATGAAAAAATAACAAATATTTTCGAGTAATAAATTGTTGTGATACCACGATTTGGGTGGAAAAAAGGTTTTGAAATCATTTTGGTCATTCAAATCAAATGAGGTAAGTCCAAAAAGTGTGTTTAATTTTGATTGTGTCAGGGTTTGTTTACTTCATTTATAGTTGTAGTTTTACAGTAAAACGAAAAGAAAAAGCTACTTTAACGGTTTCATTAAATAACAGTAAATATATTTAAATGTTCCTGTATCGCTAATAATAAAGTTAATTAGCTATTAGTTAGTAATAAGCTAGTAATAAATTAAATATCGTTTTCAGATCGAAATGAGTATTGTTTTGAAGACCGGGTTTGTGAGTGTTACAATATCAATTCCAACCACAAACCGTATTTAAAGGAAAGTTGTTGGTATTGGCTGGACAAGTCCGAGATGTAGAAGAATTAAGAACAAAACAAGGGCAGAGTTCAATAATTCACGCTCTCTTCATAAGGCAAACATCTGTGCACAACAACTACTGTGACTCATTTTTGTACTACCACGTTGTATAGTCTAGTTATTTCCAAATTGTAAACGGCTATTAAACCAGCCCTATCGAAATACAGTCCACTGTTTTATTTAAGTTCCCAGTAGGACCCTTTTCATGCGATTAATGAATGATATTTTTTTTTTTTTTTTAATGGCAACCAAACCTCTGGGAGGTTTATTTCTGCCAATGTCGAGTGAAAATTGACATAGTTATCAATAGAACGTGGGTGTTTTAGTTCTATTGATTTCTCATGGATTCCGTGGAGTTAAGTATGCCCGAAAGCAGGTTTCAAGACGCCACCGGGTCCAAAGCGGGTTGTTCATACGACAACCCACTCGACACTCGATGCGTGCTCAAATTCGAAGTATTTCAATGTTTTTTATAATTTATCACTTCACTGCACTTTAGAACACAAAATAACACCAAAGGACATTGTCAGAAACCGCCTAAAAACCGCCCAAAAACATTAACCCATCATAATTATTTTCTATTTTTTTTAATACATTAAGCACCCTTTCATTCTAATGGACACTTAAGCATTGAAAAATTAAATTAATAAGTCTTTTAACGTTTATTCTATAATACTATTACAACTTCCGGACGTTTTGGTGCGTGGCATGGTCTAAAACCTATCAAGTTCCATAATTTTTGCCGATAAAATCTGTACGAGGCATTACCGTACTTTATTGCTGGGAGTCCATGTATAGTGATGTTCCTGCGGCCATCATAGACAATAAAATATCGATTTTGAAAATAAAATAAATCGATTAAACTGCATTGAAGACTAGATTTGCGTTAAAAGCTAAAAAGATATTGACACTATTACAAGAAGCTATCTAAAGTGTCCAACTGGTCGAAGGTCGTAAATAAAATAAAAATAATTAGGACCATAAACTGATATTCATGGTATCATAACTGTAAAAGTGTCAGAATCCGATGTTGAATCCAATGCCAGTTGAAGTGAGAGAAACATAAATATCAACCTAGTATAGTTGCCAGTCTCTCATGATCTATGCCAATGAGGGATTTCGCGATTGAAAAATCCGCCAGATGGCAATACGTAGACGTGAGGTCCAAATGCTGCATGATTGGTTATTTTTGACATGACATTGACAGATATGTCAAAATCCACCAATCATGCAGCATTTGGACCTCGCGTCTACGTATTGCCATCTCGCGGATTTTTCAATCGCGAAAACCCTCATTCATAGCATATGTATAATAATAGACCAAATGAACTTTTATAGATTGTGAAAGAGAAGATAAAGATTTTATTATTTTATTAAAATCTTGCCACGAGGTAGTTTTTCAGTAGAAACCAGGATTGGATAATCGCTACAGGCAAGTATCAGTACATTTTATAAATATTTTTAATCGATTATATCCTTGTGAATCGTTTTAATAAATCCTCATTTTACTTTTTCAATTAAAACTTTTTCAATCCCTAGTCTTGTCAAACTGTCATAATGTCAACAAATTATAAATGTCACGTCAGTTGACTCAATTTCAGTCTTCTGTGCGTTTATTGTATTTTTATTTCAATGAAATAGTGCTAAAGGGTTAGTACTAAAAGTGAAAGCCTTTTTTCAGAAAGAAAACCAATGTGGTGCCCTTATTATTCATACTGTTTGAAAGTTACAAGTCAGTGATACAGAGTTGCCGCCATTATAACTCCGTAGTGATACCATACCAAAGAAGAAGTTTTCCTAAACACTTGTGTTATTTTTATATGTGATCAAATAAAAAGGATTAATTCTACTGCTCAAATGGAATAACTTATCCCAAGAGACCGAATATAAAAAAAAAACCTCTCCATAGAAATTATCACCATCACGAGGATGTGAATTTTTTTGAGAATTCGATATTGGTCCTGTAAGAAAAGTAGTTGTATTTCAGTAGTAGAATCAACCCTTCTTGTTTCATCAGCAAGAGTAACTATAAAAACGCCCTGTAGGTAGGTATTATTAAGCTGAAGAGTTTGTTTAGTGTCAAAGACTGTCACACAGTGTAACTTAAATTGGCATATTATGATAATGAACATAAAAACTTAAATAAATATTTATGTTAAAATTTTTTCTATTTATTTATTTTCCCAAAGCTTCACAGTGACAGCTGAAACAGCAATACTGTTGTAAAACTAAACTTAGAACAAACTGTTACAAATATTTTACAAATTAAAATAAAACCGCATGTTGCTTTACTTTCTCGTATAGGTAATAAATGTAATTAATGGCTAGATTATTAATGTTACTTTGTTACCCTCAATAGTGAGGAGATCTTATAAAATGGTAACCCTGATTTTCATTGTCATTCAAGTGCTCTTTCTTCGCATAGGCTTCTGTGATTTGGCCAAGGGCCACACACATTGCGATAACATTATGCGACATTGATTTGACAGCAGCGGAGTGAAGTCTTGCGACTATGCAAAATGATACCCTGTAATCGTAGCGCATATAGACATAGACGGGGCGGGGCACATAGCTCGTAGAGCTGATGGCCGCTGGGGCAGGAAAGTTCTTGAGTGGCGACCACGAGCCGAAAGACGTAGCGTGGGCAGGCCTCCCACTAGGTGGACCGACGATCTGGTGAAGGTCGCGGGAGGTGCCTGTATGCGAGCGGTGCAGGATCGGTCTTCGTGGAAATCCTTGGGGGAGGCCTTTGTCCAGCAGTGGACGTCTTTTCGACTGAAACGAACGAACGAACGATACGTATTACCACTATTTACCAGACATTACTATTTATTGCATACTCGCCGGATTACACGTAGGAGCACGCCCGTTACAGCTTCGGCCTTGCATTATTATAAGATCTTGTTTCGCCCTTTTTCGAACTTCCTCCGTGAGGATATCCCCGCCAAATTCTATGATGAACCTATCAAAAGTCATATTCTGCAATGTCAACCCACCACAAGGTGGACCGACGACCTGTGTGCCTACCATGAGTTTACGTTACGTGTGCTCGCTAGCGACTGCGTAAAAAAATTACATTTAAATGTATGACATATTGTGCAGCGCCCCTAGCGGCTACTTTCAAGAAATTAAATCTTCATATAATTTTTTGACGTATTCGCTAGCGAGCTCACCTAACGTAAACTCATGGTAGGCACACTGATAAAGGTAGCGGGAAGGCGCTGGATGCAGGCCGCTACCAACCGTGCGATGTGGAAGTCATTGGGGGAGGCCTATGTTCAGTAGTGGACGTCCTGTGGCTGAAATGATGATGATGATAATGAAATGAATGAAAATGACAAATCTTCGAACGTGTATAATACCGTGCCAAAGTAATCATATAATTTTGGCACCTTAATAACTATTGCCGTTTTTGTTGTAAAGACCATGCAGCGCTACTTGCGGATATTATTGGAAAGAAAACTTTGTAGGCTCTAGATCTGAAGCCGCTTTAACGAACACGAAGTGCTCATACAATGCGGCGTATTTTCTTCCAGTCTTTAGTCAGGACTTTAGTCGAATTAAAACCCCGGTTGAACGTGATATAGCCGCACTAGAATACGATGCTTTTTTGCATAATAGCAAGACTTCGTTCCGGTGTCGACCGAATGTTATCATGATGTATGTGGCCCAGGGGTTACTGTAGCCGCTAAGGTTTGAAACTTCTTGCTTAAAATATTGTAGTCTTTGGCATAGACTACGACGGTAGTCATGGAGATAGGAGTTTGTTATCTCATGTCAGATGTAAATGGTGAAAAGAAAACTCATGATTCGTGTTATTTTTATGCAATAGTAGGTATTTTATAAAAGTGGAACCCCGAGTGATCTCCAAAACCCATTCTATTATTATATACGATTCGGCTTCGATATCTACAATAGGAGTTTATTTCATGTGTCAGATGACAAGGGTGGAAACAACCTACGATTCATGTTGTTTATTTACGTGCAATATGTGGGCATATTATAAAAGTGGAATGCCGAGTTGTATTTCTAAAACTTGTTCTATTATTTTATACTATTTGGCTGCGACTCGGCGTGACGACAATACAAAACATTTTTTGCGAATCGGTGTTCATACATTCACACAATACATTAGACGCCATGTTGTCATAAACGACATATTATAAAATCGCTGTGATTTAATATTCTTAATCATTAATTTTATGGCAAGTGTCCATCAGGAATCATTGTTCTTACACACAGAATCGTATTATTTCGCTTTCGGGTAGTAATATGTCAAAATTGTTGGTTCTTAGGCGAACAATGTATGGAGAACGAACATTGTCCTTTGTACACTAAAGTCCATTAAATAATAAATTGAAACCATTAAAACAGATCGACCATGCTTCCCGTTCAACTACCCTCCACGGAATCCATGAATGATATTAAAATGTATTAAGTAGAATCGCTTTGCCATTGACAGATACATCTGATGACAGAGCTTACATTATTTCTACTTTTGACCACCATGAGCGCTGCGATAGATTATGTTACCCCCACCTAGTACTTCGCACCCAGCGAATAGCATATATTAAGCTTTTGCCCACGGCTTTGTCCGCGTAAAATTTTGTCTGTCATAGAAAAAAATATAGAGCGTCCCTGTTTCAAAGACCGGGATAAAAACTGTCCAATTTCCCAGGACTCAAAACTATCTATTTACCAAATATCAAAATCGGTTCAATGGTTTAGGGTGAATTCGTAACAGACAGACAGGTAAAGTTACTTTCGCATTTATAATATTTAGTAGGGATAATTCATAACGATCTGTTAAAAGAAAGTAAAGCAGATTTTGGAATAGTCAGAAATAGTCCCCGATACCAACAACTTATATTTTTTTGCTTAATTATTATTTGCCATACGTTTAGGAACTATTCAGTTTGGTAATACGAATATGGCATTCAGTCAGGTACTCCAGTACTTCTTAAATGTTATAAAAATAAATGGCTTTTAAATAATGTTTGCCAAATTGCTCAAATCATTGATTAAAAATCCCCCCTGGCTAGGGGAGACAACAGGACTGCGCCCGAATAACATAAAAGAACGCATATTATTAAGAACACCACTAAATAAAACTTTTAAGTTAAGAAAAATAAACAAGATTCTTGTTCAAAAATGGCCTAAGAGTTTTATTTATAATTAATTAAGCTATGTTACACCTTAGCTAGATAGACAAAACTTTGTGATTACGTAGGTTGAATGTTGGCACTCATTATAAAAAAAATCTGTGATTGTACTACCAAAGGAAATCATTATACAGGGTGTTACAATTTTTATTTTTTATTTTTTTCCATCATGGAAGGTAGTTAAAGAGCTGTTGTTTTTTTATATTATTACTATGAGACACAACTATACCTGTGCAAAAATTCAACTTCGTCAGTTACATAGTTTTGGAGAAAAAAATAAAACAATTTTAGGTATAGATGGGTGGCGTGGCTCCCTGGGGGGTGTTGAGGGGGTGGAATTTTGCACAATATAGTATCTTTATACAAAGTATCGTTTGACCACAGTTTCTAGCTTCAGGCTTTGGGGGCACTTTTTCCAAGACTATCCTGCTACGCCCTATGGTAGGTAGGTTCCTTAGGTAGTTTTTTACGAAACTCCACCTCTAAGGGCGTAAAATGGGGTCTACGTGTACGAAGTCGCGGGCGCCCGCTAGTAAAGTATAATATGTATATTTTCTACTTTATCGAGCATAACCTCGAGAACGGTTTGTCCAACTTATAGAATTTGTCTTATTCGATGCAGGATTCAATGCCCTTCAACTTTCATGAGATCAATATTCTATTCAATATTATCAATACTGTAAGTCCTTTACGATATACTCGTATAATCGTAAAACCACAGATTACAAAAGTTAGGTACTATGAAACTTCACTTCTTAACAAACCGGCAAATACTACGAATTATTTTCAAACTGTCAAGCGATGCGAGGAAAAATTAACTCAACGGTTTTTACTCAACAGAGCGTAATGATATTATTTTATGAAATGGTCAATTTGTGTTTTACCTTCTTGCATTGGTACTAGTACTTTGCATTGGTTAACTTGATAACAGAAAATAATCGGAATCACGCCTCTAGCTCTAGTCACTTGTACATTCGAAACGTTCGGCTATTTAAGCGGTAGGTAGGTACTTATCGCTCGAACTTGAGCGAGTGACAGAGGCCTGATAAAACCACAAAAACGCCCCTTTTGGGGGCCCACATCACTTAAGCACAACTTCAGAAGTCGAAAACCTAGGATAGTCTTATTGGGCAACAAATAAAGCCAATAAAATAATAAAACCTTCTGTAAGAATTAAATCCGATTTCGATATCTTCTGCCGAGTAAGAACAGGCGCAGACCACCGATTTTTTGTCGGCCGATAGTTTAGTAGTTAATCAGTATGGAAGTGCGCACATTACACCGATTTGGTATCGGTCGATTATTCATACAAATTAGAATCGGTCCCGACTATCGGTCAACTAAAAGTCGATGGTCTGCGCCTAGGCTAAAGCTTCAACCAAACCAACGCGTTGGCGATGGCGATCACTGTGCGTGCATAGGCTAATGACAGGACGCGCGTCCTGTCCTGTCATTGCTTGGCCTTTTATGCGTGCATTCACCACTGTCAGCAGTTCAGTTCTGCTGGCCAGGGGGCCATTTTTCGACTGGTTTGCGATTATAATTTGCACTTTGTCTAGACCCACAGCACTTCTCATCCAACTTACAGAGAGGGAAGGGGCGTCCAGTCGCCTAAGGGCCGGGTTCGGGACACGGGGCCCACAATGGCCTTCGGGAGCTGATTGACAGGCGCGGGCACCGCAAGCTCGCGCATCTTCTCCCGGGCTATGCGAGCATTCACCTCCTTCAAGACTTCTTGACGTTGCGCCTCACTGTGAACAAGCATACATAAATGAAGCTTGTACTACGGGTACTAGACAACGGTTATTGTATTTGTGTCTCTTATGTCGGTTTTTTCTAAAGTTGGAAGAATTTATGCTATTGTGCAGTAATACATTTTATAACACAAGAAACTGTATTCTTAAAAGGAAACTCCAAACCCTGCCTGTATGTTATTTTTTAAGTAAATAAATAAACATTTTGTATTTATATTTTTGTAAATTGTTGGTAGCTTTATTGCACAAAAGTTGGCGGTGCAAAAATAATAAAAATAATATGTTTACATTAATTTGTATTTTATAAATGATAGAAAATAATTTAAATTTATTATGCATAAGGTGTGCAGTGAGTGACGACATTATAACTACTGTATACCAACTACCTATTCAGGAACCCAAGCACAAGCTTCGCTTAGTTCAACACTAGATGGCATTGAGTAAAATGTTCAAATGAAATTGTCTAAGTGCATTCTCAAGATACTTACTTCTGCCTTGCCTTTTCTCTTTCTACTTTATTTTGTTTTTCTTTTGATCTTTGTTGTTCTTCTATGCTTACATATTCCCCATTAGGAGGACATTCCCAAGTAGTCTCTGTAATGAACACAATACTTTTGTGACATTTGCTTCCGTGGTTTAGTGTTCACTTATAACAGAGTACCGAGTTCATTCTATTTGCCAATATAGTTGAAACTTAGGGCTGAATCAAGACTTTCTTTAGATTAGTGTGATCAAGCAATGGCGGAAGCAGTTTATTGAATCTGGGTGATTATAGTCCGCAAAATAGAACGAGAGAAAAATGTTTTATTCAGCGACACAATTCTCAAAACATGAATAAAACCAATGTTAATGACAAGAAGTGTGTCACCAAATAATAGATGAAAACTACACTTAAAAAGTAGTTATAAGTAATGTTTGGACACTTACTATGTGATACGACATTCCAGTAGTACGACATTCCATTAGGAGCCTTGACTTCAACCCACGGGGGTGGAGTCTGGCAGCCTACAGAGATGTGGGCGGAGCAGGTAGGTTCTTCGACAACTATGGGTTCATTGGTGTCGCTGTTCTTTCCCAGCATGTCATTGATATTCTGAAATGAACATTAAACTTAATTAATAAGTATACAAACATGTTACATACTATAAATCCCTAGTATTTTTTTGCATGATGATAGCAACTTTTGTAACTATACTATTATAATTATTATTTTTTTGAAGGGACGCGCGCTGGTAGCTTGAGGAGCTTTTCCAGCTTCACCGGGCAGAGTGGCGAGTACAGAAGGTACTCTAGCCGTTTGGCGATCGTCGGTGCGCGTGCCGACGAGGCCGAGTGTGGGCTTCGCGAAGCGAAGCCAGGCTCGTCCGCGTCGGTCGCAGACCGACGTTCGCGATCGGGCCGTATCGAGCGCATAAGGCGCCCGATCAGTGGCGAACCCAACTAGAGGGTTGCCCACCGCGGTGTTGGACCAAAGTCCAGCCTACGGCGGGCTCACTCTAGTGGGCCTGATCGAGGGGAAATTTGATATGTATTACATTTCAAGTTTTTTGGACTTGACTGGTTAGACATTTTTTCCAAGCCAATGAACTAAAGGTGGTTTTTTAGTTTATTGGCTTTAAAGCGACAATTTAAATCAGCTTACTTTAGAAGTCAGGTCTGCATTATTTTGCACATCTTTGAGGTATGCTGACATGGCAGCAGCCTCCATCTTCTTGATGTCATCATCCATTTTTTCCTTCTGCTTAAAATCTTTGGCACTCTTTTTGCTGAGTTGTGAGATATGCTTTTCAACATTCTCTTTATGGCGCTTGCCATTTTCATGGAAAGATATTGACTGAAATAAAATTGTTATAGATAGTCTAATAAAGTGACTTATTCATTAACATAAAATATACACAGCACAGCTAGTATAAAATATTTTAGCAATAAAGGAAGCAATACACTACTACATGCTGAAGCATAATGCAGGTTACGGACCAAGAGCTAAATAAATAAATACATTTGTATAGTTTGCAGTTTGCACACAACTATGGAAAACTGCATTAGGCAAACAAGCTAAGCTAAACTAAGAGTAGGCGCACACTGTTGATTTTTCGTCGGCCGATAGTTTAGTCGGGCAGTTGATAAGTATGGGCATGTATGGGAGTGTGCACACTACGCCGATTCGATTTGGCCGATTCTTCATACAAATTAAAATCGGGCACAACTATCGGCCAACTAAAAATCAACGTTGTGTGCGCCTACTCTAAAGTCCGGTCGCCGAGCAAATGGAATTTCGTCCAATGACAATGATGGGTAGTTTGGGGTCACTGGACAAAATTCTATCTGCTCGGCGACCGGACTTTAACTTAGCTCAGCTCTTGGTCAGCAACCCACAGGGTTCAGTATAAAACAGAAGGGAAAACTCTAAATAATTAACTATTTCCTTCAAAACTACAAAGACCTACAAAGTTCATGTTTTTAAATATCACTATCCAAGCATTATCATTAAAGCAGAATTTTGTTGCACAGAAATGTACTTTTATTAAACAGCAATATAATTATATCCATAGTTATTATGTTATAATATCGCTTATTGCTTAAGACTTACAACTTTGTTGTCAGCAAACCAGCATTTACAGAATTCACAATATTTTCTAGCCTGAGATTTCCAGTATTCCGTCCTAAAAACAAACAGTGAGAATGGAGAGGATCAAGCAAATTAAGTTTTTTTAAGCTCAACTACCAACTAGACTTATTATTATAGATTACAGGGACTTGTAGTTTATTAAACAACATCAAGAATATTTTGGTTGGAACATAACTCAATGACTACCGCTTGGAGTACATGCCTGGAAATTAAAATAATGCTTAAGCTTTCAACTTACATTGTTACTGTTTAATACAATCTAATGTATCGCGATATCTTATTCTTTTTTGGATGTATCGTGAAAGAAAATATCGATCCGAGCATGAAAAACAAATTTTCGTCGTCGTGAACTGTCACCATGAACTGTTACTGTCAGTCAACTGTCATACGTCATACCCATGAAGCTATAGATAAAAATGGAGGCCACACTCCGAATATCTACTTGAAGCACAACCTATGTATCACTATCTCGCTCTCTGTGGGCAGATTCTCTCTTTCTAAATAAACAAAAAATATAAATTTGCTCAAAGTCAATGAAACTCAATGTAAAATCTTTATTTCTTGACATAGGTATAATTATATGATAAGTGTAATAAATACTGGTAAAACGTTTTAGGAAGAAATTACTGTGAAAAATATTTACAATGATCCAATGTCGGAAATCACGAAATAAACACTTACGCGTGGAATCTTAAGTCATTTCCAGGACACCACGTACTACCGTAACCACGCACTACAAAATTTTTGCACCATTTCTTGTGATAAAACAATGATTATGTCCTGTAAAAAATCTCAAACGAAATTAACTGCATAATAAAGAAAATAATAAACAACCGCCATGATGGGCCGGATTGGGCCGATGTTGCCACATGGTACCGATTCCCCAGGAATTGGGATTGTAATTCCCTGATTCGCCAACACATTAAACCTAAACGGCCGACAATTTTGTAACTTTTTATTTAACTAGGTAATCGTAGTTCAAATATTTAATTATTTATTTGCTTAATTTCTGATTTGGTTAGTGAATTGGCTATTTCGAAGAATTTACTAGGAGATTTAAATAAGGAGATAGCAATACTACAGTCCACACTAAAAAGAGAGGTCGGCCCACAGAGAGCGAGATAGAGATAAGTAGGTATTTGATTCAAGTTGTTGTTGCAAGTGTGGCCTCCATTTTTATCTTTAGCTTCATGGTCATTTATTCAAATCGAAGTAGGATGTAGGAGCCACAGAACAAATATTATAGGAGCTAAGTGGAGCGGAGTAGAGAAGTTGAACTGTCAAATGATAACGATTGCTTTACACAATGAGGATCTGCCCCCCTAGACAAAACGCACTTTTTGATCGAATCGAAAATCGAATCCGTCAAAACTCCATACAAAAAAGGGGCTTTTCGACCACTTTGCGACTGGTTTGCGATTATAATTTGCACTTTGTCTAGACCCACAGTATTGTTGTAGAAAATTCAATAAAACTAGTATCTACGTTAATCTTTAAGACATAAGAAAGATATATCTTTTTGAATTATCCAAATCGGACCATTACTTACGAAGATATTAAGTAATAAACATAGGCCGTTTTTGCCGCTAAAAGTCAACGTACGCAGGGCCGAGCGCAGCCGGCGCACGGTGGTCCCGCGTCTATGTAACAGCGGTCAAAAGTGGAAAACTTCCTAACAAAATAAAATACTTTGTGAAACATTGTATAATATTATATTATTCTATTGAAATTAAAGTAATACACTCTTTGGGTAAAGAAGACTTCCTTTTTTTAGGCAAATTTCGCAAACCAGTGATATAAGGATCGCTTAACCAGTCAGAATGTCTATTTTTGAAAACTTTTGTAGACTGAGATGCTTTTTTAAAATACACACAATTTTTTTACACTCTTATTTTCTAAATTCTTCATGTCAATATTTTTCTCATCACTAGCTAAATGATAACGTTAGATACTAGTACACAAGACGAGACTTTTCAGCATTCGTGACTTTTGTAACATTCCATTGCTCAAATACAAACAATCTTGAAAACGAGCAATGAATTTCTTAGCCTAGAACAGAAAAATAAATTGTTTTGGATTTCAAAACTAAGTTAATAATGCAACTTTGGACCTCTACTGTCAAGACCTTTGGTACTCTTGGGTGAAATTGCATACAAAATATAATAAAGCGTATTGTCAGCTAACAAATGACGTATAAATTGTTACGGGGCACGACGGGGAACTAAACTAAAAGTCTAAAAATATTCAATGAATTATCAATTTTTTTCATCATATTTGACATGTTAATACCTGCCATATAACTTTAAAATTTTGACAACAAGTTACACATTACCTATTTCCAGGATTTCCATTGTTAAATGCACTAGTTTTAAATACAATTTATAAACAAAACTTTATATAAACAAAGCAATAAACTTAGGACGCGCTGATAGCAACCGTTCTTAGGCTTGCAATCAATGACTTCTGACGCGTAAAAGTATACCAATTTGTTGAGAAACATGTTGGTACTTCTATATTTTCTTAAACTAGAGGTTTTAAACTACCTATCTGCGTGAATAAAAAAAGATTAATAGACAACTGATTTTTTCGACTTTTGACCTCTGCCGGGCCCTCTGTGCGGCGTACTATTGGGATGGAAAATAATTTTTCCAGCTAAACTATCAGTTTTAGAAAAAAACTTTTAATAACATTTATTCATCAAAATAAAGTAACCTATCGACCAGTGGGTCTAGACAAAGTGCCATTATAATCGCAAACCAGTCGAAAAGTGGTCGAAAAGCCCCTTTTTTGTATGGAATTTGACGGATTCGATTTTCGATTCGATCAAAAAGTGCGTTTTGTCTAGGGGGGCAGTAATTTTTAAAAATAAAAATTGTGAAAAATAAGTATCGCTATGTCCAAAAACCACATTTTCATAGGATTCGATGGAATGCGGAGACGCGGTTGGGGCGAGTGTAACTTTATGATTGTTTGTATTGAATATAATAATACATAATATGAGTGCTAATACCCAGTTTCTGGCCTAGAGGGGGGGGGGGGGGGATAAGTCATACCCCGCTTATAGCCTGGGGGGAGGGGCAAGCCTTACCCAGCTTCTGACCTTGGTAAGAGGGGGGGAGAGGCAAGTCATACCCAGTTTGGCCTAGGGGGGGGAGGGGTTAGTCATACCCAGCTTCTGGCCGAGAGGGAGTCATACCTAGCTTATGCTTATGGACTGGGGGGAGGGGCTAGCCTTACCCAGCTTCTGGCCTGGGGGGAGGGGGGGGGGGGGGTCAAGTCATAACCAGTTTCTGGTTCTGGCCTAGTGGGGGGGGGGGGGTAAGTCGTACCCAGCTTCTGGCCTAGGGGGATTCATACCCAGCTTATGCTTATGGCCTGGGGGGAGGGTCAAGCCTTACCCAGCTTCTGGCCTGGGGGGAGGGGGAGGGGGTCAAGTCATACCCAGTTTCTGGCCTGGGGGGGGGGGGGGTAAATCATACCCGACTTCTGGTCGAGGGGGAAGTCATGCCCAGCTTATGACCTGGGGAGAGGAGAGGGGCGGGGGAGTCATACCCAGCTTCTAGGCTAAGATTAAATAGATTTCCAGGAGGTAGCGATGGGCGTTATTCGTTATCACGGGTTATTAAACGAGTGATCAGCCTGACCAGTGATCACTCGTTATCCAGAAACGCCTAAACTAGTTTTTTTCTTAACGTCATACAACGTTAGAATCTCTTCGTTATTCAACACGATTGTTTCCACAACGCTCTTAAGCCAAACTGAATTCACTCTTAAGCAAACAACATAAGGTAGATGTTTGGTTTACATAAAAAATAACGTGTTTCCCGCTTCGTTATGACAGATTTGAGGACAACGTCGTACATTGACGATTCTTAAACATATTTTTTGTAACCTAAAGGAGTAAAGCGTGTAATGTATGGTGTCCAATTAATAAGGATCGCAACGAAACGAGTGCGTGTGCGAGTGAGAAAGCCATAGGACGTTAACATAAGTGTGGATGAAATAGGTATAATATTCGTCGTACTTTAGATATTCAATTGAATTTGAGTCTTATTTTGAAGGTCATAAGTTCCTAAATGCCTTGCAGCTAACCAAATACCTAACGTTATAATTATCACGCTTGCTTGAGAGTTGTGGAAATAACTTCGTTTAAAAAAAACTAGTTTTGAAAACGTTATTCGTGATTCGAAAACCGTCGCGTTTAGTTATTTCAAAAACCCATAACGACACATCTTTACCAGGAGGGAGCAGCTGGCCCGCCCATGGGAACGGCGAATAGATAGGTAGGTACGTACGTTTAACTCAGAAAAACTAAATAACAGGTAGGTATTGCGTGTACATCGAAATGATCTTCATAGCAATGTCTTGTAGCTTAGGCAGAGTGTATCTGCCTCAGCTATACTTATTGTTAGAAGTAAATAAATTAATATTTATACATTTTTATATTTTACTTGGACGAAGATATAACTCTAACAACAATTATGAACACTTTATTTGAATAAATCGCCAAATATATAGGTGTACCAGAATCTCATGGCAAACAAAAATATTGGAAAAGTGTGTTTTTCATATGGCAATTGTCTATGGTTTAACTGTCACCTGTCAAAGAAAATTATGAAATCTGTCAGCCGCTGCAAAATTTTTGTAATCTCTTCTTGACTATTTGTTATTTTTCTGAAAAAGTCGAAAAAGTTCAAGCAAAGCATATTGTTTTCAATGTGAATTGTAAAATAAGGCATAATTCAAAGTCAATCTTTGATTCTAAAGCGCGTCATCGAGTTGACAGTAAGTTGGACTGAAATGTTTTGATACATTTAGTTTATTACCCAACTGCGTCAGAAGGAGGGTTGTGTTTTTTTATATTATTCTTACTTAATAGCTGCTTTATCGGGGTTTTCAGGTATATCTCACAAATTGGTGCAGATGTTATGACCATGTAAAGAAAATTGAAAAAGATTTCATCAAAGCAAGATTGAATAATGAAGAAGTTTCCAATTTTTTTCTTTTAAATAAACTTGAAATAAATATAAGTAAAACTAATAATAATTGTGAAATAATCATGAAAATATCTCTACAAATAAATAAGTTACAGGGCCCTAAAGTTGCGCATAACTATTCACGCTATTTTGATCGGTGTATTCACGACAGTCATTCGGAGTACAAACAGTAAATCACCTCTGATCCAGCCAGTGCTGTTGACAGGTTCATTTTTTTAAATCTAGCAGTTTTTAATTTTTCAGCTAGGGTCACTCAAGATTCTTTCTTAGTAAAATTTTGTAACCTTTTTTTAAAATATCCCAGACCTGGCCATATACAAAAAGAACGGCACTGCCTATGTTTCAGTTCCACGCGAAAATATGTAGGTAATATAAATAATTTATTTCTCAGACATTTCTTGATCGATTTAAATAAAAACTTCACCGTCTTTTTAGTTTTGGTATATATTTTAATCCCATTCAGAGAAATATAGTGTTTTAACATCAGGAACTTCTCCATTGAAATGCTGGAAGAGCAATTTATTTACAGTACCTCTTTATCTTGATCATCTGTCTATTGAAGAACAAGAAATGCAAGTGGAGTTCTTAGAATCGTTTTCTAGTTCTGAATGAAGTGATAAGTTAAAAGTATGATGCATAATAAAATTAGTTACTTAAAGTAATATACGATTTATTTAATTTCCAAGACATTTACCTATGTTAAAAATCTGATGTTTAACAACATTCTTCATACACATACCTACCTAAAATGTATATTCGTACTTCATGTTCATTAATATTAAAGTAATAAAAGTAAAAAATTAAACAGTATCAAGATCGTTTATTCCAATTTCCCCAGTATTGCTCTCAACAAAGTTTATTTTCCCTATTTGCCATGAGATTCTGGTACACCTATACCACCGCGGAGACCCTAATCGCGTCTCCGCGTTCCATTGAATCGTATGAGCGTATGGATTTTTTGCGATATTTTTTACAATTTCTATTTTAAAAAATTACCTATCGATAGCTTACTTTATTTTGATGAATAAATGTCATAACAAGTTTTTCTCTAAAACTGATAGTTTGGCTAGAAAAAAATATTTTCTATCCACGCAGAACGCCGCGGCAGCGTTCGGATCGGATATAGTGACGTCATCGGTCCCGCGCCGGGCGGTCAGTTGACTTTTTTAATAATTTGGCCATAACTTCGTCAATTTTTGTCGTAGAACAAAAATTTTTGGACTGTATATTAAGGATTTCTTAGACCTATAAATCTGCATTCACAGCTAAAAATCGAAATGATCCTCATTCCACCTCAGAGCCCCGATTATGGTAATTTTTAACGTCTACAATCCAGACGCGCTTTATCGATTCTGCGATACGATTGGTCAAAACACAAAAAAAAACAGCGTACGTCAGCTGTTTCATTTCATTATTTCCACTTCTCCTCTCCGCTTCGCACGTAGGCTTTGCATCGTTGACTTGACAGCCCGCGACGCTTCAGGTCCACCTTGGTGGAAACCGGGCCTTAGCGAACGCGTCATGTATCGCCTTTTTTCCTGTTTTTTCCCTCGAATTATCAAAGTTTTATACCTACCAAAAAAAAATTATCTGCGTTATCTTTTGCATGTGGAATCCAATGTAGAACCCTTAGAAAATTAAGTGGAACCCCATTAAAAATTGTGTATATATTATGATAAGCAGATTTTTGGGAAATAATGATTAATACTATTAAAAATATAAAACACAGAGGCTTAATAAAAGTGAAATAAAAGATTTTCGACAAACCAAGAAGTTATTCAAAAATAATTTATGTTGTTGAAAAAGATTAAAGACACGACACTCCACAGTGTTAGCTTTCTATCCTTATCTTATCTCTGGTTTTGTTTGACTATCACCAAAAAAACAAATATTATTGTCTCTGGTTACTTTGTGATGTCGTCGTCGAGTATCGAGTGTCGTCTTTTGTAAAGTTTTATCAAGGTAATAAAGTTTAGACTATTTGTTTCTCAATTTTGTTAATTAAAGTATCACAGTAGTTAATATCTATCTTTTAAGAAAATCGTGTTATCAGAACACTTCCTATCGTAGATAGCGTATCAATATTTTCCGAGGCAGCCATATTAAAATTTTGGAAGTCCAGATCTATAAATTTTATCCACTGGAATCTACTTAATCCCTTGTTTTTCTTTAACACAAACGTAAATATAATGATCTGAAACCTTTAATGTAACCGCGTAATCTAATAGTTGACTGAACTTATTTATTGTTATTTGTTGCCTTTACTATGTTTAGCTATGTATTGGATTGGTTGTTGACGCGTCTCGTTTATCTCTGCTATAAAGTACCGTTGATGTTCATTACTTCAATTATTTTTGTTACAGATATTCCCGGAATAAGTTGGTGAACGTGATAAACTTTTCTAGTAGCCTATGTCTCTAAAAGTGACTTCTCGTAAAATTTGTTTAGTGTTGGACTTGGACAAAGATTTGTGAATATAAGTTTCTAATTTTAGTCATCCCTAGTGGGATTCTTTGGCAAAATGATGACCGAAAATAGGATTAGTTCAAGTAATCACGTTGGAAATAGCATGAGCAATCAGAACAAGGGGTATGTAAATTGTGATCTTTGTTTTTTTTTGTTGTAACGGAATCATTACTGACTTATCTTTGTGTTACGCAGAGACGTCGATAAAACAATCGACGACATCGGTTGGAAATCAAAATTAAAAATACCCCCAAAGGACAGAAGAATAAAGACTAGTGTAAGTTTTCAAAAGTACCCTCATAAAATTATTGTTAATTCCTAATTAGAAAGTGTGAAGTTTTAATGACCAGTGTGCATTTTAGGATGTAACAGATACTAGAGGTAATGAGTTTGAAGAGTTCTGCCTGAAACGTGAGCTGTTGATGGGTATTTTTGAAAAGGGTTGGGAAAAACCATCCCCTATTCAAGAGGCTTCTATCCCCATTGCACTTAGTGGTAAAGATGTACTTGCAAGAGCTAAGAATGGTACTGGCAAAACTGGCGCATATTGTATTCCAGTTTTAGAACAGGTAATTTTTTTTGTTACCTACCTACTTTTATTTGATTATTTGATGGTGCAAGTAACTAACCATAGCATCACACTTATAAATGATGAGATATTTTGGATTCCCCTTCACTTTTTATAAGTGATAAAACCAAATCTGATATTTTTTTAAACATCTACAAATTATTTTTTTATGTACCTTGCTATTCTATTAATATTCTTTGTTTGTTACACAGGTTGATCCCAAAAAAGATGCTATTCAAGCTTTAATTGTGGTACCAACTAGGGAGCTAGCGCTCCAAACATCACAAATTTGCATTGAGCTGGCCAAGCATACAGATATACGCGTAATGGTAACTACAGGAGGCACCAATCTCCGGGATGATATTATGCGTATCTATCAGAATGGTAAGAAACCTTTTATTTATTATCATTTGAATTTATATTTCAATGGTGTTTTGTAAAATATTCATACCACATGCTATGTGAATTTATCATAGAAATTTTTGTTGGAAACTAACGGCTATTGTAAAGCCACAACTAAGGAATTTTGTGTAACTTGCACAACTTTTTTAACATTCCTACTATTCTATAATCACTATTACTAGTATTGTAAGTTTATAAACTGGTTTTGTTCTCCAATTTATTGATTGAACGAATATTATTTGAATTATTTCTCACAATACAAGTTTTTACAAAATAGTCCACAGTACATCTACACTATAACTACACTATAAACTATAAATTATAGTCTCAAAATCATTCTTACTGTATAATGATTCCCATAGTGTTTAGCTTGCTGTCTATGTACCAAATAAGCTTTGCATATTGTTGATGATTGTCCACATTTTACTGTAATTTAACAGTAACAAGATACATCTTACAATATTGATTGTATGTTTAGACACTGTAGATAGATATAGAAAATTTGGGGTAAGTTAATTTATGCATTGAAGTAATTTGTTTTTGTCTCTGCCTATAATAATGTATTATCTTAATAATTATTATGGTGCAACACAATGCATTATCATCCATGATATGCCTTTTAACTTCCAACTTGTTATTGTTATGTAATGTTACCTACCCTCTTATTGATATCTGATACTCAATATTTTTTGCTTTACTAAAGAAGCCAGTTGTAGTAGTTAAATGTTGATACTGAGAGTTAAAAATAGAATACAATAATCAACAATAGTCTTTTTGTATTTAGTTTTATTCAAGGCCAGCTGCATATTATAATATTTGGACTAAGAACTTATTATTACCAACCAGTTTGACATGACATGAAGTATCATGGGGGACTTTTAAAAACACCAACCAAGGTTTTTAATAATAGCACCCCTTACAAATTGTAGTTCAGTATTACCAAATTGACTGTGTTTGATACACATTTAGAGAATTGGCACATTTTTCACTGTATGATTTTTTTGTTACAGTTCAAGTTATAATTGCTACGCCAGGTCGTATGATTGATCTCATGGATAAACAAGTGGCCAAGATGGACCAGTGCAGGATGCTGGTACTAGATGAGGCAGATAAGCTCTTATCCCAAGATTTCAAAGGCATGTTGGACATGGTTATTTCACGGTATGTAAAATTTTCTTACTTTTTTTCATTTCGTCTCATTCAGAGCACATTTGTGGTCAGGATTATTATCTTATGTCCTAAATAATTGTAACCTCATTATGACCTTTAATGTGATCGACTTGTTTATCAAATATTAGAATATTATTAGAATAATAATTTCATAATTCTTATAATTTTAAAATAGTCTTTTATCCCTTGAATTTTAACTATTGGAGTTCTAACTGTCTTTACTTTTTATTTCAGATTACCCAAAGAACGCCAGATCTTGCTATTTTCTGCAACTTTCCCATTGAGTGTAAAACAGTTTATGGAGAAGCACCTGAGGGAACCCTACGAGATAAATCTCATGGAAGAATTGACCCTGAAGGGAGTCACACAGTACTACGCATTTGTTCAGGAGAGACAGAAAGTTCATTGCTTAAATACACTATTTTCAAAGGTAATTTTTATTTATTGTAATTACTAGTTTTGTAAATTCCATATTATTACAGTCTGGAGTAGCCAATTAATCAGTAAGTAAATAAAAAATGCTGCTGCACCAAACTCAAGACCACCCCATCGCGTCACCTGTGCTAACGATCACGGCAAAACAATAACATGCGCATTTCTTTTGTTTCAGTTACAAATAAACCAGTCGATAATATTCTGTAATTCGACCCAGCGCGTGGAGCTGCTGGCCAAGAAGATCACGGAGCTGGGCTACTGCTGCTACTACATCCACGCGCGCATGGCGCAGGCGCACCGCAACCGCGTGTTCCACGACTTCCGCGCCGGCCTCTGCCGCAACCTCGTCTGCTCCGACCTGTTCACGCGCGGCATCGACGTGCAGGCCGTCAACGTCGTCATCAACTTCGACTTCCCGCGCATGGCCGAGACCTACCTGCACCGCATCGGCCGCTCCGGCCGCTTCGGCCACCTCGGCATCGCCATCAACCTCATCACCTACGAGGACCGCTTCGCCCTGCACCGCATCGAGCAGGAGCTCGGCACCGAGATCAAGCCCATCCCCAAGGTCATCGACCCCGCGCTGTACGTGGCGCGGCCGGACGACGACGACGCGGCCGACAAGTAACGCCGTGCCGCCGCCGCCGACGCCGTCGCCGCCGTAGCGGCCGCCGCGCGCGCCGTCTCGCGCCACTCTTCAATCTGGACTTGCTGACTGGTGAAAGGAATTTACATTGAAAACACAAAAACAAAAAACTTATCTAGTGTAATGAATTTGAAAAAAAAACATTCAAGTGTAAATAGTGAAAATAAGACTTTAAACCTCAACGGTTATTTTATAAATTGTAAATAACTTGAAATAAAAAGGTTTATTTGCGTACTTCGTCCATATTGGATTACGTGCGTAGATGCCTTCATTGTTAAAAACGTAAAATATTTATCTGAGTACCAACTGTGAGAGTCTATCTAGATTTGTCATAATCTTAACATAAATTGTGGTAGACTTTCAACAGATAATTTGATCACCTGCCCATATGTTCGAAATTTGAGCTAGCACCATTTTTCTTTTCAACAGTAAATGACAATATATTCATTCTGTGATATGGGCAGGTTAGAGACTAGCTCAATCAAATTAATTCGACCAAATGTATCTAAAATCAGCGTCACAGGCACTGTTTTTGCCCGCTTGGAACAGTGTCTTATTAAAGTCAAGCCGTCTTCTTGTAATGGTTATGTACAACGAGTTTCCATACAAGGGACTGTTGAGCTTCATAAACAGCTCATAATGCAGTGTCTTTGAAAATCAATTGATGTATGAAAATTTTTAAATCATTAATTTCAGTCTCCTATGTATACTCATTTACATAACCAATTTCCAGTATTTAATTCGATTTATTGTTGAAAACAAAGCGGTAACAGTCACAGCATTAAAAAATTTAAACAAGGTTTGGCAGGCAACACTTATTAACTATGAAAGAAAAGATATATTTTATAGTTAATTTTTCTTCCTTGCAACATGCAACTCTTCAGATATCAAATTTTTAAGTGGTTTGCCTGCCTCATCATCAAACTGGATTGTATTCCTTAACTTTTTTTCACCTTTATGTAGCTGTGACTGATAACGAGGCAAGGGAATGCGCTGTTCTATTACGGCTTGTAGATACGGTTCATTACTTTGTCTGAGGGGTATTTAGTTTAGAGAGCATTTATGTTTCAATTACTCAAAAAACCATTTTCGCTCTCTGGGGTTAAAACATTTGGGATTTCAAGTGAAGAGTTGTGGTCAGTTTATAACAATACCTAAGTTAAAAATTCGTTTACTACATTCAATTTGCACTAAATGACTCGAACTTGGTTTTCTAAAATGAACACTGCCTATTATTTGTAATAGTAGTTGTCCAGCTCAGGGATACATATTTTGGTTCAATTTTATTGCAGAAATTAGTTCTCTAAACATGTTTGAACCAACTAAGCATTTAAAGTTTTGCTTACTTTCAGAAGAGTACCTAAGCAATATGATAAACATTGAAATAGACTGATTGGAGTATCAATTTTCATGGAGGAAATGAATATTGTTATTTTAGGCAGATCTGTGATATTCATTCATTATAATTTGTAAGATAAGAGAGAGAAGCCTTAAAAACTGTTCTGATGAGATGAAATTTGTTGAGGTATGTTTTGGTGTTGCTATAGAAAATGAGAATGTGTGAGTGCTTTAACACGTTTATAAATAATGTGTTCATTGTGCTTAGTAATTACGGTATAGAAAAAAAAAACAGCACGATTTATTACTAGTTTAACGTGGATTCTGGACATGATTTTGCAAGTTATGGAAATACTGCGTCACCACAATATTAAACGAGTATGTACTAGTCTCATCTTAACAGACGTAAGGCACAAAGGCATATCAGATAGATTTTATAAAGTTGTTCAAATTCAATATAAAAATCATGCTCTTGAAGTTTACAAACAAAGGTATAAATTATTATTATTAGATAAGTACTCATTACTGGATGTCTTACCATTTTGGCAGTGTCATATTTTATTTATTTATTTATCTTGTTTTAATCTTTGAAAAATATATTGTTGATAAAATGGGCCAAAAAATAAAACTCTTCACGCCAATCAACTTTTTCAATTTTTCCAAAGGTCATTTAACCCCTTTTTTTTATATTAAGTCCTCACACACACACCCAATTATTAAGCAAAATAATGAATAATATGATTATTCAGACTAGATTCTTAGCATACCGCTTGTTTGTTACCGCTGGATGAGAAACCCGTCATAACTAATAACAAAAAATAAGTAAGTCATCCAGACCCAAACCACAAATATTTTGTGCCCAAACAAGCAAAGTTTAAGGGTGGGTTGCACCATCTTACTTTAACTTTGACAAACGTCAAAAATCTGTAAAAATCCATACAAAATACACCGGTTATCGTCATAGTTACGGACTTACGGCACAGAATACATTAATAGTAGCAACGGTCAAGTTAGATGGTGCAACTCAGGCCCGGTTTTTTGATTCGTAGTTAAAATAACCAATGGTCATATTTGACAGATGTCAAATGACAAGTGGTTAAATATCAGAAAAAAATGTTTTTCGAACAATGGTTAGCATTACTTTTAGTACATTTTTTAACCATTAGTTTACATTTTGTTAACATTTAACCATTAGTAGCAAAATTTAACAATTAGTTATTTTAACTATGAATCAAAAAAGTGTGGTTTATGTTACAGTCAAAACTCATAACCGATCAAACTCAAAACTCCAGTCAAAAGTGTTTTCGCCCGATTTAAAATTTTACCAATCAGTCCAAACTTCATACAAAGTTATGTAATGAATTGAATTGTGTTTTGCCTAACAAATACTGTTTTTTTTGCAGCTAAAAGTGGTTTTGACTAACGCCCTTGGTCAAAACCACTTGACTGATTTATTAGTTTTGGCTGCAACATATACAAGGTGGAAACAAGAAGTAATCTCGCTCGATTATTTCTGAAGTCTAAAAGATATCGAAAAACTTGTTACTGATTCTGAAAGTGCTTCACGAGCTCTATCCAACGGTACCAATAAATAGATTTTATTTTTATTTATTAGATTAATATTTAATACTTACTACACTTGAAAATCTAGTTTTGTTAGTAGGTCCAGTTAATTCTGTAATCTATCTATATAAATAAAAATGAATTGATGTTCGTTAGTCTAATTAAAACTCGAGAACGGCTGGGCCGATTGAGCTGTATTTGGTTTTAAAATGTTTGTCGTAGTCCAGGCACAGAATAAGTAATAGTACAGGTACAGAAGGATTACTCCGCAAGACGATTTAAATAAATGCGAGTCTTGCTGCGACGCGATAAAGTGGAATTCAGCTCGCACAGCACTACGTACCTACAATTTTATTCACCTACAAGTTTTGTCTCTTTCTATCGCGTGCCTCTGAACTCTTCTTACGCTGTTAGGGTTGCTGTCTAGTGAAAAAATAATTAATCTTCTTATATGTAATGAGGTACGTATGTAGCATTCATGACTCATACGCATTCATTATGGAAAACCTTGGGAGAGGCCTTTGTCCAGGTGTGGACGTCATTTGGCTGAAACGAACGAACGCATTCTGAGCAGTAGATAGTCATGGTAGGTTAGGTTCCTATCTTAGATTAATTATTGGCTTTATTAATCTATGGTTCCTATACTATCCTAAGAATTATTGATTACCTACATGGATAACATACCTTTCAGCATCTCTGGGAAGCGAAAAAAAAGATAAATCCGGTAGATTTCTTTTCGAATTTAAATACCCGAACGCCGCACAATATTTCTTTCTCTTTATGTCCATTTTTAAATAATACTTCGATCATAGAATTAGGTACGTACTACAACGCACGCCAGCGTCCTGACGGGCGCGCGCGTGACACTCGACCGATATAATACCCGCCGCGGGGCGCTTCGCTGTAGGTAATTATCGGATGTACCGCGCGGAGTGAGCCAGAGCCCCGATTACGGTAATTTTTAACGTCAACAATCCAGACACGCTTCTCGATTCTGCGATACGATTGGTCGTTCAACAGCGTACGTCAGCTGTTTTGACCAATCGTATCGCAGAATCAGAAACGCGTCTGGATTGTAGACGTTATAAAAGTTACCGTAATCGGGGCTCAGGCCTGGTCCAGGGTAGGTCCAAACGGTGAGCAAATACGCGCGCGATATTGTTTTTCTGTGACAGACAAAATTCCACGCGTGCGAAGCCGCGGCACTGTGATTCGTGTAGAACAAGCTAGCTGGACAAAAGTCATTGTTGAATTTCTGATTATCGTTTATAAAAAACGATAAGCAACATCCCAGACATTAAGGATTCCACAATTTTTTACTTTGTTAATTACCTAGTCGTGAGTAATTAACATGGTAAGTGAGGATATGAGGATAGTGTAATTTTTAATTCCTAATTTTGCTCGACTTTCGACAACACCTGACATTATTTTTTACTATGGTGACCAAATATTTGTGTGATGGATTTTGAAGATAAGGGTAAGTACTTTTTATTTTCTGTACAATAAGGTGCATAATAATGCACATAGTTTTAAAAAGTATCGCGAAATGTTAACCTTTATATTTTTCTCAAAATTTTATGTTTGGAAGACTAGAAGTTGTATGCCCCCACTTGACCCCAGTCTGGAATTTATATATATTGTAGCTGTAACCCTCTAGTATTCAAATATACCAGTTTCAGTTTGCACACTTTTGCACAACAATTTTATTTTTTCAGATTAATAAAAAATCAAGTTTTTTGATTAATGATTAAAACATTGAAAAAGTGACCAGAATAGCATGATTTTTAATTTATATTCTCAAAATGTGATGTATTGGGATCACAAAAATTCGCTGAGAGAGTTGAAGAATAGCATCAGTCGCATTTCAATTTCATTTCAATGGACGAAATACGGCAAAACAGGAAACGCTTCATGAAAAACCAAACTGAGTGGATTCCCGGAGCCATAGTGTTACATGTTTCTGTTCATAAAGTTCAGTCTTCCAAGTCGAAAGATTCTACACCTGGACGACCACTCAAGGAGTTCGACGAGTCCAGCAAAAAGACGAAAAGAAGAAGACTTTTAGACCTCATTTCCTCAAGAAGTACTTGAGAACTGATATTGGCTGCTGAAGCTGCAGCGCAAATGTCTGCTGGCCACAGCAACTTGGCAAGTCATTAATGTTGTCCCAGTCTACCCACTAAATTAAAAAAAACTGAGATTCTTTGTTCCATATAAATCGCAAAAATGTTTATATCGAAAAATTGATTTTCATTAAATTCTCCATAAAAAACGGGAGTTTCATACTTTAACACCTAATACATCATAAGACCAATTATTATTATACTGTAAAGTTAGTTTCTTCTTTCCTTTTTAGTCTGTTTCTCTTGATTTTAGGAAATTAATATTTTATTACCAAAAAAATTTTTTTTTTCAAAGCTACCTATAATAATTATAATAACAAGCCTAATTAATCTTAAATTGCACAAAAAAGTAAGTAATGCGTGTATTAAACCCATTAAAGTAAAAAAATAATATTGTCCAGCTAGCTTGTTCTACTCGAATCACTGTGCGCGGGCGGAAAGCTAGTCTATTATATTGATACTGTTTGAAAGAGCTCATGAAGCATACAGGATCAAAAGTAGTTTTTCGATATCTTGTATATTTGAAAAATAATCGAGTGAGATCACTTATCGTTTCCATCTATCCGGTATTATAAAGTTTTGGCCAAACTACTATCCAGCTACCTATAATATTACCAGGGGGGCGCTACTATCGATACTGGATTATATGTTCCGAATTCCGATTTTTGCCACGTTGGACAACCATATATTTATGTTATTCAGGAGGCCACTACTATCAATACTCGGTTATTTATTATAATATACTTTTGCACATAAAATTGTACAGTGGCGGACTAAAGCCCGTATTCACAAACGATGCTTGCTTAAGTGAAGCAGCAAATCGAACGCACAGCCTTGAATAAAGCTCTGTGATTGGTTCGTGTTCATCCTGTGTCACCCTGTGCGTACACGCGCACTGTGAGACCTCATAGTAAGGTTCGTGAATACGAGCGTTAATGCCAGGTGGCATTCTCAAGGTTATTTTCAGATTTTTGCCACTTGATATCAGAATCATTTTGACTATACACGATAGTGTGGGTATGGAAGGGAGTAATTTGTTTCTTAAAAATTTAAAACGAATATTACGTATCGAAATAATTTTAATTTAAACAAATCAGTCATAAATGTAAGTACATTAGTGTAATCAAACTATTGTATAAAAATGTTTGATGAGGAGAAATGCCAGTTTCCTCATAACATTCGTTGCGTAACTTTAATTTTAACAAACGTTTGAATAATTGTCGTCACGGAGTCATTATTGTCTTCGTAGCACATATCAACTGAAGATATAGGTGCTTAGCTTTTTGAATATTTCATATGATAAGTAACAGGACAAGTAACAAGACGTTATACACCACTCTTCCGTATATCGAGCAAATTATGGCAGTAAGATATTTTTTGGAATTGCAAATCTAAAATAGCAACCCATTTTAATACACTTAATCTAAAGTAATAAAATCACAATATTAATATACAAAAATATTTAGATATGTACGTTTAAATAGCAGCCACGCCTGTGCGTTTACAGTGTCAACCATTTGTAGAAGTTTAAACAATCCATATTATATCATGTTTATGTATTTGGTGGGTAATGGAATTTAATAAGTTAACTCAGGTACCCATAAAAGATTTATCTGCACCAAAACAGTGTCAAAAATAAAGGCAGTGATTACATCTATAAAAAAGTTAATGCTAAAGATTATAATTTATACATAAAAGAATATAAATTATTAAAATGTCATGTTAAAAGACAGTTTGTTTAAGTACAAGTAGGCTCATCCGCAAAGAGATCACAATACAATTTTACAATAATGCCAAGTTATTAAATTTATATAAAAATTAAATGAACACAATCATATTGATTCAAATCATGAAACTTAAAAAAAATCCAAATATAATTAAGTTCACGCAAAAGCTTGTTTACTTACATACTACGTGCCTATCCTACTTTTTATCAATAAAATATATTAAGATTTTAGTACCATATGACTTATCATCTACTGGGCGGCTACATACAAGGTTATTTCATAGGTAATGTAGTCTAGTTTTGCTAGTTTTGGACTATAGTATTATTATAGTCTAAACCAATAAATAGTAATATTAATTTTATTGGGATATGGAAGATCAATGTTCGTTATTTCCATCTAAGGTTTAGAAAATCATTAAGAAATCGGTTCTCAATAAATTAACTCTGTAGCGAGTCTTCGTAAACACGTGTAGTCACAACTGACAATGCAACATCTGTGTTGTTGATTATAATAAAAATAAAGTATTTCCTGTATCAAGAATGTAAAAGTCCTGCGTGCAGCGCGTAACTATGTAGTTATTTATTTCATACATATTACGGTAAACAGGATATTGTCTTCAATAACATGCGCGTGCATCGAAAAATATGGAATGAAAACATAATAAACAAAGTTTCACTAATGATATCAACCGCGGCAGTGGCATATTTAGGTTACCTGTGCACGGGTAAACCAGTAAGAAGCCTCAATAAATCATGTACTGTCAGCATTAAATATATCTTTACAGTGAAAATGTCACTATTGCCAACAACGTTAACTATATATTGCCGGTCATGTCGTCTCGTTCTATCGCAAAGAATCACCATTTGGTGAGAGCGAGAGCAAAAACGGAAATGTATAGTTAACACTGTGGCCGATAGTACGGTGGGGGGCAGTCAGGATGTACGATCGTGCTCGTACATATTTGAAGCTGTATAGGCGCGTTTTTTGAGTTGAAACAGATGGATCGGGATTAGACTAAGAGCTGGTGAACGCCTAACCTACGTCATTTTATAAAAGCTGAAAGTTTGTCAGCGTATGCTCCCAATATAGGATAGAATGTTGGTGAATCATGAAGTTTGGGTCATCGTGGCTTTGGCATCCTAAAAAAAACTGTCTGGCAGGGAGTTGGAACTGTCAAAACTGTCTGGCTGATGTGGAAACAACTCACGCTGGCAAACTTTCAGCTTTTATAAAATGACGTAGGTCTCGCGTTCACTAGCTCTTAGTCTAGATATCTATACAGGTGTATCTTAAATTACTTTTACTTCTCAATCAGCAGATCTGCCCCGGTCTCTCAGCGACTTAGCCCCATCCTCTCGGCTGACTCTCTCGGTGGACCTGCCCCGGTGCCTGGTCTCGCCGGGTCCCGGGCAGGACTGTGTTGGTCACTCGGCCCGCGGGAGCGCTAATAGCGCGGGCGGCGGGGTCAGGCCGGGCTGCAGCGTTACCGCCACGCCCCGGTTGAGAGAGACAGCCGGGTAGAACGCGCCGCGGAGACCCGTGAACGCGATGTCACCCTGTGAGATAAAATTGAGTTGATTAAAATAAGCTGAATTAGTAGTTAAACGGAACAGTGATTGACTGCGACTGGACATAATTATAATTTTATGATAAAACTAGCGGTCGCCCGTACGCGTGGATCCCGTTGTACCCCGTTAGGGGTGGAGTTTCGTAAAATCCGTTTTTAGTGGGCACCTACGTTCTAAAAGGAACCCCCATGCAAAAATTGAGACTCCTCGCACTTGTAGTTTCTGAGATTACGTGTGGAGTGAGTGAGTCAGTCAACCTTTCGCTTTTATAAATGTAGATTAAGTCACATTTAAATAGTAAGCAAACTATTGGCCTGATTGTAGTGACGCTGCTGCCTGCTGCATGACGTCAATAGTTACGGATGGCTGCACTGCTATTGTGTGACGTCCCAGCTATCGGGTGGGGGCGCGACGCCGCGTGACGTCACAGCGCGCGAGTGTACCTGGGGCCGGTCGTCGACGGTGAAGCGCAGCGTGCCGCGCGTGAGGTCCAGCAGCACGCCGACGGTGGAGGCGCGCGCGACGCCGCGTGACGTCACAGCGCGCGGGTGTACCTGGGGCCGGTCGTCGACGGTGAAGCGCAGCGTGCCGCGCGTGAGGTCCAGCAGCACGCCGACGGTGGAGGCGCGCGCGACGCCGCGTGACGTCACAGCGCGCGGGTGTACCTGGGGCCGGTCGTCGACGGTGAAGCGCAGCGTGCCGCGCGTGAGGTCCAGCAGCACGCCGACGGTGGAGGCGCGCGCGACGCCGCGTGACGTCACAGCGCGCGGGTGTACCTGGGGCCGGTCGTCGACGGTGAAGCGCAGCGTGCCGCGCGTGAGGTCCAGCAGCACGCCGACGGTGGAGGCGCGCGCGACGCCGCGTGACGTCACAGCGCGCGGGTGTACCTGGGGCCGGTCGTCGACGGTGAAGCGCAGCGTGCCGCGCGTGAGGTCCAGCAGCACGCCGACGGTGGAGGCGCGCGCGACGCCGCGTGACGTCACAGCGCGCGGGTGTACCTGGGGCCGGTCGTCGACGGTGAAGCGCAGCGTGCCGCGCGTGAGGTCCAGCAGCACGCCGACGGTGGAGGCGCGCGCGACGCCGCGTGACGTCACAGCGCGCGGGTGTACCTGGGGCCGGTCGTCGACGGTGAAGCGCAGCGTGCCGCGCGTGAGGTCCAGCAGCACGCCGACGGTGGAGGCGCGCGCGACGCCGCGTGACGTCACAGCGCGCGGGTGTACCTGGGGCCGGTCGTCGACGGTGAAGCGCAGCGTGCCGCGCGTGAGGTCCAGCAGCACGCCGACGGTGGAGGCGCGCGCGACGCCGCGTGACGTCACAGCGCGCGGGTGTACCTGGGGCCGGTCGTCGACGGTGAAGCGCAGCGTGCCGCGCGTGAGGTCCAGCAGCACGCCGACGGTGGAGGCGCGCGCGACGCCGCGTGACGTCACAGCGCGCGGGTGTACCTGGGGCCGGTCGTCGACGGTGAAGCGCAGCGTGCCGCGCGTGAGGTCCAATAGCACGCCGACGGTGGAGGCGCGCGCGATGCCGCCCGCCGCGCGCCCGCCGTGCGCGCCGCCGTGCACGAACCACGAGCGCGTGCCGTCGATGTACATCGCCCAGCCGAGCGCGTCGCTGCCTGAACGGGACAAACGAACAATAATTATTAACTTGTGACACTTCTATTTTAAGTACAGTCAGCGTCAAAAAGTTTGCAACGCGTATGTATTTGTTACAATTGGAATATGGTTGTGTTGCCAACATTTTAGCACTTTAGGTGTCACAAACTATTTGACGCTGACTGTACTAGTAGAAGGACAATGACGTCATTAATTCTCAGATTATTATTTATTTTATTGCAGCATCAAAAAGACACTGCCCTGGGCAGTTCTCTTACATTTGCATCAAGCCGTAACCACACGGTTACCGCTCAGTGCCTCGCCAATGTGAACCGCCCAGAAACCCAGAAACCGCCCGGTATCTGGACCAGGCGTTCGAGTTTCAATCAACTCACCAAGCATTTTATCCTTAGCAACGTCAGCCCTCGCGATCCCAAAGGCCGGGTCCGCGTCTCCGTCGTAGTGGTCCAATCTCAACCTCCAGTAGTGCAGGCCGCGGGCTAGCGGCTGGTCCGCTAAGGCCACGCGAGGCTCCCAGCCGGCCGCTTTGGCGCTGAGGCCGTATGGGCTTAAAGTGACCCCGCCCCTTATTAAAACAACTTACCAAGCATTTTATCCTTAGCAACGTCAGCCCTCGCGATCCCAAAGGCCGGGTCCGCGTCTCCGTCGTAGTGGTCCAATCTCAACCTCCAGTAGTGCAGGCCGCGGGCTAGCGGCTGGTCCGCTAAGGCCACGCGAGGCTCCCAGCCGGCCGCTTTGGCGCTGAGGCCGTATGGGCTTAAAGTGACCCCGCCCCTTATTAAAACAACTTACCCAGCATTTTATCTTTAGCAACGTCAGCTCTTGCAATCCCAAAGGCCGGGTCCGCGTCTCCGTCGTAGTGGTCCAATCTCAACCTCCAGTAGTGCAGGCCGCGGGCTAGCGGCTGGTCCGCTAAGGCCACGCGAGGCTCCCAGCCGGCCGCTTTGGCGGTGAGGCCGTCTGGGCTTAAAGTGACCCCGCCCCTTATTAAAACAACTTACCAAGCATTTTATCCTTATAGCAACGTCGACCCTCGCGATCCCAAAGGTTGGCCTTTGGGATCTGCTAAGGCCACTCGAGGTTTCCAACTAGCCGCTTTAGCGCTGAGGCCGTATAAAAGCGACCCGGCCCCTTATTAAAACAACTTACCCAGCATTTTATCCTTAGCAACGTCAGCCCTCGCGATCCCAAAGGCCGGGTCCGCGTCTCCGTCGTAGTGGTCCAATCTCAGCCTCCAGTAGTGCAGGCCGCGGGCTAGCGGCTGGTCCGCTAAGGCCACGCGAGGCTCCCAGCCGGCCGCTTTGGCGCTGAGGCCGTATGGGCTTAAAGTGACCCCGCCCCTTATTAAAACAACTTACCCAGCATTTTATCCTTAGCAACGTCAGCCCTCGCGATCCCAAATGTCGGCCTTTGGGATTCGCTAAGGCCACTCGAGGTTTCCAACTAGCCGCTTTAGCGCTGAGGCCGTATGGGCTTAATGTGACTCCCCCACCAATTTAAACAACTTACCAAGCATTTTATCCTTAGCAACATCAGCCCTCGCGATTCCAAAGGCCGGGTCCGCGTCTCCGTCGTAGTGGTCCAATCTCAGCCTCCAGTAGTGCAGGCCGCGGGCTAGCGGCTGGTCCGCTAAGGCCACGCGAGGCTCCCAGCCGGCCGCTTTGGCGCTGAGGCCGTATGGGCTTAAAGTGACCCCGCCCCTTATTAAAACAACTTACCCAGCATTTTATCCTTAGCAACGTCAGCTCTTGCAATCCCAAAGGCCGGGTCCGCGTCTCCGTCGTAGTGGTCCAATCTCAACCTCCAGTAGTGCAGGCCGCGGGCTAGCGGCTGGTCCGCTAAGGCCACGCGAGGCTCCCAGCCGGCCGCTTTGGCGCTGAGGCCGTATGCGCTTAAAGTGACCCCGCCCCTTTTAAAGCAACTCACCAAGCATTTTATCCTTAGCAACGTCAGCCCTCGCGATCCCAAAGGCCGAGTCCGCGTCTCCGTCGTAGTGGTCCAATCTCAACCTCCAGTAGTGCAGGCCGCGGGCTAGCGGCTGGTCTGCTAAGGCCACGCGAGGCTCCCAACCAGCCTCTTTGGCACTGAGGCCGTATGGGCTTAAAGTGACGCCTGCCCATCTATTAAAACAACTCACCAAGCATTTTATCCTTAGCAACGTCAGCCCTCGCGATCCCAAAGGCCGGGTCCGCGTCTCCGTCGTAGTGGTCCAATCTCAACCTCCAGTAGTGCAGGCCGCGGGCTAGCGGCTGGTCCGCTAAGGCCACGCGAGGCTCCCAGCCGGCCGCTTTGGCGCTGAGGCCGTATGGGCTTAAAGTGACCCCGCCCCTTATTAAAACAACTTACCAAGCATTTTATCCTTAGCAACGTCAGCCCTCGCGATCCCAAAGGCCGGGTCCGCGTCTCCGTCGTAGTGGTCCAATCTCAACCTCCAGTAGTGCAGGCCGCGGGCTAGCGGCTGGTCCGCTAAGGCCACGCGAGGCTCCCAGCCGGCCGCTTTGGCGCTGAGGCCGTATGGGCTTAAAGTGACCCCGCCCCTTATTAAAACAACTTACCAAGCATTTTATCCTTAGCAACGTCAGCCCTCGCGATCCCAAAGGCCGGGTCCGCGTCTCCGTCGTAGTGGTCCAATCTCAACCTCCAGTAGTGCAGGCCGCGGGCTAGCGGCTGGTCCGCTAAGGCCACGCGAGGCTCCCAGCCGGCCGCTTTGGCGCTGAGGCCGTATGGGCTTAAAGTGACCCCGCCCCTTATTAAAACAACTTACCAAGCATTTTATCCTTAGCAACGTCAGCCCTCGCGATCCCAAAGGCCGGGTCCGCGTCTCCGTCGTAGTGGTCCAATCTCAACCTCCAGTAGTGCAGGCCGCGGGCTAGCGGCTGGTCCGCTAAGGCCACGCGAGGCTCCCAGCCGGCCGCTTTGGCGCTGAGGCCGTATGGGCTTAAAGTGACCCCGCCCCTTATTAAAACAACTTACCAAGCATTTTATCCTTAGCAACGTCAGCCCTCGCGATCCCAAAGGCCGGGTCCGCGTCTCCGTCGTAGTGGTCCAATCTCAACCTCCAGTAGTGCAGGCCGCGGGCTAGCGGCTGGTCCGCTAAGGCCACGCGAGGCTCCCAGCCGGCCGCTTTGGCGCTGAGGCCGTATGGGCTTAAAGTGACCCCGCCCCTTATTAAAACAACTTACCAAGCATTTTATCCTTAGCAACGTCAGCCCTCGCGATCCCAAAGGCCGGGTCCGCGTCTCCGTCGTAGTGGTCCAATCTCAACCTCCAGTAGTGCAGGCCGCGGGCTAGCGGCTGGTCCGCTAAGGCCACGCGAGGCTCCCAGCCGGCCGCTTTGGCGCTGAGGCCGTATGGGCTTAAAGTGACCCCGCCCCTTATTAAAACAACTTACCAAGCATTTTATCCTTAGCAACGTCAGCCCTCGCGATCCCAAAGGCCGGGTCCGCGTCTCCGTCGTAGTGGTCCAATCTCAACCTCCAGTAGTGCAGGCCGCGGGCTAGCGGCTGGTCCGCTAAGGCCACGCGAGGCTCCCAGCCGGCCGCTTTGGCGCTGAGGCCGTATGGGCTTAAAGTGACCCCGCCCCTTATTAAAACAACTTACCAAGCATTTTATCCTTAGCAACGTCAGCCCTCGCGATCCCAAAGGCCGGGTCCGCGTCTCCGTCGTAGTGGTCCAATCTCAACCTCCAGTAGTGCAGGCCGCGGGCTAGCGGCTGGTCCGCTAAGGCCACGCGAGGCTCCCAGCCGGCCGCTTTGGCGCTGAGGCCGTATGGGCTTAAAGTGACCCCGCCCCTTATTAAAACAACTTACCAAGCATTTTATCCTTAGCAACGTCAGCCCTCGCGATCCCAAAGGCCGGGTCCGCGTCTCCGTCGTAGTGGTCCAATCTCAACCTCCAGTAGTGCAGGCCGCGGGCTAGCGGCTGGTCCGCTAAGGCCACGCGAGGCTCCCAGCCGGCCGCTTTGGCGCTGAGGCCGTCTGCGCTGAGAGTGACCCCGCCCCCGCCCTCCGCACCCCCGCATCGGGCGTCCCAGGTGAACCAGGCGACTGAAAAAGTATTCAGTCGTGTAAGAATAGGCTATAAATCAAGATCTAGTCAATAAGATACGCTCTGTAGATTCTATACTATTTTAGTTCGCAAGACTGTCAATAGATGGCGCTGTGCTTATTTGTTGCGCGGTGTTGAAGTTTTAGCGACTCGGATGTAAAGGTTTCTGTTCACTGTTTACATTAACTATTATAGTTATTACTATACCGTTTGTAGTCAAGTTGACACTTGAGAATTCAAGAATTAGATTACACCCGTAAATATTGAATTGAAACTAAGTATCATAAGGGACATAGTGCTCGTGTACATTTACAAAATTTTACCTTTCACTATACACTTTATTCCTTTAATAAAAGAGCTCATTTTTGTAGTTAACATACCAGGCGAAGTCTGCAGGCCAATCAATTCGCTATAGGGTCCCTCGCCGGCACCGTTGAATGCTTTCACGCGCGCACTATAGAGGGACGCGTAGTGTAGCCCATCTATCGTGCACACCGTCTCGCGTCCGCAGTACACCTCCTGGAAATTTAACTTTTATGAGAACCAGGTGGTTGGCATGTAGAGCTTTTTTTATCAGTGTTTCCGTAGACATTTTAAGCAGATTGATGAACTTTTTGGCGGGTGGCCACTGATTGATATATTTTGATCGGTTGATTTTTGCGATAGTGTATGTGGTGTCCGCTAGAACTCTGTTGGGTTCCGCTGCTGCTATGTGCAAGCTAGAGAATTGTTTAAGGGCAGCTGGTGTCTTAAGAGCTTCATTACCGGCCAAAGATTCGAGTATAAAGTTCGCGTTGCGTATTTGCATTTTTTTGCCAAACAGTTGATGTATACCGACCAGCGTCTAGATCGCTATTGTATTATGTTAGCTAGCTCCCCCCCTCTACACACTAGCCCCGCTCACCCGGAAGGGCCCGCCCAGCCCGTCGTCCAGCTCCAGCACGTAGCCGCGCACGCCTCCACCGCCATCTATACACTAGCCCCCCTCTGTATACAATAGCCCCCCTTTATACACTAGCCCCGCTCACCCGGAAGGGCCCGCCCAGCCCGTCGTCCAGCTCCAGCACGTAGCCGCGCACGCCTCCACCGCCATCTATACACTAGCCCCCCTCTGTATACAATAGCCCCCCTTTATACACTAGCCCCGCTCACCCGGAAGGGCCCGCCCAGCCCGTCGTCCAGCTCGAGCACGTAGCCTCGCACGGCGGCCGGCGCGGCGGGCGCGCGCCACACACGTTTCCACCGCCATCTATACACTAGCCCCCATCTCTGTATACACTAGCCTAGCCCCCCCCCTTCTACACACTAGCTTCGCTCACCCGGAAGGGCCCGCCCAGCCCGTCGTCCAGCTCCAGCACGTAGCCTCGCACGGCGGCCGGCACACGTTTCCACCGCCATCTATACACTAGCCCCCATCTCTGTATACACTAGCCTAGCCCCCCCCCCCTTCTACACACTAGCCCCGCTCACCCGGAAGGGCCCGCCCAGCCCGTCGTCCAGCTCGAGCACGTAGCCTCGCACGGCGGCCGGCGCGGCGGGCGCGCGCCACACACGCTTCAACCGCCATCTATACACTAGCCCTCCCCCTCTATACACCAGCCCCCCCCCCTTTAAACACTAGCCCCGCTCACCAGGAAGGGCCCGCCCAGCCCGTCGTCCAGCTCCAGCAAGTAGCCGCGCACGGCAGCCGGTGCGGCGGGCGCGCGCCACACACGCTTCCACCGCCATCTATACACTAGCCCTCCCCCTCTATACACCAGCCCCCCCCCCTTTATACACTAGCCCCGCTCACCCGGAAGGGCCCGCCCAGCCCGTCGTCCAGCTCCAGCACGTAGCCGCGCACGCCTCCACCGCCATCTATACACTAGCCCCCCTCTGTATACAA